>NC_081828.1:149293477-149925977 GCF_030867095.1 Alligator mississippiensis | reverse complement strand
TTAAGGGTGAGGATGGATATCAATGTTCGAAGGTAAAAATGCATTACAGGAAGGTTGCTGTATCCCCAAACCAAGCAATTTAAACCTGAGAAATGCAAAGTTAAGATTAAACATTAAAGATAGCTTAACTTCTTAAACTATGATGATGTTCCAGAGAGGGTATCCAAACACATGTAATTCTGTTGTATAGTAACAACATGACATTGCCATTTTATTATGATAAAATCCCTCATGAAGATTTATGCACACACTTAACTTTATACATTGTGATTCAGTGGGATTACTCATCATGAATGAGGGGTTAAGCACATATATAATTCTTGGCAGTTATCATGGTCTAGCGTTTGTGGTGCCCGATTAAAATAAATGGATTTTTAAAGACCTTTTACATTTTTTTCCTCACCCTGTTATTACAAAACATTCCTTTGGGGTCTAGAGGAGGTGTGCATCATAAAGAGAGTACATTGTTCCTAGCCTGCTCCTGCCCTAGGCAGTTTTCCCTTGGGTCCTATATACTGCCATAGTGATGTGCAGGGGCAAGAGTTCAGGCCATACTGTTTTCTATAAATACAACCTGGAAAATATATCTAAGGTTTAGTCTTTAAAAGGATTTGGAATTTTTACTTTGCACTATTAAGATAACAATGGAATTTTAAAAGGTTAGCAATCATATCCACATAGTAAAAAATACTGTGAGATTATCTTTCTTAATATTTGTTTATATATTAGTAATGCATGTAACTGTTTCCTTCATAGTGGACACATCTACATATGCCATTAATGTGCAGCAATAAACTACAGAGCTTATTGTTTCAGAGTTTATTGCTCCTGGGAAGCTCCCAGGTGCACAGTCTGCATGTGCACCTAGACCACAGCACACTGAGCAGAGTCTCAACAGCCCCAGTTGGCAGGGGGCTTGGCAGTGCATCAGCCTGCCAGCCTGGGGCTGTGCCAACTGGGCTCAATGTGCTGCAGAGGGGCTGGCTGGGGTGCAAGAGTGCTTCAACATGGGGCTAGACAGAAAGCAGCCCCTGCACCGAAGCACCCTTGTGCCCCAGCTAGCTGTATCAGCATCTACACATGCACTGCTACCCACAAAAGAACTCTGCATCAGGGTAAAACTTGTATTTACAAGATCTACCCTACTGCAGAGTTTATTAGTTTTGTGTGCCCTAATAGGGGAGCATGTGTAGACACTGAGACATTTATTGCACAGTTAATTAGTCAGCTACACAGTAAACATCTCATGTAGGTGTGCCCAGTAATAGGCTAACAAAACAGAGTAGTTGTATTCATAGATTCATAGATGTTAGGCTCAGAAGGGACCTCAATAGATCATCCAGTCCGACCCCCTGCATAGGCAGGAAAGAATGCTGGGTTTAGATGACCCCAGATAGATGCTTATCTAACCTCCTCTTCAAGACCCCCAGGGTAGGGGAGAGCACCACCTCCCTTGGGAGCCCATTCCAGACCTTGGCCACTCGAACTGTGTTCTTCCTAATGTCCAATCTAAATCTGCTCTCTGCTAGCTTGTGGCCATTATTTCTTGTAACCCCCAGGGGCGCCTTGGTAAGTAAAACCTCACCAATTCCCTTCTGTGCTCCCATGATGAACTTATAGGCAGCCACAAGGTCGCCTTTCAACCTTCTCTTGCGGAGGCTGAAGAGGTCCAGGTGCCCCAGTCTCTCCTCATAGGGCTTGGCCTGCAAGCCCTTAACCATATGAGTGGTCCTTCTCTGGACCCTCTCCATGTTATCCACATCCCTCTTGAAGTGCGGCGCCCAAAATTGCACGCAGTACTCCAACTGCGGTCTGACCAGTGCCCGATAGAGGGGAAGTATCACCTCCTTGGTTCTGTTCGTCATGCATCTGCTGATGCATGATAAAGTGCCATTAGCTTTTTTGATGACTTTGTCACACTGACGACTCATGTTCATCTTGGAGTCCGCTAGGACTCCAAGATCCCTTTCTGCTTCCGTGCCTCCAAGCAGGTCATTTCCTAGGTAGTAGGTATGCTGGACATTTTTCCTCCCTAGGAATGGTCTGATAGAACTTTAACTTACCTGGTGAAATGACCTTTACAAATAGTGCATCAGTTGACTATAACAGTGGATGAAGTAAGAAACATTTTTGTGAGATCAAACTACTTGCATATTATTTTCCACTCCTATTATTACCATTATCTTGACAGGAGATACAATCTGTGTCATTTTTCTAATTTATTTACAGTCCCTTATCCTGAAAATATACAAATAGTATCACAATTTTTTGCTGCATATCAGATAAATTCTAAATAACACAGTAATATGCTGGCATAAGAATGTGGGGGTGACCTTGTTTGCAGTCCAGTTCAAATGGCAAGGATTGCAAATGGAAGAAAAGGAATCTGTACTATAAATGTATCCTTAGATAAAACATAACAGGAACAGTAGATAACAGAAACAGAGTGTATCCATCCTCAGGATGGACAATTTTACATCTGGAAATAATTGCTAATATTGCAAAAGATGCCACCACAGTTGCAACTAATTGGCACTGTTGTATAATCACAGCAAAATAGTTTAGGCTTAAAACATTATATAAAAGCAAAACTACATCTTCTGTACAAAGGTGGTGTAGCAGGGGAACCCAGACTCTTTTTCTTGGGTGCCTTATGGGGAGCCTGTACACAAGTCCAGAGGCTGCTCTGACACGCTGAAATTACAGTGCATCCGAGCTCAATTAATTGAGTCTGCTTACTACAGTCCGGCCGGCCTCCACGTCTCATGTATCAGTGTCCCTGCACTTCAAAATTGTGGCAAAGACACTTTATCTAAAGCTCATTCGATGGGTTTTAGATAAAGTGCTCCTGCCACCATTTTGAAGCATGGGGATGCTGATACACAAGATGCTCTGGGCGGTTTAATTAGAGCAGTTCTTGGATTTGCTATAATTAACCCTCTGCCCCCCCACACACACTACTCCTGGAGCACATGTAATAATGCCCTTTATTGGGAAACGGTGTCCTGTATTAGGTTGTAATTTAAGGTGCAGCTGTAAGGGGCTGTTCAGAGACCACATAGTGGGGCTATGGGAGGCACCCAGAATAGGGACCTGCCAGGGTCAAGAGCCCAGTGGGCTGTGAGGAGCAGAAGCCCAAACCCTCTAGGAGGAGAAATTGCCAGGGTGTGCAGGCAGCGGATTGCAGCTCTGCCCTGGCTCCAGACCATGCTGTCACTGCCACAAGATCCCAGCCCTGGAGCAGCTCCCACCCAGCTGTGTGAGCTGCCAGCATTGCTGGGGTGGGTCTCCATGAAAACCGTGGACCTGCATTGTCACAGTGCCCCTGCTCCTGGGGTCTCCATAGAAATTGGCAACAGCAATGTGGGCAGGGGCTGCTAGGGAATGGGCCCACTGTGGGCCCAATCTGGCCCATGAGCTGTACTCGACTCTCCCCTGGTATACAGAGTAACACCTGTGATGCATGGGTGTGACTGTAGGGGTAGAAGGAGGTCATGAATTTAGCTCATAAGGCTAGTAGAACCTAAAGGAAATGACCACACAGAGGAAAAGGGCACCGTAGGTTCCACAGTCTCCCCTTGCTACTTTAACAACAATACATGGCAGGCAAGGAACAACAGTACATGGCAGACAAGGAACTCGGGAGATAAAGGTTTGAGCCAGGCAGGATTGAGGCAGCCATTAGGGGGCATCATGGCAACCCTCAGGAATTGAAGGATGTTGAAAAGGTAGTATGTGAAACGTCCATTTTACCTGGGTTGTGAATAAAGAAAGGTCTCCAAGATTGGAAATGGTTCATGAATACTGTTTCACTTAACTTGCAGGTTGTAAAATCATATCCATGCTGTGGATGTGTAGATAAGACTGTGTACTTACAGTCTTCCTTTTTCCTTTAATAAGAATGTCCATCCCTTTGTTCAATGCCTTGCAGAGAGCTAGTTTAAGAGAATATCTGAACTTCTTGAATCATGGTAGAAAAGCAAGCTGAAATTTAGGGTTAGATGGTAAACATGTTTGGGGCTCTTGTCATTTAGAAAGATTTGCATTTTATTTGTATTATATAATGTATTATACTCCAGGCCACGCCTGGAGTTATGGGTCTGGTTTTGGGCCCCACACTTCAAGAATAATGTGGAGAGTTTGGAAAGAGTACCATGCAGAGCAACAAAAATGATTAAAGGAGAAAAAACTTAAGAGAAAAGGCTGAAAATAACTAGGGTAGTTTAGTCTGGAGAAGAGATGACTGAGAAGGGGTTTGATAACAATCTTCAAATACCTGAAGGGTGATTACAGAGAGGATGGACATGAGCTTTCCTTTATGGCCATAGGGGACAGGACTAGGACCAGTGGCCTCAGGCTTCAGCAGGAAAAATGTAGGTTGGAAATTAGGAGGAACTTTCTGACTCTGAGGGTGGTCAAGCATTGGAACAGGCTGCTTGGAGAAACTGGGAATCTCCATTCTTGGACAGGTTAGACAGATGCTTGGCTGACATGCTTTAGTCAAGAATGCTCCTGCCTTGAGCAGGGGTTTGGATTAGATGACCTTGTGACATCTCTTCTATCCCTACTTTCCATGATCCTATTATAGCTGTATTCTATATTGTATAAAGGACTGTGGAAACCATGGCCCAAACATAGCACTTTGCTTTTTAGAGCCTGATCTAGAGTTTTAGCTTTGTGTAGTCTCCAAGCTGAAAAATAAAGTTTATGTGATTACAGTTTACATAGGTATTAGGGATAAATAGTTTGTAAAATGGAGGAAATATATGTATACTAAATTTACCATAATTCAGTAACATCTTAGGGTGAACCATTGATATTCCCAAGCAAAGCCATTACTCAACAGAAGATACATTTTGTATGTAGGACTCTTCAACATCCAATGGTCAAACACATCTTCATTCAGTGATGGAATATGGTAAAAAGCCAGAATGTATTGAACTTATGAAATTAAAAAAAAAAAGGTAACCACTTAATTACTCACATTTTCCAGATATGCCTACCCCATGGTGTCTGGGTCTGTGGTATCACTGTGAAAGTTTCTGGCAAATTAAAATCTATTTTTCATGTTTAGTTGCTGTGGATAGAAGTATAGCAACTGTTTCTGTCTTGCAGCTGCTATTACTATCATGGCACAGAGAGAGAAGCTGTGGCAGTCATGCCCCACATAAATTTTCAGTTAGTAGGACATAAATTGCTTACTTTGTAGTGATTACTAGTTATGAAACGATCACAGACTGAAGTATTGCTGAACAATAACAGACAAAACCACAGTAACAAAAAACCCTTCCCTCCCACATATACCAGGTGAGCCCATGTAAGTAGTGTGTCAATACTTGGTTTATGAGATGCAGAAATTAGAAATTGATAACACGCAATGCCTGCCTTGCCTCTCATGGATAACAAGAATAATGTGCTCAGTCTGAGTCCTACTGAGACCATCTTTTGATTTCAACAAAAGCAAGATCAGACCCTAATGAAATGTAGAAGTGCTGACATGTCTGTGGATGAAATAAAGGAAAGTACATTATTTTTGGAAATAGGAATTAAAGTGAGCTATCCCTTGTCCTGACCAGATTAATATATGTTCCACCATTATTTGGTGAAACTGACACTGAATACCTTATTGGTGTCTGCAGAGAAGAGTGGAAAGAAAAAAAAGCCACAGTCAGGCATTTATACAGGTTATCATAAAGACAATTGAGAGGAATTTATTATAGCACATAAGTATCTTTACAAAGAGAAAGGACTTGGTGTTAAAGGGTTCTTTAGTAGAGGAAGGGATAACAAGAACCAATGGTGGGAAGCTGAAGAAAGGTAAATGTGATATCTCATGATGTTTTCAAACATCAACTGGGCAGCTCTGCACACAGGACAGCTGCAACTCACCGGGCAGCATCAGCTGCCTTTTGGGCAGATTGCAGAGATGTGATCAGTTGCTGCTGCAGTGACAATTATTTTGCACCCTCCACAAAGGAAGCTGCCATGGATGCTTCCCCAGTTTGCCATCACCTTCCCCTTAGTTACACTACTGTTTTCAGACTGCTGGACTGGGTGTCATTCTGAAAGGTGTGATTCTAGTGACCAACAACTTCAAACACAGGACACAGGACTGGAGAAACTGAATAGTCTGTGACATACAGGCTTAAAATCCAATTGGCCCTTAAAATAAAATTTGACAAATTTAGGGTGCAATGGGAAGCAGCCTATGGTATTTAGTGCATAGCCCATTAATTCTTAAGGGGTGCCTTGAGTTTCTTTCAAGGGTGCTATGAGGTGTCACATATTGTTAGCATGAATAGATGTTCAAACATGGTTCACAAGATAAACCCAGAGATTTCAGATAAGAATCTGTGCTGTGTGTCATCTCAGGTACTAAGAGTCTTCAGCCTTGTTTCCTTATCCCTGTGACTCCTTAACTCAGGAGTAACTGACTCTCCTCCACCACTAGGGCTCCAAACTCTGGGTATTCTTCCTCTATCTATTCATGCTCTCAAAACCACGTGGCTAATTTTACTGCAATACCACTAAGATCTGTTCAGAACATCATTTAGGTGTCCAGAGGTAAGAGCAAAGACCAGGACTTTTTTCAGTCATGTTCCCTGACAATGAACAGCTCTGTGACTTGCCTGAGTCATTCTCTTACCTTAGTTTCCATATTGATTACAGACTTAATAATTCATTGACCTCTCCTGTGGCTCCTTATGCCGTTGCCCTCCTCAGCTTCTCACCAGCCTGTGCCTACTATTGAGTTTTATGCCCACTTTAAAGTAAATCCCACCTTGGAAAGTCTGAAAGAAGAGCCTTTCCATACAGCACTCTGGACCCCCACTTTGGCAAAGGAACTAGAATACCAACTCTTGCTGGCTGTCTTGCACTCCGTGTGCATGTTGAGGGTAGAGAAAGACAACATTGACATCCTGTATAGTGTTACCCTATTTCTCTCTCCCAGGAAAGCCCCTGTTCCTTGCCTCCTTAGTTACTTAGACCTAAAAAAAGGGAGATATGGCTGGTGGAGATGAAAACAGACCTCCTTGCTTTCACATGCTGAGCTCTGGTGCCTAGACTGTCCAAAAGCTCAGCTGCCTAGTGTATACCTTAGGGTCTCCCCAGTGTGCCCCATAGAACCTTTCTGCTCATCCTATGGTAGATCCAAGTTCTGTTATAGTGAATAACAGCTCTTCTTCTTCTGGTAGGCTTTGCCTAAATTATCCAAGTCACAGCTTGGCTGTTTTGCTGAAGAACATTTTGTAGGCAACTCCCAAAACACAGAAGCTTCAATACCTCTTGGAGGCATGCACGATGGGGAGGGGTTGATGGAATTTTAATTTATCTTGCAGAAGGCATCAAAGATCAGATAGGAATTGCAAGAGGCCTTACAAAGCTGCTAGCATCCAGGGAAGTGGGATTTTGGCCGGGGGGGGGGGGAAGGGGGAGCGAAGAGTGATTTCCACCTGCTGTCAGTGCCATTGTATAGCTGCAGTATAATTCCCACTCCCACTCCCTCCATCCCCTGCAAAATCAGTACCTAGTGTGGCTGCCTTGGTCAAACCACCCTTGTTACACTGCTGAGAAATTTCACATTTCTATTTGGACCTGCTAGCTGTGATTTCAGTTGACTAAAGGGATCCTCAAGAAATCAGATGGACCCAAAATTCCCAAAGGCTGGTGGTCTTCACAGTCACTCCCTTTGACATGCCAAGGTTTTTAGAGCCAGAATTGGGTTCAGAAATGATGAAAGAAGCCCCAAGACAGGCTACTGTCCTACTGTAGAGATGATGATCGACTGTAATAAGTAGGATATGGGTAATGCCCTGGATGTAACAAACCCATTCCAATGGTTTACGCCAATAAGTCAAATATTTACTGGAGCCCAAACTCTCAGCTCAATTGTAAGCATACATCTGTACCCCTTGACTCTTACCTATCTTCCTTTGCCACAGCACATAAACCATTGGGTCGAATTTAAGTCCCACATGAGTCCCACTCTGAGGAGCAGCACCATAACTCCCATGACCTGTAGAGAGAGAACTTTTCAAAATGCAACCTGACCATGCCCAGTAGAGTAATGAGGAGATACTATATCCATCTTAGGGAGGTCAGTGAGACTCTCTTGAGCTTGGTGGGGAAATGTTGGTACAGTTGATGTTGACGGGAGTAAACACAATCTTAGCAACCAGGTTTGAGAGCTATGTGGCAATTCAGTCCTAAGGGGGAGGTGAGTTTTGTAAGGGGCATAGTCTAGTTGACTGAAAATGGGCTGTCCTTCTTAAAAAAGGAAAACCAACAAACCACCCCCCCCCCCCCCCCCCCCGCTGACTAACCAGGGCTGGGTTAGCCCTGGCTCCTTCCAGCAGAGCAGTAACAGATCTGTCCAGCGTCCAAGGAATGGAAAGAGTTCAAGAGGAATTATAATAACATTTCTCTCAACCAGAGAAACATGTGTTCAGCTCTGAGCACCTGCTGGGAAAAAGAAATATAACACAAGCATGTTGGATCCATTCAGATGCTCCAGAGGAGGTGGATTCAATCTGCACTAAATGACTGCAGCTCTGTTTCCCTTTTACAAATTCAGAATATGAGGCACTCTCAGGGATGGTGCAGCTGGTTTGCCGTTTAATCACCACAGAGGAACAATATAATATATCTAGATTGTGATGTTTAATGTTTTCTTTGTCAGGTTTTCATTCATTGTCTTTTACCCATTTGCTGTTGTCAGGAAAAGTTGATACTTTTGGACATTGTTTATTCATTATTAGTCACTGAGGTAAATTTAATGCTAAGTTCTCCACACAAGATGCTGCTGGTGTTTGTATGCATGTTATGAATCCAGAGGGGTTGTGAACTTAATACTGCAGAATCCTTATATAAGCTCTACCCATAGACTCTGACCTGCCTTCCTTTTCAATAGCACATAAACCATTGGGTCCAATTGAAGGAGAGCTATTTCTCTGAGTAGTGCCACCACCCTGCTTCAGTGTGCTGCCAGCCCCCTAGATGTGATGCAAGTGATCCATGACCTCCAACAGCTATACCTTAGGAACTGGTGGGGAATCAGATATTCTTGCATCACGTTCTCTTCTCCTGGAGAAGTGGAGACTTTTATATTTTACAGGACTGTGGTCTATAGCCTTCTTCTTTGGGCTCCTGCCTTGTCTTGGGGTCCTCCTAGTCACTGCACAGTAATTGGTGAAGGTGGTCTTCTCAGAGAGCTCTCCCTGGCCTCTTTCCTCTGGACTACCTTGGGGAATTAGGCCTTTAACCATCTCTTCCAGTGCTTCCTGAGCAAGACAGAGGAGAAAACCATGGCTCAGGAGAGGCTGGGAGGATAAGGTCTCTTCTCGTTTCATTGAACTCTTCTGAATTCCCCAAGATGGGGGATCCGGGGGCCCTGTTGTGTGTGCAGATCTCTGACCCAGCAGAGGATACCAACAGCCTATCCAGAGAAGGTATTTGTGGACTATATGAGCTGGGGCTATACCAGAGGTAAGAAAACCTGCTCAGGCAATGGGAACCTCCCTCTTCCTCTGAGACTGATTACAGGTAGATACTGATTCTCTCTCCATCTCTTCAGCCCATCCCCCATGCTTAGGAACAAATGAAGGCTGACTTACAGGCATGTAGGTTGTAGCCATGTTGGTCTAAGGACATAGGCAGACAAGGTTCCTTGGGTGAATCTGATATCTTTTATTAGACCAACCCAAATAGTTGGAAAATAATTATTAAGCAAGCTTTCGGGCTCAAAAACCCTTCGTCAGGCTAAGGAAGTTTCAGCAATTGGTGTGTGCTCTTCCTGGATGGAAAGCTGGATGGAAAGCTGACTTGATGCTTGTGGGGTGTCCGAAGTCTGATTTCATGGATATGGTCAGTTTTTAATATTAGATCACATCCTTCACACAGAGTCAGACCACAGAAATCATAAGGATCCCTGTGGACACTTCACCATTTAGAGGGAGCCTGCTCTTCCATTGGTCCTTTTATGCAGATATGGCCTCACTATGCAGCAACAGGAAAACAGAAGGAAATGGGAACCTAAACAAGAATGACAAACCTCTCAATCTACAGGACTGATCATCAGAAAGGCAGAGGGCCTCTGGTGCCAAAACTATGAAAAGTATAGTACGGTCCTTAACTATTTGACACAGCCAGAGTAGGGGAAGTAGGGACACTCAACCAGTGAAACACACAAACTAAGGGTGTCAGTCTGGATAATTATGCTTTGACAGTGTCATTAGGATCTAGACTGGTCTATTTGTGTAAGACATGTCCTATTTTCGAGTGGTTGGGAAGATCTTTTTTGAGATCCAGAAAAAAACATTAATTCAGAGAGTACTTTAGGCTATTCATGACTCCCTGTGGAAAGTCACCAGGGTAGGCTGATTCGCCTGTATGCTACTGTAGGGGGAGGTGGGGCTGGCTAACCGATGGGGGAAGAGGTAAGCAGCTGGATTAGGCTCCAAACCTTGGAGACAAGACCCAAGGCTTTTCACTTCCAGGTAATGGAAAATCACTAACTTCAGTGCCATTTGCCAAATCACCTGGAGGCAAATGAGTCATAATAGATGGCATTGCAAAGGCAAGTAGATTAAGCTCCATGAGTAGGATGAAACAGCTAGTTCATATCAAGATCCTAAGCCAACTTGGTTAATCACTGCTTCCTCCTGATAAGCTATGCCTGACAATTTGCCTAGTGACCTCTGTCTGCCCTTTCCATCCTAGATGGACTCAGATCCATCAGAGGACTGTTGTCCTTGTTATCAGAGCTATCTTCCATATTGCTCCCTCCTGTGGCTATCAGCCTTGAAGGAAGTGAGCTAGAGGGACTTAGCTGAGGCTCAAGTATGAGGGAAGCTTGCCCTGCTTGGGCTGCTTTGGGGGAAAAGTGGATACATTGTTTGTGGGTTCAGTAGAGGAGCTGTAATCAGCTTTGGGGAAGAGGTTATGCAAGTTGATAAAGGATAAAAATCTGGCCCTAAAACTGATCCAAAGTTTGTCTTTTAATAAGTTTACATGTGACAAGCACAATAGAGCCCTGAGTCTCAATAAAGCTTTTGATCACATTCAGGATGTAAGTTATAAACTGAACAGAGATCTTTTTTCTTTCACTAATAAAAATCACCCACTAGTTTGTGGCTGTAATCTCTATATACTCCCAGAGAACAACAAATGCTAGTGTCTTAATGCAAAATGGCCAGGGGGAAGAAGAAAACTAAAGTTGGTTTCTTTGTCCCATTATCTGCCTTCATCTCATTAGGGTCTTTGTTCCATTATTGCTTCTTCCAGCAGAAACAAACAAATAAAAAATGGCAGGCATTCCTACTCAATAGATTAGAAACAGAGCATTCATGATTTAACATTTCAGCAGGTTCTCTTATTTCATTGCTGATAGATGATGACAATGGCTCTCTAACTGAGATGGTTTGTTTTTCACTTTTGCATTCCTTTCAGCTCCCTAAAACATTTGCACAGCACAGGAAGTTGACCTCTCTCTGAAAAGGTGTTTTAGGGAAAAGGTACACCCATCAGAGCACAGATGAAGATTTAATAGTACACTCGGTACTGTGCCCCCCTCCCTCCCCCAAACTGTGATTGGCATAGGATGAATTTTTAACATTACCTGACAAGGTTCTGCAAAGTAAAAGGAAAATCAGGGGTCAGTTAGGTTTAACATCACCACAAGACAAAGAAAACAAATTGAATGTTTTTGGCCTTATCTTTGCAATTTTTATGAGATAAGTGTGGATATGGGGCGTGTATAGGTAAAACGGGGGCCCTAAATTGAAGTTGTGGGTTTTTAAAAACACTGCTTCAATTTAGGGCCAATGAAACCCCCGTGTTGTGCACATACCCAACTTACCTGCCTGTCTGGCAGCGGGGAGGAGAGGGCGAGCTGCCGACAGGCAGAGTTGCCCCTGGGGTGTGTGGCAGTGGGCTGGGCTGGTGCTTTCCTCCATGGAAGTGGCAGCCTCCCCCTCCAGCTGGCACCCACCTGGCTTGGCACCTGGCTTGGGCAGTCCCAGGGGGCACCATAGCTGTGGAAGGACACACCGGGGCCCCATGCAGCTCAGGCAGGCAGGCAGACTCCAGGGGGAGGAGGAAAGATCAGGCTCTCCACTTTTCTTGGGCATAGCCTGCTTTCCTGGGCTGCTGCCAGGCTGCCTGCAGGGCTTCCTGCAGGGCTTCCTGCAGAGTTGCATGGTGCTTTGCTCCATGGCTGTAGGGGCATCAAACTAAAACTCCTCGGAGGAGTTGGAGTTTTAATTTGCTGTGCCCCAAGCCATTTAAGGTGCATTACGCTGCCAAATTTCCTACAGCTGCTGGAATTAATGTGCAATATGCTGCTGAGGCTTGCAAACACCAACACCGATGAAGTGGTGCAAAAGCATTTAGCCCGCTTAAATTGTCACGCACACACAACCCTTGTTTCATCTACACATGGCCATGGAGAACACATTTGTGCACCTGACACTTGAGCCCCCTGAGCACAAGCAACAGGGGTTTTGCAAAGATTCACATTCAGTAACCATACACAGGGGTTGAGTGTGTAGCACAACAGAGAACTCTACAGTTTGCTGGTTAGGATGATCATACTGAAAGATGGGAGGTGAATAGTCAAATGCCCTTCTGTCTGATTCAGAGTAGGGATTTGAAGTAAGATCTTACATCTCTCAGATGAATATTTTAGCTGTGTTATGAGTCCTTTCAGTCCTTCCTGGAGGGAATGACAGGAACATGGAGAGTGGGAGATGAGAACCAGGCTCAGCTGAACTTTTATTAAAAACACAACAATAATCCTGTCATTGGTAAACTAGTGGGATGTATCTGACAAGATTACATGAGGAAACTTCAACTTCTGTTGGGGGGCCCAGCAAGGATGTACGAAGTGCAATCTAAGGTCCCTTCTTCTATGGTATTGACTCCTCACTGAACTCCCATGCTTTTCAGTTTTATAATATAAGCATTATTACATACATGTTAGAGATTATTGGCTTGACTGTATCTTGGTTTCATTGACTAGCCTGTACATAGGGAATGTGAGGTTAATAGAGTCTCTCCTATATCCAAGAGCTGCCTAGGTGTGAGATGAGACAAAGTGGACCTCCAGCATCAACACAGACTTATATTGTTTTTTGGATACTTCAGCAGGTTGGATTTGCAAGCAATGCAAAGGACAGAGGGGAAGAAAGAGAACTGAACCAAAAATAGGTAGTCAGCTGTGAGGAGGAGAGTCTGAAGAGAGCAAAGAGCTGAGCAGCTTTGGGGTTCATAGTTTTGAGGCCTGGAATAAGACCAGCTGAGCAAACTCTGGGTACTCAAGGCTGTATGGGCTAGATTTGGGCAGAGAACCTCTGGCTTGCTGGCC
This sequence comes from Alligator mississippiensis, assembly GCF_030867095.1. Classification (NCBI taxonomy): domain Eukaryota; kingdom Metazoa; phylum Chordata; order Crocodylia; family Alligatoridae; genus Alligator; species Alligator mississippiensis. The sequence continues at coordinate 149,912,614 of NC_081828.1, read as the reverse complement.
CATTTATTTTGCTGCTTGAAACTTGGGGAAAGAAGTCTTCTCTCCATCAAAGGGTAAATTTCGTCTCTCAGGAGCTTAACGGGAAGGTAGCTCTTTGAGTCAGGGCCACTGATATTCAGGTAGAGATAAGAACTAAGAGGCCAGGGTCTCAGAGTCAAAAGAAGTCAGGACTTCCCCCTACTCTAAAAGCCAAGCCTGGGCTGGCTTCAGGGAGTACTCAGAGACCAGACAAGGCCTCATCGGTCCTGAGCAAGCAAACCAATTGGGGGAAATCCCATGACACTCAGTGCTTAACTTTGTTTATATTTTACAACAAAACCATAGTATCAAACACAGGATCCAAAATCTATCCAATGGAAAGAAGTATGGCATAATCAGTACGGGCACACCCAGAAGAGTGCCAAGAGAGTATGTGGTGTCACAAACTCATTTGCAGGGCCACATATCTCACAGTCTGGTATCCTCTGCGCTGCAAGGGCATGCTTCCCAAGAATGAGCTGTGCTGTTTTTTGGTGGGGGTTTCCACAAGTTTTTTTCACCGCTGGATTTGACCCAGGCAGTGAGCAGTGCCGAAAAGCAGAGCAGGGCCATCTGGAGCCACGTTCAACTGCCAGGCTCTGCATGGCAAAAATGCCATGGATGAAGTCACAGGAGGCCCCCAGGTAAGGCTGCTGGGGCCAGCACAGTGCTGGCCTCAGCCTCCCCTACTGCCCCCGGGGTAACTTGTCATGAGCCAAAGCGTATGTGGAACAGGTGTTCCCTTGGGACAAACAGCTGTGACGCAAGGTGCACCACTGCTAATTGTCCCCAGGGAACCAAACGTCCATGCATGTCTGGATGCGCCCTAGGAGTCTACTGTAATCCGAGTTAGACATATGATCATGGCATAAAGAGAAAATTCTGCAAACATTTTGTGGATGTGCTCCCATGGCCTTGCTACTCATTGCTGATTGGTGGAGAGACCTCCCTAGCAGGATGCAAGGCTGGGCCATAGTGGCAGCAAAGACTGCTGATTCCCACTGTGGAGCCAGCATTGGATTTTTATGGGATTTTGTTGTTGTTGATTTTGTGGTTTCCACTAAATCCACAAAACAATGATTTAAGTAGGCCCCTAATAACCAGGCAGCAAGCTCAGGAAGCTGTTGCTATGCCCAGACTTTTGTCTTCCTTTAGGGGTGAAGAGGGCACCTGAGTGGTCTACTTAACTAAAAGTAACATAATGAGTATACAGAATATGACTCAGAACACAATTTAAGGCAAATGCATAAATTGTGCAGAGCATTGCTCTAGAGCAGGGGTGTCCAACGCACTTTGCCCCCTAGGGCTGGGTCTGGACCATGGATCAGATCCAGATGTGGCAGTGGCAGTAAGGTGAACAGTATCAAGGAGCCATAGGGGTAACATAGCCAACACTCTCCCCTGCCACTGACACACAGATTTCATAGACATTAGGGGTGGAAGGGACCTCGGAAGATCATCGAGTCCAGCCCCCCACATGTCTTAGTGGGCTCTGTTCCTGGCAGAAGGATCCACCCCAAATTCTGACCCCTCCAAGAGTCCCACAGGTCAGATAACACAACTCCCCAGGCCAGGTCTGGCCCATCAACCATGTTTGACAATGGACATCAGAGGTGCCTTGCTCTGGACCACAGGAGTGTCTTGGGTGCTGCCTGACAGGGGCTCTTCAGATGCCCTGCAGTTGTCGAGCTAGAGATAAACCCTTGATCTCTATCTCAATGGAGTAATTAAGTAATTTACCTAAATTAAACTATTCCAGCAGAAAGAACTGACAGAGAACAACTGTCCCTCCCTTCAAATAATACCTTCCAACCTGGTATTATTCTGGTTAGGGCACTTTTCTTTCTGGCAAGCTGGAAATGTCTCCCATATCCTGGGTAAGTAGGTTACCCAGTGATTATTGGATTGGGGGGTTGGGGAGGGGGGGATAAAACCCTGAATTTCCTATTGATCAAAAAGTTCTGCTGACAACTTTTTGCTTGATTCAGAACAGGGATTGTGAACTACCTTGGTGCAGTATCTTAAACACCATGTAGAAAGTATTCTGGAAATCAACTCTCTTCTTAGAGCTGACCCACTTTGTATAGCAGTGGTTCCCAACCTTATTTTGCTGTGACCCGCTGCTAGGAGCAGAGGGCAGTGGCGGCGGTAGTGCCCAGAGGGGGGGGTGGGGGAGTTCCCAGCATGCGGCGTGGCTCCTCCTTTGTATGGGGCACCACCGGCATTGCCCCCACAACCCTAATTTGGGTCGCGACCTGAGGTTGGGAACCACTGGTGTATAGAGTACTTCAAATAACCTTTGAGTTACACAGGAAGCAAGAGAAGAAGAAATGCTAGTCTGGTAACTAGCACATTCACCTGACAGAAGGCACAGCTAGGTTCCAGTCCCAATGTTTAATTAGTTTTATGACGTAAACCCCTTACAATATGGGAGATTTAGAGTGCCTCCCAATTCCCACAATGTCAAATGACCAGGTGATGGTTAGGGTACATTTCTGAAAGATAAGGATTTAGACAGAGCATGGAATTAGTTCTGATGAACCAATATCATGTGTGAGTGCTTAGCCACGGGGCTATTAAATAAAAGGGAGGTTATAATTTCATTTCCAATATTTTTTGTAGAATTAGCCTTTCATTTCTATTGCTTTTCATGCAGGTTCCCCAAACCAAAATGTTTACTTTTGGATGTAAAGGAATATTTCATTCAAAATTAAAACAAGAGAAACTGAAGGGAAAAAATAATTTGGAACATTACAAACTAATTTTTCTTCACAGTTTTTTGGTTTGTGGGTGCCTAATGAAACAATCAATTATTCTCATAGCCTGACTACGAGCCACAAGTCTTCATCTCTCTCTTTCACCCCAAAGAAGGCTAGGTTATAGTTTAGCATGACAATCAAGGCATTTCAGGTGGATTTGCTGTACTGTCTCCCCCCACACCTGTCCCTATAGAGACATTCTGCGTGCTTGTGTTCAGTATAAGCAGACTGTCCCCAGGCACTTTCCAGTTGTACTTTTAATTCTTCCTTCACTACTTAAGCCCTGGCATCAGATATACTAATATAGCCATTTATATGGTAAACCATAGTATCTCCAAACTACAGCTGTCTCAAATATTCACATCAGACCTGAAGCCCCACTGGGGAGAGCTCTGTGTGTATGGTTTGATGTGAATGTCAAAATTAGTGAAGGTTTCTGAGCATTTAGGGAAAGGGGTATACAGCTGCAAAACTATGAAGTAAACCTGCCTAAGCTTCATCTTTTGGCTGGTGACTTCTTCCTTCACATCCGTTTCTAGTCTATGATTAGGCTGGATAACTGCTACAGCAAACAAGACCAGTGGTTAGTTCAGTGGTTCTCAAATTATTGGTACCCCTTGTTCGAATCAAGACACCTCTTGTTAGAGCACCCTCAGAAAATGCCAGCTCTTAGCTTTCACTCATTTTTGACTATGGAAAAATAGAGCAATCTTCTGTTCTAAAGTACTCAGAAAGACCAAAACAAGTTTTTGACATTATGGATTCTGATTTGATATCTCTGGCCCCTGGATATCCAGGGGGTCAAACCCCGCTCCTGCACTGCTCCCTTGTAGCATGGAGAACAGCTGAATGCGTGGTATGTGGCATTGCAGACGTGCCTGTGGTGCCACATATTGCATGGCCATGCTCATCTGGATGTGGCCTCTTGGGTTTAACTTTTGAATCATGTGTAGGTATCTGCACACCTAACAGTGCTACCACTGCACAGCACCCCACAGTAACCTTAAAAGCATGTCAGGTCACCCCAGGGTTGAGAATCACTGAGCTAATTCCATTCTCACTTCTCTCTGCTAGCCAATCAAACCCTACAGTGCCCTCAGTTTCTTTTAAGATTGTCTTACAGGATGGGATTTGTTAGTGCTTTCTGTTTTCTTTGTCCAGTTATGGAGCATTGGTGATCCTTGGTATAGCGGGAATAGGAGTTATATGCGTATAATAGGGAATAGGTTCCATAGGTGTTATTGGAAAATTGTTGGCATATTGCAGGCAGACAAGGTTCTTTGGGTGAATCTTTTATTAGACCAGATTCACCCAAAGAACCTTGTCTGCCTATGTCCTTAGACCAACACGTCTACAACCTACACCCCTGCGGCATATTGCAGGAGCACTGATAGATGTGTGTGCATGTCTGAAGAAAGTCTGGTGGGAGCTGTGTAGCTGCATGCCTACTTTGGATTTGGGTACAAAATATGCAAATATTCTCAGCCCATATAGCGAGCCTGATGTGAAACTCCTTTACCTCAAAATCGCTCCTTTCAGCACATCATTTTTAGGAACACACTACTTGCCTGACATGGCTTGGGGCATACCTGACCTTTTCTTATAGAAGTGGAGGATCCCATTACCACTGCTCACCAGGTAGCTTTCATCTGTACTCAAAGCAAGCTCTATATGGGAAGCTTTTCTAGGACAACTTGAACTTTCCTTTTAAGGGATGTTTTTTCAGATGTCCTTTTATACAGTCGCAAATCTCATCTAGCTAGCCTTGAAGGCTTTCTGTTGCCTTAAGATTTATTGAAAATTACATGATTTGTATGAAAAAAGTCCATGCTTACTTTGTAAACTGGTTGTGTGAAGTTAATTTTTTTGGAATCTTTGGAAAGAATAACAGGTTCCTAATGGGCCCTTGGTTTAGATCACTGTCATACTGAGCCAGAGAAGTGCAGGTACTTAAATAGGCCACAATATCTCTAATTGCAACAGCTGTTATTGCCGCATTCTATTTAACATCTGCTTCAAAGCAATAATCCCATTGAAGCCTCTGATGTATCTGCCAGCTGTTACTAATAGACAAGACAAGTTACAACCCTATAAGTGACAATCATTAAAGAATCTCTGTAATTGTATAACTGCATAGAAGAATCAGGCTTTTTCTGAATATGATCATCTGAATAGTTGGATTATAGTCTATTTTCCATGAAGGGTTATTCACTGTGGATGACTACTCTGGGGAGAAAATAAAAACAGCATTGCATACCAAACTTTACTGTACTATCTAACTGCAATAATGAGGGAGACTTAAAAAAATTGCTGTTCTATAAAATGAACTGGAAATTACAGAGACTTGTAAAGTCTGTGGCACAATTGGGGATTACTATGATAATATATGATGGAGTCTTGAATGCACTGTCCCTTCAGCAGTGGAGGATGGACTAAAACCACATGAAGAATATAAAATAAGAAAATCCTGGAACAGACTCACTTAGGTCTTCCAACATTTTCTTTTTATAAATGTGCTCTTCAAGGAATGTTAAAAGTAAAAGGCAATCCACAAAATGTTGTTGATTAGCTGAAGTTCCTTTGTTTAATTAGTTATTGCAGTGATAAAAGGATTAATGTTTCAGGGGGCCTCCTCAATTCCTTCAGATAACTTAAATGGCTCCTTTTAATGCACAGAAAAATAGTATGTTTACTCAAATACAAATTAATATGTACACTTTTTGCCTTTTCTTGGGGCACATCTACACAGGATGCTTAACTGTGCAGTAGCATAGTTTACTGTGCAGTAAGCATGTGCATGTACATGTGCACATGTTTGTTGTTTGTCCTTCGCAAGTGAAGATGACCGCATCCAGCGGGGGGAGGGGAGAGAGAAAGGAAGCAGGAAAGAAAAAGTGAGGGAGAAAAGAAAAAGGGAGAAAGAGAGGAAAAAAAGAGAAAGAAGAGAGAGGAAGGGGGTGGAGGCTAGGTTTTGTGGGTACACAGGTTACTTATAAGCCCAATCTTTGCCCTGAACAATCTGCTGCAGCAGGAGCAGGAGAACGACTAGGACTGGACCCAAGAGGTCCTAATTTTCCTGGCCACGTGCTTCCACAGTGCCTCTGCTGTGCACTGCTGCTCAAAGGCCAGTGCTCCTCTCTGGACTGATGACCTCCAGGATGGATGGTCATGAGCAATTTATTCCCATGACTCCGGGTTGATGCCCAAATTCTTTAGGGACATCTTTAGAGTGTCCTTGTACCACTTCTTTGGTGTGCTGCGAAAGCGTACTCTATTTGACAGTTTGCCGTAGAAGATAACTCTATTATGCTACTGCTTGGGCATGCCAAGAACAACATGAGACTTTCTTTCTATGTGGCCTCCTGTGATCTGATGAAAACCTTTGACTCTGTCAACCAAGAAGCACTGTGGGGGACCCGTCTGAAGTATGGATGCCCACCAAAATTCTTTGCCCGCTCTATGATGGCATGCAAATGGTGGTTCTCTGTAACATACATAACAGATTCATTTGAGGTTAAGACAGGAGTTAAGCAAGGCTGTATCACCACTCTAACACTCTTCTCGATATTCCTTATTGTGATGTTACACTTGACTACCAACAAGCTTCTAGTCAGAGAATGGATGGTAAACTGCTTAACCTCAGCTGACTCCAAACCAAAGCCAAGACCACCCTCATCACTGAGCTCCAGTACACTGATGATGCTGAAGCCTGTGCTAACTTAGAAGTAGACCTGAAGGCAATCATCAATGTCTTTATCAAGGCATACAAGAAAATGGGACTGACACTTAACATTCAGAAGACTAAGGTTCTCTATCAACAAACTCTTAATGAGCAATCCCCAGCCCCGGTAATTCAGATTTATGGTGTGACTGAAGAACACTGAGTATTTTCCGTACCTTAGAAGCCATCTCTTGCAGAAGTCTGACATCGACAAAGAAATCCAACATCACCTTAAAAGTGCAAGAGCACCCTCTAGACACCTGAGGAAATGTGTGTTTGAAGCTTGCAATATCAGATCCAAAACCAAGCTCATGATTTACCAAGAAGTTGTGATCTCCACCTTACTGTATGGAGCTGAGATGTGGACAATGCACAGGAGACAACTCAAGTCGCTAGAGAAGTACCATCAACACTAACATATTTGGCTGTTGCATTATCCAGTACTGTAAGTTCTGGATAATGGGAACAACAGTCTGAAACTAATACTTACAGCCCACCTACACAAACAGATCTCTACCTATTTGGATCATATATTTAAAGCAGTGATTCTCACTCACAGTTCCATCAGATCCTTTTAAGGGTGCCATGCAATATTAGCATTGCTCAGTATTCAGTGAGTAAACACCTACATGTGATTGACAAGATGAACCCAGAAATTTCAAATAGGAATCCATAGTGTCAAAAACAATCTGAAGTGGGGTGGTCTTCCTCAGTTCTTTGAATGAGAAGAGTTGTTCTAGTGTTTATCCATATTAAAAAAAAATGAGTAAAAAAAGAGTTGGCATTTTCTGAGGGGATGTTGAGTCTAAAAACATAGATAGCTGCTTCTTTAGAATTTTGTGATACTTTGACAATTTCTGTGTTTTTGACAGGCATTGCATTATTTGATAAACACCTCTCTATAGATTGCCAGCTTTCTATAGTGCAAGCATTCTTAATTAAACCTAGGGCTTAGTTTTCAGTCCCAGCATTGAAACACCATTCACGGTCACTATCACAAACCTTACTTTTTCAAGTTTTTCATTTACTTTTAACTCTAATTCACAAATACCCTTTGTTGGAATTGGGTATTTTAATTCACAAATACCCTACTGTATGATTTAAAGCTTATCTGTCTTAACTCTGTGGGTAGGTTTTACCTTTATATTTATAATGTTAGGCTCTGCAATTATTTACCTGTGCACCAGTATCTAACATATAAGCAATGAACATCTTGTTTGTGTTTGTCCAGCCACTGCAGACATCTGTCTGTAGCATAATTCCTATGAAGAAATTGTTTTATCCAAAGCAGCATGGTTCTACCCATTTTTGTCTTGTGTGCTGCTGTTTTTTTCTTCAGTGGGAAGTGTGGTGATACTTTTGTTTCTTTCCAGAAACATGATGGCTTTGCTTGCAGTCTCTAGCAAAATGATTTAATGTCAGGCATGCATAACATTTCTGTCCATAGGCATGATATTGTCTGGGTCTGCTTTTTTCCACAAGGTCTGTAATTGCTCATGTTGCTAGTAGCTGCTTGCATTCTGCTTGTAGTTGACAAGCTTCTGGTTGGAGTAGCAGCTTTGCTTACCGAAAGCCGCATGTTGACTTTCCACTGTTTGAAACCCTGTTTGCTTTCTAATCCATTCAACAGCAGCTGGAACTGGATTTCCCTCTAAAATTTTTATTCTGTCATGACTGAGGTCAGCTAACTCCTTTATTGCTTTAGCCAAATAGTCTGGTTCCTCTAGCAGTCTTTTAATTCTTTGGTCTCTGATTTGCAATATTTAATTGTCTCTCTCAAAGACTCTGCAAGCTCTTTGCAACTGCATGTTTGACTTGCTTATTTGAAGTCTCTTAGAAAAGAATCAAAAGCCTCTCCCATGAACAACTGGTGCCTCCTGAGACTGGGGGGGAGGAGGGGGGTGCCATGGCAGTGAGTGGTGGGTGGGGACAAACTGCAGCAGCCGGTGTCAGCAGCAGAGGGCAGGAACGGCCCGCAGAGGCCGGTGGCGGTGTCAGTAATGGGGGGTAGTGGTGGCGAGTGAGTGGCGAGTGGGGACTGCTGCCACATCGGCAGCGAGGGGTGGGGTGGGTGGCAAGCAGCAACTGCCCACAGAAGCCAGTGGAGGCTTTGGTGGTAGCCAGTCTCAGGGTAGGCACATGCCCCCCGGCCCGTGCCCCTCCTACATGTCACCTATGGTCTCCCTCCCATCCATTTCTACACAGAAACGAATGCCTCTCAAAAGTCTCATTTGTTTTAGGTTTGCAATGCTCTTCAAATTTAGTTATCCCTGGATACGGCTACATATGTCACTAGTGCACATGAATAAACTCCAGAGCTTATTGCTCCTGGTTGCTCCATTTGAACATGCACCCATGAGTAACTTTGGAGAATTTTGCTCTGGAGTTTATTCATGTGCAGCATGTAGAGCCTGGTCAGAGCAGCCTGGGCAGTAGGGGGCCCGGGGTTCAGCCTGCCACCCCAGGGCTTCTCCAACTGGACTAAATGTGCTGTAGAGGGGCTGGCTGGGGCACGAGCCAGCAGGCAGCCCCTATACTGAAATACCCTTATGCCCCAGCCAGCTTGCTCAGCATCTACATGTGCACTGATGCACATAAAAAAAAACCTCTACAACAGGGCAGTACTTGTAAATACAAGCCCTGGTACGAAGTTTATTCATTTTCCGCACCTTAACAGGGCCACATGTGTAGACACTGAGATGTTTACTATCACTGAGATGTTACTACTCCATAGTAAACATCTCATGTAGACACACCCCCTGTCTTATCACTAGCTTGTTCTCTTGTACTCACTACAGAACCATTAAATAGTTACTGTCTCAGTGCCTGGAGCATTAAAAAAAATAAGGCTACATTTTGTTCCCTGTATCTTTCTGTAGCAAGTCCTGCTCTCACATTTCCATTCCCAATCTTCCCTGAATCTCTTTCAGTCCAGCCAGGAGATCTTACAAGAGTGTCACAGGGTGCTCTTTAATATTACCACTGTTAGGTGTGCAAACCCCAACACAATTCACAAGATAAATGCAGAGATTTCAAATAGGAATCCCTATAATCAACAACAGTCTGACCTACTGTGGTCTTTTTGAGTTTTTGCAACAGAAGAATTGCTCTGTTATTTTTTCGATACTAAACCCCAAGATAAAACTAAGAGCTAGATTTTCTGAGGGGTGCCTCAAGTCTAATGAGGGGTGCTTTGAGTCTAAGAGACCCACAGGAGGCCTATATCTGTGACCTAGTGGTTGAGCACTGTGGCATGAAGCACAAGATATAGATTTAACCCTTCTCTGTGTAAGGAAGGGGAAAGGTTAAACCTGAGTCTCCTGATTTGGTCGAGTGTCCAAACTACTGGCCTACCAGGTGGTAGGAGTAGCTTCCTACTGGTGATCTAACATTGACTAGTTGTGGTTTTTCTGTGTTTTATATTTCAGAACTTTCCTGTCCTTATGTACATAGCTAGGCAAATCTTTTTTGCTGTGCAGATGCCCAGCCAGAGTGCAGGTTTACTGAACATACTCAGCCTGGCAAGCTGAATTGCAACCTGTGTCTAAATGCCAAAACCTTCAGCTGTATGGTTGAATACATGCTATTTAGGCACATAGGCTAGGTGCAGACATTCAAAAATCCCGAGGCAGAATTGGTTTAAGTTATGAGGTTTTCTATAAGTGGTGTAGTTTAGATCAGTAGTGAACAGAAGAAACATTTGCACTTGGGTAAAGGGGAGGGGCAAATTGTAGACTGGGTTCTGCCATTTTCAAACTAGTCTATGTGTGCTGAACTTATGTTCTGTTAACGGAGATAGACCAGTTTTTGATCATTTATTCCAGTAAAAGTGCAATATCTGTACCTATAAAGTAAAACAGGATTTAGCCTCAAGTGACATACTCAGTGTCACACAGGACGGCAGCGGTAGGGAGGAAATGGAACCTGCTTCCCTGGATTGAAGTAGCACCTTTATTGCTGGGATGTCTTTCCTCTCCAAGGCAGTCCAATAATAGCTGCTGATTTGATAATGCTAGTCACTTCTGAGGAAGAACATGATAGGATGCTGAAGAAAGTGGTGGCAAAGACCCAAGCAGAAACCATCAAACTCTTCTAATAATGTGCAGTTCAAGCAGATGTCAAATACATGGTGCTCATGAGGAAGCAAGTGAGGTGATAGATAAACAGAAGTCATAGCCAACATGAAGCCATAAAATTGAAGCTGTAGCCAAAAAGCATTACAGAGCATGAATAGTTCTTCTGTACATTCCAGGTGAAGCAGCTTTAACTGCTCCACTGGGACCACTCTAAGAAAATAAATTGGCAGTGGTCCTGAAAATGTGACAAAGCCTGTAACAAATAAAAAATACTGTTCTTTAGAGCACCAGTACTCAGATTTTACAGTCCCACCAAGTTTGTCCCTGATCAAGCCGATGCAGTCAAAGATAGAATAAGAGCAGGGATGGGCAAAATATGGTCCACGGGCTGGATGTGGCCTGCCAAGCCATTCTATCAGGCCTGCAGGGCCCCTACAAAATTTAGAAAATTAATATTTATCTGCCCCTGGTTGCCTGTCATGTGGCCCTCAATGGCTTGCCAAAACTCAGGAAGCGGCCCTCTGCCCAAAATAATTGCCTGCCCCTATATAAGAGGGTATCCATTTTGGGGGAAAAACTATTCAAATGCATCATGATTCCTTTCTAAAACAGAAAAAATCTATGCCAAAACTGAGAAGGAACTACTGATTATTTTTCCCTGCAAAGAAGTTTTATTAATACATATGTGGAACAGAAATCACAAATCTGTGAAGGCAACTTTGTCTAAGCTACTTAAAGAACCACCTATAAGACTACAAGAAATGTTACTTCTATAGCAGAAATATGATCTTGACCTTAAACTTCTCCCTTGTAAAGAAATGTAAATTGCAGACACATCAAGAACTACATTGGTACATAGTAGAGAATCAGAGGCTGACAGTGGAGCTGAACCCACTTTCACACTCCTCGCTGATTTGTTTAATAGTGAACACACAACAATCTGGGAACACAAACCATATACGTAAGACAACTAAATCCCAAATTGCAGCCATATTGGGTTGTGAAAGGTCTATTTAATTACCATAAGGCTGCTTAATGGCAAATGACAAGCTAATTGCTTCAAGCAGTACTAGACAGGAGATGCTAAACCATTTACATGGATCACATCACAGTACTGAGAGAACAAATGCTTGAGGCAGGCAGTTGCTATATATGTTGTATTATAGCTGGCAAAATGTATAACAACCTGGGAAAGATGTACAGTATAGGAATGGAAGCCAAATAAGCCAAAAGAAACCAGGTTGATTTCATCATATCTACCATGGTGTAAGAAAGCAACATATCTGTTTTCTTCTGCGGACACATATATTTATTCCTGGTAGACTACACTCACTCCAAATTTTCAGGAATTCTGTCTACCAGACAACTCAATTGTATTCTGCCATTGTTAAATGGAAAGATGAACTTGAAAGACATGATAACCTTAAAAGAGTTAGTGAGTAACTGTGTCCCATTTGGAGAGAGAGAAATGGCTAACTTCACAAGATCTTGGGGGGTGAAACTGAAGTCCTAGATTTCCACAGTCTAATAGAAAGGCCATGAGAACTAGTCAGCTGAGAAAATCAATAGTTGCAAAATGATTTCATTGCTCATTTGGAGTTGAGGAATAAAATCACTGACAAGCCCAGAATACTATCCTGCATAGCCACCAATGGCTAGGATGTTCCATCTTCATGTGTACTTTTACAACCCATAATACTTCAGGAAACTCATGCCAAGTTAAAGCAGCTACAGAAAAGAATGAGGAAATCCTATGACAACAGCCAAGCCATTATCTGAGTTCCATCCTATGTGCCTTAAGTGATGCAGACAGTAACTCAGAATCTTTCAGGCTGCGGTGATCTGCAGAAACCTCTGTTGTCTACTATTTAGCACAGAATTCTGATTCAAATTTGACATACTGGGTGTGTCTACATGAGATGCTAACTGCACAGTAGCTTAATAACACTGCTCAATAGAGTGCTGGACAAAACCCATGCTAATATGCGACTGCACAATAGCGTTAGGCTACTGCAGTTAGAATCTGTAAAAACCCATGTGCCGATGCTACTGCACATTGATTTAGTACTTGATTATGCAAGTACTAAACTTAATGTGCAGTAACTACACCGCATTAATGAATATGTAGATGCTCCCACTTAGTTTTACTCTAGATCCCAGCTTTGAGAAGGCACACTGCTAGAGGCTGGCTGTATAAAGGATATGTCTCTACATACAAGAAAGGAAACAAGAGGTGGTAATGGACCAAAGGTTTCATTTTAATATGTTTGTGTTAAAGCTGGCAACTGTCAACCCTCCTGGATCATGGTGTATGCATGAGGGCCACCCAGACCTTCAACACATATGCCTGGGCAGAAATTTTTGGAGGAGGAGAGGCTTCCCAGACCTTCTATCCTCCCTTTAGGCCACTGAGACAGAATCCAAAGACCAGATAGAGTCCAGATGTTTGGTGACCTCCATGGCAGTAGTTGTATATGTGTCTGGGAATCAAACCCAGGTTTCCTGTGTCACAAGTCACATTCACAGACACTGTGAGAGACACATTAGACAAGGAGTCTACCACTGAACCACAGGGGACTGTGTTAAAGGTGCTCATGCTGTATATATAATGTGTCTTGGTGTTCCTCATTGACTTGTGCACATGGAATTAAGGGTCAAATTACAAAGCTGCCTACATGTGGGATGAGACAAGATGGACACCTAGTATCAACATGTCAACAAGGGTGGGGATTGCTGATGATACCCAGGAGGCTCCAAGACAAGTACAGAATGTAAGCATTAGAATAAGAGAGCAAACTGGACAAGGAGGGCATTAGAAAAGAGAGTAGATGGGACAAGGAGGGCATCAGTTCCTACCTAAGAAATTCTGAAGAAACAGACCAGCTGAGTAGCTTCTAGCACTCAGAGAAGCAGGACAGGATGGAAAAAAAACAGCTTAGTATCTTTGGGATCCTCAGGGCTAGGTAGCCTGGAGTGGGCCCAAAGAGACTGCTTAATCATTTGGAGAGGGTAGAGTCTTCTTGCTCAATGGTCTTTCAGCTAATAAATGTTTTTTTTTATAGAAAAGCAATGGTCTGTTTCACTGCTAGGAACTTTAAGTTGCACTTGTTCTCCTCAACAAGAGGTGAAGTCCATCTCTCAGGAGCTGAACTGGAAGTGAGGTCCTTGAGTAAGGGCCACAGAACAGCCGGGGACAGTTGGGGACAGAAAGGCCGGAGTCTCTGAGAGCAAAGGAACCAGGGTTCCCACCGTGTTCTAGAAGCCAGGTCTGGGCTGGCTTCAGGGTGCACTCTCAGAGATCAGACAAGACAGGGGTGGTCCTGAGCAAGGACCCCTATAGGGGACTCCATGTCAGGTTGAAACTCTATAGCTGAAGATAGAAAGTCCTAGTAATGGTGTCCCTTAGTTGCAACAGACAGATTGATTACACCATGATCTCCTTGATTTTCTGCAGCTTAAGTCCAATATTTCATTTTCCTCTGAAGCAGGTAATAGAACACCTATCAAAGGTGTAATCTGTTCCTACCCCTTACACAGATACATTTTCCTTAAAGCCTTTTAAAGCTTGTCAAAATTCTCAAATAGAAAGATTCAGTGGTGCAATAAAAACGTGGGCCTTCGAAGAATATTTTGAGATAGAACAAATTCTCCAAGTACACAGTGGGTGACAAGGGAGATGCCTTGTGGGCGGAGGAAAGATAAGCTTTAGACAGAGGAAAATAGTAAAATTAAATAGCCACTAGTGCAGTGTTTTCTTTTGCTGCTGTTGTCCCATTGTACTAGTATTGATGAATTTGCACTGAATACCTTATTACAAAATACATAAAAAAGTAAAGAAGGCATATTTAGGCTCATTATGATAAGTCTGATCTCAGCTAATTATGCGCATATTTCATTTGAGTGCATCAAAACACAACAAGCTACTTCAATTACTTTAGTGAGCAATCCACTTATACAAACACCATTTCACATTTTGGACACATTTTTCTCTTTCCAGTGAAATCTCACCTCCTCAATCATGCCATATGGATTATTAGTCTATACAAAAAAAGCTGATTCCTAAATGTTAAATATAATACAAAAGGCATAGCAGCAAAAGAGAAAAAGCTGCTTGCAGGCCCAGCTCAGTGTCCTACCACTTCAAGAACTTGAAAGTTCTGCTGGATCATTGCACCAGTCTAACTCATTGGATGTGCTCCAGTTCTCCACTTTCCATTCCTCCTTGCCCATTACAACAGGACAAATTATGCTGAGGGGAAACCAGCATGGGTTTGTGGCGGGCAGATCGTGCCTGACCAACCTAGTCTCTTTCTATGACCAGGTTACGAAACGCCTGGACACAGGAGGAGGGGTGGATGTCGTATACCTGGACTTCAGGAAGGCCTTCGATACGGTATCCCACCCCATACTGGTGAACAAATTAAGAGGCTGTGATGTGGATGACTGCACAGTCCGGTGGGTGGCGAATTGGCTAGAGGGTCGCACCCAAAGAGTCGTGGTAGATGGGTCGGTCTCGACCTGGAAGGGTGTGGGCAGTGGGGTCCCGCAGGGTTCGGTCCTTGGACCGATACTCTTTAATGTCTTCATCAGTGACTTGGACGTGGGAGTGAAATGTACTCTGTCCAAGTTTGCAGATGACACAAAGCTATGGGGAGAAGTGGACACGCCGGAGGGCAGGGAACAGCTGCAGGCAGACCTGGATAGGCTGGACAAGTGGGCAGAAAACAACAGGATGCAGTTCAACAAGGAGAAATGCAAAGTGCTGCACCTAGGGAGGAAAAATGTCCAGCACACCTACAGCCTAGGGAATGACCTGCTGGGTGGCACGGAGGTGGAAAGGGATCTTGGAGTCCTAGTGGACTCCAAGTTGAACATGAGCCGGCAGTGTGACGAAGCCATCAGAAAAGCCAATGGCACTTTATCGTGCATCAGCAGATGCATGACAAATAGGTCCAGGGAGGTGATACTTCCCCTCTATAGGGCGTTGGTCAGACCGCAGTTGGAGTACTGCGTGCAATTCTGGGCGCCACACTTCAAGAAGGATGCGGATAACCTGGAGAGGGTACAGCGAAGGGCAACTCGTATGGTCAAGGGCCTGCAGACCAAGCCCTACGAGGAGAGACTAGAGAAACTGGACCTTTTCAGCCTCCGCAAGAGAAGGTTGAGAGGCGACCTTGTGGCTGCCTATAAGTTCATCACGGGGGCACAGAAGGGAATTGGTGAGGATTTATTCACCAAGGCGCCCCCGGGGGTTACAAGAAACAATGGCCACAAGCTAGCAGAGAGCAGATTCAGACTGGACATTAGGAAGAACTTCTTCACAGTTCGAGTGGCCAAGGTCTGGAACGGGCTCCCAAGGGAGGTGGTGCTCTCCCCTACCCTGGGGGTCTTCAAGAGGAGGTTAGACGAGTATCTAGCTGGGGTCATTTAGACCCAGCACTCTTTCCTGCTTATGCAGGGGGTCGGACTTGATGATCTATTGAGGTCCCTTCCGACCCTAACATCTATGAATCTATGAATCTATGAACTGGGCTATTGTTTACGAAGTCAGGCAAAGTTAAAAGGTACATCTAACATTCCACAGACGTTATGGTTGCTTCGATCTGGGATTTTGCTTCCTGAGTCACCAGCACGGTCTATTAAAATAAAACTTTTCAAAAAACTTTATTAGTGCTAGTTGGCAATATGGAAAAGCCCAACCTGGTATTCATCACCAATACACCCATTGCTTCTTCCTTATCCCTGTCATCCTTGAACAACTAGGAAAAATACTAGTACGAATGAAAGGTTAGAATGATATATCTGAAACCTGTTTTAATATACTAAACACTGTTCTTGCATTACTCTGTAATCTGCCTACTAATGCATATGCACAATTCTCCTGACTTAAAAGTGAGTATAGAATGTGGTCATTAGTATGAACACATACTTATTTTTATCAGTAATTCTCCCCTTACAATGACCATTTCCACACAATGCCATAGCAAGGAAGTTTGGTGCCCAGGACAAGCCCGTGGTGGCAGCTTACCCTTGCCCCATGCACAGATCCAGGGGGCACTCCCTCCATGCTTGCCCGGGGGTGCACACAGCAGCAGAAGCCGCCCCCCCTTTCCCATGGCCCCTGGATGAGCCACTCATAGCTTTGTCCCGCACCCTGCCCCACCTGGGAAGAACTTGCCCCAGTCCCAGCCCCACTTCTCCCTCACCAGGGGGCCTCAATCTTTCCCCATCATGCCCATTCCATCCCCCCACCCCTTTCCATACACAACAGATTCACCAGCCGGATGGTGCTCTCCAAGCTGCTGGGCTGGCCACATTCATGCTGCAACTGCATGCATGCACGTGGCATTTATCGGCCACATAAGCCAAAATTTTTCAAAATATTTATAACAAAATATTGACGTGTGACTTCCCTGTTGGAGTGCCCAGGGCAGTAGCCCTAGTTGCACCCCACCCCTTTCCTATAAATAGTGATAGAAAGTTCATTTTCAGAGAAGCAGTAATCATCTATCATACAATTTATATCCATTATCTTGCATCACATAGAGAAATGGGGGAGGAAATAACGGCACAGTTATAAGTAAAAGAAGAAATTACATTGATTCCGTGGCTTTAGTGAAACAATCAGCTAGCCCCCTAAAAACACTAGGTTGAAGAGCCTGTGTTAGGTATGGAGAGTCCAAGCCCAAAGCATTGTGTTCTTTGTGTTCAGGAAAGAGGTTGAAAGCAAAATACAGATCACCTCTGTCAGATTTGTCCTGGAGCCTACTTTATCATATTGGCAACCTTCTTCCTTACTATCAACTTTCCATTGTAACACATTAGTAAAACATATTGATGTTCTCTGTTGTGAACCAGAAAGTGAAATGATTGATATGAAGCAACTTTTACATTGTGGTTGTAAAAACAAACAAAATAATATGCTCTTAGATAATGGAAAATTGCCAGCACTGGCAGACTGTATGTTCTTGCAAAGGAACAAGAAAAAATCTTTCTTTACGCCATAAATACAATTAAACCTTTCCACATTGCCAAAATAAACTAACTCAGGCTAGTCTGAGCTACAAGGTATTAAAATCTCAAATAGTAAGGCTCTTAAGTATTATAATTTATGTATGTGTCAGAGTAAAATGTTATTCCCAATCCCCAAGCAAAGAAATCCACACGTACAATCAGGATTTTGTTTTCATAAGAGCAACATTTCCTTCGTGGATTTAATGTATACCTGCAGTTGGTTTACAATCACAAATCTGGGTGCCAACAAGTCTAAGTACCTGACTATGAGTAAAAGAAAGGCAGCTAGAGGTGCAAGTACTCCGATTTTCAGTTAAGTCATTTTTCATGTGTAAAAAGGATGCCAAGTCACTGCACTTTTGAATATTTAACCTTGTGTGTGACTCCTCATGAAAGGTCACATTAACTCAACGTTTGTTTTCCATGGAAGACAGTAAGTTTATCCGGGGAGAGTATAAACTGGAACTGTACTATTGACTTCACTTGAGTTAGCTGATCTGTCCCAATGACTTTTAACCTAAAGAATCCCATCTAATGGTAAGAAGGTAGCCATCTTTTACTAAAGGCCTTGTCACATCGGGCATTAAGTGCATGTTTTATTTAGATCATAGTGAGCATTACTGTGCTGCATTAAAAGTCAGAACTTGTTTTGAGAAGTGGCTTACTATGCTTTCAGACCACTCTGGACAGCCTCTTGACAGGGCTGGAATTGTCTGTGCCTCTTCCCCAACACTGACCTCAACACTGGGCACCACAACTCACACATCCACCCATAAGGACATACAACTGCCCCATGCCCAGGACCTCTGTCCTTCCCACTGCATGCCCAGCCCTTCCAAGTCCAGGAGCAGCTGTCCCTGGCACGCTAGGGTGAGCCAAGTCTCTGCTGCTAGAGATGGGCAGAAGGAGGAGTGTAGAGATAAGCTCAAATGAAAATGCTGCTCCTGCCAGTGGATCTGCAGGGCAAGCCAGGTCTCTGCCACTGGCAGTCTTAAACCAGCTCTGGTGCAGTGCTGGGTGTGGGACCAACAATCAGGTGACTAGACAAAGACCCGGCTAGACAAAGCTTTCACTGGGATGATCTACTTGGGGGTGATCCTGCTTTGAGCAAGGCATTGGACAAGATGATCTCCTGAGTGTTGGGACCCAGGGCAGCCAGCCAGCAGCTCTCCCTGACTCCCACCCGGGCAGATAAGGGTCCGGGGCCTCAGAAGGCCGTCAGGCGGGTACTTGTGACGCTTGGAGTGGAATTAATTAGGCGGATGCTTATCGGTTGTAAAGCAAGTTTATTTACTCATGCCATCAAGGTGGTGAAAGACAGAGGTCAGAGATACTTGGTTAGTTACAGCTTAGAGTTCGTAGGTCGGTCTGCATAAGTGTTCGGATAGAAATGGTCGGGCAGAGAAAAGGTCGGGCCGGCAGGTCGTTGATTTACGTCTGAGAATGGGTCAAGATGTGGGGAACTGACAAGTGATCAAATTGTCAGTTACTCTGACGCATATGTTCAGGTTGCGTGTGCGGAGGTTTCCCCTTCTTCACGGAAGTGAAGACGGGTTTCATTTGTGTACTAGCCAATTGCTTTTCGCCACGTCATAAATTCAATTAGAATCGCCAATTATCTAGCGGTCTTCGCTTGGGTATTATCATAGGGTTACTCCTTGTTTTCTTTGACCAGTTATAATGATTTATGTACAGCACAGAAGGCTAAGTTCTATCTCTGTTAGTGGCGCAGCAATAAATTTCTTTTTGACATGCACAGCAAAAAGTCGGTTACTGGCAAAAACTTTTGTTAACCCCTAGTTAACTTAGTATAAAACAAAACTGTTTTGAATGGTTTTACTTGCTTGTGACATGGGCACTACTTAATTTGGTTGTGACATGCCCCCTTGCCCATGGCACAGCAAGTTACATCATGTTTATGTACAGACCATTTTCGTCATCATTTTTAGTGTTTGGCAAGCGGGTGTATACAAAAGCAGAAAGCGTGGTTAACTTCGTTTTGAGATACTGTAAAATCCAACAACTAAAACACACAACAATGGCTATTATGATCCATGATAAACACAAGATAATCAAAGACGCTGACACTTGAATTAACTTAAACGCAGTAAACTATTATTCTTGATTTTATGTAATATTCTCTAATTCGATTTTTTAAGGTAACTGAGAGTGAGGTATCAGATTAATGCCCCCTATATGGAGGGTTTTTAAAATTGTGGCTTATTATACTTGAGTTAAATTGTAGCTCTGAATACACCGATTTTTCGTACCATCATTAGCGGCCTTTCTTCATTTCTTTTACTGTCACCTCTCTTCCCAAATTGTTCCTTTTCCTCTTCTTTTAATGTACAGGTTCCTTTAGAACCTTGACTACTTGCCCCCTTCCATCATCATCTCCCTCATCTCTTTCCTCACGTTCCCTCAATCAATGTTTCTGTCCACACCCGACCTTTCAGCGACATCCCCCAAACCTTCAGACTATCAATGCTGTTCTCTCTCAATAATTCAGAGCTTTTCACTCAAAACATTATGACTTGGCTTCACTGTGTAAAGTCTCGAACAGGCTTTAAAACAAAACAAAACAAGTATGTACAAGATTATTAACAGGAAAAGAAAAACCATAAAATGAGTTGTTAGTTATGTCTTTGGCCTAAAATGACAGAAGGTTTAGGACCGAGTTGGAGGTTTCAAAGTCAGCTCCGTTCGCCGAGGAACCTGTTAGTAACAGCAGGAATAGAGCGACGACCCTGCTTGCGACATATGAGCAGGTGGCCATTGTGGCGTCAACCAGGGTGTGCTGCAGGTTGGTGCTCTCTGATTCTCGCGATTGGGCAGTCACAGATCACCGCTTCACCACCACTGGGCCTGTAAGGGGACAAAACAAATGAACAGACAAACAAACAAAGAAAACTAAAAAACAATAAAATTGTCTTGTACATCTACGAGCATAATGTCGTAGTGGTTGGAATAGCTTATAGCTGCCCCCTTCGAGTAGTTGCTTGTTGGGGCTGGCTGCGGTGTTATCCGGAGTGCGCTGTTAGGCGTGGGTGCCTCCGGGGCCCGGACCGGTTGGCGGTATCGGTCGAGGTTGGTAGCCTAGTATATATGCCAGTTGTCATTGTCCCGCATCTCCTAGGACGTGTAGCCGTTGCTTGGTAAGCGTGAAGTGGTTTAGGAGGAACCCAAACATGGCTCTTTTCTCTGGCGTCCTCTGGGGTGGTAGTTTTGATTTCTTTCGTGAGTTGAATTGGGAATGTCTTGGCCTTTGATGTTCGACTGGATATGCAGTAAGATAGCTTAGGGCGACAGCTGAGTTTGCGGTTGCTGACTTCACAAGGGCTTGCAGTCGTGGAAGTTGACTTAAAAGCTTTTTTGCTGGCTGAGTAACGAGCAGGTTGAGGAGAAAGCGAAGGGTGATGGTGTCCTCTCCTCCATAAATCTCCATGCATGCTTCGATGACGTCAAGGGTGGTGGTGGTGGTTGTACCCTCTGGGTTGGTTATTTGCTTGGTTATTGTTACAGGGTGAGTGGCAGCTGTAGTTGTTACTGTGTCTGGTGGGAGGATCGGATTTTTGCTCGTTGCCCCCTCCCTGTGGTATGGAGGTGGGGCCATTGGGAGCGACGTCATCTCAGGGGGCGGGCTTGCTGGTTGGAGTCCCGCCTGTTCTTCTGTGGCTCTGCCCTTCTTTTCCAGGTCCTCCGGGCAGCTCATATTTTTCTCGGTGCCATTTTTTGGTGGCAACGGAGGGTTTTGGCACGTTGCCATCTCCGCAGCAGTTTTGCTGACTGTAGCTAACTGGGTTTTTAAGTTTGCATTTTCACGCAGTAGGAGTGACACTACGTTAATCATCTTCCCTTTGTCCCATTCGGAGCTTGTCCACTCCCTTCCGACTCCCTCCTCTCCTCTCAGCGAGAAGTAGCCGCTGACGCACCCTGTCTCCGCTCTGCTCGCTTGGTGATAAGCGATGTGGGCCCATAATTCATCTGCGTTATCTACGCGGTGCCCCCCACTACACCAGGGGCAGTTCTTAATTCATTTCACCTCCATCATATTTCCCCTTGATCCTGTTCGTGACGCCATGCGGGACCCAGGGCAGCCGGCCAGCAGCTCTCCCTGACTCCCACCCGGGCAGATAAGGGTCTGGGGCCTTAGAAGGCTGTCAGGCGGGTACTTGTGATGCTTGGAGTGGAATTAATTAGGCGGACGCTTATTGGTTGTAAAGCAAGATTATTTACTCACGCCGTCAAGGTGGTGAAAGACAGAGGTCAGAGGTACTTGGTTAGTTACAGCTTAGAGTTCGTAGGTCGGTCTGCATAAGTGTTCGGATAGAAATGGTTGGGCAGAGAAAAGGTCGGGCTGGCAGGTTGTTGATTTATGTCTGAGATTGGGTCGAGACGTGGGGAAATGACAAGTGATCAAATTGTCAGTTACTCTGACGCATACGTTCAGAGGTCTCCAGGTTGCGTGTGCGGAGGTTTCCCCTTCTTCACGGAAGTGAAGACGGGTTTTATTTGTGTACTAGCCAATTGCTTTTTGCCACGTCATAAATTTAATTAGAATCGCCAATTATCTAGCGGTCTTCGCTTGGGTATTATCATAGGGTTACTCCTTGTTTTCTTTGACCAATTATGATGATTTATGTACAGCACAGAAGGCTAAGTTCTATCTCTGTTAGTGGCGCAGCAATAAATTTCTTTTTGACATGCGCAGCAAAAAGTTGGTTACTGGCAAAAACTTTTGTTAACCCCTAGTTAACTTAGTATAAAACAAAACTGTTTTGAATGGTTTTACTTGCTTGTGACATGGGCACTACTTAATTTGGTTGTGACACTGAGGTCCCTTCCATCCCTAATTTTCTATGATTCTATGATTGTCGGTCCCAGCCCCAGCACTGCACCAGTCTTGAACTCAAGTTATCTCTGTGGAGCAGTCCAATGATAGCTGAACATGTATTACTTAATATGATTTGGAAATATTCCTGACATGAAAAGTTGTAACTTCACTATGATATGATCTCATTTAGCATGTGTTTTACTGCTTGAATGCATGGGCACTTCCCTTTTAAGTGCAGTTAATATATCCTAAGTGTAACGTACAACACGGACCTAACATGTCTCACCACTGTAGTGTACCATACATACCTTTAAACCCTTATTTCTATCTAGTCTCCTCCACAGTGGTAATATGCAGTTAGGATAGTCAGAGCTTTAGATATAGATAGAGAAAGATTATAGGATTTTTGTGCAGGCTGTGGTGTGCCAAATCTATAGCAAACCTTTGCCTTTTAAACGCATTTGCCTATACAGCATTAAATACAGAAAGAGACTGAACGGTGGCCATATCTGCTACCCATGTACACAAAATCACTGAAGTTGCATTTTAAGGTTTGCTCAGCCTGCAAATTTTCTTAAAAAATGCAGTCAGTGTTTGGTGCCCAAAGTGATTACCTAGAAGGAGATGAATCTTGCTCATTAGCATTCTGCACCATGGCTGCAAGTTGAAGGAGAAAAGGAAAAAAAACAGACACACAAAAGGAGAGGAGATAAAAGATCAGTGAGGTAGAAAATAAGGACACTGTCAAGTTGTTTAGGAACAAAATTTCACATTCTTTAAAAGTTGTACATTATAGTAGCAGAACATGTCCTCCTCATTCTATTTATGTTTTCCTTGAAACTGATCAGTGCAGGAATAAATCATTTGGGGTGGAGACAGCAGCATTTAATGTAGGGGATACATATAAGCAAGTTTTCATTACTGTCACTGAATATGGTAAAGATGCACCCACCCCTGTCTGTGAAAGAGTGAGATGAATGGATTCAGTATGGAAGGAAGAGATACTGGCTTTTGCCTCTTGCTCTCTTGATATAACGGGGTAATTTGGGGGTCCTCGGTAATTATTACTTCCATTTTCTCTCCTTTCCCCCTGTTTATTTTGTAAGATTTTTTAATCAATCTCTCCATCCTTTCTGCAGATGGGCAAACTGAGGTATGGATAGATTAAATTATTGACTTAAATTTGCATGTTATATCAATGTTAAAGCTGGAAACACAACACCAGTTTCCTATATCATATGCCCTGTGCACTAACAAATTACTTAAAGCTCCATCTCATTTTGATCAGAAATTGTGGGGCATTTACCCATTTGTGCTTTTATACACATAAAGCAAGGAGGAAGCCTAACCAAAAGTCAGGCTCAGAAAAGGGAGGAAGAAAGTAATTCTGATAATCATCTATATGGTTTGCTTCAACTCCTAGTTTACCTATACATTTCCCCACAGAATATTCTTGTGAACCCTGATAACCATATCTGAGTCTGCATAATGTAATGGTTTGCAGTCTTATGAAGGCTGCTTCACATAAATTACACAATCTCTGTTCCCAGTTCACCCTAAAACACAGATACATAAACCAAGTATTTTTATGCTTTTTGCTGTCTTAAGTTATCTGATCACTAAAAGGATATTTGCTTTTGATTTAAACTCTAATAACAATGATACAGTTAGTAGTGGATATTGTTATGACTTTTTGATTTATGATGAATGACACAACCTTTATAAACTGACACCATGTTTTGAGGTCCTGACACGGGTTTCAACTTTATGGTGCTCAATATAGCTGTGTCCAGCTGGTAAGTCGGGAAAGGAAGCGGGGAGGGAAGGGGCATGGAGAGCAGATCAATGCCCCTGCAGTGAAGGAGGGGCTGGGGCTGGGGCTGGGACAGGGGTTGGGGCAAGCGCTGCCCAGCTGGGGCAGGGGGTCATGGGACGAAGGCTCGGCTCATCCAAGGGGTGCAGGGAGGGACACTGGGAGGTGGAGCAGCCCCTGCCATTGTGCGCCACTGGCTCAGGAGCTGCTCAGCTGGCGGCTCCCACTGCTGTTCCCGCCGCTTGTCCAGGAGTGCATGGGGAGGGAGGCATGTTCCCCTGGATCTGCGCAGAGCAGGCTGGGCCAGGGCTGCACCACGCTGTGCTCCAGGTGGGTGTGGAGTCGCTGGGAGCAGGGGCTATGCCCTGATGCCACTCACCCAGCCAGGGTGGGGTGGGCATGGGACAGAGCTGCTGCGCTGCCTCTGGATAAGCAATGTGTGTGCAGTGGTGGGAGCTGCCGCCCCCCCCCTCCCGCACTCCCACGAGAAGCTGTGCCTTTGTGCTGAGCATCCTCTCCCCGCCCCAGCTGGGCGAGTTGTGTGACACATGGGGGGGAACGTGTGCCCCTGGATCAGGGTGGGGTGGGAAGTGGAGCAGCTGTTATGAGGAGGCTGCAGGCATCCAAAAATTCACCGTAGCCCTTCCATAGCCCCTGCCACCTGCCCAGAGCACAGCATGGTATAGCCTCAAACTTGCCTGCCCTGTGCAGATCTGGTGTCACATGCCCCCCATGCCCTCCTGGATAAGTGCCAGGAGCAGAAATGGGAGCTTCCAGATGAGCATCATGCAGACCAGCAGCATGCAGCAGCGGGAGCTGCCCCCAAAATTTAAGGGACTATGTTGTGCTTAAAACTAAGCAAGCAGATTGATTTTTGAATGATATGGACTTAAGCTGCTATAGAAACTGTACATGAGACTCTTGAACTGTGTATTATAGCCACTTCCAAAATCAAGTATGGATGATCTTAAATAACACACAAAAAATTGATTTGATTGAAACGAAAGTACCATGTCTCATGACCCTCTTCTCCCAAGGGAATGTTATTGATCGCAAGAGGGCACCTCCTTAGTTTTATATCTCAGTTGTGATATGGCAGCTCTGCAGCACAGTGTTCCCAGCATGGCCAATAACAGCTGGGAAGACAGATACTTCCTGTAACACCTAGACATTTTTACAAGGGCATCACCTAAATACTGCTACAGTCCAACTTACTGTAGTTTATGAGAGTTGAGGGTTTACAACTCCAAGTGTTATAACTGGAGGCCACACTTGAAGAGTTGAAGACTTCAAGAGTAAAAGAGTAAAATTTTTAAAAATTCAAGAGAATGCCAGCAGTCTTTTATGCAAACAAATATATTTAAAACTAACTGAGTGATAGACACAGACAGTAAAGAACTAGTACAGACAGAAAACACATTGTTCTTGGCAGTGACTCAATCCCACGGTTAAGGGAGAGAGAGAGAGAGATGTCCCATTTATGCAAAAAGATGCATTTACATTTACAAATGTTGTGAAGCAGCAGGCAACACAATTCCCCTGAATTAGCTATAGCAGGTGGTACTATGTCAGTCTATGTGTTTTCCTTCAGTGGAGGCAGCCATCAGCTTTGTTGAAAAGGGGTATCCTGTAGTAATCTGATTATACTTTAAGTAACCTTTTCTCGAACTTTAGACTTCAACATACAGAGTGTTTATACATATGCTCCAGGAGCGGGGGTTGGGGAGCACTTGAATTAGAGCAGCTCCAAGAGCCACTCCAATTAAAGTGCTTGGAGCATCACATGTATCAGCAACCCCTTGCTGAAACATGGTGGGTGGGGTGTTTTAACTAAAGCTCATTGAATGAGCTTTAGTTAAAACACACCCCCTACCCTGCCCTGCCCTGCCTCACTGTCATTTTTCAGCATGGGGATGCTAATACACGAGACACTGGAATCTGATGGAGTGCAGCAATTACCACGCTCCAGCAGACTCAATTAATCAAGTAATTACAGCATGTTGGAGCAGCCTCACTGCATGTGTATAGGCGCCTACACAGAACAGTTTTCATGAAAGTTGTTTTAAATGACTCCTCAAAATTTAGCAGTAGAAACATGGACTTCCCACTGATTGACAAGATAAATCACCCTTCAAAGCATCTGTGCCTAGGTGCCTGATTTTGCCTTCTCACTAATTTTGTATTGGTGTGATGCATTATAGTGAAGTCCACTGAGTCTACATTTACATAATTGTAGGAAGAACCTCTGGTTCCAAAATTTCCATCTATTGATGTGCCAAGATAGCTGAACCTCTGGGTTTCAATCAATACACCCACTTCCCAAGCTTCTTTATATATGATGGGAAGAAGCAGGTCCTAGACATTTGTCTGGTCATAATAAAGAGTATGGTTGGCTCTGAAATTTGGATCCATAATTAGGGGTTTGATTTAAGCCTCTCTGAAACTCTATATTATTTATAATACCAAGAAGCTCAGGGCCTCATTTAGTTTTATTTTTGATTAAAAAGGGGAAAAAGACTTTGGTGCAATGGAAAAAAAAATGAAAAGCTTATTTTCAAAGTGAGACAATCAACAACAAAGCAGTAGATTCTTGAGCAATTGAATACAGAATTCATTTGTACTCAGCAATGCATATTAATATACCAATGAATTACTGCAGCAAGCTACTGTAAGCAGTACCATTTTAATAGGAGGCACTTGGAATAAATCTTGACAGTCTATGAAAAATGTCTCCATTTTACTTTGCTTTAAATCCCTAATCAACGGCTTTTTCTTGATTGCTGTTTCCCAGTTATTTCAAGAAATAACTACATGTTCAAATATATAAGCATCAGTCAAACCAAAATAAACAGTGTCAGTATGCTTTTAGAGCTATTTATGATTTCAAATGAATGACACATCAAGTATACTTCACAATAAATTCATCGTGGGGAGCTTTCTTTAGAAGGTGCATGATTAAACAATACTGTGCATGGAACAGATCACCATATGGGAACTGAGCAGGTTGTGTACATCTCAATATATCTGGTTTCTACTGAAGTCACTTTAGCTTATTGAAAGCCAGATTGTGGCCCGGCTAATACAAAAATCAAAGGGAAGAACAAGAAGAAGAGGAAGAAGAAAAGGAAGAGGAAGAGAGCATTTTCCACCCACTAACTGACCCTGTGCTATTTATTGCCACCCACCCATTTTTTTGCCCACCCAAACCCAGCTCAGAGAAGAAACAGACTCCACAGTATTGTTATGACCCTAGTTGCCATTTTGACTTCCAGGCTTTCTTTGCTCCATCTTTCAGCTACCACATATCTTGTCCATGTAGCCTTAAGAATTTCCTTTTTTCACAGCCTTTGCATTGCAGCAAGGACTCAAATGTTCTTCAGCTACTCCTGACATGACTTTCTGACTCTGATCATAGCTAAAGAAGAGTTAAAACAAGAAGATATATTTTACTCCAGCCCACTGTTGAGAACTGATGCAAGGAACTCATTTGCTGGGCACATTGTTTTTTGGTCCTACAAAATCCAGAATAACAGTATATTCTTAAGCACCACATACTGGCACCTTATTCACAAGTTGCATATATATATATATATATATATATATGGACATCTCTGTTTTATGGAATGTTCCTGGATCAGCCAGGATAGTTAGAAGAACACCCATGGCACCAATTATACAGCCATTACAAGTTTCCCTCCTCTCTGGAGCAATGAGAAACAAACTACAGTTCAAAATCATAATCTCCAACCTGAGATACTCCCAAGGCAGCACAAAAATAAATCAGCTTTTGTTCAATCAGAACCATGATCGAACCCTGAAGAATGAATAAAGCATTTGTCATGTTGTAGTGCATGGGCAGTTCACTACGTGCATCCAGGTAACAGAATCATTCATGGAACTGAGCCTTGGAAAGGAACGTCTGCAACACATTGCGGTATATGAGGAAATGTTACATATGAACCCTGCTAAGTGTGGATGGTTGAAATTGTAGTTGGGGGTGTATAGTGCTTTCAAATAGCTTTGGCACGTATATGCAGGAAGACTTCACATCATTTCTCCGTCTCCTCACTATGGAATAAACCATATTTTTATGAGCTGCTAAAAAGCAATGGAAATCAAAGGTCATTCCAAGATTTATGTGGTGCTGCTCTTACATTTGCTACAGTGTTAAATTACGGAACGCTTTAGGAACTGTTTGTTAGAGAGAGCAAGAAAGGAAGAGAAAGAGGAATTATGTGATATCAAGGATGTGTTCTCAAGTCCTTTAAAACTTAAGAATCACATTTTTATGATGTGAACGTACTTTGTAAATAAAGACTAAATTACTTGTAAGATGGCCCTTCAAAATTAGAGAAATTTTGAATTAGAGAACATGCCATTTGATCAGTTGGAAATGTGTGCTAGCAGCAACTTAGCACTACTAGCAGATGTTCTAGGTTAAGAAAGTTGCAACAATTATTTGGAATCTGAATTGCTTCTTAATTTCCTTTAAAAAAATCATTTTAGAACTTTATAAAAACAAATCAACTCTCACATACTATTTTGTACCATAAAGTCTGTAAAAAGCTGATATAGCCTTTAAATAAAAGACAGTTATTCCCAGTTATATCCAGCTACATTATATACAATATATTTAGGCTCTCAGCCAAACTATTGATCTGAACATCTTCTGACCTTTCATTAAGAAGATAATGTCCTAAAATCATACAATTCAAAATGTAATGACATGCCTTTATTTCACGTGTATCAAAATGCTACAGGTTTACTTAATATAATCCTTAGCTCTTTTTTTTTCTTGCTGTTTATTCTGGGTCTTATCCAAGCCCACAAAATCCTGTAGAGATATTTCTTTTACTTAAGTAAATTTAAGGAGAAATGCGTTGACATTTGTTTCCTTTTAAAAGATTACTCTATTTTCCTTTCACCTGTTGTTCTACTTAGCCCAGACTTTAGAAATACATTTTTATTGATCATCTTCTTATGTAAACATTAACCAAATTATTGTAATTAAAACAAGACATCAATTACAGAACATAAAATTAAATGGACCCAATCCACTTTCTCAATCAGAACTCCCATTGAAATCTATAGGTGTTCTGTGTGCCACTGGAATGCAGGATAATCCCAGTCTGAAACCCCACAATGCTCTGATGGTTTTAAAACAGACCATAAGAGTATATGTGGTGGATGGAACTGGGAATAACTGTCTCCTAACCAACCTGCAAATATCTTTATGTAAAACTGGCCAATGCTTTATCTAAAGAATATATCAGCTTTTTATGGACCATCCCCAGACAACTGAGGATATTCTTAGTGCAACGAGAATTCAGAAGATGTCGTAAACACTGCCATCCTCATCTCCCAGTAGTAGAGGAAAGCCAAGGAAAACTAGAACTATCTGTTTTCTTGAAATTCCCGATTGGCAGATAGCACTTTGGCAGCCGCAGCAGCTAAAAAGTGGTTTTAGTGATGCCAGGTACTAAACTCACCCCTGGGTAGTTCCAGGACAGCATGCACTTTGATTACACCATACAGAAAATGGGAGAAACAAGCCTTTATTACTAACTATTTTAATTCCTGAGATAGTTGTATGTAAATACCAGCTAAATTGGACCCCACTGTGCTAGGTGTATATTAATAAATGGTACAGAACAAATGTCACACAGAAAAAAGTATGTAGCTCATGTTCCTTGGCCAGAGAATGATGTTTGTAAGCTAGAAATATAAGTGAACTGTGTTTGAAGCCTAAACATTATTTCATACATCCAAGGTCATGATTATCTGTACACGGTAAAGTTAAAAAATAACTGCCTCTTGCAATCAATACACCATATTTTTACCTCAGTGGTTGTTATACCAAATTGTTTTTATCCTTCAACAAATGACATCCTGGGTTCTAATTTATGGGAGAGTTCAGGAATATCTAAAGATTTTCCAGAAGCTAACTTTAAATTAGCTCACTCAGATTCTTGGTAGGGCTGTACAAAGGTTTGGTTGCCAATTCAATTTGGAGGAGATTTGGCCCAATTTGGCAGCCAAATCTCTGAATCCAAATTGAATCAGGAGACCAATAAAAAGGTCTGAATTGATTCAAAATCTCTGAATTGATTCAGAAAAGATTTGGAGAAAAGTTCGGAGATTCAGGCAGTCCCCCTTTCTGCTGCAGGGAACTGGACCTGGACTCTGTGCAGGTAAGTAGGGGGTGGGAGGCAGGGGCTGGAGAAGGGGGGAGGGTACCATGGGGGGGACCCCCACCAGGCCCAATCCCCTGCCTGTTCCCCCAGCCCTCCTGAGCATCCCCTGATCCCTGCCCGCTCTCCCAGCTCACCAGCTTCTTGTGGCACAGCACATGCAGCATGGGACAGTGGGGGGCAATGGGGACTGCTCCTCCACCTGGCAGGAGCCAGAGCTTGGGCAGGGTTGCCTGCTGCTGTTGCTGCCACTGCAGCAAGTCCTCCCAGCACAAGGTGTCCTCTGCCCACTGCCTCCTCTGCCCACACTATTTATAGTGTTGTGTGTGTACCCTCCCAGAGTCAAGGGCTATGGGGTGGGGGCACCTAGAGGTTACAGCCCAGGGACAGGCACTGCCTGGTCTCAGATCAGGGGGCATGAATGCACAGGTGCCCATGGACCATGGTAAATTGGCTGGGGAGGCCTGGGCCTAGGTGGCCACTGGTCGAATCCCCTGTCCCTGCTCAGTCTCCAGGGAGGCATCCTCGGGCCATGGTCACTCTGTGCCCCAAGTGCACCCCTGCTGTTCATGTCCCATCTGTGCATGAGTTAGAGCAAGCCCCAGACCCGACAGACATTCGCTATTTAGGATAGGAAGGGAAGGGAGGGAGCTCCAGGTTGGGGTTTGCCCAGCCTGAGCTGGAGGTGGGGGTGGATTGGAGCCTTCCCACCCTTCTCCCCCCTCCTTTCCTGAAGACAGCACTGGAGCTGTGGGTAGCAGGGAGGTGCTGGGGAAGAGAGGCTGCATATAGGCAGCTCCTCTTGGATTGGGTTCAAGGTGGAGCTTGATTCTTCCCACCGCCACAACCCAACAATTAACATCTTTTGGGTTTGGAGGGTGGGGAGAATAACTTTAACTCATGGTGAAGGGCTTTCTTTGAAGGGTCATGAGTTAAGAGCAGAGAGCTGCATGTCTGTCAGTGCCCCTAATTCCTAAGAATTTGATTACAATGGGTACCCCTTTCATCATTTTGTAACCTGTAAAACCTCCATTCTTTGTGCTACTTGTGTTCTTTTTGGGCAACCTAAGTACTTATCCCTCCAGAACTTTGACAGATTGACCCCCTTGAATTTATTCAGTTATGCAGTTTTATTTGACTTTATATGTGGATCAAGGAAAGCACAAATACTGCTGCATCAGACAAGCCCTGATTGTGTGCAGGGACAGACAGAAGTAAATGAAGGTGCTCCACTTTGGAGCACCTTCATCTGAACCCCCATTACATGAGAGTTAATTTGTCACATGATCAGGGACTTTTAAAGCACTCTGTAGCTGTGCACTTCTGTCAGGGCATGGCTGTAGAGCACTTTCAAGGGGCTGATCACATGGCAGATGTCACTTCAGTCAGCACCCTAGGTTTCTTTAAATATAAATCCAAATGTTAAAGCCTATATTAAGGGAGAGTACATAGTCAAGGGGCTGTTTAAAAAAACTTCCCTTTACTAGCTCACTGATTTGTATCATACCTAGATCCAACAAGTGATATGGGAAGGCTGTTCAGGGTAAAATGTGTGTTGTCTCACTCGTACAGATAAGGGTTGAATAGGCATAAAGAATGTACTACTATCCCTTTCCTGTAAGTGAGGTATGGGTGAGCAGAGCAACACCAAAAAAGCTGTACTGCTATGTATGTTGTGTTTGTTGAAGGGCAAGGGTTCATTGAATCATAAATGTGTGTGCTATGTGACTCCATCCTGCTTTTGGGCAGCACTTGAACTACTGTCGATGTTACTAACTAAATCTGTTTCAAGTTTCTCTTTGCTGTCTCTCTGATTGCCATGAGATATACCCACAGTGACTGCAATGTGCTTTACAGATGTCCAAGCTAGCTTTAAATTGGATAGCTCAGCTACTAGTAGCCGTAAAGCCATAGCAGACCAGAGCTCATTTACCCTGATCTTTAAAGCAAAAAAATGTACTGTAGAATGTTACTCACTGAATTTCTTCTATTCTGTCATCTTTCTTGATTTCCTACATAATATAATCCAGTCTTGAGGGCTTCACCCCATTGAAAATAAAATTAAACATTAATATAAAGTGATCTAGTTGCAAAAATAAATTATTTTAGTTCAACTGTCCATGAGTATGCCATGTTTTAAACAAATATGGTAAAAGATTAATGATATTTTCCTCTGCTAAAGCATCCAAAGGAAGGCAAAGAAAGACTGCCTGATGTTTGCTATATTTATATCTAAATACCTCTACTAGTCCCTTGTAATACTCAACTAAATCCATAATATTCCACTACACACTCTCCCACAGTATATTTGCATGCTACTCACCTGGCCTTTCAGGCAGTGGTTATTTGATTATAAGAATGGAGGCATTTAATAAAATCTTCGCATACTTTTCTTTTTGAAAAAATTCTGCCTCTGAATTTGCTATGTTCACATGCCTTGTGTGAGACATCATGTCTAGTTATATAAAGCAACCTCATTGACATGAACAACAACATGACATAAAAGTGTGAAAAGATGGTTTTGAGGGAGTAGTTTTCAAGCTTGAACTATATTTACATTTATTGAAATGATGTCATTATGAAATTCCTGCTCACCCTCAGGTCAGGAGTGTGCTCACACACAGGCACCAAAACCTCTTCTGAATCTTCTCATCTTTATAAGAAAGACAATATAAACAGATGATCAAATGCTGGTTGCTTGATTTTTAATATGTCAGCACCTTCTGTCTAGGGGGAATGTTGTGTCAGACAGAATGCTGCATAAATAGCGTAGCAGACAAATTACATTACATCATCTGGTGTACACACTGACACACAAGCACCTCGGAATAACTAAATTACATCTTTTGTCTAAATCTCCGCCGGTGCATTTCAAATCAGGTAAAAGCCAGAGTATTATTCTGTAAGCAGTGCTCAAGAGTGATGAATACAAGCTGTCCTGCATAGCAGTAAAGCAACCATATTCTATTAATTGTCTGTACATTAATATTTACATCAGTATAAGCACAAACCCAGGAAAGTTATGTGCCTTCCAAAGTGATTGCCCTTTAAAACAGCATTGAACTTTTATGGGTATTCTGAAGGGACTGAATGAGTATTTCAATACATAGATAACAGAAATAAAATGGCATATTATGTTTGTTATTTGCAGTTGAGTAATGGAGTTTATACCTTAATATTATAATGTAAATATAGGGAAGCATGTTAAATAATGTATTTATTTTCTAAATAAATTATGGTGATTAATATTAGATACCATATACTGTATTGAATATACATAGAATGTAATGTCAGAAAAAGTGAGGTGAAAAGTAGCACTTTGCAGGATTTGTTTTATTTATGGAGTAATGTAAATTATACTGCTCTGGAAAGCTCCAGCTTGAATAGCAAACCCCTCCCCACTTAGTTATTTCTGTTACCTAAAGGGAAAGAGTCCTTGGACATGTTTACACACTTGCTTTACTGTGCATTAGACTAATTTACTGTGCAGTAAAGTGTAACTATCTATACATGCATGGCAATTGGGTTGGTGTAGACTAATTTGCAGTGCCACTGGATAGCCTATGAGACACAGGTACTATGTGATGGCAAAGTAAATTACTGCACTTAAATGCATATGTAGACAGTGACATTAGGGTTACTTTACTCCAGCTCCAGTTTCCTCTGTGGCAGTGGCAGCCCCCCCAGGTGGCATCTGTCTCAGGCAGTCCCGGGGGGGCACCGCAGCCATGGAGGGAAGCACCAGGCCCCTGCACAGCTCAGGCAGATAAGCAGGCTGGTGGGGGAAAGGGCACGGAAATCAGGCTCATTGCTTTTCTTGGGCAAAGCCTGGTTTCCTGGTGGCTGCCAGTCTGCCTGCAGGGTTTCCTGAAGAGCTGTGAAACTGCATGGAGCCCAGTGCTTTACTCCATGGCTGTAGGGGCAGCAAATTAAAACTCCTTGAAGGAGCTTTAGTTTGCTGCACCCCAAGTAATTTAAGGCGCATTACACATTTCCTACAGCTGCTGGAATTAATGTGCAATATGCCGCTGAGGAGTGCAAACACGAACACCATTAAAGCGGTACAAAAGCATTTAGCCCACTTTGAAGTGTCGTGCATGCATGCCCCTTGTTTTATCTACACATGGCCATTGCATATATAGACGCACTCCTTGAAACTCAAACCATTACCACTCACTAGGGCTGTGCGAAACACCATCATTTCATTTTGATGTCCATTTAGCCATTTTGAAGTGACAGTGTTTTGTTCTGTTGTTTTGTTTCATTTTGAAACACTGTCCTGACATTTTTCCCATAGGCTATAATGGGGAATAATAAAAATGCCTACAACTTTGTCATTTCTTGCCTGATTTGGATGAAAATTGCTTAGATGGTAGCCCCTTCTGAGGGCATGGAGCCTGCCAAGTTTCAATGAGATAGTTGCAAAGGTTTCTGGGAAACTATACCTCAAACTGTTCAAAGCAAAAGTCCTGATACTTGCCGGCAGCAGCAGCCTCCTCTCAGCCGGTACGCAGATCCAAGGGCTCTCACCTCCGGAAGAAGTCCAGCACAGCCCAGCAGCCCTCCTGGGGGTGCAAGCCCTCAGATCTGTGCCCCGGATGAGAGGAGGCTCAGGCTGCTTCTCCCACCTGGGACTGACACTGGGTGCAAGCTGTGCCTAGCACCGGAGATGCTTGATGCGGCCACAGCCTGAGCCTCCTTTCATTCAGTACAGATCCGGAGGCTCGCACTCCTAGGAGGAGTCTGGCATAGCCTGGCAGCCTTCCCAGGGGTGTGAGCCCCCAGATATGTGTCCTGGATGAGGCACATATCTCTCCCACTAGGGACTGGCACCCCCCCATTCACCTCTTTGCTCAGCTACAGCCCCCTGCTCAGCCTGCGGCTGGCTCCAGTCCCCCCTCCCGAGCACTCCCTGCGCAGCCCTCACCTGGCTGCAGCCCCCCTTCAGTTTACCAGCAACAGCAGCAACACTTGGCCTTGTGGCACAGCCCCCCTGCACAGCAAGGTTCAGTGCAGCTCAGCCCCAGTCACCAGGTATCTGCACAGCATCTGCCACAGAGCACTGCTGCAGTGCGGTGTGGGGTCATGTGCTTTTGGGCAGCCCTGGAGTGTCACCCAGGGCTACGTACTGCTAGTGGAGACTGCTGGCCACACCGGCCTGGGTCCTGTGTGCGTGAGCCCTATGCTTGAAATGCATTGAAACAGCTTTGAAATGAAACACCTGGTGAAATTTTGCACAGCCCTACCACTCACTATCAGATGGATGATTTTTTTTTTTCCAAGTAAATTTTCCTTCCTCAACTTTTAACCCCTAATTTCTATATTCTAACACATGAAAAATACTGCAATATTCTTTTGTTTCTTGACAACATATTAATTTGGCCATTATTAACATGCTTGCCATCATGTTCTCTTTTTAAATACAACTTTGCAGAAAAAAAATGATGGTTTATACAGTGCATGGTGAAGTCATGGATTAAATTCATTTTCTTAATTGCACTGGATCTTACTGAATAGACAACAAAACTCATAGTTGCATGACTGAGTGCAACACTTGACAACTTATTCAGTTTAGTACACTAAATTACAATTTCACTGAAACACGGATTCTGGGTTAATTAAAATGCCAGTTGCAACTAAATGAGTTATGCAAATAAGATTTTGTAAAAGTAACACAGTAGTACCTATCCTACATTTATACTGTTATTGTTTTTCAATAAATTGCATTAAACATAAAATGTGTAATATTTGACTAAAGAAGGAATTAAGCAGAAACAGATCTTTGACAGGTTTACAAAGCAGTCTGCTGTGAAATCATTACTTTTCTTTCCTTTTAAACTCACTGTTTGGTGAGTGCATGTGTAGATACAGTACACTTTGTTGGAAGTCTAGAAAATGCCAGCAAGTTAAAAGTTAGTGGAGTTTTCCAGAGGCAAAATGAAACATCTTCTATAGTAGCTTAATTCTTTAAAATAGCTAAAGCTGGAAATTTGACCTATTTATCACTCATGTTCTGTGGCTACGTATTTCATTACATTGAGGTAGAACCTCTCTGCAAGTAGCAGAAAAAGAAACCAAGTCCCAAATTTGGCTGAACAGTTGTGACATGAAAGATGAACTTTTTAAAGGGACTTTCACATGTAAATTACACCTGTTTCTCTTCCATCTGTTCATAGATATCTCCTTTGAAATGTTATCAGATGTTCCTATGAATCTACCAGTTAGCCTGAGATACAAGACAGACCTTCTAAAGAGCAAATTATGCTATGAAAGATAACACAGCCGTATGCAGCAGTCTGAAATCTCCTGCTCAGAGAATACTGTATTTTACTAACCATAGTCCTGGGACATTAATCCTGGCAAATTTAAAAGGAAGCTGAAAGGTAGTCTACTAAATTATTAAAGAGTAAACTTTGTTCTTAAATCACTGATTAAAGACAGTAGTATTAAATAATAAATGATATCAAAATGCCATTATTATAAAACTAAAAACTATAATAATAATATAGAGCTAATGCTAAAGATTATACTAACAGCTCTCCAAAGATAATTGGCTTGGTTGTACTCTCAGATTTTCTGTTGCATCTTCCGAACAATAAGATATAGTAGAATGTGGAACGCTCTCAGGAGGGAGGTAGTAGTGCTTGACACTTTTAAAACTAGGCTAGAGAAAGCAATAAAACAATATACTGTAGCAAAGGCGAAAAAGAAAATGGCATTGGGGAGTTCACACTGATTGTGCCAGTTTATCAGAGAGCAGAAATGGGGTCAATAGGCGACTTTTGCTAATTTGAGTGTAATTACTATAATATTGCATCAAGAACTGTTAAATACATTTGGAATTTTCATTGGAATTTGAAAGGTAAGTTATGCTGGTCACATGTCTCACCTTCCCAGAACTATAGCAATGATTATACAGTACAGCATGAAAAGGAATAGCATTGAAAGGGGGTAGTAAGGTTATTTGACAACATGCTAATTACTCTACATGAGAAAATGGTTAAGAAATAATGACAGTTCAATATAGTTTTCTATCAAGTAATACTTCAGCAGCTCTAGAGTTAAAAGTCAAGATCCTAGGAACCAGCTCTACCTTGAAGATACCACCCTTCACTGAAAAAATGGTGTCGCTCTTCCCAGTGGGCATGTCTACATGTGAAATTAATGCAAAGCAATAAACTCTGACGCATATTGACCCAGGGGATCAGCTTGCCAGCCTAGGGCTGCTCCAACCTGGATAGCAACGTGCTGCACAGGGGCTAACTGGGGCATGAGGGTGCTCCAGTGCTGGGCTAGCTGGCTGGCAGGCCCTGCACTGATGCACACTCATGCCCCAGCCAGCCCCATCAGTGTCTACACATGCATTGCTGTGCCGTAAAGAACTCCGTGGCAGAATAGTACTTGTACAAGTACTGCTCTATGGTGAAATTAATTAGTTTACTGAGGCTTAATAGGGCCACATGTGTAGACACAGGGACTTTACTGTGGAGCTAATTAGGCAGCTCTGCAGTAAGCATCTCATGTAGACATACCAAGTGAGGAGCACTAGGAGGCACTGAGCCTGTTGGAAGTTTCAGAGGGCACAGATACTTGACTTTCCTTTCATACGCTGCATGCATGTGCTCCTTTGTGAGCCACTGGCAGCCTGTGTAGCCATTGCTGAGATGGAATGCCCTATTTTCATCCTTGTTTGCTTTATAACAGCGAATGCTGCTAGTAGAGCTAGCCAGGAAGTCTTTTCAAACAAGGACTGCAGTTGTGCCTAGCTTTACATGTGGGTGTAAAAGGGAAGGTTGGCTCATAGAAATAAGGGCATTACCCTTCTTCCTTATAGATCTCATTAGCACTCAAACACAATCAGTCCATGGGATTCTATTACTTGGTTGTCTGTGGCTAATATATTCAAATTTCAGTTGTACACCTTGGATCCATTTAGACCATATATATTCATTTGGATTATACAACAGTCCTATTTAAGTAAATGGGTCTGATTTTCCATTCAACCCCAGTGAAAGAGACCTAACAGCATTTTTTGTTTTGCTTTGTGGTGAAAAGGTCAACACAGTGTCACAAACCCATCTGCAGCAGACCCCCAAAGCCCTGAATTTCTCTCTGAATTTCTCTCTGCTCTACTGCCTCTTATGCCAAGGAACAGACCAAGTTTGCCCTGGGGTTACTTCTTATCCCTGCAGTCCTCAGCTCCACTGCCCTTACTTTGGAACCC
This sequence comes from Alligator mississippiensis, assembly GCF_030867095.1. Lineage (NCBI taxonomy): Eukaryota > Metazoa > Chordata > Crocodylia > Alligatoridae > Alligator > Alligator mississippiensis. The sequence continues at coordinate 149,873,964 of NC_081828.1, read as the reverse complement.
ACAGCTACAGCCAAGGAATCTCTGCCAGATCCAGGTGCCCTCACCTTCCTTTGGGTTGAGGAAGAAATTTTAGGTCCCCCTGCCTGTAGAAAAGGCTAGTCTAGAATATCAGTTGCCCTGAAATCTCTTTTTCTTTAGGCAATCAGTAATGAGACAAAACAGCAAAAAGATTTACTATGTAAGAGAAAAGAATTATACAAGCAAAACTGACCATAGGGATGAAGACAGAAAATAGAACAAATACAGTTTATTACCCACTCATCTGGCTACACCCTAGCACTCCTGAATGTCCTGCAAATCATTTTAGAGATCAGCCTACTGATTTTACCAGCCCTGGCTGCTGGAGCCTCAGACCCTCTTCCAGCCTGGAAAAAAATCTAAAAGACCACAATTCTATCAAACCTAGATTCTAAAAAGCCTCCAAAGCTTCCTCCCATCAGCCTCTAATCACTTAGGAGTCACAGAATCATCCAGAAATGTCTCATCTCTACAAGGGACCTGGAGCCCTTTTAGCTAATGGGTCATTTCTCTCAGTTGCTCCTGTACAATGGAGATGATTTCCCAAGTGCAGCCAGACAGTGCCTTGGGGTGCCCAACCCCATAGCATCTCCTCTATGCATACCTCAATCCCTTGGCTAAAACACATCCAAAATTATAAAGATATACATAGATAAAATAACATAATCTATACAACACTGAATGCAACGCAAATGGATATAGCTTAACGTGGGCTTTCTAATGAGACCACACATGCTATAGCAGTACAATAAAACATTCATGACATACTATGGATCCCCAAAACAGAATGGGGTTTGTGACATGGAGCATCTCTGATCTTTGGAATATGAACATTATTCTCCAAAAGTGACTTTCAAGAATATCCTGCTGAGGTCATTCAGAAGAGCATTCTGTGCCCTGGAAAGCGAGGTGCCAGTGCCATGAATCTGTTCCTAATACAGATGTTTGAAAGTTTGGTTGCTTCCCACTGAGCAGGCTGGCTTTGGTACCTCTCTGGCTATTGGGGTTGAACATTGCAGTAGAGTTGCCCATTAGAAACTGAATTATTTGCTCCTTAATATGAAGTTCGTTTGATTAAGTTGATATATGACACTGTGATCTATAAGGCTTGTATGCAGCTATGACTTCTGGTTTGTCCACAATGCTTGTGCATATATTAGACTTAGCCATTCATCCCAATGTATATTCAACCAAGCTATCCAGTGGAAAGGAAATAGCTAATAGTATTTGCTCATGTATCTTGATGAGATTTCTCCACAGTCTAATATGAACAGAACTTCAAAATATAATCAGTCTTGTTTAGTGGGTACCTGACTAGATGGGACATAGAATTTAATCATTTCTGCAAGTATATTCAAGGAAGTCTAGTGTACTGGGTCATGAACCTACAAAAATGCCACGTTAGCAAAGTGTCTTTACTAAGTTCTCACTATTGTCTTAGGTAGCATTACACGATGTTGCAAAAGTCTAAGAATACCTAGAACCTGCCCTGAAGCTCAGAATTATTTCTTTCTTTGAATCAGGAATCACTACAGTGAATTTGATTCTTTGTCCTTGTTTATGTTCAGGCCCATATGAAAAAATAGCTAGGAAGATCCGATGAATTCTGTATTCCAGGGGAGCCAGACATATGGTCTGTAGGCTGGATCTGGCTGCAGAACAAACTGTTCTACTCAGCTCACTGGTTATCCAGTGGGATATCGGAAATGGGAGGGGGGGGAAGGGGAGGGGGGACTGTGGCCAGTGAGATGCAGCCTGCCACAGAATCCAGGGTTCCTGGACCCTCATGGACATGGCCATCAGCAGTGGGAGGGCAAGCAAGGGCTGTGCAGGTACAGTCCTTGGTTGTCCCACTGCTTCTCGATCCCTGATTCACACTTCTGCCCACGCCTGGACCTATGCTGCCACTACCCCAAACCTGTGCTCCTGTCCAATCCCCAACCCCACTCTGCTGGCTACTTCCAGACCTGCACTGTTACCTGATCCCCAACTCATTGTACCTCTTCAGCATGGACCCACACTGTGTCCATTGCAACTGTTGGACCCAGCCCAGGAGAAACCCCTGTGGTCCAATCTGGATTGGGGTCTGAGTAAGTCTGATGCTCTGCTAACTGGAGAAGCAGTTGAACAGCTAGTCATCAAGATACATGAATAACTAGATTCTTATTCTTCTGAGGTGAGCCAAAATTACCACCATGCAGTTCATAAACAACCTTAGGGCAGATGACAGGTAATGGAGAGAATAATATATTGAGAGTAAAGTTTTGTCACCATGAACCTCATATATTTTCTGTTATTAGGATGGATAGGTCTCATACCCTGTAGATCTAAAAGATCATGTTAGTCTTTGGAATCCAGAAAAGGATTAGTGAGCACCATGGTGATCAGGCCAAATTTTATTTTTTGATGAAGCTGTTCATCTCTCACAAGTCTAAAATGGGCCTGGGACCTCCACTTCACGTGCATACCAGAACGTACCAAGCGCAAAATTTCTTCCTTCTTTTCCTCTCTGGCCTTGAGGTATAGAAGAAGCATCACCACTTGAGGAAGTGCAGAAAGAGGTGGATTGCTTGAAAGGGAAGGAGAAAGTGTGGAGTGGCACATGGTGCAGAACGTTATTGTGAAACATTATTTCATGGTGCTTAGGACCAATCAGTCTATTATGATTTTCCAAAGACCAAGTAAATGGCAGAATCTATTTCCAAAAGGAGGGGAGGGTCAAAGATGGTCACCAAACTAAATCAACTTTTTGGCCTCCTTCTGTTTGCGTATAGCCTTGAAGTGATGCAAGGGGAGACAGTCGCACCATATGGACCTGTTCTTTGACCATACTAAAATGCCCATACAGGATGAATTAGCTAATACACCATAAATTCACACTGTAGTGAACATAAGCAGTTTAGCAAGGTCTAACTTTCCACTCGAGGTAAAGACTTGGGACCTTATGAAAAGATCTTGGTGAAGGAGAGCGCTGCTTCTTCTCCTGTCTATAGATAATTCTGTTCACTCTTGTGAGGCGAGTCAGCCAAAACTACATGAGACATAAGCGAGTCAAAGAACTTCCAGCTGTTGTAAAGTCTGATTTTCCCACTTCCGAGTGGCTAGGATCAGAAAATGGCAGCATAAACTGTTCAAGGAAACAGTCTTTTATGAAATGTTCAAGTTTTTTATTTTTTTTAATGATCTAAAGAGCCTGCATTCTCTGCAGATATGTCCTTTACCACCACAGTATAGCAAGCAGTTAGTATGAAGATCATTTTTTGCTTGGAGGAAGGTAAAACCCAAGGGCTTCTACCATACAGATATGATAACAAGCACACAGGTTTTGAATAGAAGAAAGAAAATCTATCCATGACAAAGAACAAAAACAACACAAAAAGTTATTTGCGCTAGCAAGAAGTGGAAAACTCGAGAGGAAAAAGCCCTGATAAGCCAAGGCAGGGGAACTTCAATTGTAGCCACAGAAAGTAAGAAGGAAATGAGCTCAAGGTGGCTCTTCCCTCAAACATGAACAGAGAGAGGTAGCTGTGTTATTTGGAAGGCAGGCAGAAGACAGGGTAGAGTTGCACCTTATAGGCTAAATAAATCAGAGCTGCATAGTACAAGCTTTCATAGGCAGAGGTTTAGTTCATCAGATGTTGAAGCAAGCTGCTGCTTAAGAAAGTTTATAATATGCATCTCTGATTTAGTTAGTCTATAAAGTGCAAATCTACCCTGCCTTCTGTTTTTTCTCATAGCTTTAGCTGGAGGCCTGAGGAAACAAGACAGAGCACACATGTTGCCTTAACTTGCATAGCATTCAAAAGCAGTTTGAAGAATATGGGGCTACGCATATCTAAAATTGGAAAAGGAACAATTTAAAGAGGAATCAGGTCTAGTGGGACTGTTCACTTGAGTAGGTGCTCAAAGTGACGAAGGTTTGCGTACTAGAGATGCTGGTTCTCTATGTCTTTTCATTTAAAATAAACGCAGGTAATTCCAGTCAAAAGCGAGGTCTTCTGCTTCAGAGAAAGAAAACATTTTAATAATGCTAAAAAGGGAAGTGCATTAACTAAAGCCTGTAATGCACAGTCTTCAATAGCTGGTCTCCTTTTCTGTTGCTCAAATGACTTTTGCAAAGCAATTTTCATTTTTGAGTTTAGGAATGAATAGCGATTCTTCTCATTTATTTAAAAAAAAAATCAAACCTCAAGGCATTCAAAAAGAAAGCCATTAAGGGAACTGTATTTTATTGACTTTGAAAGGTAACTCATAGCAGCAACTACTCTGAAAAAAATACACAACTAGTTCCGTATGGGAATCAGAGACTTAAAAATGAACATTTGGACTGGAGATCAGGGAAAGCTTCCTAACAATGAAATCTAATAGAGTGTGGAATGGTCTCCCAGGGGAAGTGGTGATGCTTGACATTTAAAAGTAGACTAGACAAAGCAACAGGAAATATACTGTAGTGTTGTGCACAGCACTGCATTAGTGTAGGAATGAACTGGACGACCTGTTATTTCTTTTGCCTCCCTAGCATCTATCACTCAGTGTTACCTATGAACATTATAGCTACTTTTCTGATATAAACAGTGGGATACAACACTGACACTCATATACCATGCATGCCCTGATTTTTCATAAATAGGGTTATCACTGATTTCATGAATAGCTAGCTTAACACTGACCAATGAAAGAAGAAATCCTATTCCCATTGAAGTCACAATGGACTTTTGCCCTTAACTCCAGTGGGTCAGGATTCTACTCAAAGTCCATTTAAGAGCTAAAGAAGCTCTGAATAAATGGAAGCAGATTGCTGGCTGCTAGAAGATTCAGCTGAAGATCAAAGAGAGCTCAATGCATGTCTAGATTTATCGAGAACTTTGCTCAGAAATGGCGGCGGTACCAGAAGTTACTAGCAGTGACTGTTTCAGCTCAGTTACAGAGTTTGGCACGGCATCTCCAACAGTCTTGTGCCTATATATCCTTGACAATCTTCTTTCTCTTCGGAGCAGAATATTTATCATATTTTAAAAAAATTCTACAGGATTAAAACAAATTAAAATGTCACCAAACATAAGGATAAAACAAAAGATGCAAGTATTTTTTTTTTAGCTCTATGAGAATAGCAAATAATGTGGAAAGAAAAAAACTTAAAATACAGTATGCTGAAAGCATCCATTTTATTTCAGCCGAACAGTAGAAGGTATTTCTTTGCAGGAGAAAGAAAATTGCACTGGGACTAAAATAGTATCATTTGGCTTAAGCATACTGTTATGGCACGGATATCTACAAAGAAACCATAGTAAGGAAGGTGCATTTGTTCTGGTGAGCTGTTTGTATGACAATGTGATTTCCATATTATTCTGTTCAACTAATTTAAAATCTACTTTCTAAGTGAATGCATGTTGGAAGTAAAGAAAAAGGAAAACTGTAGCTGATGGTGTCATTGATCTTTACAAAAAAATTAATTTATCCTTTGTTGTAAATTCTTTTATCATGAGAATCTCTAGCAACTGCAACATTGTGTTCCCAGCAATGTCCTGAGGCAACAGCAGGAGAAATTCACTCAGTGACACACCAAATGCTCAGCTTCAGACTGTACAGGGGCGATCAATTCAAAGCGCAAACAATAACATTTAAACAAATAATAAAAAGGAACACAAAACAAATAACGATTTAATTAAAAGGCAGCCTCCTGAGAGACGAAGGGTCTGGGGAGGGAGGGGGAACCAACCAACAAGCCTTCAGCAGGAGGAATTCTGTGAGGAACAGCCATTTAAGAGAAATTGCATTTAGGGGAAAATGGATTTTTTCCCAGAATGTGTAGCATCAGGTTTTAAAATTTAAGGATCAAATAAAATCAAAATTATGGTAAGGAATGACTTGGTAGTGGCTGCAGGGGATCATTCAGCTCAGATTCCTGTTCTTGAAACAATGAATACAAAGGTAGTTACTAGTGTAATCAAATCCCCCTTCTCCCCACCCCAGCTATTTTTATGAAAAGTGCACTTATTTTAATAAATGAAGCTTTTCCCTTGCTTTCAATGGGTGCAGGGTAAGCCCTCTGAAAAACAATCTTAGTAGGGCCTTAGTAGGAAAACCAAGGAGTCATGTATTGAATTACTTTCTAACTTCCAGGGGTAATTCCTTTATATCAGTGGGAGCCAATTTTTTTTTTTTATCAGTCATGCCAAATTAGTCCCACACCCTCTTCAAGTGCCCCTCCAAGCCTGTTCCTCTGCCTACTCTGTGCTCTGCTTTCTGCTTCCTTCCCTAAGCTTCCTGTCCCATCTGTTGCTCCATTTTCTGAGTCCTGCCTTATCTGCCACTGTGCTCGCTGTCCTCTCCCCAGTCTGCTGTGTGCTACACACAGAAGATGCTTGTGCCACTTCTGTAGTTTGGCTACCTCTGTTTTAGGTCATTCCCAGGATTTGGCTGGGAATTTGTGCAATGTTTCACTTGTGATCTCTAAGGGCGTGTGTAGATGAAACAGGGGCCCTGAATTGAAGCAATGGGTTTTAAAAAACACTGCTTCAATTTAGGGCTGATTAAACCTCTGTGTTATGCACACACCCCGCTGACTTACCTGCCTCTCCGGCGGGGAAAGGAGGGGGAGCTGCCAGAGGGCAGAGCGGTCCCTGGGCTGCAGAGGATCTGGTGCTTCCCTCCATGGCAGCAGAACCATCCCCACCCCCGGTGGCCCCCACCCACAGGCACCCAGCTCAGGCAGTCCCGGGGGGCACCACAGCCATGGAGGGAAGCACCAGGCCTCTGCACAGCTCAGGCAGGCAGGCTCTGGGCGGGGAGGGGTAGAAATCAGGTTCGCTGCTTTTCTTGAGTGGTGCCTGCCTTCCCAGGCTGCTGCCAGGCTGCCTGCAGGGCTTCCTGCAGAGCCGTGCAGCTGCACGGAGCCCAGTGCTTTGCTCTGCGGCTATAGGGGCAGCAAACTAAAACTCCTCAAACAGGTTTTAGTTTACTGCACCCCAAGTCATTTAAGGCACATTACACTGCCGAATTTCCTACAGCAGCTGGAATTAATGTACAATACGCTGCCAAGGCGTGCAAGCACCATTAAAGCGGTGCAAAAGCATTTAGCCTGCTTTAAAGTGTCATGTACACATGCCCCTCATTTAGTCTATACACAGCCTAACTTTCTTGGTAACTATGTAGATGAATTACTCTTCCATTGCAAAAGACAATTCTAAACTGCCCTTTTGGTACTCAGAGAGCTTTGGGCTCTGCTTTGAAAACTGTTGATCCATCTTTTCCATTAGTGCTAAATTAACTAAAAATAAATAATAGATTGTAAGCCAATACTTTTTGAAAGGCTGTTTCTTAGTCAAGTTGATACAGAAATTATGGGCTGAAAGTCCTATGCGATCCAATAAGCTATTACCTATATATTCAACAAAAATGCTGATTCTGGAAGGCAGGTATTTGTCACTTCAGTCCAAACTCCCTGAAGGCACCATTTTTTTTCTACATCATGAATCAGAGTGTCCCATAATGGCTACAGGGAAAGGTCAGAAGGGAGAAGGGGCCAGAAGAGGTGAATTCGTGAAAGCTCTCAATAACTTTCTCTGGTTCCTAAACAAGAATATCTTTGCTTTCCTTTCTGTCTGTGGGACAAAAGAGTTACTCAAGTACAGAAGTATATTAGGGATAAAAACATAGGTTCATTTTAACATAAATTAGGAAAATAAAGAGAGGATATTCAAAAGTTAGAAATGGAAATAAGTTGGGGCTGACCATGGTTAGGAACACCACCATCTGAATAATGGCTACTGGAAGTGTAATGAGTCCAGAAATGATTAATGGAACACATACATTAGACACCAATCTTCTCTCTGTGTAATAGAGGAATATGCTGTGTACCATATTCTTCTATAACAGCCCTTCTGATGGAAACGGGGCTGTGTACAAGCCTAAGTAACAACAGAAGCTACTACCAGTGGTGGCATAACATGTCAGATGTCAGTTGGAATATCCTCATTCATATCAATGCCATTTTACAGTGGTTTTGTGTACATATTACGTATAATTACCTCAAATGTTAAATTATTTAAATTGCAAAATAAAGGTGAAAAATCCCAGATATAAGGTTGCATGAGTAATTATGACCCTTGTACTTCCCTTCAATGCACTGAATAAGGAGAGGCAAAGTATCATAATGCAGATGCACAAGAGAGACAAAATTAATGTTGAAGGAAAGTTGGTATTTCCAAACTTTTGGGTACTTGATATTGAAATGCAAATTATGATCTTTTAACGTAATTTTCTGTATGCATATGGATTTTCTCAAGATTTTTTAAAGGTAAAACATTATTATGTACAAACAACATCCATCCCCCTTTATCACTTCAGGACAAGCATGAGCCATAGGACTAACTACATTAATGTTGTTGTTACTCCAAGGGAGGGGATCGGGTGATGTTGAGATGGGCTGCTGCTGGCACCAAGTGATGAATTCATGAGAGTGTTCAGGGAGACCTCTGCCTAGCCTATGTTTCCTCCCAGATTTCCCATTTACAGGTATTTTGCCAGCTCTTGGGTATTCCCAATGCAGTGTGTTGTTGACACTAAAGGCCCAAATGTAGTGTGTGCACAATCTGTTCAGTCATTAGTTAGTAGACTAGCTGCATTTTCCTCAGTAATACAAGCAATGGAAGGAAATGACAATTTTCAATCATTTATACTGCAGCAAATTCTGAAAGGAATTTCATGGGACAGAGCAAAGGCACTTCCTTTACCTAAAATTTTTCCACTGTTGAGTTTCAAAGGTCTGTGACTATAACCAGAGGTGTCAGAGTTTATAAAAAATTAGGTTAAATCAATCTTTAATATTGTAAAGCACTAGGCAACCTACATGTAAAAATCACTAACTTTATACGCAGAGGGAACGGCTGAGTGCTTAATATTTTGGGGGATTATGCCACTTATTTAGGAGTCTATGGACTTCATTATGAATTACTTTTAGATGGCTCCTGGAGCTTTAACCCCTGGACTGTCTGCACATTAACTCCTTTAAGTGGCCTAAAACACTTGTTGTGTGGCTCAAAGTTATGCCACTCCAGGGAAGGATTATTTCTGATCTGCACAACCCAGGTCTTGTTCCATTAACGTGTGGCCACTCCCCACAGATGTGCCACCCAAATTGAAGTGCTCCAGTATCCCAGGATACAGTGGTCCCGTCCCCTTTCCCCTGTTCTGTGTGGATACCATACTGCCCCCCACCCCATCTGCCCAGATCAACCTGCCATGGCACGGGAGCTGTGTGACAGCGCTGATCCCTCTCTCTTTTTCACTCTTCCCCTGCCACTATCTTTATCACCAGCTGAAAGGTGACTGCAGCACCTCCCATGTCGTCTGCCAGACTTCCCACAGCCCCCACCATCCCCAGCTCCCATAAAAGTTCCTATCCACCCACTGTGCTCCACAACCCTTCCTCTCCCTCGATGCTGACCCAGTCTTCTTCTAGCTGGAGATTCTGAGCCACATAGCCCAGAGGTTTTAATGAGAGATCATCCAAGCCACAGACACATGCAAACACCTGATGACTGCTGATCCAACCTCTCCCTACTCTTTCCAACCCCACCTGCCCCCCTTATTATGCCGAGTGACACCAGCTCTGATCAAGGACAGGGCAGGAGGCTATTTTAACTCAAGTTTTCCCTCTAAACTGGCAGCCTTGGAAAGCATCAGGAATATCCAGCCTGGCTAGGAGAGCTGAGGCACCTGGCCAAAGCAGGCATCACTGAGGATTTATTACAGTGAGCCAGGTTCAGGAGAGCTCTGCATGTCCCCCAAACCACAGTTTGCTAAGAAGAGGAAAATATAACCCCTCTCTTCACCCCTGGAGGTAGGTAGGGATGTGTGAGTATAAGTATGAGTGTGTGAGAAAGATAAGGAGGTCCAGATTCATGCTAGCTGATGGAAGCAAAGCAGCCTTACATTTTTCCACCTACAGCTGCTAGTCCTTCCTGGAGGTGGCAGCCTGGATCCACCCGCAGCTACCACACCCCAGAGCAGTGGCTTCCTTGGCAGCAGACTGCTCCCCATGTCCCTGCAGGGAGCAGGTTGCTCCTGGAGCCACAGGGCTGGAGCTCTTCACCTAGCAGGTGAGGTAAGGAGCAAGCCACAGCCTTAGAAGCACAGCGAATCATAGAAGTGGGGCTCACCTAGGTGCTAGTGGCAAGTCACAGCTGTGCAGGTGGGGAAAACTCAGAGAAAGTTGCTACACTAAAGATCTGACTGCTCCAAACTCCAAGCCAAACAGTATTTGTGCAGCTCAAAGTACAACCTGTAACAAGGCCCTAAGTTTTGGGGGTTTTTTTAAATCTTGGCTATTCAAATGTAAACATATATGCTCCACTGTCTTCAGGTTATACCTAAAATGCTATTCAGTTTTTATTTTATAAAACTCTCAGGTATTTTTCTTCCCAACACTTAGTAGGAAAGTAGATTAAATATGGCTTTCAAGTATGGTCTCCTTTTTGTGCCGGTTTAAAGTAGTGTCATTTTTTGTATTAAACTGCACCTTTTGCTTCTCTCTGGTCCCATCCCTTCTAAGTCAAACCACATTCTACTTACCATGTGTAATATTCCAGTCTAGAGAAGTCCTTTTTCAAGACTTTAAGATACACATTATTACAGTGACTGGTAGCCTAGGGCAGAGAATATTTACAGAAGAGAAGAAATTATGTGGTTCTGCTGACAGAATGAAAGTAGAGCTCTTGAATTTACACAGCAGTTTGTGCCCACAGGCAAAGTGCATGGTTGTCTTCAATCCTTTTCATTATTTGGAGCTACAAATAATCAAATATTTTTTCCTATGCTGTTATTGAGCCTAGATAGTTCTACACAACCCTATGTGACTAATTCTGGAACTGCACTTCAGCAATTTTACTTCCTGTGAAATAGGTAAAAAAATAGCTGTAATTATGTGGTACTGAATAACTTAACAGTAAGATACTTCCTTTGCCCAGAGCTCAAGAGTCAAATACTTTGGGGTCAGAATGCCAGGGACTGTTTGAGAGATGTTGAAATCTCTCAATCACTAGAAAATTGGGGGTTATTTGAATGACTAAAGGATGGGATTATTTGGCTTTGCCTTGATTTTCCAGATCATTTTAGATGGTTGAAATGAAAATGTTCTGAAAGTCCTTGTAACACTCCAAAGGTCTGAAATGTCATTTGAACTGCTTGATGCCTTTGCTGCTCAGCCTTAAATTGTTGCAGAATATAACTGATTGGAAATTTTTTAACTAAATAGTTTTTTACTGGAAGATGTACTTCATGTATTTTAACTCTGCAGCCAAAATGGTTCTAAACATACTGGCACCTGCCCTTCCTTTGGATTAAACCAGCAAGGCAAAGAGTGGGATACTGGTGTGTGGGCAACTCAGTGGGTACGTTGACATGAGACACTACTGCACAGTTGTTACTGTGCATTTATTTAATACTTGTATTAGCGAGTACTAAATAAATGCATAGTAACTGGAGTTAATGTGCAGTAGCACTGGCAAATATCTTTTAGGTGACACTACTTGCACTATAGCCTAATAATAATGCACAGTAGCATATTAGCACTGTTGATGCTGTGACATGTTACTGTGCAATATTTTTTGTCTACTGAGAAGTCAGCGTCTCATGTAGATGCACCCACTGTCTCCATATACACTACACAGGCTTTTATGCCCTGGAGACGTCACTCCAGCTTCACTTTATCTTTCAAGCAAGGATTTCATATAGTGAGCTGATGTCTCACTTGGTGCAATTCTATTGTCTCACGAGACAGACAGATACCTACTAGTTTCACTTAACTCTTTATGAAACAACGAGGAAGAGTTAACATTTCAACTGAAGGATGATGACCAGGCAGCTTTCCAGATAGAACTCTGCCTGGTTTCTGCCAGATCACTCAACAGCCTGTTTGGGGTTGTCTCATGGCTCCATGGTTCCAGGGCATCCACACTTCCTTGGGTGTTCCACTAGGATATAACTGGTAGGCCTGTACGAAGTGGCTAGTAGTCACTTTGGATTCAGATTCAACTGATTCTGGGCATAGTGATTGGATTCAGTGATTCAAATCACTCTCCCGAATCGATTTGGCCAAATCTGATTTGGGGATTCAGCCAACGCCAAATCGGCTGAATCTCCAAATCGGCCCCATCCCCTGCCCACACTCCCAGCCCCATCAATGGTTGCCCCACCTGGCCTCAGCTGCCGGCTCTTTGAAAAAAAATGCCTGGCACTCACTGGCTGCTGCCAGGTGGAGGGAGGTGATCCCCACTGCCCCCCACTGTGTGGGTGGGGCTCTGTCATGAGCCCCCATCCCCTACCTGCTCTCCTGGCTCCAGCTCCCAGCTCTTTAAAAAATAAAAATAAAAGCTCCCATTCACCAGCTGCTGCCAGGTGGGGGACGATCCCCAATGTCCCTTGCTGCCCCACACTGCATGGGGAGCTCTGCCACAAGTGCCCCAACCACTGCCTGTCTCCCAGCTCCCCTCTCCATTGGCTGCCCTGCCCACCCCAGCTCCTGGCACTTAAAAAAAAAAAGCCCCACATTCACTGGCTGCTGCCGGGGGGGGAGGGGGAGATGATCCCCACTGCCCCTCCCCTCTGCCCTCCATTGCATAGGGGGGGCTCTGACATGATCCCCCAGAAGCCCCAAGGCCACTGCAAGCAGCCAGTGAGTGTGGGACCTTTTTTTTTTTTTTAAAGAGCTGGGAGCTGGGGCAAGCACGGCAGCCCTCGGGTGGAGGCGGGGCAGGGAGAGTGGGCAGAGGTCAGGAGGTCCATGGCAGAGCCCCCCATGCAGCATGGGGCAGTGGGAGGAAGTGGGAATTGCCCCCCCTCACCCAGCAGCAGCTGGTGAGTGGGGGCTTTAAAGAACCAGGAGCTGGGACCAGGTGGGGCAACAATGGCAGGGCACTCAGAGGGTCTGAGGGAGCAGGCAGGAGATGGGGCCTGGCAGGGGTCCCCCCATAGTCCACTCTCCCCTCCTTCAGCCCCCCCCCCCCCCACCCACCACTTATCAGCATGATGTCCAGGTCCAGCTCCCTGCGGCAGCAAGCAGGGACTACCCAACTCTCCAAAGCTGTCTGAACCTTTTGTGAATTGATTTGCAGAGCTTTGAATTGATTTGGACCTTTTAATTGGTCTCCTGATTTGATTCAGATTCAGAGATTTGCCCGCTGAATCGGGCCGAATCTCCTCCAAATCCAATCAGCACCCAAAGCTTTGCACTCCCTTAATAACTGGGGAAGAGCTGGCTTGTTCTCCAATTATATCCTACTGGAATAATGTAGCAATTAAAGAACACAAACTTAGGGAAGGAAATTTCTTATCCATAAATACTTTCTTCGAGGAGTGGTTGGAACACACTACCCAGAGAAGCTGTGAAATCACCCCTGCAAATTTTCAAGAGCAGGTTGGACAGACACTTTGTTGGCATGGTTCAGTCAGGGATAATCCTATCTTGAGCAAAGGGCTGGATAAGATAATCTCATGTGATCCCTTCCAGCCCTACTTTCCTATGATTCTATGTGCCAGCTAGAAAGTGAGGACTTTTTTTTTTTTTAAGTTGACATTTGCCATTGACAATTATATGCATGCTCTACCATTATGCAGAACCCTATTTAAGAGCTCTCTCCTGACTGCCATGGCCAGATAGGTATTAGCATGACCTCTTTTGTTTACATATTGGAGGAGGAATGGGTTTGAGGCACAGAGCTCTTCTTACTCGTGTGATACAAATACAAACCATAGCACTCAAACTTCTTCATGTGCCTCAGGGGCATAGCAAACCACAGGAAAAAGGCCTAGGGTAGAGACTTCTGGCAAGAACAACAACAATGAAAATTAGTTGGAATTAGCCTAAAGGGATTCTTCAAATGTAGGGGAAAGAAGGCATAGTGCTAGAAAGGAAAGTGGTCCAAAGACTCAGTAGTTCCATTAGAATTACTAGATCTTCCCATGGCAAGGATAAAAAGCAGGCAGGAGGAAGGTGATGATATACATGGGCAACTGGTGCTACCTTAGTCAGGGATGGACATATGCCCCCCTGTGACCAGTCTCACTGCTCGGGGTGGGGGGGTCCCCCCGCAGCCAATCTCACCTGGAGGGAGTTCCCCTCTTCTGGGAGCAGCTGCAGTGATTGGCCGGCGCTTGCAGAGGGGGCACCAGCATTCCCACCTGTCCCCCCTGCACATCACCTAAGCAGCAAGTGTGGCCGATCAGGGGGTGCACCAGCATTCTCAGGGGGTTCACATACACCCCTGTGCACCCCCTATGCATTGCCACTGATGATATATACACACACACACACACATTTGTCTCAGGTTTTGAAAAGATTTGGGTTCGTCTGCATCCAGAAAGGGCCAAAGGCCAAGCCAATGACTGGCGTTGGTGATTACAATCTTATCCTAAAAATACTTAGCAGTACTTTTGGTGACAAGAGTATAGCATAACTTTTTGAGGGCTCAGTTCGAGTCCTGTTCATTCCTATTAACTGTGGTTTCTAAGAATAACAATTAACACTTACCTATCACTTTCCATCTGTGGATCTCAAAGCACTTCGAAAAGTATCATTAATCCCATTTTATTCAAAGGGAAGCAGGAATAGAGTTTAAATGAGTTGCTCCATAACACACTGAGTTGAGGGCAGAGCCAGGAATAGCACTCATGTCTCTTGACTCCAAGTCTCATGCTTGATTTATTGAGCTGTTTCTCTTTGAGTTTAATTTTTTGTAGCATTAACCATATTTCTTGTAAGTGCTAATTACTGACCAAGAGACTATTTACATTTAAACAACATTTATAAAAAAATAAAATAAAAGCCAGAAAGGGTGGTGGCATGAATTATCTTCTGCTGTTGCCAAGGGATTCAGCATTTAATATCTCGATTATTTTATACAGTCTCAGTAGTGCTGGTGTTCTTAGACAAGGGAGCCTGTTTGGTCCTGTCTGAATAAGTACTGCAAGTTTCTAGACACTCATGTAATGACTTACAGGCAGGAATCTTATTGTACCACATCACTGTCTTAAAACCACATTTTTGAAAACGATTACTTCAACTTCACAAGTCTACTAAATGACAATAACCAAAAGCTTTTAAAAGCCAAGCTTTATTGCACTAGCTATTTTTTGATCTATGCTGTGCACACATAGCATTCATCACTGGAGAACAGCAGAAAATACAATGCTGAAGTACAATCTAGTAAGAAAGCATATAATTTTTGTTAAATTTTGCTTTAATCTGACCACATGCCAGATTTATGTCCCAATTACCACAGCTGTAGGTGAGGGAATAGAAACATTTTATGACCAATTCAGGGAGTGACTGACAAACAGCTAGAAACAATTTAGTCATAGTTATCTGAAACCATAGCTTTTGGTTCTCAATACATTGCTGGAAGTTGATTTACTTCTCTCCCAAATGGTGCTTGCCATTATCTATTTTGTTTTGCATTGCACTGAAGTCATGATTCTACCCGTTGGTATATCTGAGCAATTAAAGAAAATCAACAACAGCCCTCAAAGATACAATGTGCAGGTTCAGGTTCTTGTTTTCATTTTTCATTAAACCTCTGGGAATTAAACATCCATGTCAACTGCTCCTTTGAACAGACCTATCAATACCTATTATTAAAGTATTTCTACAATAAATAATTCTGTTTACATTTAAGGATTTATAGACTGTAAGACTGGAAGGGATCTTGGAAGATAAACGGATCCAGCCCCCTGCACTAGGCAGGAAAAATGACAGGTGGGGTCAGGTGACTCCAGCAAGATGACTGTCCCATCTCCTCTTGAAGATTTCCAGGGTAGGTGATTGCACCACCTCTGGAGGGAGCTTATTCCACAGTCTGGACACCCTAACTGTGAAGAAGTTTTTCCTAATGTTAAGCCTGAAATGGTCTTCCAGAAGTTTGTGGCCATTACTCCTGCTTTTCCCCAAGGGTGCCCTGGTGAACAGTTGTTCACCGAGCCCCTGATGTACTCCTCAGATATAGCTGTAAGCTGCTACCAGGTCCCCTCGCAGCCTTCTCTTTTTCAGGCTGAAGAGTCCCAGTTCCCTCAGCCTTTCCTTGTATGGCTTGCTGTACAAGTTGCTGATCATACACATGGCCCTTCTTTGGACTCTCTCAAGTTTTACCATGTCCTTGTTAAAGTGTGGTGCCCGGAACAGGACACAGTACTCCAGATGGAGTCTAACAGTGCTGAGTAGAGTGGAAGAATCTCCTCCTTGGTTTTGTTGGAGATACATCGATTGATGCATGCCAGAATATTATTTGCACTGCTGGTAACTAGGGGTGTTACCAGCAGTACAAATAATAAAGCAGACCCTATTCAATTCAGATTTGGATTTGGCCCAAATCAGGGAGAGTGATTCAATTAATTGATTCAGATCACTGTCCCTGATTCAATTCGGCTGAATCCGAATCTGAAGATTCGATACTGAATCAGAGAATCAGTGATTCAGACATACCTTGAGGTAGCAGGCATGGCTAGTGATTGCTGCAATGCTAGGGCACATAGAGCATCCCACAGGAATGCGAGGGGCCCTCCACGTGCTCAGCAGCGAACCCGGAAATGGACCAGAAGTACTTCCGGGCCACTTCTGATTTTGCTGGGGAGCATGCTGGGGACCCCCCCATGCCCTCCTGGCTCAGTACTTCGCCACTTCCAGGTCTGCTACCGAGCGCACTGAGGAGCCCCCATGCTCCATGCACCCCAGCATTGCAGCACTCATGAGCCCCTGCTACCTAGAGGTATGTAGAAAAAACATTTAAAACTGTTTCTATGTCTGAATCTCTGTATCTTTTCAAATCTCTCCGAATCGATTTGGAGGGTTCTGATTCAATTCAGAGAGATTAAAGGGTCCTCTGATTTGATTTGGATTCAGAGATTTATCCACTGAATTGGACTGAAGCTTTGCACAGCCCTACTGGCAACAGAGTTGCACTGCCGGCTCATATTCATGCTGTGGTCTATTATTACCCACAGGTCTCTTTCATTTGTAGTGCTGGTCAGGTTGGCATTGCCAACCCTGTAGGTGTGCAGGGGCTTGTTCATCCTCAGGTGGTGCACTTTCTATTTCTTGACATTGAACTTCATCTGGTTCTGACTTGCCCAACTTGCTAGCCTGTCTAGATCTGCCTGTATCTGTAGCTTACCTTTGAGCATGACCATGCTTCCCCATATCTTGGTGTCATCTGCGAACTTGGCCAGTGAGCTCTGCACAACCACAAACAAATCATTGATAAAGATGTTGAAAAGTACTGGACCCAGCACCAACCTCTGTGGGACACAGCTGCTCATTTCTCTCTAGGGCGACACAGATCCATTCATTAGAACTCTCTGGGCCCCACCCTGCAGCCAGCTTCGTACCCACCTACCTATCTCGCAGTTAAGTCCACTATCTTCCAATTTTCTTGTGAGAACATCTTAGGATACCAAATCAAAGACTTTTTGGAAGTCAAGGTATACAATGTAACACTTCTCTCTTATCCAGGTGGCAAGTTACCTGATCATAAAAGGAGATGAGGTTGGTAAGACAAGACCTGCCTGTGATGAAGCTATGCTGGCTGTCATTCAGAATCCTATCTTCTGCAAGCCTATCGCACATACACTCCTTAATGAATTTTTCCAGGATTTCCCCTTGGATTGAAGTTAGGCTAATTGGCCTATAGTTACCTGGGTCCTCCCTCCTCCCCTTCTTGAAGATGGGGCACGTTGGCCCTCTTCCAGTCCTCAGGGACCTCTCTGGAGCGCCACAAGTTTTGGAACAGTTTCATCAGGGACTCCGCGATGACATCGGCCAGCTCCTTCAGCACCCTCGGATGGAGTTTATACAGTCCTGCTGACTGATATATGTCTGTAGCAGCATTAAAGTGGACCCACCTGAAGGAATAGGAAGGGTTGCCCTGCAGAAGAACAGAGTGTCAGAGTTTGTGCCAGTAGGGACACAGTTTGCCCTGAGGGTAAGTGAAGCTGCTTTGAAGGTAGCCCTCTTTGAAGTGGGAGGAGTGATGTAACCCCAGCAGGGTTTGAATGAGAGATGTTACCAAAAGCCCGGGAAGAGTCCTGGCTTGGGATTGGCTGAGAGGCTTGTTTAAAAGAGGGGAGCAGTTTTCCTGGGGAGGAGAACAAAAGGGAGAGAGAGGGGTGAGAGGTGGGCTGGAGACCAGGAAAAGGATCTCACCACAGCCACCCCACCAAGAGCCCCTGGCAGAGCCCTGCAGAAGTAGCAGCAGTGCTGCACCGAGAGTGCGGCACTGGGTCTGTTCTCCCTCCCTTCCCCTTGGAGCCCTGTGGGGCAGGCACAAGAGAGGAGCTGCCTGTGAGGAGACTCTGAGCCTGGGAAGACCCTCCTACAAGCCCCTGTGTGGCTGGGTGAGAACAGGAGGGGAGGGGACTCAGGACCCAGGGGAAACTGCTTGAGACTACACTGTTTTTTCCCCCATAAGTGAGAAGGCACCATGGAGGGGCAGGCTCAGTGTGCCAGAGAGAGCACTGGGCTAGAGGGGCAGGGACTGCTCCAACCACCAGAATCCCCGGGGCAGGGCCCAGGGAAGGGCTGCATGTGCCGAGTGGTGTGAGGCTGTGCTGGGCAGGGGAAACTGTTACATCCTTCAACCCAGACACCATTCCAATCTGTGCCAGGGATGGGGGTCTGGGCAGGAATAAGCTCTCTTGTACAGATTGCAGGGAAGAAGCCTGCTGCACTGAGACTCCTAGAGCTCGTGATAGGGATGCCAGCACCAGGGCCATGCCTCCTGTGCCGGGGAGATAGGGTCCTCAGTACACAGTATACAAGTTATAGGCTTGTAAATCAGTTCTTGGTGGTTTATTAGTTGGAGTATCAATGTATTTATTTATTGGTTCCTTATTTATTGTGGGTAATTTGTATACCTTCCCCATGTGTAATGTGTATCCAAGAAGCATTAACCCGTAAGCCACCATTGCCAGGTCATGAGGTGTAACATTTGTTTTATTGCATTGGTTACATGTTAGCTTGTAAATAATTAAATCCTGTAAATAATTTTATAACAGCCTGCAAGCTTGTTTGAAAGGGGAGGCTCTCCACTCGGGAACCCAGCAGCAGCTACCCAGGGGGGTGAGCAGGGCCACCAGCTACTGGGTACCCCAGGATCCCACTATTCAGGTGAGGGCATGGGTAGTGTTGTGCCAAGGGTTACATGTCTAATTTATTTAATTGATCACATACCGGTTCTATGGATACAATAGGAAGGCAGTCATTTCTGCCCTGCTTATTCTGTACCCTATCCAGCATGACTTTCCCTGTGGCCTGGTGAAATACTGAGGCAAACTAGTCATTCAGGAGTTCTGTTTTCTCTTGAGTGTTGGTAACCAGTTGTGCTGAAATGTTGAGCAGTGGCCTCACACTCCCATTTGCTTTCCTCTTGTTCTCTATGTACCTAAAGAAGTACTTTTTGTTGTCCTTGATTCCCATTGCTGGGATCTCTGAGATCCC
Source organism: Alligator mississippiensis (assembly GCF_030867095.1). Taxonomy (NCBI): domain Eukaryota; kingdom Metazoa; phylum Chordata; order Crocodylia; family Alligatoridae; genus Alligator; species Alligator mississippiensis. The sequence goes on along the minus strand of NC_081828.1, from coordinate 149,854,460 downwards.
TTCCTCTTTGAATCAGAGATTGACATTTACATATCCTTTTCTAGAAACCATAACTGTTAGCGGGAGACAAGGTTCATCCATATTGTCTTGCTGCCCTAAATATTATCCAATATTTACAGTTTCAGCTACCTCTTTATTCCCTAGGGTTTCTTCTGTTATAATGGCATTATCACCTTTTTTTTGCCAAAATTAAGACTAAAAAAGGCAATTATACATGCATGTAAGTTTCAAAAGCTAGCTTCCTATATGGCCAACAGGGCTGAGAGAATACTTGCCTTAAACTATACAATCCTAATGAGAAGTAATTATGCTGAACTAAATTGAATTAAGCCATAAGGGACTACTATGTGAGCTCCATCTATCTTTAAAACATAGAGTTTTCTAGGACAAGCAGCAATCTCTAGAGGTAGCTTTAGGATGAGAATGATCCCTCTGAAGGTTAACCTTCAGGGTTACCCCGAACCAATGTATTCTTCATGTTTACCCTCATGAGCGACAATGTACTTCCTCAGGTTTCCAGAATAACTCACCAAAAAAAGTACCCCTACCATTTTACACAATGACATACTACCTTTGCATCTGTATTTCATGATTATTCTGATATAAAAAGCAGTGTCAGACTCACAGCTGGTATAAGTGGACATGGACAGTATTTCTGGTAACCCAGACCTAGATCTATGTATGCTAGGGATGAAATTGGCCCTTGGAATGCAATTGCTTGCTTTTTTTTCCCCTGGAGGATCTGAGTGCCTAAAAGATGACTAAAACCAGCTCTTTTTATCACTCTCTCACAGTATAAGCCATTTTTACAAAAAACTAATGCTGTATGCAAAAAAAATTATTATTCAACCACAGAAAAGTAAAACATAATATCTTTCAAGAGAAAAACAGTTTAACAACCTAACCCTTTTCCTGCATACTTTTCTCCAGAATCTACAAACACTGAGTGATTAACAGCAGAGACAAAACAAACAGTTAACTATTATCTTAAGTGTCTCTTCTGTGATCTCAAAAACACATAACACACATATTTTAGTGTGCGCCCCATTTAATATGAAACTCTTACTTAAGGGAATTTCTATATGTTCTACTAACAAGCCAAAATGAGTCCTTTTATTTGGGCATGTTAGCTGGGGAAATGACCTCCTGCAAAAAAACCCAAAAAAACAAAAAAACACCTAGCCCCCAAACAGAAAATCAGTATAGCTTTTCTGCATGAAAACTGATTCTCCTATTGTAGATAACCTCTTTTAAGAAGAGTATTGCCATATAATGCTACAACCATATCATGGCATACCAACCTAGCTAGACAGCAATCTCTTAAATAAGTTGAACCTCAAAAAAGAATCCTATAGAAAGTGGAAACATAGTGATAGTACTAGGAAAGAATACAAGGGCATATAATACGGGCATGCAGGAAGAAAATTAGGAAGGCCAAGGCAAGAATTGAGATGCAGCTGGCAAGGGACATAAAAGATATAAAAGGCAATAAAAGGAGATTCTGCAAGCGTGTCAAAAGTAAGAGGAAGACTAGAGAAACCATTGGTCCCTTACAGAACGAGGAAGGCAAGCTAGTGATGGTTGATGCAAAGAAAGCTGAAGTATTTAATGTTCTTTTTTTACTGTGGTCTTCACAAATACCAGATGACAAGTGCAGTTGGCAACAAGGAGAGGGGAGGAGACACACAGCTTCAAGTAATAAAAGAATAGGTTAGAGATTACTTATAAAAGTTAGATGCTTTCAAATTGGTAGGACCAGATGGGATGCTCCCTAGAGTACTAAAGAAATAGGCTGAGGTAATTTCAGTCATTGGCTATTCTCTATGAGAACTCATGGAGATTGAGTGATATCTTGGATGACTGGAAAAGGGCATATATAGTGCCCCATGTTTAAAGGAAGAATGAGAATCTGAGGAACTAAGAGGGAAAGGGGACAGGAGGTTTCCCTGGCTGACTGCAGAAATCCAGGGCAGCCTAAGGGCCAAAAGGGGAGCACATAAAAAGTGGAAGCAGGGAGAGATCACCAAAGACGAATATATCTCCTCTGCTTATGCTTGTAGGGAGGCAGTTAGACGGGCCAAAGCTACCATGGAGCTGAGGATGGCATACCAAGTAAAGGACAACAAGAAATTGTTTTTTAGATATATAGAGAGTAAAAGGAAGGCCCAGGGAGGAATAGGACCCCTGCTAAATGGGCAGAAACAATTGGTGACGGACAGGGGGGACAAGGCTGAACTCCTCAACGAGTTCTTTGCCTCAGTGTTCCTAAGCGAGGGGCACGACAAGTCTCTCACTGGGGTTGTAGAGAGGCAGCAGCAAGGTGCCAGACTTCCATGCGTAGACCCTCAGATGGTGCAGAGTCACTTGGAAGAACTAGATGCCTTTAAGTCGGCAGGCCCGGATGAGCTCCATCCGAGGGTGCTGAAGGCACTGGCCGACATCGTTGCAGAGCCACTGGCAGGAATATTTGAACACTCATGGCGCACAGGCCACGTCCCGGAGGATTGGAAAAGGGCCAATGTGGTCCCCATTTTCAAGAAGGGGAGGAAGGAGGACCCGGGCAACTATAGGCCAGTCAGTCTCACCTCCATCCTTGGCAAAGTCTTTGAAAAATTTATCAAGGCTCACATATGCGAGAGCCTGGCAGGACAAATTATGCTGAGGGGAAACCAGCATGGGTTCGTGGCAGGCAGATCGTGCCTGACCAATCTAGTCTCTTTTTATGACCAGGTTACGAAACGCCTGGACACAGGAGGAGGGGTGGATGTCGTATACTTAGACTTCAGGAAGGCCTTCAATACGGTATCCCACCCCATACTGGTGAACAAGTTAAGAGGCTGTGACTTGGATGACTACACAGTCCGGTGGGTGGAGAATTGGCTGGAGGGTCGCACCCAGAGAGTCGTGGTGGATGGGTCAGCTTCGACCTGGAAGGGTGTGGGCAGTGGGGTCCCGCAGGGCTCGGTCCTGGGACCGATACTCTTTAATGTCTTTATCAGCGACTTGGACGAGGGAGTGGAATGTACTCTGTCCAAGTTTGCAGATGACACAAAGCTATGGGGAGATGTGGACACGCCGGAGGGCAGGGAACAGCTGCAAGCAGACCTGGACAGGTTGGACAAGTGGGCAGAAAACAACAGGATGCAGTTCAACAAGGAGAAATGCAAAGTGCTGCACTTAGGGAGGAAAAATGTCCAGCACACCTACAGCCTAGGGAATGACCTGCTGGGTGGCATGGAAGTGGAAAGTGATCTTGGAGTCCTAGTGGACTCTAAGATGAACATGAGTTGGCAGTGTGATGAAGCCATCAGAAAAGCCAATAGCACTTTATCGTGCATCAGCAGATGTATGACGAATAGGTCCAAGGAGGTGATACTTCCCCTCTATCGGGCGCTGGTCAGACCGCAGTTGGAGTACTGCGTGCAATTCTGGGCGCCGCAATTCAAGAGGGATGTGGATAACCTGGAGAGGGTCCAGAGAAGGGCCACTCGTATGGTTAAGGGCCTGCAGACCAAGCCGTACGATGAGAGACTAGAGAAACTGGACCTTTTCAGCCTCCGCAAGAGAAGGCTGAGAGGCGACCTTGTGGCTGCCTATAAGTTCATCATGGGGGCACAGAAGGGAATTGGTGAGGTTTTATTCACCAAGGTGCCCCCGGGGGTTACAAGAAATAATGGCCACAAGCTAGCAGAGAGCAGATTTAGACTGGACATTAGGAAGAACTTCTTCACAGTTCGAGTGACCAAGGTCTGGAACGGGCTCCCAAGGGAGGTGGTGCTCTCCCCTACCCCGGGGGTCTTCAAGAGGAGGTTAGATAAGCATCTAGCTGGGGTCATCTAGACCCAGCACTCTTTCCTGCCTATGCAGGGGGTCGGACTCGATGATCTATTGAGGTCCCTTCCGACCCTAACATCTATGAATCTATGAATCTACAGCCCAGTCAGCCTGACTTTGATACCTGGAAAGATCATGAAGCAAGAAATCTTATGAAGACACTATAAAAGAAAAACTGATCAGCAACAGCCAACATAGATTCACTAAAAGTAGTCGTGTCTAATTACCCAGATTTCCTTCCATAATAAGGTGACAGGCTCTGTGGATGGGCGAGGAGCAGTGGATGTGATATATTTTGACAGTACCAAGGCTTTTGACACTCTCTCTCATGACATTTTCATTAACAAGTTAAGGAAATACAGACTAGATGAAAACACTGCAACATAGATAAAAACTTGTTGGATCATCACACGCAAGAAGAAGCCATCAATGGCTCAATGCTTAATTGGGATGGGGCATTGAGTGGGTTCCCCAAAGGTCTGTCCTGGGTCTGGTATTGTTTAATGTCTTCATTAATGATTTGGATGATGGGATAAAGTGCACAATTAGCCAATTTGTGTATGAGACCAAGCTGGGAGGAGTTGCAGATACTCCAGAGGGTATAGCTAGGTTCCATAATGACCAGGATAGACATGAGAAATTGTCCTCAATCTCTATCAAGATGAGATTCAACAAGGACAAGTGCAAAGTCCCTCACTTGAGACAGAATAATTGCATGCACAAATACAGACTGGGGAATGGCTGGCTAGGCTCCAGTACTGCAGAGAAGAACCTGGGGGTTACGGCAGACCATAAACTGAATATGAGTCAATAATGTCTTGTTGCCATAAAGGCCAACAGTATACTCTGTTGTAACAACAGGACTGTCACTTGCAAATAGAGGGAAGAGATTCTTCTGTACTTGTGAGGCCCCGCCTGGAGTACTGTGTCCAGTTTTGGGCCACACACTTCAAGAGGATGTTGAAAATTTCCAGCTACAGAGCAATAAAAATGATTAGGGGCCTGGGAGGCATGACTTATGAGGAAAGGTTGAAAGCTAAAATTATTTAGTCTGGAGAAGGAGAGACAGAGTGGAGAATGTGATAACAGTCTTCAAATACATGAAGGGTGATTACAGGGAGGATGGAGATTGTCCTTCCTCGGTGGCTGTAGAGGACAGGACTAGAAGCAATGCTCTCAAGCTGTATCAGGGGAAATTTAGGTTGGAGAGTAGGAGGACCTGTCTGGCTGTGAGGGTGGTCAGGCTTTGGAACAGGCCACCTAGAGAAACTGGAATCTCCAGTCTTGGAAGTTTGCAAGAGCAGGTTAAACGAACATTTGGCTGTGATGGTTTAATCAGAGATGATCCTGCCTTGAGCAGGGGGCTGATGATGTCTTTTTCAGCCCTATTTTCCTATGACCTTATGAACTGACCAATTATTATAGAAGCAAAGGAATGATGATGATGATATAATGATTACAATATGCATCAGGATATATATGCACACTGAAAGATGTTGCTTTACAACAGAGTAACTTCTAAAGATATGTATTGGTCACAAGACAAGTAGCAAATAACTGTATCATAATATTTTTTTGTCATACCTGGGCAACAAAAACTCAGTGGTGTTCAAATGCATTTGCAAAAAAAACTTGATTAGCCACTGCATTTCTATTAAAATTCAACTTTCACTTAATACAACAAAAACATTTCTAGGGTTTCACATCAAAGGCTGGATCTTCAGCTGGTGTATATCACATAGCTCTATGAAGTCAGTACAGGTAAATCAGTTTTCATCAGGTGAAGAGTAGCCCCAAGGTTCGAGTCTGTGAAGACTGGCCTTATTTTATCAGTTGTGTATACTACAGATTAATTATCCAGCCATTTTACATGGTTACTGATTGACAACTCACACAGCACTCTCAAAGAGAGGGATAGCTAAGAAAATATTGAAGAGATAGCACTCTAATTCTTATAGGAGGCAATATTACTCAAAAAGGAAAAGGAAGACCTATACATTTTTATTTTTCAAAAGTCACACTGTAATTGCAAAACGATCATTGATAAATAGGAGAGCAAAGCACCCACTGACATTTCAGCTTGCTGCTTTTTCAAAGCCTCACCTGCTTTAGACTCTAATTATAAGCATCATTATTCTCTTCTTTTCTTCTGAGATTGCTTTGAGCTGGACCCTTATCTGATTTTAAGTGTATATCCTACTCTTAAAAAAGGAATAACTCAGCAATAAACACTAGTAAATGACCCTGAAACTAAGGTTTATTCATTTTTATGAAAAGTATGTTGTCATGTAGCACACCTGAAGACTTCTACTTAGAATGCTGAATTAGCAGTCAAATTGCATTGTTTGTTCTTTGAAATAATAGGGTCCACATTTATTTAAATGATTAATGATGCATATTAATCAAGAACTGGTTTTCTGTAGCAAACTACCAGCCTGGGAAATAAAACCAGAAATTAAATGAGCTCTTCGGAGGTGTGACTGATTTTTTTCCATATTATACATTTTAATGTTGCTAAAATGAAAGCCAGCTTATTTTTTGGCTCCACCAAACACCAGCACTTAAAAACAAACACATCTGAACTTCAGCTGATGTTATATAATGCATTGCCAAATACATGCAAGATGTGGATCAAGACATAGCTATTTTTTTCTCTCTCCTTTTTAAAACTGCTTTTCTTTGCAGGAAAGATTGTAGCCCTTTCCACCTTGCAACAGCAGCTGCATCTCAGTTTTCTTCTCTCAGAAAAGTGGTTTGACCTTATAGGCAGATTTCAAGACTTATGTTCTCAAGATAGACAAACATTCAGGTCTTCAACTACTTTCTTTCACCGCATTACAGCCCTTCCCTGAGGATGTGTACCTCTTCTCTTTTCTCTAGAAGAGGATGAGAGCATCTTCAGTTAGCTCATCAGTGTTAGAGGGAACTCACATTTGCCTCTTTCAAAATCTTCAGCCTTTGGGTCCACAGCAATGATGATGCAGGCACTGTCAGAACAATAACTTTCTATATTTCTTCTGTCTCAAAAGCTTCTGTCCCCTGCACAGAAACAACCATTTTTCTTTTAAATATAAACATCAATACTATTGCCAAATGTCATGATTTTATGACATGTCTTGTGATACTGGATTTTTATCTGAAAGCTTGTGCTCCTCAGATCAATAGGAGTTGCATGACAATCGCAATTTTCATTTAGAAATAGAGTAAATTTCTAGGCCTTATTATGGTTGGGAAGAGGAGATTGGAGGAACAAAGTGAATGGATCCTGAGGACTCAAAAACCAGGAGAACCCAACAATTATTGATTTGAAATCACTGGCCTTATTTTTTTTAAATAAAGAAAATAAACAACTTAATGATTTTGATAGTGGAGGCAGGGGAAGGATGGGGGAAGACTAACACAATTTTTAAACAGCTTGCATTACCAGTAGCAAACTCCCCCTTCTTCCCCTGAACCAATCCATTGACTACATTTTATGTCTTTTGCTGACCTTCTCAGCAACTTTTCAAAAGCCCCCTCACAGGTTAACTTAAGATGCTGAGCTGAAGGATTTCTACTATCTTCCTAGGTCCTCTTGTACACAATAGAAAGACTTGCAACAAACCTTCCTCCATCCTCATTCTTTTGGAGCTGCAGGAAGGCCTGCTTATATCCCCTGAGACATCTTTCCATAATTTCTTGTTGGCATCAGTTCATAAGAAATGCAGCTGTCTCATTACATACTTGAATGCTAAATAGCAATTTAGGATAGAAAATGAAGAATAGCATAGCTATTTGAAATTGGATTGGAAATTGAAATGGTGAATTTATCTGTTGCAGAATAAAGTTACCCAAAATGGAATTTCAGAAAGACCTTGAAAAAGTTCCCCTTTTTCAGGCTAAATGCAGGCCACATTCATCTAAATACATCATAGCAAATCTTCATCTCAGTTTAGGCAAAGTTTTGAGAACACTTTTGATGAGTGTGAGACATTCAGGAAGAAATTTAATACTGACTCATGATTTTTTAGGGTTTTTTGTTTTTTTTTTACTTTTCTTCTAAAACAACATATGTTAAACTCAAGCAAAATAACTATTCAAGCACAATAATGATGACAACAAAAACTATTTATAGGAGAACCCTATTGGGTAAAATCATCAGGATTTAAGACTATTAAACCACAGTACATTCAACACTGCTCTTATGAAATATGTTATGTGATGTTTAATCAGAGCCAGCCTTATGGGTGGGCAACTGTCTAGGGCACTGTGCTCAGAGGGGTGCCAAACACCCCAACAACCTGCCCCACCCCAGCTAATATTCTCCCCAGATGGGAGAAGTGGTGCCCTACTGAGCCTATCAGGGGCCATCTAAGCCCAGTTGCTGCCTCCTGTTCCCATGGGGTCCCCTGATGACCCCCCACTCATCCATGTGGGGCAGTGCTGCATCCATGTGGGGCAATGCTGCTGTCCCCTTCCCTGTTGCCCTAAGATCCTGGCACGGTGCAGGGAGGGGCAGGTGAAGAGAGTCAGGGGGTGAGCTGGACCAGCCCCACCATCTCCACCCCAGTGGCCCCTAGCCTTAGCCCCACACCAGGCTCAGGCAGTGGCAGGACACATCCCTGCCCTGCTATGATAGCTCGCTGGGTGCAGCCCACTCTAGCAGCTCTCCAGGGGGCAATGCAGGACATGGGCAGTGCCATCTATCCAAGGTTTGGGACCCAACATCTCTGAGGCACTGGTGTGCCTGAGGCCACTGCTCAGGAGGAACTGTGCCAGGCAGTGCAGGCAGGGTGGTGCCTGCTCCAGGCCTGCACCCCTGCTCACTTGCCTCAGTGCTGATAAGGTGTTGGAAGGGGCACTGGGGGAGGGGGACACCAAAATACAAGTTTGCCCATTGCACCATTTTTCCTAAGGCCAACCCTATGTTTAATAACCAGAAGACAGCAACACCTGTGTATTTACCTGGCTTTGAAATATTTTAGAAAAAAAATGTAGTCAAACCTAAAATGATGCTTGAATGAGATATAAATTTCAGGTGCTGTTACAGAAATAATAGGTATCCCATAACTGGTCCCTAGCCATCCATCCAAGTGATGAGATAATTTATAATGATTGTTCTTTTATAACACTTATGATAGTTTCTTAAGAGAGCACATGATAGTGCATTCATGAAGATGGATGTCACTGTAGCAATGAGCTACATTCTCTGATTCTTTGCATTCTATATGAAAACTGGACTGATATCTCCTAAATCTTGAAGGGGATTAATTTTCTAAAGACTCAAGTCATTTACTTAAGCATTACCAACCTGATTTTTCGAAGCACTTCCATTTTATATCCATTAATATACCAGTACATGTCTAAATTCTGTCACTCACATGTATGAATCTATGGGCCCTGAAACAGAAGTGTGGAATGCATACTTTTTTGTTATTTTTACAGTCACGCTCTCTGCATCCTCTAGTATAACATACTCTGCCCTTTAAGAGCTCTTAAAAGTATGCAATCGTTCTTGACGATTACAAAAGCCAGGGTGTTTTGAGCCAGGCCAATAGTCCTGTATCCTGTATGAATTAGAGTTGGCAATTCAATATATTAGCACACATCTCTTTGCATGTGTAAGAAACAAATGTTCCACTATGTTATTGGCCTATTGGGCTTGTAGAGGTGTTCTGTTTAAATGAAATGTAAAGTTTAGGTGCTTATTGGAGCTTTCTTTCTAAGACTTTTTTAAGCCTAACATCCTGGCCAAATTTTGATTTTAATTATTACTTTCTGCCTATATCTATGTCTGCTGTTGGCATGAAAGGCTGCACTTCCTGTCCTAAATTGCAGTGTGCTAGCATTGCTGTTCATGGTTATCACAATTGTTCTGTTTCACCAGAGGCGGCCACATTTCACAGCTGGAAGTGAGAAATCACTGTGCAGAGTAAACAGATTAGTATGTAAAGCACATTGGGATAATAAGCACTATACAAATACAAGATCATTATTAAAACATCTTGTACAATACCAGAATATGTGTTTTATATAGTCAATGCTGGAATATAGTGTTTACTGCATATGGAAATACCTTGCACGACACCAGAGACATACAATAATAAACAAAGTTCATTTAAAAAAACTCTTCAAATCCTGTCACATACCTTAATGTACATTAAATGTACATGGTCATTTATTATGAAACAATGCATGAAACATGCACTTTTTATTTCCCAAGGCTGTGAAGTTGAATGAGGATTTGATTTGTTCAGCTATCTGTACTGCTTGCTCACTGAAGAAATTCCTTTTTTGTTCACAGAGGGAGCTTTTGTTAGACATGAGAAAATATAATGTATCAAGGCAACAACTTCCCTGTTGATTGTTTTAAGTGGTTTTCATTTATTCAGTTTTATTGCATTTTCCACTCAGAACCAATTTCCTTTAAAAAAGAGGTTTTGGTTCCCTACTCCCTTCAAAATGTTTAAATATTTTACTTTAATAAAGTTTCACTAAAACACCATGGACTTGAGAAATGCTGACTTTTGCCTACAATAATCAGTTTGTAAAATGGCCAGTTAAGACCTAGCCCTTAGCAAAAAAAACAATGAATGTTGTTATTGGACATTTAATCAGTCAGCAGATTACTTTCCAGAGGAACTTTGCTTTAAAAAAAAAAAAAAAAGACATGGGGCTAGATCCACACTGGAACTCAGGGTTATACGAACAGTAAAACAAGCTACTACAAGCTGCGTGTGGGTAGGTATTTACAGCATGCCAACTGCACCATGGTAACTGCCTGTGTGTAAGCTCTAAGTTCACAGCTAAAGGCCCCCATAGAAGGGACAGTAAATGCCACTTACATAAAGTTTTGGTCCAATTTCCACCTGAATGACTAGAGTTGTCCCTCTGTGAAAGCCCTGTAACCACCTTCTCTCTACTGCAATGCTATTATACACAGAAGTTGCATCTACACGTGCTCTTTACTGCATCTACATGTGTGCTTCATTGTCTACATGTGCGCCGGTATTAAGGCACAGTAAATTAACTAACTCCACCATAAGATAGTACTGTCAAGGACAGTACTAGCTTACAGTGGAATAATTAAGTGGGAAGAAACACACATGTAGATGGTCACAGGGGCTGGCTGGGGCATGAGGGTGCTAAAGTGAGGGGGATGCCTGCCATATGGCTTCATACTTTAGCCCTCCTGCACCCCAGCCAGCCCCTCTGCTACCTGATGCCACCACCTGGGGCCCAGGGATGCCCCCTGAGCTTGCTGCCAGCCTGGGGCTGCTTCACCCTGGCTCAAATTGCTGCTGTCCTGGGCACACGTGTAGATGCTGAGCTCGGGAGCAGCTCAAACTGCTCTGGAGTTTACTGTGTTGCATTCATTTCACATGTAGATACTGCACTCAGTATTTCACATACTGCACCCAGTATGCTGTGTAAATTCCCAGCATATCCAGTGCTGGAAAGAGAGTGTGGCCAGTAGGCCTGTGTGAAGCTTTGGTAGCTGATTTGATTTGGAGGAGATTCGGCCCAATTCAGCGGCTGAATCTCCTAATCTGAATCAAATCAGGAGACCAATTAAAATCTCTGAATCAGATCAGAAGCCTCTGAATCGATCCAGAAAAGATTCAGCCTGATTTGGAGATTTGGCCATAGAGTAAACAGGTAGCGGTCCTCAAAGACATTGGACATAGCTGCCTCAAGCTAGTAAGTTTGTTGTGGTGGGCAGAGCGGGGAGAGATGGGGTGTGGGGGGACAAGATCAACACCCTCACAGCAAAGGAGTGATTGGGGCTGGGGCTGGGACAAGCTGCCCAGCTGGGGCAAGGGAGTGTGGGATTCAGGGAGGGGGGGCTCCCTCCACTGCACTCTGCCACGTGCTGCCAGTCCAGGAGGGCATGGGAGCAGGCATGTGCCCCCAGATCTGTGCAGAGTGGACTGGGCTCTGGGAGGCATGGGACAGACTGCACTCTGGGAGGTGTGGGCCAGGCTTTGCTCTGGGAGGCTAGCCCAAGCCACAGCCTGGAGCCTCCACCCGCCCCACAGAGCGCAGTGGAGCCAGGACTATGGAGGGGCTGCAGCCACCTTAAAATTCCCCATAGCCCCTGCTGCCAGGCCAGGCCCAATCCAGGTGCACATGCCTGCCTCCATGCCCTGCCGCTGCTCGCCCAGCTGGGATGAAGCTGTAGCTTGTCTGGGAGGTGCGGGGAGTTTAGGTGAGTGGTGGGAGTGCATGCCCCTGCTCCCAGCACCTTTCACCACCCGTCCAGAGTGCAACCCAGCCCAACCCACCCCATGCAGATCTGGGGGCACACGCCTGCTCCCATGCCCTCCCAGACTGGTGGTGTGCAGTGGTGGGAGCCCCGCTCCATGAATACTGCACCCAGGGCCATGTCAAGGGGGCGGGGGGGGGGAAATTGGAGCATCCCCATGCTTTGGGGGGCCCCATGGGCAGTCCCGTACAGACCCCTCTGCAGCCGCCATGCACCATGGCTGCCGAGCACCGCCAGCTCCGGCCACTTGCCACCCACCTCCCCCTGGTCTGCTGGCTTTGGCCACTCCTCCGGCTGCTTGCCACCCAGTCCTGCACAGCTGGGTCCCCCCTGAGTCCTGCACAGGCTGATATGCCCTGGGCCCTGCACACCCTTAGGGGTAGCTCTGCCCATGCCCTCCCCATCCTGGCTGGGCAGCTTGTCCAAACCTCAGTCCCTCCCTCTCTGTGGGGGCATTGATCTGCCACCTTCATGACCCTTCCCTCCCCGCTCTGCCCACCACGAAAGATTTACCATCTGGAGGCAGCTGTGTCCAGCATCCTCGAGGACTGCTGCTTGTTTAGTCTATGGCCAAATCTCTGAATCGGTGCCAAATCTTCAAATCCAGTTCGGCCAAATCGAATCGGGGCAGTAATTCGAATCACCGAATTGAATCACTATCCCTCTGAATCTGCTGAATCTGAATCCAAAGCAAATAACTTGCCACTTAGCATAGGCCTAGTGGCCAGGGTTCTGGCCTCTGCAGCTGACTCCATTGGTCTTTGTGCAGTTTTCATCATGCCACTTATGGCTGTTTCGTTAAATGACTAAGTGGTACTTTGACACCTACATGTAGAATAGGATTTGGGCCTAAATGCTGTTAATAGCCCACTTCCACAAAATGTGGCTGGCTTCACATCGTTCTTTGACTTATGCCTGAAAACCTCTCATTTTCTACCTCACATAACAATAATTAATCCCCTAAACCATCTGCTTAGTGACAAAAACTCTCAACCAAAAATATTTTTTTTAGTGATAAAATACAATCCTGTTTTCAAAGCAGTAAGGGGATTATTAGCCATAGTAATAGGGATGACACATTATAAAGTCAGTTTGCCTTTGAATTTGACTTGTGATACATTTCCATATGGCAGCAGGGACCATGATTTCCTACAGCATTTGCTGACTGAAGAGGGGGGAAAAAACACATTTGTCTCATTAACATTAATGAATGATGAACAAAATTATGCTCAAATTAGTAAAGAAAATTAAAATGTTATTTTGGAATGAAAACACTTCCCCACTCTACACATGTTTATACATTTACCCTAGCTACTTACAAAAGACTAGTTTTACCAAGAGATACTGTGTTTTTCCCAGTTAAACATATGCTAATGAACATCACAAGACTGAGATTCTTGCCAGTTCTGATGGATTAACTTGACTTCCATTCCAGCATGAGGCAATAAAGCAACAAAGACAGAACGCTCTGTTACTGAGAATTAAAGTAGTTGCTATCTCAAGTAATACAGAATCTTATGACTGGGTGAAGGCGTTGTCAGGATGAAGACATAATCCATTTCTAGATGATGAAATTCGTCTTCCATTCACCAAGGATACCCTAATCTGATTTTACTGTGGTACAAATCTGGAATCACTGCTAGAATCAAATGAGAACTGGGACTCAGGTTCCTTATGTCGAATATTTAGATAATCAGGCTATGTGGTGCTGAAAGCACAGGTGGTTAATACACCGTTCTTCTAGATTTCCTCACTGAAATCAGTAGCCCAATCCTATGCTTTGTATCTAGAAACTGGTGACCAGATATAATCAAATGAGAAGCAAAGAAGAGAAACACCTGCTTATTGCACGTGTAAATGTGCACTAAAAATACATAATATTTAGACCCATTATTGCAGCTAACTATAAACTGGTAATGACCATATATGTATATTTTGTCTTGATCTTTTAAGGTGACATCGTTTTAGTTTTAATCAGATTTCACCTACAGTGATAAGAAGGATTTATTAAAATCCATCATCTTTACTGCAACTTTGGTGTATTCTGAGAGAGTTGTTTACTAAGCGACTCTTATTTATTCTGCAATTTATCACCCAGAGACTAATAGCTTTAGTGAGAGTTTTGCACAAAGACTCAGGCAAGCACATTGTGTTTCAATACAGGATACTGCACACTACAGTAATACATTGCTGTACACTAGGCAACAAACAAAGCTCCCACTGTGTTTCTGACAGGGCAAAAGCTATAATGAATCTTGAACTGATGGAACCAGATTTAGTACTTCAATAAACAAATGACTCAGGTGAAAATTCACTAGGAAACATTTGTCCATAAAGGATTTGATGAAAGCAACAGAATGTTATTTAGCTGTCATTTATAGCTTAAAAAAAGAAATGGCTACTCAGTAAGTAAATTAATAGAAAAACAAACCACTAACATACTATGGAGGATCATTATTATACAGTGCAGACGGTCTCCAAAGGCATTTCGCCTGAAGTCATTTTATTTTCAGAGGTTCCTTAGGTCTTCCAAATCTCTGTATGATTTTCCTGTTGATAACAGTAGATCAGCACTGTATAAACTACAATTCCAAGTCAACATCCTTGAGTTTTATAGGGTCCTTACAAGCAAGTGGCCAAAGTATTTTCAAGTCAGTAACAAAAAAACCATTAAACTATTTTTGTCTGTTGAGAAAAACTCAATTTAGAAAATTACACAATTTAGAAAATTACATCATTGCCTGGACTCTAACTAGATAAATTAATTAATACTTGGATGAGGAGGGTGCGCTTCAAAAATGTTTCCATAACTTATAATGAAGGGCTGATCACATGTCCCCGAAAACAAAACATGATAAATTTTGCTTAGCAATAAAATCAATGGAGAATTTGGAAGCAAATGCTTCTTCAACAAGGATCCCTTTTCAAATAATGAATCTGACATATAGATAACTAATATATATCTTATTAGCATATATTTTAATATGATAGGTAGAGAGCAGATATGGGAATAAAAGCAACGAGTTATATTTTTTTACAAAAACAAAAATACCTTTTAGACTGTTTTATGCCTAGAGATTAAGACAATGTTTATGAAGAAATGCAATATATCAGCTTCTGTGAGTAGTGGTTGGTCAATTCTTTTGAGGAAAGAATACATATGCAATGTTCAATACTCATCACTGATTCTTCCAACTCAGAATAGTTGAACTTGGTGCACTGGAGCTTTCGTATGTGAGAAGTAGTGCTACCCAGAAAACACAGTGGTAGAAATTGTAGGCTTGAGAAAATCCCACTACTACTGCATGTCTGAATTTTAGGATTACACTGACTGGCAGATCTGTATAGCCAAACAAAACCAATATACCACAAATTTCAAATTTCATCTGTCATATATTTACAAATATTCAAAATCAATCTGATATGGCAAAATCTACAAGGCAAGTATGCTTTAAAAAATTGTTCGGCAAATAATTTTTACAGCTAGCCAATAAGGCCCCAAATTTAGATATAATCTTATGATGTAATAAATATTTTTGTAGTTTTTGTAGTGCCAGGACTTACAGATTTTAAATACAAATGAATAAGAGGAAGCCATAACTTGTGGACATGTGGCAAACATTAAAAAGGGTTAGATTTCTCATGGTCATCCTCCCGCTGGTGTCAAGTTGCTCTCACCAGCAATGTTAGTAAAGCCAACTAGAATATTACATGGGTGCTACTCATCAGCAGAACCAAGGAGTTACAGATTGGGCATGTTTACACATCGCCCTATGGCTACGTAGCAATGCGCTAAGTCATCATATGGTGTGCTATGCTGATGTAGCAATCACATGTGTCTACACGTGATTGCCAGCTTTGTTGCTATAGTGGTGCACTCCCTAGGTATAACATCCTGCTACAGCAATGTAGTGGAGAAATCTAACCACACACGTGATGCAGTAACCACCCATGCTGTAGACGTGTAGATGTGTCTATTAAGTAGTTGCTTAACTCTAGGGTTACAATGTATTGCAATAATTCTAGGCCCAGATTTTGTCCACCGTACTCATGATTAGTAATGCCTTACTTCATGAATGTTCCCATTGCTTTCAGAGACACTATGTGTGAAGATAAGATCCTATTTCAGTAAGTGCAGTAGACACTAGCCTTGGGTGTTCTATTTCTTTCTTTGCTCTCATGAACTGGGGATAATGGTATGGGGTTTTTCCCCCCTTTTCCAGGAAGGGGCAGGGGAAGAGTTCATAGCTAGAGCACACACAAAGAGTCTTAACACATTTGGCTTGCATGGGAGGAACATATGAAGAATATTCAAAAGGGAACTGCTGTTTCTCTTCTTTAATCAGAAGAGATTTCAAATGTTAAAAATGGACATCTTTTTCTCATTATCTTCTCATTTCCTCCCTTTAAAATAACCCTGAAAATCTCTTTGTCAAGTACTTAAAAACTTATTCAAGTCCAAAGTATAGTCATACTCTGATCACATGATAATCTACAATAAATAATATAGCAGATAAACTCCTTGGGTTTTTTTTTAAGAGAGAGAAAGAGATGGGATGTATTTTGTATGATATATATGACTGATCTCTCCTGAGGCTCATATGGAAGAAGTACTAAAGGCAGATGAGAAACTTAAATCTTGTATTGTTTAGAGATGTTAACCCCTTTGCAATAGGCAGCATATTGAAGTATTTTTGATATTGCCATTGAAGTACTGAATAATTCTCTGCTAGGAAAATTCATGTCACGGTCCATGAAGTCACCAGTTCATTTTTAAGGGCCAACTATTCAAACAGCCTACTCAACCCCCCAATCCGTGCCCCTTGATTGACATTTAGATTTACTTGTTTGGCATTAAAAAGTGCAGATTTCAGCATGTATAAATGCACGCCTCTGCAAAATGTACAAGCCAGCTAAAGAAACTGCTTGAGAACATGACCCTAAATTCCTTTTGGCTCTGAAGCACAGCTGGCACCTATATATTTTAATAAATACAGTTGTTGTAACCTATTGGAGTAGCATTGTCAGTCTATAGAAAATGCAATGCCAAACTGAATACATGCTAAGATAATACATGTTAAGTTAATTTGATTTGGACTACATTACAAAGATCAACTGGCAATGTGTGCAATAGCTAAATGAAATGAAGCTGTAGAATATTATATTACGCTGACTGAATAGAGGTAAAATCTCCCTTTTAGTTTCTCTAGTACAGCTGTTGCCTGGGGCATTAAAGGGCAATGGCTTGAGTTCTATTCCAGAATATTGCATGTTCTGCAAACACATTGATTCAAGTCTGTTACATGCCTAAGTCTGCTTGAAATGTCTGGCCATCAGTTTGCAGACATAATGGGACCTAAGGTGTGGCATCAACAATCTCCACAGAAGCGGCATGCCTTCAGAAATACCACCATAGGCCGCATAAAATAAACTGAACGCTCAGCAGTGAATCATGATTGTCTTGAGCAATGTTTCACTGCACTTTTGGCTCTTTCTACCCCTGCCTCTTGTCCAATAATTCCCACAACATTTTTATTTCACTCTGGAAGCCCAGGGACAGAAGCAATAGGTGTGTGCTGGATGAGTTGTGAGTCACGTGCAATGAAGTCTGACACTCCCTCTCTTGACTCACACTGCTCTGAGAAGCCAAATGGTAAAAATTTAGGTGCCTGGTATCTCTCATTACCTGGCATGTTCATTTTGTCTCCTATAGATAAATAATCTCTTTTAGACTGCCTGCTTGATCAGTATATCATTGCTGCATTGAGCTTTTGGACTACAGGATTTAGATGCGAAGGATTCTGCATTCATCACGGCTGTTTTCATATAGAATCCATCACTGAAATTCTAATTAGGGCTTAAGCTGCCCTAAAAATGGCATGCCTGATATAAAGTTAATTCTTGTCTGATCTAAAATGAGCTAACTTGGCCTAACAAATGCCTGCATACATCCACACCACAGCCCCAGGACTGGAAAAGTCCAGCCACTTTCCACAGCCCCTGGGGCTGTGCTATTTTAACCCCTTCTACCCTGACCAGGCTATTTTTACCTCTCTGACCAGCATACCTCTGGAGTGGGCAACCCCCTTACGGACCTGTCTTCCCCCTCTGTTCTATCAGCCTCCTCCCCACTACTCCCCCAGACTGCCTTACCTTGAGGTGCACATGCAGAAACCTGCACATGACAGAACCTGACTCAGGTTTAGGTGGGGCAAAGCAGGCTTGTTGGCACCCTGGAAAATCACAAGCATACATGTTATAAGAGCATCAGATCAGATGATTTCCAATACAAAGTTTCTATCTAGGTATGTGGAATTTGGAGCTATTTTAAGAATTTACCCTTTAATGGCTTAAACACTGTGTGTCTTTACACGTGCTCTGGGATGGAGGGAGGGGCACTTTAATTAGAGTAGCTCCCAAGAACCACTCTATTTAAAGTGCCTGTAGCATCTCATATATTCAGCACCCTGCACTTCAAAATGGCAGTGGGGACACTTTAACTAAAGCTTCTTAAACTGAATACACATGATGCTGAGGCTGCTGGAGCATGCTAATTAGCACGCTCCATCAGACTTGATTCACTGAGTCTGCTCCAACATGCGCTAATTAGCCCCCATCAGAGCAGGTATCAAGCACATGTATAGGTGCCCTGTATTCCCTTATGTTTTCATGTTCAGGCCCTCTTTATCTCTGGTAATATTTTCTAATCAGGTTTTCTAGATAAATTGGAATAGAACTACTTACCGCAAGTTTACTCAGCAGTTGTATGGAAGCTTTTCAGCTTATGAGCTTAATTTTATCTAGACTCTCAAAACTCACCACCCGTTTACCTACATCAAATGCTATACAATTTACTCACTGCCTGTGCACTTTAGCTTCATAAATCCTATAATTGAAATTTGGGCATAGCAAATAAACTGGTCCTGCAATATGTCTGTAAGCTTCTCTCAGAATGTGCACTGATGCTTTTGTTTCACTCTTAAAATAGAAAATAATCACAATGGGGAAGCTGCAGAAAACACAACTCCCTAAACAGAGGAGGTAATTAATTTCAGACAGTTATTTCAGTAAGCAAAGCCATTATGCGCTATATTTTTCAGGCTCTTCATTCAGCTTTACCTTAATTCAGCCTGCAAAATTATCGGATGCACCTCTTCCAGTTGCAACCTTGCACTTATGTATGCTAAATTACATCAATGCATACTGAACATTTCTTGCTTGTGTACATGATTACACAAGTTGTATTTGCTAGTACCTGTGATTTGTGTGTGTGCACATGCACGATGCACACTAAATAGATTAGAAGTAATGTGGGAAGCAAAGACACTTTTGTACAGTAAGTTATGGACAGCTGAAGATATGCAGCCAGATCTCTTCTAGTATAGATTGTCACAGCTGCACCACAATTGAAGAAGCCATGCCAATCAGAGAATTGAACTCATTTATTACAAAACAGAAGGTTATGGTGCACAGGACAAATATCCCCTCAGTTTAAAATATGCAAAGAACAAGCTCAGTGAATCTTAACACAATACCTATTAACTTGGCCAGAGGCATGCTCTTCTTTTTATTTATTTTTTGGCTCACCTGCTCCCCTTGTTGACTATGAACCACAAATTCCTGACAGTTTTCAGCCGTAGTAATATATAGGATACCTACAAAACAATGGATTGGGAAACCTCAGGAAATCTCTTGTTGTTTGACCACAGTTGAATGATGAATTCATGATTTGTGGTGTCTGCTTTACAGTTGAAGAGCCACTAGAAACTTGTCAGTTCTCCATCAGATAGCACTGGACAGTAATTTTTTCTCTTTGTATGTTGCTGTTTTTATTAAGTAGCCCAAAATGAAGAAATTATTGAAACTCCAGGTATATCTTCACTGTTTCATTGTCCGTGTATTTTAAG
This sequence comes from Alligator mississippiensis, assembly GCF_030867095.1. NCBI lineage: Eukaryota > Metazoa > Chordata > Crocodylia > Alligatoridae > Alligator > Alligator mississippiensis. The sequence continues at coordinate 149,834,474 of NC_081828.1, read as the reverse complement.
CCAGGGCTCCTGAGAACAAACTTCTAAACTGTCAAGTAAGCAAACCCTAGCAAGCTCCTTATGATCTATGTCTCTATGGGAACAAACTTCTCCAGAACGAGGAAGAATGTGATTGCTTGTAGTTTCCTTGAGTAAAGGAAGCTGGTACTTCCAGCTTTCCCCTTATGCTGACAGGCTGCCTCACTTCACCTCTATCTGGAGATTTAGTTGTCACAGGTCCAGAATATGAGGCAGCAAGCTTCCAGTTTAGCTGTCACTCAAAGAAAAGAAGGATAATCAAGTGTCCTCTCTTCTTGAACCAAACCTCTGCCTCATACATTGAAAAAGCATCTGGAAGGTCTTGAAGACTCTTTACACAAAGTGACAGTAAAATGCAAAATGAACATTAAATCTAAAAGTACTTAATAATGAATATGGAATTAATAAATCAGATTGTGTATGTTGGTGATGAAATGATCAAAAGGAGCACTTATTGAACTGATGTTTAATACTCATCTAAGAGACAAACCAAGTTTTGTAGTATAATTAAATGAGCAAAAATGCATAATCACATTCTTATTAATATGTTAACCTTGTAAAGAATATTTTAGTATTGCAGGCATTTGACAAGATAGCTAAGGCAAGTTAATTAGATTTCAAGTGAATTGCTAACCATGCTAATTTATATTTTATAAGAATGGTAATTAAAAACCAACATGCTATGGCTGCAGTACAGTATCTTATTATATTTTATACCAACTCTGACTTACAAGTAAATTAAACAATGCAAGTAGAATGGATTATAAGAGCACAACTAGCCATTTATTGCTAATACATAAAAATTATACTGCAAATGGTTTATCTTTTATATACTTATTACATCTCATCAAGGGCTCTTTTAGCAATTATTTGGTGCAATATATTGTTCCTATATGCACATTTAAATACATATTTATTTTGTCAAACCTGTATTTTAAGACAGTTTCTATGGCCTCATTTCATTTGTATGAGAAAATTAAATTAGAGCAGCACCAAGGGCAATTGCTATAGAATGTCAAGTGTTAAGAAGTGCTGAATTGAAAGGAATGCTAGCCCATTATATATATGGTGCAAGTTCCCAAATCATCCCTTTCTTCAGTAATAATCATTTTGCATATCTTTTTTTGTTAATAGACTAAGTATACAAATTTCCCAATTAGGGATACATTCAATACTTCCCCAAGCAAATTTCTTGTTTACCACTCTGATGATGAAATTTGGATTTAACGTGATCTGAAAGGTGAATTTGAGAATATCCCTAGCATGTGAGGCTCCAAATGCTGTAGGGCCATCATACCTGTGTTCTGCATCACCTGCAGGGTGATCGCCCTGGGAATGAAATGATCCTTATCTAATATTTTCTAACCCCTTGCTCACTCTTGTTCCACCCCACTTTCCCAAGAGGTAGAGAGGCTCACTGGGAAGTGAGTGGGGTGGGGGGTATGTATGTATGACACATTACAACCTGCCTGATATCTGATTCATCTGATACCTGCCTGACCTGACCTGTCACATCTCTCCCCCCCGCCCCCGCCCCCGCCCCTTCTCCCCTCCCGTCTTCTCTGCCCTTGTTCTTCCTGATTCCCTACCATTTCCTTTTTTTTTATGGCCTCTTTTTTACCTTATTTCTACCACTGTAGTGTTTTCCCTCTGGCCTTTTTTGTCTCCTGTTTTTCTTTTCACTCCCTTCCCTGCTTTACCTTTTGTTTTTCTAATTTCTACTCTTTTATATTTGCGCTGACACCCTGTCATATTTTTAGCTTCTCATTCCAGCTCTCCTGATTTCCAACTATTCCCTTTTTCACAGACAGCCTCTTTTCCACCTTGTATTTTATCACTGTTGTCTCCCTCTGAGCTTTTTTATTCTCTTTTTCCCTGCTCTCTTCCCCCTCCCCTCCCCTGCTTTACCTTTTGTCTTCCTTATCTCTACTCATCTACATTTTCACTGACATCCTACCACACTTTTAGCTTCTCTCATTCCTTGGATTCTCAGACTAGCAGAGACTTCCTATGCCTGATGAAGGGTAACTATCCCCTAAAGCTTGCTAAGAACTTTTTTTTCCAACTACTCAGTTGGTCTAATAAAAGATATCACATCTACCCAAAGAACCTTGCCTGCCTATGTCCTTAGACCAACATGGCTACAACCAAAAATTCAACAACATGGAAGATGTCTTTTTTTGTTATCTGGCATTTTATTATTTTGACACAATTGTCCATCTACCTAGACTGGGGATATTAAGAGGCCAGCCATTAATGTCTAAACCTATTCTTCACTACAAACTTGGATCACATTAGTTATACCCATTTCCAGGCAGATGTAACTCAAATTCTGGCTGTGTGAGATGAAGGGCAGAGCAAAAGGGTTCCAGCAGAGGATGACATGCCGGTAACTCTTTCTGTTATAAAAGAGGGGTCCAGCTCAAACACCTCATTTGTCTCTTCTGCTAACTACACTGATTCCCAGTGAGAAAAGGGATCTCTCACATAGGCAGGTCCCAGACCAGTTGAGGCTTGTCTACACTATAGCAGTGATTTATTTTGAGCAGGATGGGCATGCCCTACACATTCTCGCCTACCATCATGCTCAAAACTCTTCAAGCTTGCAGGTGAAGCTGCCAGGAACATCCCCTTCAGACTACTCTGCCTCTGGTGGGTTTGAAAGCAGTCTCTAGGGATGAGCCCCAAGGAGCCCCATTTCTGAATTTCCAGGTGTAAAGCATGATTGCAGGCACAGGTGGCTGGGGCACAAGCAAGGCATTTTCAGACCCACCCTGGTATTGGGAGAATACTAATGTGCTTCCACTGAGACATCTTGCTAATAAGCAAGCTGCCATAGATTCATAGATTCATAGATGTTAGGGTCGGAAGGGACCTCAATAGATCATCAAGTCCGACGCCCCGCATAGGCAGGAAAGAGTGCTGGGTTTAGATGACCCCAGCGAGATGCCTATCCAACCTCCTCTTGAAGACCCCCAGGGTAGGGGAGAGCACCACCTCCCTTGGGAGCCCGTTCCAGACCTTGGCCACTCGAACTGTGAAGAAGTTCTTCCTAATGTCCAATCTAAATCTGCTCTCTGCTAGCTTGTGGCCATTATTTCTTGTAACCCCCGGGGGCGCCTTGGTGAACAAATACTCACCAATTCCCTTCTGTGCCCCCGTGATGAACTTATAGGCAGCCACAAGGTCGCCTCTCAACCTTCTCTTGCGGAGGCTGAAAAGGTCCAGTTTCTCTAGTCTCTCCTCGTAGGGCTTGGTCTGCAGGCCCTTGACCATATGAGTTGCCCTTCTCTGGACCCTCTCCAGGTTATCCGCATCCTTCTTGAAGTGTGGCGCCCAGAATTGCACGCAGTACTCCAACTGCGGTCTGACCAACGCCCTATAGAGGGGAAGTATCACCTCCTTGGACCTATTTGTCATGCATCTGCTGATGCACGATAAAGTGCCATTGGCTTTTCTGATGGCTTTGTCACACTGCCGGCTCATGTTCATCTTGGAGTCCACTAGGACTCCAAGATCCCTTTCCACCTCTGTGCCACCCAGCAGGTCATTCCCTAGGCTGTAGGTGTGCTGGACATTTTTCCTCCCTAGGTGCAGCACTTTGCATTTCTCCTTGTTGAACTGCATCCTGTTGTTTTCTGCCCACTTGTCCAACCTATCCAGGTCTGCCTGCAGCTGTTCCCTGCCCTCCGGCGTGTCCACTTCTCCCCATAGCTTTGTGTCATCTGCAAACTTGGACAGAGTACATTTCACTCCCACGTCCAAGTCGCTGATGAAGACATTAAAGAGTATCGGTCCAAGGACCGAACCCTGCGGGACCCCACTGCCCACACCCTTCCAGGTCGAGACCGACCCATCTACCACGACTCTTTGGGTGCGACCCTCTAGCCAATTCGCCACCCACCGGACCGTGCAGTCATCCACATCACAGCCTCTTAACTTGTTCACCAGTATGGGGTGGGATACCGTATCGAAGGCCTTCCTGAAGTCTAAGTATACGACATCCACCCCTCCTCCTGTGTCCAGGCGTTTCGTAACCTGGTCATAGAAAGAGACTAGGTTGGTCAGGCACGATCTGCCCACCACAAACCCATGCTGGTTTCCCCGCAGCATAATTTGCCCTGCCGGGCTCTCACAAATGTGAGCCTTGATAATTTTTTCAAAGACTTTACCAAGGATGGAGGTGAGACTGACCGGCCTATAGTTGCCCAGGTCCTCCTTCCTCCCCTTTTTGAAAATGGGGACCACGTTAGCCCTTTTCCAGTCCTCCGGGACTTGGCCCGTGCACCACGAGCATTCGAATATTCCCGCCAGTGGCTCTGCAATGATGTCGGCCAGTGCCTTCAGCACCCTCGGATGGAGCCCATCCGGGCCTGCCGACTTAAAGGCATCCATTTCTTCCAAGTGACTCTGCACCATCTCAGGGTCTATGTATGGAAGTCTGGCGCCTTGCTGCTGCCTCTCTACAACCCCAGTGAGAGACTTGTCATGCCCCTCACTTAGGAACACTGAGGCAAAGAACTTGTTGAGGAGTTCAGCCTTGTCCCTGAATGATTTTAAAGCTTAGCCCCAGGATGACTCCATTCCTGTAGTCTAATTTTGAGGGGACAAAGGCACAGGTCATAGAAGTAAGGCTCACATCCAAAAGAAACAGCTGCAACCTCCTGGCTATGTCCAGATGGTAAAAAGGCAACCTGCTGTAATATCATCATCTAACAGCAATTGGCAGTTTGAACTCATTCCTGAATTGTGAGATCTGGGGATCAGAGACAGAGATTTCCTCAAGCAAAAGAGTATCCATTACTTCCCTCTGCTCTGCCTCCTGCCATTTGTTTCCCCAGCCCACACTTCACCATGTTTATCTTGTTTGGCCTGAGCTTCAGACATCTTATTTCCATTCTGTTTGACTATGCATGGGATGAGGTGGTAAACCACATATTTCATTTGTATAGTTCATGTGCACATTCTTGAAAACAGAGATGCCAGCTGGCTTTCAGCTTTGCTTCTATTTTGGGCTTATACAACAGCTCCCATATCAATACGCAGGAGCAAAAGGTACCAGTTAGGCAACCGACAACTTGCTTTAAGGAGCAAGTTATATGTTTTCAAATAACTAGTCAATATAATTTACCCTGGTATTTTTTACGAGCACAAAATGTCAGCATAAACTAAATCAGACAAGCAATGGCATCCCAACTCATATTAGAGGTTACTTCTGAAATTGAAGGCCTTTAATACAGTGCAGAAGAATCTGGTATAGCTCTTTTATCTGTTCATTACTAACCTGTAATACGTGATTCTAAACCTCAGTAATCCCCCCCACCCCATGTAATTACCTCATGTGTAATTTACTGTGGTGTAGTTTAATTTATTAAGGGTTTGGAGCGAAAGGTTGATACAATCACATCAGCTGAGCTGATGTACTTTCTCAAGATCACCTCTTCTTGCACTGGTGTAATTGTACGTCTGTCAACACTCATAATCTGTTGACTTGAACCTTATTTTCAAATAGTAAAAATTGCCCATGTCTGTATATACCAATTTCTCTCTGTATGTCCCACGTGAGTGCAGTTATTTTCATCATATGCATTACAAACAAGCAGATGGAAAAGAAACTGGTATGTTACTGTCACATGAGATGAAATATACTGAAAACAGAAGTGCCAGAAGTCTGCAAAAGTTTATAAAAAACAAACAAATTTTTAAATACTTTGTCAATGTCCTAATACTTGTATAGTTTTATTTTTATTTAATTTGTTCCAAATGCTAAGGTTCTGTATTTCATTTTTTTGTATTTGCTCATGTTAGAAAATGATGACAGATCATGGCTCTAAGCTGGAAGAAATTGTATAGGCTATACTGACACCTTACCATCAAAACTTCTGGCCAGGAAATTTGGGAGAAATAAGAACGAAAGGGGTCAGGCAAGATCCATTGGCATGTATAAAATGAGGCCTGTTTTCAATCTTTTTGTTGTAGAACTTGGACTCTTGAAATACTAACTTGAGTATAATCTTTCTCCCTTACTTGTGCGGGAAAACTTCATTAGAGTCTTGTAGATGAAAAAGGAGGGGTGGGGGGCGTGGGGAATAACTGCCACAACAAACAGAATACTTTGACCTAATTTATAACTTCTAAAATATCAGCTTCACAAACAATTTCCTTTTTAGTATGCAAGACATGTTTTCTTATCATGTGTTAGCCTGATGCTTCTACTTTCATAAATCATATATAAAGTTGATAAAAAGGAAGTGAGTGTAGCCCTAGGAAAATTCAACAGGTTGTCAGCTATTTCTAATTTGATAATTTATTAGAACAAGATGTCTGTATTACATAAATAATTCCTTTGCATTTCATTCAATTATGCTGTGTTATTTTAGAAGCTGAGGGACAAATAGATTATTTGGGGGAGTTGAGGCTGTGTAAAGGTAAAACATGAACTCAACAGATTACTGGTCCATTGCTTATAACTAGAACCACCAAGAGTAGAAATGCTAAAGCCATATGTTGGCATGTTTAAGCAGTGAAACAAAGAAAAGAAACCCTTGCTGAAAAAAAGGGATCTCATAAAACCTTTCAATTAGAGCTGCTTGGGAATTTTTTTAAGAAATGTTTTTTTTCCAGCAGAAAATACTGATTCATTGAAAAAAAAAAGACATAAGGAAAGGGTCAGTTTAAAAGAATTTCCTAAAAAAAGGAAAATTAAAAGAATTACAAAATACGCAATATGCTTTATTTTGTCATAAATAAAAAAGTTCCATTTTATGGTTCTAAAATAACTTTGTTTAAATTTTAAGATTAAATAATTAAAAATTAAAAAAGATTCCACCCAAAACATTTCAATTGAATGAATCAAAAATTTCCAGCTTTTCAGTTTGCAAACAATTTTAAGATCCTCTTTGCAAATGAAAACTGCTTCCCACCCATCTCTACTCATAACATTCCCATTTTGTAGTTTCATAAACCCTCTGTTTACAAAAACTTATGCAAAAATTAGGCCTGTGCGAATAGAGTAGTATTCGACTAAGATATGGATTCGGCCAATTTGGAGGACAGTGATTTGATTCAGTTATTTGAATCACTGTCTCCATTCAATTTGGCCAAATCAAAATTGAAGATTCGGCACTGATTCAGAGATTCGGATCACCCGGGGAGAGGCAGGCACAGCCAGGAAGCTGCAGGTTCTCCCATGGCTCCTCCAGCTGTGCCTGCTTCTCCCTAGGTAGGGGGAGCCACAGGAGAAGCCCCTATAGCTGTCCTGCGCAGCCAGCCTAGTCCCAGGACTTTATAATAATAATAATAATAATAATAATAATAATAAAAAAGCCCTGCACTCACCGGCTGCAGCAGCGGCAATCAGGGTCTCTGGAGGGTTGTGGCAGAACCCCCTCCCATACAGCGTGGGGCAGTGGGGGCAGCGAGAATCTCCCCCTCTGCTTGGCACCCGCACAGCAGCTGCCCCATAGTGCGGGTGCAGCATGGCTTGCCAGGGTGCTGTGTGTTGTTTGGGAGCTCGGGCCACTGAGGCTGAGTGGTGCCAAGCTTCAACTGACTGCTGGTGCTTATCCAGCTCCTAGACAGTGTGCAGCACCCTGCTGAGCCACGCTGCACCTGCACCATGGGGCAGCTGCCATGTGGATGCCAGGTGGCGAGGCAATCTCTGGTGCCCCCCCACTGCCCCCCACTGCATGAGGGAGCTCTGCCATGAGTGCCCAGAGGCCCCGATTGCCACTGCCAGAGCTGGTGAGTATGGGGCTTTTTTTTTAAAGTGCTGGGAGGCTGGGGCTGGGTGGGGGATGGGGCCAGGCAGGGCAGCAATGGAGGCTTCTCCTGTGGCTCCTCCAGCTAAACCCCTGCTCTAGAAGTATATGTACAACATGTATTGCCTTTTCCCCTATGATCATGGGCCCCTAGGAGAATCCTTGTTTAGACACATTTTCTATACATTGTCCAATCTACTGATAACAACAACAAATACGTTAAGAAAGTGTTTTATAAACTGCAAACTTTATTAAATGACTTTGGTTTCAAGACAAATGAAGTAAATATATTATCATCCTTCAGATTTCAAGTAGGTTGTGTTAGTGGCAAGCTGAGTCATATATGACATGAAAACTAAGTGATATATTATCCAAGTGGATTTCTGCTTTTTGGGGACTGTTAAGTTTGTTCAGAAAGCAGTGCTGAACATGCTTTTTTTCCTTACACCATGAATTCTTATAGGTTCATATTCATGGAGGGCAACATTTAATGAGTATCACAGACTGAAGGGTTCCACTGGGTCACATTCTTCTTTTCAGCAGTAAAACATGTCACTCATAAGTAAATGCCAAAAACTATATACATAAAGAACCCCCTTCCTCACACACACCAGTATTACCAACAGAACAATCTGAACACAGGATGTATATGTATGAGTAGCCTAATACTACTGCTCAGTAGCGTATTAGCACGGTTTTTGCCCTGCATGCTACCTGGCGCTGTTATTAGTTTACTGCACATTAATCATCTCATGTAGACATGTCCAATGTATAGTCATTCAAAACATATTTAAAAAGCAGCTTCAGTCTGTAAGGCATCATGTAAGTAGATTAGCAGGAGTTCTGACAAATATGGAAATACAGTCAATGATGCACTGACAAGCACTGTAACTGAAGGTGGATCAGATTGAATTACTGTAGTGAAGAGTAAATTAAATTTCTGTGGTTGAAGGAAATTTGCCCTTTGTATATAAAGTACATTTTGCAGTTGGAACCCTTACTGAACTGAAACGTATACCAAGTAGACCCTTTCTACCAACAAGATGGCAGCAGCTAAGAAGATTTAATTTAAATTAAAAGGCATAAACAGCTAACTTTCAACTAGCCAAGTGCCCCCCACTCCAATCCTCCCCCGCGCTCTTCCCTTTCCCCCTTCCCCCTGATTAAGCAAAAGTAGGCTTGTAAGGAAACTTGACTACTGGAACTGTGTTCATGCAATGAAGTCTCTTCGCTTCCAGTATAACTCAGATAATGATTATGTGCCAGTCTTGCTTAGGAAGGGAACAAGAGAATGAGCCATCTGCAGGGCAACATTACCTCTCACTGTTTCAAACTCTTCTTTCACCATTTCAAATGGCATAGAGGACATTCTAGCTCTGTGAAATTCAGAGTTACTTAGGTAAGGTACAAACGTTACACCTATCTCACTTTAAGCAGGCAGAAAATGCTCTAAAGCCATAGCTGAACAGATGGTCATGGCCTTTACAGTGCTTTAAAAATGGTGGATCATTCTCTAAATTAACCCATTGGGGCATGTCCAGATGAGCGTGTACGTGCCTCTTGCATCGTCTCAAACCACTTTGAGACAGGACAAGAGGCATGTGCGGGAACGAAAAAATGTTCCCTGCACTGCAAACTTGCAGTGTGGGGAGAAAATTAGACAAAGTTTAAAAAAAAAGAGTTTAAAAATGTGAGGCAACCAGAGGCTGGGTCCTCCACAGAGACACGCTGGCTGCCAGACTGTCTCTGTGGTTGGCCCCTCACCCTGGTGCTGAAGCACGCAGCCTGCCAGGCAGCTACTTCAGCACCAGGGCTCCACTGCCAGTAAGTAAGGGGTTAGGGTGGTAGGAGGAGGGGGGAGGGGACTATGGGGGGACCCCCGCTGGCCCTGCCCACCCCCTATCCCTGCCCTGCCTGGCCCCACTTCCTGCCTGCTCCCCAAACTTCCCCGATCCCTGCTCTGCCCAGCCCCACCCTTGCCTGCCCCCTAGATGCTCCCCCACCCCAGGATCCTCATAGGATAAAAAAAATCCAAAAAACCCCCCAGCACTTACCAGCAGTCCAGATGCCATCTGTATCACTGGGCCCCCACCCACACAGTGTGGGGCAGAGGGACAGCCCCAGCAGCCCCAGCCTGGGCCCTCCTGTCCCCTGCTGCCCTGTGCTGCCTGGGTGGGGCTCTGCCAGGAGGCCCTGGAGCCCCCCCAGCCCCTGCTTCTAGGATAAGTAGAGGCTTTTGGGGAGGTTTCTTTTATTTATTTATTTATTTTTAAAGTGATGGTGCCTGGGATTGGGGGGGCAGCTATGGGGACCTGGGGGTGCAAGGGGAGGATGGAGCCATGTGGGGCAGCTATTGGGGGGTCTTGGGGAGTGGGGGGTGGGGCTGGGTGGGGCAGCCATTGAGTGGGGGATGCAGCAGCTGGCAGGGGATGGCAATCGGGGGGCTGGGGTGGGGCATGTGGGCCTTGCGGGGGGAGGGTAGCTCCTGCGTGGGCCATTTGGCCCCTGTGTGGGGGTCATAGCCCCTGTAGGAGGGCAGCAAAATATGAATTCATGAAACATTTAGAGTTAACTTTATTATGATATGAGACACTGGCAGGCTTCCACATTGCTTTAACACTGTACATATATCAATAAAACATTACCCAACTGATTGCTGTCTCTGTCTCACTCTCTCTCTCTCTCTTTATAGTGATCTTTTGTTTTAATTGTGGAGGAACATGGATTTTAGAGTATTTTACAGAGTGACTTTGGGATTTTTTATCAGGGATTTTTCAGTTTTCCAATAGGGAAAACCAGAATTCCTGCTAGGGAGGCCAGTGGCAAGACCCTGCCTGCTCAGAGCTGGCACCTTGGACCCAACTGGCTGTGGCTGACCTCTTGGCCAAATGAAGCCAGGAGGACATGCTTTGACAGTTCAAAGTAGGCAATCACTCCTGGAACATCTTCTGGGAGATAGCTGCCCAGATGGCTGGGCAGAGGGCACACATGGCAGCAGTGCCACACAGAGGCCAACTCTGCAGCCACAGCCCACTGGCAGCTGGCCCAGATGGGCAGATGCCTCTACTTGCTGTGCAGTCCCCATCCAGGTCTGGCAGGTATGCAGCAGGTCACAGCCAGGCAGCAGCCTCCACTGCCAGACTGCTGCAGTGGGTAAAGGGTGCTGGGAACTCTCAGGGCTGCTTCAGCAGTTCAGCTGGCACAAGGGGTAGTGACCCTGAGCTCTAGCTTCCCCTGGCTGCAGATCCAGGAGGAGCCAGGAAGGGTTATTTTGCCCCAAGTGGCACAATTTGCTCCACAACAAAGTGCATGTCCAAGCATGTGTGCTGAGGCAAAAAGCCCTGGCTTAAATTTACATTGCTTCTATTTGAGCTGCTGCAAGTGCATGTTCGTGCATGTGTGGATGTGCCCTTGATGGATGAGGTATTAAAGTGCTTTCTGTTATGGTGCTTTATTGAACATCCATGCCAGATCCCATAGAGGGTTAACCTAGTCTGTGGTCACTGCCATTCCAGGTGGCATTGCATAGGACTCCACTCTAGTCTCTGGCAGAGCTCCTGTGCTCTGCCAAAGTGCCAGGCTGGGCCTGCCCCCTCAGCTGTCACTAACCTGAGTCAGTGACAACCTGTGATCCCAGCCCTGCATGTAGCCTTTGGTGGTGGTGGAGAGTGGGGAAAGTGGGGTTTCTGTCCCCGCATCTACCCCAAGCCCACAGTGTATTGCAACCTGGCTGAGGGGGAGGGGGAGGCTGCAGGGGAAGGAGTTTAGGGTCTCTCTCCCAGAAGCCACAAGGCCAGTCTGCATGGCAGAGAGGCTCTGTTTACCCAGGCTCCTGGCTACAGCTTGGGAAATGGAGCCTTTCTGCCATATGGATCCCACCCCCTCACCAAGCTTGGAGGCATGGGTCTTGGTTGGTGTCTGGGATGGGTCCACAGGGCAGAGAGTCTCCATTTCCACTCCGCCCTCATCCCCCCAGGTGCTAGCACTGCCAGCAGCTAGCTGGTGGGAGGCTGGGGCTTGGGAGAGGGGCAAACAGGCTCCAAGCCCTGCACTGAACAGCACATGTGTGTTCAGTTCTGTTATGACAAATCTAGAGCACTTTGAGTGAAGTGCAATACTTACAGTGCTTCCACCTTGGGCTTCTTGAGTGTCTGTACTTGGCCTTAGAGTCAGGAAGTCTGACACAGGTCAGCCTAAGTCAATTCTGTGTTCTACCAGCATAAGTCCCTATGTAACATACCTGGCTCAATGCCGGAAGCTCTTAAATTATAACTCCCCACATCTTCCTTTTAAGAAAAACATAACAATTATGATAATCAACATAAACATAACACAGCATTTCAAATATTTATAATTGATTGATTACTAAAACTACGAAAAAATATTCAGTCATCCTCCAAGGTGTCTTGTGAGAAGACACCAAAGACAGACATCCGTAGCACTGTTGTCTGATGGTAATAAGTCCACTGGTTCTGCTTGTGACATGTCTTGGTGCCCAGCGCTACTTGCTGAGGCTATTGCCAATAAGAGACCTTTTTGGGCAAAAGAACCAGCTCAGTGTCCTTTATCTCCTTATCTCTTGAGATTAGGAGTTAATGTCATGTATTCCTCCACAGTTAATATCCATGCGGGGTGACAGACTCTAACAGGCTACTTTTGTGATACCACTAATGTTTGCAATCATCATTTTTTGATCAAATATATATACAACATTATTCTCATGAAGTGCTGGCAGCTTCTCAACCCCAAATCATACTGAGTTTTTTGTTTTGCCTTGTCTGCCACTCTATATATCTGCAAGTCCCCAGTGATGCTGACATCAGTTTCTAACAGCACAAGCATTCTTGTTTTCAGCTTTCCATTGAACAAAATGTCAGCAGGTGACAACCCCTGCTTCACTGCTGCTGTTCTGAAATTTAAGAGTGTTGAATATGGATCAAAGTTGTATTCAGAAGGCTTTTTTATAGCAGGCTCTTTATAATCCTGATAATTTCCGCCAACATATTAGATTAGGGATGATTAAAGCCTAGTGGCAAATTTTCTAAATCCAGATTTTGGTGCCTAGTGCAAAAACTTATGTCAACTAAATCACAGCTGAATGTCAGACACTACTTAGTCAGGTTTAATGGAAGCAGATTTGATATATCCAATCCGCGGCATAACCTTACTGGAAGATACTTCAGCTGTCTCAGGGAAATGGGAACAGAAGTCTAGGACAAGTAGAAAGGATTGTTTCAGCCAAAGCAAAGAAATCAATGCTAACTTTATTTGTTCTAGAAGCCAGTCTTTCCTGTGCAAACCAAATATGAAGTTTTTCACTTGACTTGGCCTTTTTGGCATACATGGCAAACCTTAACATGTTCCCCAGTGTCACTGTTCACTCAAGCCACTTTTGTCAGATGCTCTAGAGGCAGTATCTGCTGACACCATCTCTTGACCCAGCCGGGCTCCTCCCGTCCCCAGAAGCATGTGAGGAGCCGACTTCAGCTGCATGCCACCTTTCCTGGCCAGTGCAGACCTGGCCGGGTCCGTCCCATCCAGAGCAGCATGAGGCTGAAGACAGCTTCCCAGGTGCTGCTGGGGACGGGGCAAGTCCAGCTGGGTTGGCACTGGCCAGCAGAAGTGGAGGTGGAGCCACCTCCTTTTGGGACCAGCTGGCACGGGTAGGGGGAAAATGCAGCAGCACCTGGGGAAGCCACTGCTTGATAGGGGACAGGATGGGCTGGCCGGGCCCCACCAGGAATGGAAAGCTGTGGCTGAGCCCCCTTTGGCTCGGGACAGGAGGGGTCCTACAGCATTGGACAGTGTTGTGCTGGTGAGGGGACCTGGCTTCTGCTGTGTGGGGGGGAGGGGGGCTTTGTTGGGTCAATTAAGTTAATCATTTAAGTTAAGTTATTTATATTATGGTTGTATGTTTGTCATGTTGTTTTCAGGAGCATTAAGTTAATCACTACTCAAATGATTTTTTTAAATAAAATTAAAATCTGTTATAGTAGATGTTTGATTTTTAGTATATGATATTTTATCTATACCTTTTAAAAATGATTTGTTCTGAAAGATTTTGTGTGTGCAGCCCTTGACTCAATTGTTTTGGCTCCATTAAGTGGGAGGTCTGTGCCCCTGAAACCCCACTGCTGGGGCAGGATGTTAGAGGGATCACAACCCCTTGCTACCTGGTAAGTTGCGCAAGAGGAGGGACTTCTGTTGGCAAAGGTCAAGGTCAGGGGGTGGGACTTCCGGTGACAAAGGGCAGGGGTCAGGGGGTGGGACTTCCAGTCCCAAGATGGCGACCAGGGGGTGGGGCAACTGAAGCAGCAGGGCTACCCATGTGGCCCTTGACAGCTCACCAAAACTCATCAAGCGGCCCTCTGCCCAAAATAATTGCCTGCCCCTGGCTTACGGCCTTGTCACAGAGGACTTAGAAGATGTTTACTTACATCTATTTAGTAAGATTGCTAACATGATCTCCAGTTGCCTGGTTGTGGGTCCCAGTCCCAGGACTGCAAATTGTTCGTATTATCTCTGTGAAGCAGTCGGACAATAGCAGAACACAGGCTACTTAATATGATCTGGAGATACTCTTTGCATGAAAAGTCATACTTTTACTATGATATGATGGCACTTAGCATGCGTTTTACTGCTTCAATCTGTGGAAACTTGCTTTTTACGGCTAGGTACAGACATTGCACTTTTACCAGTATAAGTGATTGGAACATGTGAACATATCTTAAGTGTACTGTGCAACATGGCTCTTAGAGCAGAAAAGTTCATCTCTATATTTTTGGGGGTACTAGAGGGAGCCTATATTTGCTGGATCATTTTGTGGCAAGAGCAATAAGTGCTTTATAATCAGTTTGAGTTGACACAAGTCAAAAGCCAAGTCTATTAGAGTGTACTGACCTTCAGTGTTTATTAACATCCCTCTTTGTTAGAAACTACTGCTCTCCTGTTTCGCCTATGCTGTTCTTAGATGACAGTCCCCAATATCCTGATTGGAAAGAACTGTAGGCAATTTAGTTTTGTACTTATTGTCATGTTACCTCAGAACTGGGGATTCTTCAATTAACACCTTCATTTTAATTATCACCTTCAGTTTTCAAACTCTATTAAAATTTGCATCCCCTGTCTTTTTGGGTTTTCTAGTCATCTCTCTCCAAGTATTTTGTTTCAGATCCCAATCACAACCTGGTTTCTTTCCTGGGATTCAGGGAACTCCCAACATAGCAATTTTGGCTTTTCAGCCTTAGATTACTCACAAGCTCTTATATATTTTTTTATCTTCAGCTTATGTCTTGTATGTTTCTTTTTTGCAAAGTGCAGTACTCTTCACCTTTCTGTCGTATGGATTGATATGTAGCATTCTCTGGTTCAGTTAACTGAAAATTATTAAGAACTTCAAGTGTGTCAGAACCAGCTATTGTCAGAAGCTTGGCTACTTTCTGACTGCTTCCTTTTTTCTGACACATTGCTTTCAGATGCAGAATGAAGCACTGTCTCCAGTTTCCCCTCCATATTTCCACAAAGATTCAACCTGGTGGGGGGTGTTTCATTGCTCCACTTTCTATCAAGGGCATTTTCTTAGTTTGTTTTACTCCTGGTACCATGCATTGTTCATGAAATCAGTCAGAGTGAAGGAACCCAACAAATGTGCTTCTCAGATCTCTCTTGGGCTCACCATGGAGGCAGCGTAGACATGCCCTTTGGCAGTGTTTAAAATATTACCCAATGTTCCATTTTAGAAGCCCATACACATCATTTTTGAGTTTAAGTATCATAGGAAGTTATACATATGATCCGATTTTCAAAAGCACTGAACACTCCTTTGGAAAGCCACTTCATTTTGGGCATATCTACATGGCAGAATGCAGTCTCCAACACAATTTCTGCACTCCTTGGCAGAGATAGTGAGGGTTTACTTCTCAGCAAGTCTGAGTCATTTCTAGCTAGCTTGGGTTTCTCTGAATGGCACCAAATTGTTGTGTGCAGACATATTTTTTTAAGCACTCACTTAAAGAAAGAGGAACTTAATTTTATGCACCCATTATTAAAAATCTGTCCTGTGGCTCCTTATCTGACAGAAGATCACTAATCCCTTGTGGCATGAGTCATTTGTCCACAACATCCTGGTGTAACTCTGAGGATTATTTACTTTAAAAGATCTGTGGCATGACCTTCAATGCATAATAATCTAAGATTGGATATTCACACAGTCACAGTTCATAAACTGTTTATATCCCCCTCTTCCCGAAACATAAAAAATGCCAAGGAGTCAAAAGAATCACTGAAATGCCTATGTTTAATTTACCCATTTATTATGCATTGCAGCCAGTAGGTGACACATGAGCTGGAGCCTGATCTTATTTGCATGTGTGAAAGTATGCATGCATTCTCCATGAAAACCCCTAATGTCTGCAATTCACTGCTTCCCTTAGATATAACATATTGAAATTGAAGCCATGTTGCACAGTCTACTGCTTTTCCTTAGTGGTGGAAGATTCTATATATGTGTTTTTCTGTTTGATTATTGTAGCATGTGGTGTATATGTTGATGAATGATTATGAGTGGGAAGAGAGTTAAGGAATGGTCTGTTTTATGGCTGTGTACTTAGGAATTGTCAAGCAACACTGAGAAAAAGGAACACAAACTCCTATTTAAAGGGTAAAGCCAACTAAACAAATTCTATCACAGGCCTCCCCATATGACACAGCAAGACTGAAAATATGTCCCTGCATATGTTTCACATTGAATTCAAGACCTGTTAATGCATACACTCGGAAGGTTTTTCTTTTAAATAGTTATTGCTTATAAAAAATTAATGAGAACAACTGTGTGTACTCTCCACATTTTATTTGATGTATAAACAGAGTAGTGGGGTTAATTGTGAAAACTGTTTGCTTTGGAAAAAAACACTCTGGTGCAATCTTTTTTTTTCCAAGCTGTGAAGTTTTTCCATCTATAGCACATATGCCTAGCCCAATATGCCAAAAATACATGTAGAAAAGTAAACTATTATTATAATCCCTCTTTATATAGCCTGCAATAGAAACTAAGATTTTACATCACTTACATATGGTTTCCTCTCTTCATCAAAATATAAAAGTGATACTCATTAAATGTTGCCCTCCGTGAATATGAACATATAAGAACTTATGGTGTAAGGAAGGAAAGCATGTTCATCTTAAACTCCTTTCTGAACAAACTTTACAGTCCCATAAAGCAGAAATCTACTTTAAAAATACATCACTTGTGTTGGATGTGCTCTCCAGGGCCAATAGACTAAGACATATATTTCATAACTGAAATTATCATGATTTATAATCTCTGCCAAGAGCTGTCCCCAGTTGTGCCCACAGCATTTTTTTGCCACTGTTTTCTCAGCAATAATGACATCCCTTCTTAATTTATATGCATTGGCTCTCTGCCCCAGGAGTCACCGTGCTCCTGGCTATGAAAGAATCTTGTGTTTTGGCCAGTATTCATAGATTCAATGGGCCAATTTAAAAAATATATATTTTTTGTCCTTAGTGACCAATATGTCGAATATTAAATAGAAATATGTTGTAGTATATTGCTTACACATAATCCAACCCACTTCTAATTTGTGCCCTGATTCTAAATGGCTGCTCAAGGAGTAAAAGGGAATTGAATCCCACTCCTTAAGGCCAAGTGCCCAATCTTGGACTTTCTTGGATTGAGGGCAGGAAGGAGACAGCACAAAGTGCAGGTCATATGTTTTTCCCATGAACAAGAGGTGGAGAATGGGAAGGAAGAGTGGTATTTGAAAAATGCCCAACCCTACCTTAGCCTAATATAGAGCCCTGAAAATCTAGCTGGGTACATAGACTAGTTAGTGCACTCTGGGTACATCTACATGATTCATAGATGTTAGTTAGAGACACATTAATGTGCATTAGTCTAATTTAATACTCATTACAGGTGCAGATCTACATGTGTGTGCTAGGGGTGTGCGAAGTGGGCCCTTTTCAATTTGCATTAGAATTTGACTTGAATCAGGGACAGTGATTCGATTCATTGATTCGGATCACTGTCCCTGATTTGATTTGGCTGAATCTGAATCAGAAGATTTGATGCTGATTTGGAGAATCAGTGATTCAGACACAGACACAGCTTTAAAATTTTTATCTACATACCTTGAGGAAGTAGGCCTGGCTCATGTTTGCTGCGATGCTGGTGCACATGGAGCATCCCATGGGAGGGGGGTGGTGCAGGGGCCTCCATGTGCTCAGCGGTGAACACGGAAGTGGACCAGAAGTACTTCCAATCCACTTCTGGGTCTGCTGGGTAACGCACTGGGGGACCACCCCCCCACCCCCACACTTCCCTGGCTCGTTAATCAGCCACAGAGCCAGGGAGGTGCCCCCCCCAGGTGCCCTCTAGACCCAGGAGGCACCAGTCACTGAGCTGTGGGAGGCATGGGGGTCCCCCCGCATGCTCACTGGTGGACCCAGAAGTGGACTAGAAGTGCTTCTGGTCCACTTCCAGGTCTGCTGCCAAGCGCACTGGGGACCACCCCCCGTGCTTCTGCAGGACACTCCATGCACCCCATCATCGCAGCATTTATAAGCTCCTGCTACCTAGAGGTATGTAGAAGAACATTCAAAGCTCTCTCTATGTCAGAATCTCTGAATCTTCCTGAATCTCTCTGAATCGATTCAGAGGGTTCTGATTCAATTTGGAGAGATTAAAGGGTCCTCTGATTTGATTCAGATTCAGAGATTCGGCCACTGAATCGGGCCAAATCTCCACCCAATTGAATCAGGGACCAAAGCTTCGCACAGCCCCAGTGTGTGCTCTTAATGAGCATTAAAAATGGAGAAATTAGGCTAATCACACCTAAATTTAATAACTGCAAATGCAGGTATCAAACTTAAGCTCGATTAGTTAAAGCACATTAATTAACATGTACATGCGACCTGGTACTCACTTCGGTGCCGGGTCTGGCCAGCCACTAGGGACACATGGCAGAGCTGCAGGGACTTGGCACTAACTGTAGTGCCAATCCCCTGCAATGTTGTCAGGTGTCTACATGTGCAGGGACTTGGCACTAAATGTAGTGCCATATCCCTGTACGTGTAGACACCTGCCAAAATTTCTTAATGTGCATTAACTAAATTTAATGTGAATTAAGCTATGCTGTATCCTGTGTCTTGCCAAGAAAGGAAAATTTTCTCTCTTCTTAAGGAGTCGGTCCTTCTCCTGAGTGTGTCACAACCATACAGTTGGCCTACAACTGCAGAAACAACATACTTATATTAACTTCAATGGCTCTATCCACATAGGTATAGTTTAAGGCATTCTGGTTTGTTTCTTTAAATATTAATACATTAGAATTGTTATTAATATAAATGATGGAACACCAATATAGGATAGCAGATAAGACTGACTTTTGAATGGGATATAAACTCATTTTTGAGAGGTGTTGAACATTTAACTTTGATGTAACAGGGCTTCCTTGCCATCAACTCCTTTCTAACTACCACTGGAGATAGAGATATGTATTGTGGGACAGCAGATTGGGACAATATGTCTTATCATAATGATCTAAGACTGAATATCCACACAGTCACAGTTCATAAACTGCTTATATCATGCTCTTCCTGAAACCTAAAAAAATGCCAAGGAGTCAAAGGAATCACTGTAATAGCCATGTTTAAATCACCCATTTATTAGGCATTGAAGTCAGTGTGTAGCAAATGAGCTGGAGTCCCATATTATTTGAATGTGGGTATATGTATGTATAAATAAATGGAGCATCTTCCATGAAAGCCCCTAATGTCTGTGATTCACTACTTCCTTTAGATATAACACATTGAAATTGATGCCATGTTACAAGACCACCCCTTTGCTGTTCCTGGCACATCAGGGCTTCTTAGGGTGGAACTTTAACTTCCAGCACCCATGGAAGCTTTAGTAGCAGCAGCCAGAGAAACAACAGCAACCTGTCTCCTCGTTTTCCTCATCCCTGCCTCAAGTTATTGGAATCCATTCAAGGACAGGTTCAGTCAAAGCTCCTGGATTGTTGTGCCTGCCAGTAACAGATTTTTTCTGAAGTGTCTGGTCTGTATTGTAGTTTCCAGCAGTTTATCTTCTCAGCCTTTACCCACAGTTCTAAAGTCACCAGCCTTTCTTACATTAGAGACTCTTCTCATTCAGATTTGCATATGCCATGGCACCCAACCACAGTCACCATGTCCTCTTGACTTCTCCAGGAGCATCTACTTACATTTCAGTTGGCATTTATTTACTTCCTATTTTATCTTATTTTTACATCAAGTCAAATTTCTGTGTTGAATGCTCCAGGAAATGGTGCTATGCATTGGGAGTCAGGGGACCAGCATCTACACTTAACTGGATCACTGACCCATAGTAAAGCCTTGTTCATATTTGTCTGATTTTCTGTTTTAAATTCCCCAATGCAGGACTTTGATCCTCCCCCCTGACTTTCTCTGAGATGCTTGGAGCAAAACTGCTTTTAAGAACACTACTCCTCTTATTATAATACAATAATTATTTCTCCCATTTTATGAGAAGTTCTTTCTCTTTTGGCTGACATGAACTGCATTATATCTAGAGAGAGAGAGGTTTTTCATCTATAACATGCACTGGCTATAGGTTAAAATAGAGGGAGGGAGAACCTTGTAAACTAGGTTGAGGAAACTAGAAGTCAATGAGGAAACTCAGGCAGACCTGTTTCATGGAAAGGGTCTGAACATATGGAAGAAATAACCAGGGAAAGTGACTGAAGCACAGAAGTGTAAATTAATTCAAGAGAGGATCAGATTTATTTACAGAGCAAGAGCGGGCTAAGCACCACAGTGAAAAAAGCAGAAATGTGAGATTAAGATAACCAAAAAGAGCAGACGCACTACGCCGGATGACTTTTTTCCTGTTTGTAAATTTCATATGTTCTCTACAGAAAAATGACTACACAGATGGTCTTTGTTACTCCCACATCCTTTGAAATTTAGTTTCCAAAAATGTCACCTTGTTCTGTATCCTCTTGTGTAGCATAAAGTGTGCACAATGTTTTTCAACATCCATATATCCACTCTTTTGCTCATGTGGACTTCATTAGACATCACTGTAGAAAAATGTGGTGAAAAGATTCACATATGAGGATGTAGGCCACCAGATTCCACTGATGAAACCTTTATGGGAAGGCTGCTAGTGAACTACTTAGTCATCCAAATGCAATTTGATCGTGCTTTCTGAAAGCTTTCTGAATAGCAGATCTCTCCCTGCTTCTTACTGGATGCATCTCCACAAGGCACTTTACTGCACATTAGATCAGTCTAAGTATCACTGTTTACATGTACATGGAAATTACTATGCAGTAGTTAGTCTAATGCACCATTTCCTAGTAGAAACAACTACTAGAAATACATGCATTAAACTAATGCACTGAAGTGTATGTGCAGATGCTGACCAGGAGCAAATTGCCTGGTCAGCCCAGGCAACAAGGGGCTACAAATTAGCCCCAAGCTCTGGGGGGTGGGCAGGAGGCTGGGGACAGCTCCCTGCCTGCTGCCCAGAGCAGCTGTGAGTTGTGTGGAGCTCAGAGCTCCCAGGGGTGGGGGAGGAGGGAGAACCTGTCCCCAGCCTCCCCACCCTGGTGTCTGGGCCTGACCTCCACCATGCCCTCTGCCAGCCTGAGGATGCCCTCAGTGTCACCTGCCAACCCAGGACTGGCACCTGGAGGAGGATAGAGCTGCAGGGGAGCAGAGCAGGGTAGGAGCAGCCCTGGACTGAATTGTTCCTGATGCAGGTGCACGTACAGATGAATGGCCAGGTATGGTTTAATTTGTCTGAATTTTATGCACAGGAAATTCAAGCTCTTTACTTGCACGTGTTGACACACCCATTGAGATCTGCCTTTTCAATTAAAGTACTATATGCTTATATATATATAATGAAAAAGAATATACAAGAATCACAGAAGCATAGAGAAGTAAGGGTAGAAGGGACCTCCAGAAGTCATCTAGTCTGCCTGAGGCAGGATCATCCCTATCTAAACCATTCTATACAATTCATAATCTAAACTCTTCATAAAATTGCCATCAACCATGACACAACACAAGATATAACACCTTAATCTACCACAGTTAAAGCAGAGGAACCATGGCATCCAATATCCTATTTCTATAAAAGGTTGTTAATATACATTCAAGAGATCCCAGGTAGAGGGCCATGTCCCCTGCTACAAAGGAAGACAAAACACCCCACAATCTGTATCAATCTGACCATGGGGTACAATTCCTTCCTTATCCTAAATATGGTGATCAGTCTGACTCTAAGCAGAGGGGCAAGACCCTCTAGCCACAAACCTCTAGATTCAAGTTCCAGCAGGAGCATTGACATACCCAAGTCAAAGTCACCAAACTTGGCTGTAGCCAACACACAATGCTTCTGAGAAAGATTTAAATACACTCTGATACATGCAGCAGAAAGGGAGAGGCAGGAAAGCAGAGAAGCCCAGAAGCATGGGAAATACCCATAGTAGAACACAGGCATAGCTACATCTATACTGTCCTTGGCCAGTGGCTGTACAACCTCTTCTTGAACAGTTCCAGTGGTGCAGAGTCCAGAATTTCCTCAAGTAGTTTATTTCACTGCCTCACTGTTCTAACAGTAAAAAAAGTTTTCCTGATATCCAATCTAAAACTACTTGAAAATTTGAATAGTCCCATTAAGCCATTTTACTCCTTGACTAGGCTTGCCCTTGTTACTCAGACACACTAATAAAAGTATGGAGGGCCTGCTGAAGCCTAAGTGTCCAGAGAGTTCTTTCAGGCTCATTTTGTATTCATCTCATGGGAGCCTGAGAGGAGATCACCATCAGCTAGCTGCCTTCTTGCAGACAGTGCAACGTGATCTTCGAAGTTCTAGCTTCTTACCTGGCTGGCACACAGGGTCATGGTCTAACCTTCACCATACTTTCAGAAAATAAGAAGAATTTTCTTGAAGAAAGAGGGAGCTTATTTGCAGAGTTAAAAGCTCCTCTATAATGACTTAACAAAATATAAGACCAGATCAAGACTTATGTTGTGGGAACTCCTATCTCCAATAGTTCTTCATATTTTTTTCCAAATTGGTCAGCCTGTGTTTCACTTAGATCCAAACGTATTGGAGAACACTTATCACAGAATCACATTAGTGCAGACAGCATCTCAGCATTACTGCAAAGAACAGTCAGTGAGATAAATTTTGGGGCTAGGGTATTACACATTAACCGGTATAAATGATTGGAAACTGGTTCAAATCTGTAACACAACAGACATTCAGTGCACTTAAACCACTTTCAAAATGGCTGAAACCAGTTTAAGATAAACCTGTATGGATGGAGTATCAGATTTAACTGATTTAGGTTAAATTGGTTTATTGAACTTCTGTCCCAGATCCCCTCCAGATTCAAGTTAACTCACAGTCCCCTCCCCTAGCATCCCAGGATGCTTTGCACCTCCCTTGCAAACTGCACCTTGCAGGGTGGGAAGGCTAACCCTGCCCCAAGCTGCCTTCTTCAGCCAAGCAGGAGGCATGCTCTAGTACTGCCTGGCATTTGGCCTGGGCCACTGCACGCCTGTGGCTGCATTTCCAGAAACAAAACTCAATGTCTGTTCACTTACTTATCAGTTCAAACTCTGCAGCTTAGGCTAACCTGTGAAGATTGAATCAATTCAGCCTCCATCATCAGGTAATTGGTGTGCTGTATTAAGAGAGCAGAGACCTTTATATCTTTTCCTCTGCACTCTTTCTTTTTCCTCCTGTGTGTAGGGATCAGCTGCAGCCTAGACCCATTATCTTTTATGGAAATAACATTTATTTTAAAAAATCAAAGCTGGATAAATTCCAACAAATGAAACAGACTCTTCATGAGTCACAGTTTATCAACCCTGTGATTCTGAAATCAGCAGAGTTACAGCATTGCAAAGCTGATGTGAACTAAGAAGAGAGCCAGGATTAGGATCTGATCCTGCCATTCTTTTTCACAGAATAGTCCTTAATCACAAAGGCAGTCCTCGTGAAGTCAGTGCCACTACTCTCAGAGGCACTAAACCAGAGAGTAAGGGTTACAGGATCAGGCCTTATATTTTTTTGTGAACCTATAGAGGATTCTTTCAATATATTTACATTCCAGTAGTATTTGAACCTCCATTCTATGTAACCACCATGGCAAGTTAAACCATGTCACTCAGAAGTTGTGAGAGCTCCTTAAAACCCTTTAACCTGAAATTACTAGATCCTATAGATAAAAAATGTATGTCAGCTGTTACAGGGACTGTTAGGGGCTATAGTCATACTTCCATTTGTTTAAAAAAAGTACAGAAAACCAAAACTCAAAACCTAATTTGGTTAAACACAATGACATTTGCATTGAGTTATTACATGCTGTGCTTTTGCTTAGAATAGAGTTATACAGTATGGAGTTGTTTTATGCAAAATAGGCTTGAATTCAACCAAAGAAAATATCAGTGACTGAAGAGTTAAATTTCTTTTTTCTTCCCCTATATATTGTGTCTCCTTGAGCGATTGCTCAGTGTTGACAAGCATACCACATGGTGATCTACCAGATGCTAAGCTGTCAGACAGACAGAAGCCGAAATGCAGTGACATTATGAATATTTCTATCTTTTATAGCCATATTTTTCTGTGCCCAAGTAAATAAACATTCATGCAGACACACAGTTTCTTTTTTTTTATTATTATTATTTTGCCTGTGTCACTAGTTTGATGTAGTTACTTCAAAACAAAAACTATATGCAAGTGTGCACTTCCACATGCACGCGCACACTTATATAGTGAGGACATCAAGATTGTGATTTTTTTTCACTGTTTCTATGGCTGCCTACTACATTAATGTCAGAGGGCACATCTACGTGAGATGCTACGTCACCATAGTGATGGGCTACGGCAATGTAGCTTGTCACTATGACAATGTAGCATTGATGGACACTGACCATAATGCCTCCACTACTGCACAGTAGGGTCAGAAATAACCCATGCACAACTGGGACTGCAGACAAGGTGCAGTCATTTGTACTTGCTAAAGCAACATTTTTTTGCATTTTGTTAGCAAGTATAAAATGACTGTGCAGCAGGGCGCACATGTAGATACACCCAGAGGGAGTGGGAATATAAGGGGTTAAGTGACAATGCACATAGTATGTCTTTCAATAGCAGAGCAGAGGGTTATCCAGCATAGATCTCATAAGGTGAATGCTTCTCTTAATGAGGTGAATCTGATGGATCTAATGCACTGAAACAGCTGCAGTGGGGTTTTTCCCTGTCTGGAGTCATACTGAGATCAGATTCGGCTCATAGTGGCTCTTTTTTCTTCACACACTATAATTATAATTGATTTGCAAAAGATGTAAACCACTTTACTTTTTATAACTAGAGCTTTCCGTTCGTGAGGCAATCAGAAAGGGAATTTTTGGTACCCTTCCAAAAGGGATTAACAATGTTTCTCCTGCTAAGACTCCTCTTTGATGGGTATGGCATGTTTGTTTCAATCTACTTGAATTGTTATGGGAAGGTATACTGGTGTTAGGAAGACACCCTGATTTCTAGTTTCAGGTTTATATTGTGGTACAAACATATTGCCCTTTTTCTCTTCAAATGCACATTGTACATAAAATAAAACATATGAAACACCTCTGCCTTTTCTGCACCAATATTAACACTTCTGCCATTTCTACTTAGTAATGGGCCTATGCCTTGGTTGGAGAAAGGCTAAGGGACATCACCCGGACAGAAATGTGCCCTTGCTGAGGCATTAGGCAGGTAGCAGCAGTTCTTATCTGTTGCTTTCTAGCAGAAGTTACAACCATCAAGGCACTGAACCTCTGGACTGGTCTGGCCTTTGGATTCTGTCTCAGTGATCTAAAGGTGGGGTGGTAGGTCTTGGGCAACCTCCACTCCTCCATGCCTTTGCCTAGGTGTATGTGTTAGAGGCCTTCGTGTGATGGTGGCAGGATTCCAAAAGTGAACTCATCAGGCACTTAACTAGACCTCTTATGTGTGCACCATGACCCAGAGGATTGACGGTTGCCTACTATGCCATAGTCAGGACTGATGTGAGATTTCTGTCCTTTGTTTGGAGTCTAACCTCTAGAAACACTTCTCTCCAAAGCTAGAAATAAAACTGGAGATGCTCACTTCCCCAACATGCCTCCACTGTCCACCAAATGGTTGTGTAACCAACTGCCAAAGTATGTGTAGCATCTACTTCTAGCTGCTGATACCTATAGTGAATAACCTATAAGTGTTACCAGTTATTAGTTTAGCTCATGTAGTAATGGGACAGCAGCTAGTAAACTACATAATTAGGAAAAAAAAGTTCAGGTTGCAAATCCAAGCACACAAATGGGAGCAGTCACCATATTTAAATGCACACTATGATCTATGTGGTTCCCTGTATAATATACACTATACTACCCTGTTTAAGCACATGATACCCTAAAATGCACAGGATGTATAGCTAAAGCACAAAGGGTTTCAAGAAGAAGATGCTCAACTGGTCCAATGCAAGACATTAGGCCAGTATCAAGAGACCCAGGCTCCATTCCTGACCTTGCCAGAAAGCTCCCATGAAACACTTGTACAGACTATCAAAACAAGTCATGCCTAAACTGCCTTCCTATGGATCCCATTGCCACTGATAAAAAGCAAGCCCTAGCCACTCATTGCTCCTGCTCTGCTCATATCTCAGCCTGGCAATGAGGTTGACTAGTTAGCTTAAAGGGTCCTGAGCGCACACCTCAGCACTGCGCTAAGGCTTTCTTTCAAAAGAACATGAGAGCCATTCAGAGGCCTATCAGGACCCCTTTAAGCCATTCACTCTACCTAATCACCTGGCTCAGGAGTAAGTAGATGAGGCCTTTCAGTTGGCTCAGCCTTGCTCTGCCCCCACACACTGGGGTTAGCTCTGGAGCCCTGCACCACGTCCACCCAGCACCATGCCAACCCCACTGCTGGGACTGGGCTGCAGGGGCCCTATGCTGCCCCTGTGTGCTGGGATTGGACCCACACTGCCTCACATGCCCAATCTAGCAAACAGGGGCAGAGCCCTCAGGGCACCCAGTGGGAAGCCCCGGGGGCCAGAAGATACTATGCCAAGGGTCAGATTTATCTTGAGGGTCCATGGTTGAGTTTCCCTGCTTTAGAGCCAAATCTTACCCTGTGCTTTTTAAAGATATACTGTAAGTGCACATGTGGAAACTGTTTTTGTTTATCTATATATTTTCAGCACAGCATTTAATTTGTAGACTTAGCTTATGTGTTTCACTGTATTAGGTTTAGATAGCCAGAGTGCACAGAGTTGCCTCTCATGGCCAGATCCACAGCAACAGAAAATACCATTGCCTTACACTTGTTTGTATGTGGTGTCCCCCAGTATACATTTTCCCTGTACAATATTCTGTTCCCCATATACTGACATACTGTCTGGGCTTCCTCTCTCCATCAACCCTCTTGTGCTTCATCTCAAGAGCTACAGATAGCATTATTTCCCACATAATTAGATTTTCCAAGGGGAAAAAAAGGCAAGAATGCTGTATAACTGGAAATAAGTGCTAATGGATCTCCCTGGATAATATGTCAAGAACTTAGGTCCAAACATAAAACAAAGAAAACAAATGGTCTTGCAGTTTTTTTGCAATATGTGTTATGCAGCTAAGTACTGAGGAAAAAAGGTTGCATAAAAATAGCCCCCTTCATGGACTCGCTAGTGATGACAAGATGAGAGACTGAGCTAGAGAGAGACTTTCTATACCAGTGGTCCTTTCTGCAAGGGTGGGAAACAAAGAATTTCCCTCAAATGATTAACAGCAAAAGGCTTATCCCCACATAATGAAGGGGAAAATGTGAGAACAGAGAGAGATGAAGGAATAACCTGCTATGTATTCACAGCCATAAAATCAGGAATGAATAGTCAAGTCAATAGGAGTCAGAGAATTAAAACTGTCAGGGTAAAGCCCCATCCTAGTGAGATTGTCCATGTCTCTTAACAGATACTATGTGGTTCTGTCCCTCCCTTATACTTGGCAACAGAGCTATAAACTGTCACTTCAACAAAGCTCTTTTGAATTTGAATTGACATATAAGGAGGATGATTTCTATCAGGGGAGCACAGGAGAATTTTCCTGAGAGGACAATCAGGAGAAGAGGCTGTATTGCATCTGCCTTCTCAGAAGAGAAGTGCCCCTGTTGCAAAAAATGGGTGATAAATGGGGGGTACAATATTGCTCCTAGATCATCTGAATATTTTCCTATACCACCTGAAGAGGCAGATGTGTTCAGGGAAAGGAATCTGGTAATTTATGCTGAGACTTTGTGACAACAGACCAGGATCTGGACAGTGACTTGAAAATTCCTTTGCTTAGTTCTCTTTGTCCATCCTGTGGTTCTTATTTAATACCATAAGGCATTTGGATTATCATTTGTTCAATATTAGGACAAAACAAGGAAGCATCCTGTTCTGGAAGATGGACCCAAAGCCATAGATGTTTCATGCATTGTGGGGAGATTAGATTCAGGCTAGGACTGTGAGTGAGCCAAAGGAAATGAACCATGCACTGCAGGTAGACATCTCCCTGCTGACTATGTGTTTTAAGAGACCTTTGAACATTGTTTACCTTGACATGCATATAGAAAATGTTTGCCTTTGGCTGGTGGTGGTTTCAAAGGGAGATGAATATATGCTTTTAAAATAAGCAGCACCTGATATGAATAAAAAGAATTCAGAACTAAGACTTCCTATTTTTGTTCAAATCATACCTTTTTAGAGCTCTTTAAGTGCAACAGCAGTAAATATGTATAACTGTGCCAGTGCTTATTTTGAAGGACTCCATGATGTTCCAGAAGTACATTTTGCACAGTTTATCCCACATTTTAGCAACCACCCATACATACCCATGGGGAGAGGAGGCCAAAAATATTACATAGGTTTTTTTTTAATTCTGAGTTTAGCTCTTTGAAATCAGCTAATCATTTGTCAACTAACCATGCTGTATTTTGTCTTTAAAAGCACTGGGGTATATACTAGTGGGTTTTTTTCCCGGTGCATGTTGGAAGCATGCAGGCACAATGCCTAATGGATCTCTGGGTTTGCAAAAGCGTGACTACTGCACCAGCCTCTAGAACAGTTGTAAGTAGCTTGTCCCCAACCCCTGGCTAGGGTCAGCAGTATCTTCTACTACCCTCCCCCATTCCTTTGACATTTTGCCAATGTTAAGCCCTATTGCTGAAGCTAGCTTCAATGTGCCTGGTTTTAGGAATACTGCCAGAGTACATCCTTACCTTGCTGATGATGCAGAGGTCCTTGTGTGCACCTTCCTTTTGTTCTGGTTAAGCTATTGTAAAAATCTTTTGCTCACAAGCAGCTCTGCCTGCATAATTAACAGCTGATGCAAACTTCTGCTGGTTGATTTGTACTGGCACCAGACGGAAATAGTTAATTACTGGAAATCTTGCTCACTTATATTGTTAGTTGTTAGTGCAAGTTCATATTAGTTTCTAAGTGTTTCTCTTGGCTTACAATGCCCCAAACTAATTTTTCAGATCTAACTAACTCTAGGATCTTCCCTTTTCAGTCTCTGCTCTCTTCCACTCCTCTCCTCATCCCTGAAAGGTACACAGAGGCTGTGTCAAGATGAGAAACTGATTGCACAGTAGCCCAAGATGACAGCGCAGTCATGGGCAACTGGTGCCACCTTAGTCAGGGGAGGCACATGCCCCCCCAGTGACCAGTCAGCGACCGGGTGGGGGGCCCCGGCCAATCATGAAGCAGTTGCTTCCGGGACACTGCTCCCACTCCCCAGCCAGTGCCTGCAGGGGGGACACTGGTGCTCCTGCCTGCGCCCCAAGGGCATATTTGATTCAGATTTGGATTCAGCCCAATTTGGGGGGCAGTGATTTGATTCGCTGATTCAGATCACTGTCCCGATTCAATTTGCATTGCCACTGAGTGCAGTAGTGACACATGGCCAATGCAACACTACTGCGCAGCAGTCTTGGGGCTACTGCACAGTACCATCCTAAAAACGCAGTTTGTCAGTGCTACTGCACAGTAACTCAAGTTAATGCAACGCCATTTAGTACTTGTATAAATGTAACAGACATTGAAGGGTTGCTTACCTTACTGGAGGGTGTCTCATGATGAGGCTTGTCCCTTTGGAGACACTGGACTGGGGCAAACGAAATTTTTCCTAAAGGGGACCCCCATACTGTGCACAAATAAAGCTGTCCCAGACAGGGACATCTTGATAAAGGGAAAGAATGGAATAACCCTGGCCAAAGGGACTTGAAATCAGAGAGGGATGGTTAGGGAGAGCCTGTGAAAATCCCAGTGTTAGCTGGGATCGTTTCTTTAAAAGAGGGGATTATTTTCCCACAGGGAGAGAGAGAGAAGAGATGGGGTGAGAAGAGCACGTGTTGTAGGGAGAGGGCTGTGTGGGTCTGGCCACAGTGTCTCACTCCTCCCAGAGCCTGCAGGAGCTGTGTTGAGCTGCCAACACGTCAGAGGTGCAGTCACAGCACTAGGACTTGACCCGGGGCTTTGGAGGGAGCAGGCTGATTCCCTCAGACAGCTGTCTGAGGACCACGAGTTTGCTTGCATTTCCATCTCATTAGAAGTGGACAGATCTTTCAGGAACCACTGAAAGTCTTACTGAACAATACTTTTCTCATAGAGGTTGTGTTAAATATAGATGTTCCATAGGGGCTGTCAGCTACAAGTAGGCCAAGCTCACGGAAGGACTGAGGCCTGAGATATTTGGCATCAGAAAAGCATTCTGCAATATAAAAGTAGAAAGCATTTTTACATGTTCATGTATATAATATGAGTTTTCTTTCTCCTTGAGCCCATACACTTCAAGTGGGCAATCTCCTTGAATTTTCTTTTCCTGACAGTTTAGGCACTCTGGGTTCACTTTCAAATTTCAGCCTACATCTTGGGCACTTTGTCTTGCAGCTCCCACAGCCCTACCATATTCCAATCTAGTGTCTACAGGCTAGTAAGCCCTAAAGCATATTTGCTGCAACATCATTGCTGCTATTTTCAAGAGGAAATTCAGATGGGACTGAAATCCTCTAGGCTCTTAATGAGTTTTCTGAATTATCTGGGACTACACTAATTGTCAAGGGTTAAAAAAATTGAAATAATTATTGACCTTAGTCTTTAATTTTTTTTTTAAACCCAGATATAATTATTTCCTTTGCTCTCTGCACAGTGCTAGTCCTGTGGAGATTTAGATTTTTTCTCCTTGGTCCAGACATTATCTTTTATTTTGCATAAATTTGCTGGAAAAGCTGTACGCCAAGGGAGCACCATCACCCCAATTTGTGTTAACTGGCATATGCCTATTGAAAACTTCAAAAAAATTTTTAGAATTATTGTTAAGTTCCATACATTGAAGGAACTGCCTACAGTGCTAATAGAACTTGAACTGTAGAACAGAAAACATTCCCCCTCTCCAACAGTTTGGAAATACAGCATGTTTATTCAGGGCTATCTTTATTTTGCAATGTGGAATGTGTTAAGACTAATATATTAAAATCATGCAGAAATAATAAAAATAATTCCCATTGAATTGAGAAGGTTGAACCAGCTCCCCCATTTCATCTGTCATTGTTTTTGCTAGAAAGAGGAAGCAATGGACAGTAAGTGTCACTGAGCTTATGAGGTAATAAGAAGTGGCTAGGATAGAAGTTCTGTGGCCATGGAGTTTCACTTTGCTGAGAAAAAACACAGCTTTTTAACTACAGGCAGTCCTTGGATTTCTGACACAATTGGTTCCTGAAAACCGCATCTTAAGTCAAAATGTTGTCACTCAGAACCGATTTCCCATCGGAAACAATATTATAAATGAGGGATTCATTCCTGAACCAAGGCCTGATACCCTATTTTCACCAAAAATAACTCAGAATTTTGTACTCAATCAATTATAGATGAGTAATATAGCTACATAAATGTATTCATATTGTAAATAGCAATCATATTGATTTGGAAGGCATTCTTTGAGGTGATTTTGCTGAACTTTTTGAAGGGCTCTTAGTTGGACTTTTTGAAGGGTTCTTGGCTGGAGTTTTCTCAGGAGTCTTGGCTGCAGGTTTTTCTGGAGTCTTGTCTGCTTTCTTAAAGAAAGTGCCCAAGGAAGTTTGGACAGATGTTCTCCAGGGAGATGGACGACATAGCAAACTTGTTTGCTGGCATGGCGTTGCATCAAATCAAGTTTTGTAAAGTCAAAACTGATGTCAGAAAGTTGAAACAGGGTGTCAGTTTATAAATGCTGTAAATGTGAAATGCTGTAACTCAGAAAGTTGCAAGTCAAGGATTGCCTGTATTTTTTGTTACAAAACTGGAATGAGGCAGTGCTAGATACTATAACAGAAAAAAATCTGGGATTAGGAAAATATTATAACAGATTATGGGCCAGAGCCTGAGAGCTTCTCTTTGTTTAGTTTTTATTCAGGGGAAATATTACTATTGCTTTCAGTGAACTGACTATAAAAAAGACCTCTGCTTATTTATCTACAACCTCCACATTTGTACAATAAACTGAATTCTCGATTGGATTGGTTGGATATTCTCTCAACTCTCATATCCTTCTTTAGCTGTTTTCTGCACCCTCTCCTCAGCCACACTTTTTTAATATGTTGTCACTAGAATTGTATACAATATTCCAGTACTGGTCTCATGAACATTCTATATAGCGGTAAAATATCCTTCTAACCTATTGGGCAAAATATTCAACTAGTTTAATTTATCACTAACTGATAGACGTTCACTAGAAAATGTGATGGGATCTAATCCAGAATCCAAACAAGCACACCTCCTGCCATGCCACATTTGCATGGTTGGTACAAAGGGAGCCCAGGATGATGAGTTTGGGCTCCCCCTGCACTTGCAAAATGAAACCAAGGTGCCTACAATCAGCTGATTTTTGACGGGGGCTGGGAACCAAACTGCGGTTACTACAATTCACATACATGGAATAACTGTGTGGCTTGTTTACTCTAGTATCTTGCCTTTAATTGGCTTGCACATCTGGCCAGGTTACAATTTAGTTTCATGGTTTTTAGTTTCTAGGTTCCTGAACAGATCATCAAGTTCAACCCTCTGCCCTGGTCAGGAATGAATGCCAGGATCATAATACCCCAGCCAGATATTTATCCAACCTCCTCTTGAAGACCCCCAAGGTAGGGGAGAGCACTACCTCCCTTGGGAGACCATTCCAGAGCCTGGCAGCCCTAACTGTAAAGTAATGCCTCCTGATATCAAGCCTGAACCTTCTCTCTATCAATTTGTGGCTGTTATTCCTTGTTATCTTAGGTGGTGCCTGGGAAAACAAAGCCTCACCTATTTTCCGATGATGAGTTTATAGACAGACACCAGATCCCCTCTCAGTCTTCTCTTGTGGAGGCTGAATAGATTCAGGCCCTTTAATCTATCTTCATAGGGCCTGGCCTCCTGCCCCCTGACCATGTGAGTGGCCCTTCTCTGGACCCTCTCAAGGTTAGCCACATCCCTCTTGAGGTGCGGCACCCATAACTGGAGCACAATCAACCTGTTAATTATGCCTTAAATGTTACATGTGTCAGCAGCCTAATACAATGATTTCAGTAGAACTGTGGCTCTTTATATCAATCTTAAATTCCTTTTTTTAAATATATCCAAGGATTTATTTATTTTTGTATCTGCTGCAATGCATTGGTAACTCACATTCAGTTGGTGAGCCACCATGATCCCTTAAGTCTCTCTTTGAGTCAGTGATTTCCAAAGTACTTCCACTTATGCTATAACCAGTGTCCTTGGTGGATCTTTACATTCAACCAGAGAAAAATGTTGTTCAAGTAAACTCAGTTTTACCATGCAATCTAGATTGCTCTATCATTATTATTACTGCTCTACAAATTTGTGTATAATTCTCAAACTTTACAAACAACGAGTCCATATTATCTCAAACAAGGCAAATGCTGAGGGTTTGCAACAGGCTTCCCCCACAGGTGGTACAGTTATCCACCCTGGTGATCTTCAAAAAGTGTCTTGACGCCCATCTTGCTGGGGTCATCTGTTCCCAGCAGTCTTTCTTGCCCAAGTGCAGAGGGGTTGGGCCCGATGATCTGTAAAGTCCCTTCCAACCCCTAACAGCTATGAAACTATGAAACAGGAAGTGCTGTGCTGTCCATCATACTTAAGGCACTACAGGAAGAGTTATGGCAACTTACCATGGCATCAGCATCCTGAAGTTGCCTTGGAGGCAAGATGCGGTGCCATGGAATTGTGTAAGGGTAACTAACAAAGCAATTTGAACTAGTCCTACTCCCAAAACAAAAAAGTGACATATGCATGTAAACACTCTTTCTGAACTACAACCAACACCTCTGACAAGTGGTCTTCTGAGCTTTATGGCTTCTGCTCAGAAGACCACTTGGCATTCTGGAGCATAACTAGTAGGTAAGACTCCCTAGTCCATGTGAATGATGCATAAGGACCGAGAGCAGAAGCAATTAGGTGCTCTTTAAAGAAAGGTAGGAAGAGACATGAGAAGAAAGAACATTCAGATAGGGTTCACTCTGAAGTTCCATTACAAATCAGGATCTCCCTAGGACTGAAAGTTCAGTTGAAGTTATTTTGGATGTGTCTCTAACCCAGGCCTCTCAACCTTTTGAAATAGGTCTGTCACTAATATTCAAAAGTAGATGAAGAATAAAAAGTAATTTATTCTACAAACAGAAATTATCTCTCCTTTATCCCATTCACATAGCCAGCCCATTGGCGGTCAGGCAGAAAATGCTGAGTGAAAGTATTGTCAGCCAGCAGGTAAATGACATCTGATAAAAATGAATGCAATAAAATATAATGAAATGAGATTTTGCCATCTCTTGAATAAAAACATGTAGCAGCTCGGAGTGGTTAACATGCTTCAGACTTGACAAGTAGGTTATTTCTTTTAGTAGAGACAATGGGATTAAAAATTGTTCTAATCTACTTTTATTTAAAATGTACTACTCCTACACACAGGATTTGAAGCAGCACAGATTAATAATGAAAGCAGCACAATTCTAGTTTGCATGCTTAGCAAACTGTTTCTTTCACATAGGATGCTGTGACAGTCTCTCTGCCTTGTTCTTTGGTATAGAGCAGATGCTTCCAGCCTTTGTGAAATTCAGCTCACAATTCCAAAGATGTATGTTTGCAAATCCTTTTTCAACATGCAAAGATTTAGGCATACTGACCTTGGGAACAAAACAACTCTATTGAGTATAGTGATACTTAGGCACCTGGAGGAACTGCAGAGAGACAATTCTGTTTCCACTTCTCTCTATCACCTAAGCTAAAAGGGGGAACTGATGAGCTCTTTTTCAGGCTATGCAGCCAAACCTAAACCTATCCCTAATGTGTACCTGTATTTCTTAAAAAGAGCTATATCATGGCATAATTTATCTGTTGCATCTAGGGCCCCACTTTGTATCACAAGGAAATCACCAATGACAAGAAAAGGATGTAAATAATTTTCTGAATCAGTGGCCAAACAAATCATATATTTTTTCTCCACCAAGCTAGAAAACAGAAAAGAATATTGTATGGTCAAACAAAAGGTTCATTTCATTTTCAGCCAGTTTTACCCCTCCTCCCCCGCCTTCTTTTAGGTGATTAATTTTAGCCCTTTTCCTTAACAAAATGTCTTCTCAAAATTATCTTTAAGCACTTCAACTTTGTATCAAATATGACCAGAATTTGTACATGTTTTCTGTTGATCCTAATCATTATTGTGTGTGAATAAATTAGTTAGGCACATTTTTTTGGCCCTAACACCACCATATCTTCTACTTTTTTCAGTGAAGTGCCTCCTTTAAATAGGACTAGCAAAAGAAAAGAAAACTGGGCTTCTTCCCATTAACTTCACTGCATCTACCCACGCAATTAATATGAAGCAATAAACTCTGGAGCTTACTGCTGTTTGAACCAATGTATGCCTGGGAGTGCAACACATTGAGCCAGGTTGGAGCAGCCCTGGTCTCAGGGGGGTCAGCTTGCCAACAGGAGTTGCTCCCCCTGGCTTGATGTGCCACAGATCTGGATGGACCACGAAGGTGCTTCAATGTGGGGACAACCATCGGGCAGTCCCTACACTGAAGCATGCTCATGTCCTAGCCAGCCTGGGAAGCATCTACACGTGATGCCATGGAGTTTTGTTTTTTTACCAGTACTGTCCTTTTGTGGAGTAAATTAGTTTACTCCAGCCTAATAGGGGTGCACATGTGGATGCCAAGATGTTTTCTGTGCAGCTAATTAGTCTACTATGCAGAAAATGTCTCATGTAGATTGCCCTGTGATGGAAAAAGAAAGTCCTAAACTTTTTGTGTAAATCTACTCTTGTATTAGAACTGCATGCTCTTTGTAAAGGGTTTTCTACACTGCAGCCACTGCTGTGACATAGCTTATAAAGA
Organism: Alligator mississippiensis; assembly: GCF_030867095.1. NCBI lineage: Eukaryota > Metazoa > Chordata > Crocodylia > Alligatoridae > Alligator > Alligator mississippiensis. The sequence goes on along the minus strand of NC_081828.1, from coordinate 149,798,222 downwards.
TATACCTGTGTTAGCTTTAAACATACAAACTCAGGTGCTACCAGTAGGTTCAACAAAGCCTGTCTGCCATAGTGTTTACTCACTTCTTGAGTGGGTTTTACAATAGTCCTTGCTGAGTTCCATATTGCTATGAGTACACAGCTAGTTTTTTGTAACAGGCAACCTAAATTTCCCTTGTTCTAATTTAAAACTTACTTCTTGTCCTGTCGCCTGAGGACACAGAATAGTCTTTGACCATCCTCTTTGAAAATAGCCATTATTGTACCAACTACACTAGTAGTGTAGTTTCAGGGTATTTCAGAAACTAATGAAAATTTTGAAATAAAACCATTCTGTGTGCAATGATAATTTACTGGACCATATCAGTTTCCTATGTAGTTGTAAATGCCACCATCACTGTTCCCTGCTATGTGATTTCTTTGTTGCAGAAATACAGTGTACACAGACATTTTGCTGTTAGTTTCTGAAACACCCTTATATTTGAAGATTGTTATCAAATCTCTCCTCAGTCCTTTTTGTCTCCAGGCTAAATAATGCCAGTTCTTCCAACCTTTCCATATATGTCACATTTTCTAGACCTCTCCTCTCTTGTTTCTCTCCAATGTACTCTTTCCAATTTGTCCATGTCTTTCCTGAAGTTCAGCGCCCAAAACTGGACAGAGTACTCAAGGTGAGACCTCTGGAAGACTTAGAGAAGAAGAATAGAAGAATTGTTCCCTGTGACTTGCATGTGACCTTCCTGTTACTACAGCCAGTATGCTACTGAGTTGATTTTTTAAAACAGCAATAGAACCTTGTTGACTCATTCAGCTTGTGGTATACAAGCTTTCCTGCAGTACTGCATCCTAGCCAATTGTTCCCCAATCTCACTTGATTGTTTCATCCTTAGTGCAGGACTTTGTACCTTGCCTGTTGAATTCCATTCAGTTAATTTCAGATCATTTCTGCAATTTATCAACTTCATTTTGAATCCTAATCCTATCCTACAAGGTGTGTGCTAGCCTACCTGGCTTGGTGTCATTTGCACATTTACTAAGTGTACACCCAATCCTATCTTCTAAATCATTAATGGAGATTATGGAACAACACTGAACCCAAGACAGATACTTGAGACCCCACACTTAATATTACTTCCCAGTTAGACATTGTTTGGCTACCTTTCAGTAGTTACATCTAGGCTGTATTTCCTTAGCTTAATAACGAGAATTCATGGAAGGTATGTCAAATCCAATGCTCTCTTCACATCCAGAAAGGCTATTACCTTGCCAAAAGGAAATCAGATTATTTATGTATGCCTCACAGTAAGGGACAGTTTTCCTGGTCATCTTCTTACTTGTAACATGCTTACAGAATACTTTTTAGTTGCCTTTTCATCCCTTGTTGATGTATCTCAATTTGTGCTTTGGCCTTCCTTATTTTTCTCTATACTTCTATACTTTCACTTTCTTAACAGTGTAGCCAAATTTCTACTTTTTGTCAAATTCTTTTTGAATTTTCAAGCAATTGAAGAGTTCACTGTTCAGTCAGGCTGCCTTCTTGCTGCTCTTCCTATCCTTCCCTCTAATGCTGTTTGCTGGGTAGTGTGCTATTAATATTATCTAAATTACAAGAGGTTCTTTTAGATTCCTTTTGCCTCTGTTAGGATCTCTCCTGTCAGCTTCCCAAATTGTTTACAATTATATTTTAAAACTCATCACAAGACAGGTCTTAATCCATTTAACATATGCCATGTTGATTTTGTATTGTTCTATTCTAGTTTTTTAATGAATGTGCCATGTGGTACTAAATTAAATGCCTTACAGAAATCTAAATATATTAACATTGATCAATTATCTTTATCAACCAAAGCAGTATTTCAACTGAGCTATGATAAGCTCATAATAAATATCCTTTAGACTCTGCTAACAAAACTACACAAGACCAGTATTAAATTTCTGAAAAGCTTTAACATGAAAATCAAATGGAACTCACTCCCCCACCAAGTAAGATCAACAAAAACCTACCATTTTAGTCCACTTTAAGAAGTCAAAAAATATTTTTTAAATGGTGCTTGTTCCCTTAGCAGGCCACCTTTACTATACCATTACTAATTGAGAGCAATATATTATGCTAAAAATGCTCTCCATCTTAAATACAATGAGCATAACAATCCCTGATGTAGCTTCATTAGCATGACTGTCTTCCTGGAAGAAGACTTCCTTTTTCATATACAGTAAAACTCATTTTATGATATACCCATTTTATGGTCATTTTTGAATACATACTGCATAATCCCCAGGCATTAAAATTCTAAAAACGTCTCTAATTCTGCTTCTTAAGAAGATAATTGGATATCTACTCAACCTCCTTACAGGTTGTACTAAAACATAACCAGATTAAATCATGCAGCTAAATATGATGAAAGGATCCCCCTTAACAGAATATTTTGAAGCCTGGTACCCAGCTTTTAAGATGTGCTTTTGCCCAGATTAGTAGCTAAGAAAAAAAGGAAGACACGGTGAAGCTTCCTCATTTCCCCAAAGCAAAGAAGCACTGCTTTATACTAAACCAAAAGTGTGTTGCAACATGAAAATTGTGTGAACTCTTCCTGATGAAAATCCTGATAATATATAAAATCTGTGTAAGTCCCAAAAATATTAGTACAGGGGAAAAAAACCCAACAAAACTATGGTACTAGCAAAGAGAGGGTACATCTACATGAGATGTTTACTGTGGAGCAAATTAGCTCCACAGTAAATGTCTCAGTGTCTTCATGTGTGCCCCTATTAGGGTGCAGGAAACTAAGAAACTGCAGCAGGCTATCCTGCTGTGGAGTATTTTTACTCTGCAGCACTACACATGTAGATGCTGAGCCAGCTGGCTGGGGCACAAAAGTGTTTCAGTGTATGGGTTACCCACTGGCTAGCCACACTGAAGCAGCCTTGTGCCCCAGCCAGCCCCTCTGCAGCACACTGAGCCCAGTTGGAGCAGCCCTGGGCTGGCAGGCTGACCCCCCTGGGGCTCCTGCCAGCTGGGGCTGGTCTATGCTGGCTCAATGTGCTACAGTCTGGGCGTACATTTAAATGGTGTGCTTGGGAGCTTCCTGGGAGCAATAAACTGTGGAACAATAAGCTCCACAGTTTACTGCTGCACACTAATGGCACATGTAGACATACTCAGAAGGAGGAAAAGGACTAAGACATAGGAGAGGCTAATAACCTAGTGGTTAGAGCCCTTGCCCAGGGAGAGAGACATCCAGATTTGAAGCCCCCCTCATCAAGAGGGACTTTCAACCTACATCTCCCCCATCCTAGTAAAATTCTTTAACCACTCCTTAATACACCTAAAACTAAAAGTGAAAACTTAGACACAAGAAAGACAGGAGGATATGTTGACAAGAAGCATCCTACTGTAGTGCCTAAATCAGCTGCAGAAGAACTAGCAATAGATATGCACACCTCAGACTTCACTCTGTGTTAGGTAGGTTACATGTCAATACTGAATAGCCCCTTTGAAAATCTTTTGTCCACAGTCACCTGTATCTATTATCAGAGCAGAAACTAATCAGATACTTAACACTTTGTAATTTTGGCCAGATTACAAATTCAATAAAAACAACTTTTCATTTGTGCAGAATTTTCACTTGGGAGGAATATAAACACAATTAAAGTTATCTGAAAATTTGGGAGCCTCAACGTCCTATTCAAATTCTGTCAACAGTCAGAGTCCAGTTTTATCATATACAAATTGGTCCATCCATCCTTATGACAAATACCACTCAAATATTTTTTACCTATTTTTCTAGTATTGTAGTTCCCCGTTATTACATGATCCCTAGTTTCAGTTCCTAACTCATCTTGATGTTGCTCCACTAAGTTAGGTGAACTCGGAGGCTTGTACACTGCCATTTTGTTCATGTTCTCATACACCACACAGATTATCCCATTTGCCTCCAATTACCATCATTGTATAAGCAAGTAATATATTATCATAGAATATGCATATGTAGTAGGATCACCGGCTATGTACAACGTTACACTAAATGTGCTTTAAGTTCACAGAAAGTGCTTTATAGTAATAACAGAATAGATGTTTATGGTACATAAAGCACTTTAAAAATGGTGGATCCTGCTCTAAGTTAACCTTGGATGGATGTGTGCTAACCTAAAATGCTCTCTGTTAAAGCGCTTTATTAAACATTTGGGCCAGATCCCATCAAAATTTAGAGTACAATCAGCGCTATCCCGGGCAGTGTTGCACAGAGCTCGTTTGCTCTGTCTGAGTACTGGGCCAGCCCTGCCAAGTCAATGATAGCCTCTGATCCGAGCTCTGCATGCAGCCTAGAGGGGGGCGGTGAAGTAGAGGAAAGGGGGTTCCTGTCCTCACAGCTGCCCCAGCCCCATGGCACACTGCACACTGCAGGGTGGGGGGAGAGGGTTAGGGCTGTGGAGGAAGGAGTCTGGGGCATCTCTGTCTGCAGCTGGCCCAGCTGGACTGGCATCTGTGTGCTTGCAGCAACCCTGCCTGGGCAGCACCACAGTGCATTGCAGCTGCTGGCTGCAGCTGTCAGGAGGCTGGGGGGGGAGGGGGGAAGGAAGCCCCTCACACATGGATCTGGCCTAATGCCACCCCCAAGACCCCATCTAGCAAGGTGTGTAGGGCCCTTGCGGTGGGGGGCTCCATTCCCCCCCTTTTCCTCCCCAGCCACTGCTGACAGTTGCTAGTTGATGTGGAACGGGGGCTAGGGGGAGGGACTACCCTGGCAGCCTCCTGGTAGTCATGCAGGAGCACACCCAGCAGCCAGAGTGCACCTATTAGCAAGCTGAGAGTCCCCTCCCTCCCCCACTACTGAACAGGAGTTTGGTTGGCTCCTGCTCTAACTTATCACACTTTGAGTAAAGCATGATAAGTTAGAGCAGTTCTGCCAGGGGCTTTTTGAATGTCTGTACTTAGCCACTATCATTAGGGATGTCATAAGATCATAGGAAAGTATGGCTGGGAGGGACCTCACAAGGTCATCTAGTCCAGCCTCTTGCAAAGGCAATATCATCCCTGATTAAATCATCCCAGCCTGTCCAACTTGCTCTTGAAAATTTCTGATGGAGATTCCATCATTTCTGTAGGTAGCCTGTTCCAATGCATGACCACCCTCACAGTAAGAAAGTTCATCCTAATCTCCAACCTACACTATCCATGCTACAGTTTGAGGCCACAACATTTTCTCATATTCAGCTTATGGTCTGCTATAACCCCCAAGTCTTTCCCTGCAGAACTGCAGCCTAGCCAGTCATTTCCAAGTCTGAATTTGTTCACACAACTATTCCATCTTGTTCATTTGCAGTTGTGCCTGTTGAATATCATCTGATTACCTGCAGACAATTTTTCCAGCGTATCCATGTCATTCTGGATTCTAGCCACTCCCTCCAAAATGTCTGGAATTCTACCCAATTTAGTGTCAATGGCAAATTTGTTAATCATGAACTCAATCCCACTGTACAAGTCATTAGTGAAGATATTAAACAACACTGGACCCAGGACAGACCTCTGGGAAACATTACTTGATACCTCCTCCCAAAAGGACATTGAGCCATTGATAATTACTTGTTCAGTATAATTATCCAATGAATTACATATCCACATTACAGTACTTCCATTTTTCTTCTATTTCCTAGCTTGATAATAAGAAAGTTGTGGAAGACAGTGTCCAAAACCTTTTTCAAGTAAAAGTATGTCATATCAAAGGAATCTGATGTTAGAATTTGTTTACCTATTCGGATTTTAAAATTAATCTCTTCTTGAAAAACTTAATGGGCTGTTTTTGTTTTTTTTAACATGAGACTCAGGGGCAGAAACTCCTTTTCATAGATTCATAGATTCATAGATGTTAGGGTCGGAAGGGACCTCAATAGATCATCAAGTCCGACCCCCTGCATAAGCAGGAAAGAGTGCTGGGTCTAGATGACCCCAGCTAGATGCTTATCTAACCTCCTCTTGAAGACCCCCAGGGTAGGGGAGAGCACCACCTCCCTTGGGAGCCCGTTCCAGACCTTGGCCACTCTAACTGCGAAGAAGTTCTTCCTAATGTCCAGTCTAAATCTGCTCTCTGCTAGCTTGTGGCCATTATTTCTTGTAACCCCCGGGGAAGCCTTGGTGAATAAGTACTCACTAGTACACTTCTGTGCCCCCGTGATGAACTTATAGGCAGCCACGAGGTCGCCTCTCAACCTTCTCTTGCGGAGGCTGAAAAGGTCCAGTTTCTCTAGTCTCTCCTCGTAGGGCTTGGTCTGCAAGCCCTTAACCATACGAGTGGCCCTTCTCTGGACCCTCTCCAGGTTATCCGCATCCCTCTTGAATTGCGGCGCCCAGAATTGCACGCAGTACTCCAACTGCAGTCTGACCACATCTTCAAAGAGATTTTTGATCCTGACTTTATATCTTTAATTACTTAACTGTTCTGTGGCCACAACTCCCAACATTAGCTTGTCTCAAGTTTGGAGGAAAGGAAGCAAAGGTGACTTTGAGACCTTTTGTTTCCCTATGCACATTTTGATGGGCATCATCTCAGCCCACAATTTGAAAACAGAACAGCCCTAAACCTACTCAGCGGGACACCATGTGACAATAGCACACAGTGGCTATTCCAGCTCTTGGGAAAAAGGGAACTTTGGCAACCTCCCAGCATTTTTTTCCTTGACCACATCTACTATGATGTCAGTTTAGAGAAGTAGCTATCCTTTGCCAAAGCCTCTTTTTGATGCAGGGGCATAGGTAATTTTCATTATGATTCTCTGGCCCAAAGTATGAATGTAAATAAGGAGAAAGTCCTTTGGAGGCAATGTAAAACTAATGTAACTTTGAAGACTATAGATATATCTATGCAGCAGTTTTGGTAGACAAACACTAGCTAGCATAGGTACTGATAGCATCTGTGTCCCTTGCATTTATCTTCAGTTTACCAAGAGGATTTATAGCCCCGATTGAGTTCCATGTTGCCATGACTACTTAGCTCTTATTATGCAAACTAGCTAGGGCATGTCAAACTCAATGTGGAAACTGTATTGTGGGCATACCCATGATGAATAAAACAATGCAGTTACCCCATAAGTCTTACTTCTAAGCAAAATGACTGGGAAAGAAAAGGGGGAGGGGATTGTTTTTGTTCACCCCGCCTCCTTAATTCAGCTTTTCTGATGTTTCCCCAAAAGATTCAAACCTGGAGAAACTCCTTTGAGGCATCCCTCTCTCTATACAGCAACACCCTGGCCAGTTCCACTGCCATTGGAATGTTGTATTTAGTAGGATATTTTTTAAAAGTCCATCACAAATTTTTTCACAAAACATGAACAGTAAATAGGTTTGAGAAAATTAGGGTTGACTAGTAGACAGCCTGTGAGCAGAAAGAAAAAAAGTATATGCTGAGCAAATTGTTTCTTGTAAGGGACTTGCTGTAATCAATTAATTCACATTTTAAATACAGCCTCTAAAGGGCTGTATTAATGCTAAGAGTATTAATATATCTTCAACTTCTCTCCTGACCTGTCTAATTATTTTATTACCTAATCTTATAAGCATAAACGCCTTAAAATTTAAAATTCATCCCATAATGTCCAATTTTCCCTCTCCTAAAAATAATCTGTAATCCCTTAATTCTTTATTAGAGTCAGCCAAAATAATATTTTGTCAAAATTTCATTTAGTTTCCATCTTTTCTTCAAGTGATGGCAAATATAATATGCTATGTTCAAATCTAGGAAAAGCATAGGGCAAGGTGTATTTAGAAGTTTTGTCTTGGTTTGGAACAAACTACTGAAGAAGTTACGAGGAAGAGAGAGATTTAAAAAAAAAATTTTAACTCCAATAAATTTTAAACAGTGGGTCAAGTTACACAGCTACAGAAAAAAACCCAACTCATTGACAAAAAGAGTAGGGACAGTTCTTTGCAGCTGCATTTAATATGCATAAACACTAGGGAAATTATTATTTGACTGAATTAGAAAGCTTCCAGTGAATAATAGTTCAGGATACTTAAAAATAATTCACTTGGGCCACACCTACACAAGACACTTACTGTGCATTAGATCATTACTACTGCACAGTAGTATCGCTGAGCACAAACCATGATGCAATGCTACTGCACAGCAGTAATGAGCTACTGAGTAGTAGTAATGAGCTACTGTGCAATAAGCATCATTAGATAAATGTGCAGTAATGCAAGCTACTGCATAGTCATTTGCTACATAGTTATGCAGGTATTAAATGACTGCCTAGTAACAACTGCACAGTAGAAATGGCCTTCAATTTAGGAACTGCTGAGAACCTGTCATTCATAATCTTAAGCCATATCCAACAGCACATCTGCAATCTTCTTTTATGTCCAAGTACCAAGTTTTCAAGATATGTATGCACAAGGAAGAGAGAAGCAAGGTTAAGGGAAAAGAAATTAAAATAGACTTAATTAATTACATTTGATAATTAATATAGGAACATCTTATAAATGCTGGAAGCATCCACAGGGAGCTTATTAGGTATTGCTCAGGTAGTAAATGCTTTGACAAGGTCCTATTGCTCTGAAGGATGTTTTTGAAGCCAGTTGAGTTTACAACAGCATGAACATCATAAACACTCAGATGATTTCAGTTACTTTTGATGGGCTGTAGGGAAAAGAAAGGACTTTTGTGTGTGGTTTGTTCTATTTAAAAATGAAGTGTATGGTGGAACCATATATTTAAGAAAAGTTAAGTTATAGGAATTTTCTTTCATATGTTACTTGCCACTGAAACTAGTAATAGTTTTTCCAAAAGAAAATAGTTTTGACAAAACGTTTTCCCTGAAAAAATGCTGGGTTGTAACAATTTTTTTAACAGGAAAATTCTAACACTTTTTTTCTTTCCATTTGGTTCTTTTTGTCATTGAAGTTTGTTTTAGAGATAGAAACCACACAACCTAGCAGAAAATAACAGGTTAAAGGTAAACATAATTTTTATAAATAAATAGCAGAAAGTCCAAATATGTCAGAGATAGCCATTAGGGCTGTGTGAAGCTTTGAGTGCTGATTCGGTTCGAAGGAGATTCAGCTCGATATGGTGGCCGAATCTCCAAATCCAAATTGAATCAGGGGACCAATAAAAAGGTCTGAATTGATTCAAAACTCTCCTAATTGATTCGGAAAAGATTCAAAGAGCTTTGACAATTTGGGAAGTGCTCGGTCACTGCAGCAGGGAGCTGGACCCGGACTTGGAGCTGGTAAGTAGGAGGTGGGGGAGGGGAGTCTGGAGGAGGGGATCATGGGGGGACGCCTGCCAGGCTCCATCCCCTGCCTGCTCCCCCAGCCCTGCCAAGTATCCCCCCAACTACTGCCTGCTCCCCGAGCCCCCTCACACCATGGCTGCCCCGCCTGACCCAGCACCTGGGCCTTTAAGAAAAACACCCCACAAAACCTCAGACTCACTGGTTCCTGCCAGCAGGGGGACAATCCCACTTCCCCCCACTGCCACTTTTCACAGATGAGCCTATGAACTGCACTTCATCATCCTCCTAGGTACAGAAACTCATGGACTCAGTATAGACGTTGGAATTCTGACACTACAACCTGCCGGACATCTGACTCCCCAGGTACCTCTCCACTTTTACCTGCACTGCTACATCTCCCTTTCCCCCCACCCCAGTCTATCCCTCACCCCCTGATGCCTCCATTTCCATTTTCACTGACTGGCTTTCTTGCCTGCATTGCATGCCAGCCTCTAGCTTCTTTACTGTTCCTTCCATCCAGGAACTCAGCCTGATGAAGGGTTTTTCAACCTTGCTAAGAAATACTTCTGTAACTATACAGATGGTCTACTAAAGAACCCAGATTAAATTGACCCAAAGAACCTTGCCTGCCAGTGCCATGTCCTTAGACCAACACCCCTAGCATCTGTCCCCAAGTCAGCTGACTGGAAGGACACAGGGCCCTGGGCACATCTAAGCTCCAGGTCTGGGGCTAGCAGGGAGAGTTCTCTGGCAGCTGCTGGAGAAGAAGGTCATGCAGGAAAGGAAAGAAAGGCTCTGTGACAGTTTGGCTGCCTGAGATGCTGCTGGTGCTACTGTGCTGCTCACTAGGTTATTATTACCTGTTGTTATTTAAAGTAGTGGACTGAAATGAGGCTGCAGGGGAGGAGGAGACCTCACTGAGGCACACTACTCTGTTGTGTAGAGGTCCCAGTGCCAGTGAGTACACACCTTAGCACACACACACACAGTCACATGTCCGTTTTGCTTGTCAGCAGCTTGAGGTGCAGTTTCCCAGAAACCCCTGCACCTATCTCCTTGAAAGCTTGCAGGCTTCACGCCCTGAGAATGAGCTACTCCCCTTGCTGTTTTCATCCAAGTCTGCCAAAAAATGACAAAGTTATAGGCAGTTTCATGCTTCCCCATTATAACCTATGGGCAAAACAGTTTCCAGAAAATAAAACAGAATAGTGCTTTTGAAACAAAACGAAACTTGAAACAAAACACCTGTCCCATTGAAACGGTGAAACAGAAGTCAAAATGAAACGGTGCTGTTTCGCACAGCCCTACTGTCTACATATGTGCTACTGTGCAGTTAATCTAATACCTGTATCTACAGATACTAGCCAACTAACCATAGCCTAATTTACAGCACAGTAAATTTACAGCCATGCTTGTGTAAAAAGTGATGCTTTACTGCACAATAGATTAGTCTACCGTACAGTAAAGTTTCTTATGTAGAGACAGCCTCAGAGGTGGAATTTTAATCACTTCAACACAATAAACTGATAACTTGAGATTTAGGCTCAAGCTGAACTTTAGTCATCCATGGTATGAAACAGCATTCTGCCCATGGTGTCCTTGAGGCAGAATCTAATATCTAATAAAGATCTAATATTCCCATGTGATTCCAGACTCTTAATTTTACTCTTTAAATTATTAAAAATCAGGTTAAGGTTAAAAATTGAGATCATTCAAGTAAGGGTTACGTGTTCAAGCACTGAACTCAAAAGTGCCAACATTGTGCAAACTTATTTTGAACTCAAGCAGTGGGTCTCACAAGTTTGGCTATCCTTGTGAAATATTTACTACAGTGGGGCAAAATTGTATAAAGGAGAAGTGAAAGTGTTCCTTCTAATTTTAACTCAAAAAAACATTTCTGAAATCCACAGTAGTCTTCCTTAAAAAGAAATGAAGAACAGGAAAGGGACCCTATTCTTACTCTCTGTAAGTCAATGAATTACACAGACTGATTTATACCTGCTGATTAGGCCTAAAACTGGACAAGTATCATTGACTTGAAGTATACAGATGAAGACTGAAATCAGAAAAGCAGTACATTTAAGAAATAGTTAAGAATAGAGTGTGGCAGTCTAATACTTTTCTACCTGCCACAATGCCAAATGGAAAACTATTCACTAATGTAGAGATGACTGATTTCAAATAAAAAAAATATGAAGCCTTCACTGGCAATAAACTAGTGACAAGACAAGAACTTATTCTTAGACTAGTCTGGCAAAGTTTGTCTCTATTCTATGCACATTTTGTTTATGTTTCAGGGCAGTTACAGCTAACAGAACCTTCACAGAGCCTTCTTGAAAGTGGATTTTTCTAAATGCCTGCAGGAGACAGATCAGTGTGATAAATTTGGTCCTGTGCTGTTAATCTCTAAAGGTATTGTGGCTGGTATTTTCACACGAGGCATTTAAGAGGTGCTTTAGAAATGCAAAATTATCAAAATGCTCATTTCCTGGTTAGTTTTGTGCTACTGCACAGCTGTGCTCAATTGGGCAGGCATTTGAAAAACAGCAGGAGAAAAAAAGCTAAAACAATATGTTCTTCCCCCCTGTACCATTCTCAGTTTAAAAAAAAAAAAAAGAAAGAAAGAAAAAAAACCGCTAGAAATAGATAGTATCAGAATGTTGAATACAAAAACTGAACTACATTGTATGCATTTTTCTGGACAGCTTATGATCTAAATAAAAACTGGACACAACAACTAACAGAAAATGGAAGGAATGCTGAAATTAGCAAATAAGGTCACCCAGTTGCATAGGTTAGGTTGTCTATAAAGCCCTCCTGGGATGAGTCTTATTACACATATTTTTGGTGGATCCTGAAACTTGCAAAGTATTCTTCAGTTCCTACCAAGTTTGGCAGTTTATTGACACCACTGACTTGGATCCATATTGGACAGAAAGGGTGCCTCTACACATGCAAATAAGCACGGCTAAATTTAATGCGCATTAAGCTAATGTGCATTAAGTTATTTTTGGCAGGTGTCTACATGTGCAGAGACTCTTGGGACTAAAGTTAGTGCATGTGGCACTAAAGTTAGTCCCAAGGCCCTCCAGACCTACCCTATGCCCCTGTGGCCACCAAGGGGAGCCCCAGCCTCCGGTGACATGGCTGCCAGCACTTGGCAGCCATGTTGAAACCAAAGCCAGGGGCCAGCACCTAGCAGCAATCTTGGAAACTCTGATCTATAGCCAGCCCCTTCCCTGCCCGGCAGCCACATGCACAGTGCAGGGGCAGCATGCACTAGCTCCCACCTTGTCCACCCTGATTCCCCATACCAGGGATGCCCCTGGCAGTGGTGCCCAGCACCCTGCTGCTCCAGCCCAGTCCAGCCCCTGCCAGCAATGACCAGTGTCCTGTGCTGTTGCTGGCCATGGTGCTGGCCTTGCTGACCCCAGCAGAACCCACCTGCCCAGGCCCCAGGACAGCTGTGCACCTACCAGTGGGGGACACGGCACTGGCTGTGGGAGGCCCTGGCCAGCCATGTCCTTCTGCACTCCCTGCTCCAGCCTGCCGGCTCTGCCACCCACACACTCCCTACACCCTACCCACCCACCACCTCTCTGGGTAAAACAAAAAAACTTTATTGCCCTCACAACACCCACCCCATTCCTCCCCAATCAATACACAGTGCTCCTCCACCACCCTCCCCAACCACCATCAATAAAAAACCCTCCCCCTAAAAACAAAACTATTTACAACAGTCTCAGTCTTCAGGTCCCAGAGTGGGGGGCTGTGGGGTTGGGGGGTTAGGGAGCAGAGTCTGGGGGAAGATGCCCAGCACCTCAGCTGTGGCCCATTACCCCATGGATCCCAGGGCCAGAGCAACTGCAGTGGAAAGTGGGCTCATGTCCAGCTGAAGGTGGCTCCCACTCCGGCTGTCCAAGAACAGGGCCAATGTCCCCAAGGTCCCATGATTGGCTTCTTATCCACTTTTCATCAGGGTGAGCAGATGGTCCCAGATGGGTAGCAAAGGATCCAGGGTAGGGGCTGGGCCAGGGGCTGCAGCAGGCTGGAGGCAATGGAGGGCCTCCTCCCAGGGCCAGGCAGGGGCTGGCTGCAAGGCAGTAGGTGGAACCCAGGTGCCCTGCGAGGCCCCAGGTGGGGGCTGGGCAGTGGGGAACATGGCTGTGGCTGCCAGGGCCAGGAGGATGTTCAGGGCCTGGTGGTCACTGTTCCCTCACTGCTGGAGCAGCTCTAGGTGCTCTCGCTCCAGGGCCTCCATGCAAGCCTATCGGTCCTGCCATGCTCAGTCCCGGGCCTCCACCTGGGTGATGTCCTCTGCCCACCTGGCATGTTTCCACACCTGTGCCTGCTCCTGCACCTCCCACTCTTCCACCCCTGCCATCATCCACTGGAGCAGGAGCATGCAATCTTTGGTCCGCTGCTGGTGAAGGCAGCACATTCAGCGGGCTCCAGTAGTGGGTGGTGGTAATCCTGAAGCTGCATCCCCACTGGGGCTGGAGGGCTCTCCCCCACATCCAGATGTTGGCCCTGAAGAGGCAAGAGACAAAGACTTTTTTGAGAGTTTGCAACATGTCGGAGATAAGATGCTTTGCACCGGAGGCCAGGCAGTGCATGTCCGCTATTCAGGGATTGACTGTATACAGGTGCCCAGGGAGCATGGTAAGCTGGCCAAGCAGACCCAGAGCCAGCTGGTCTTTGGCTGAGCCCCTCCACCCCTTTGTGCTCCCCTGGGTCTGGTGTGCTACTGGGTGCTGGCTGCAGGCAGTCTGCCTCCCCTGACTCCTTCCCAGGATGGGACAGGCCAGGCTGTTGATAGCACCTGCTGCCACAGCTCCAGACTCCACTTATTCTCCCTCTCTCCCTGCAGGCCAGCTGCTCTGGCGTGCTGACACTAGCCCATGGCATCTGGGCTTGGGGTGCGCAGGGCTCCTGGACAACTGGGCAAAGTGCTGGCCACTCCCCTACCCCCTCCACAGGGGGCCTCTCTGGGGAGTTGCCCGAGGGCTGCCCTGCCCCTGCACCACAGCTGCACCTGAAATAGTCCCCTGATGTGCATGCCCTAGGCAGTATGCAATGAGCTGTTTATGTAGGCTGAGGAATGCCTGACCCACTATGCCCTGCTGCTGCTGATCCTCTTCTGGTGCCCTGGGCACATCTGCACTTTGGGTTTGGGACCCTGAGCTATGATGGCATGGGGGGCAAAACCAGGCAGCCCCACAAGCTCCACCACTGCCTGGAGGGCTATTTGTCATAGTGTTACATATCCCTACTTCCTGCTGACAAGGAGGAGATCACTGCTGGCATTATTGCCTTCCTTGGTGTGTGATAGGCCCATGCCTGTCCAGGTCTGGGGACATGGGCTTCTCAAAGCTCTGAACTGTGTCTCACCTCTCTGTGTACTGTAGGGGAGGGGTGGATCTGGAGTCAGGGGAGTGCAGGCAGGCCGGGCAGGGAAGAGGGCAGGGGCCGGGACCAGGGACAGGAGCAGGACAGGGCCTGGGAGGGCCCTCCCCACAGTGCAGGACTTAGTACATTTCCAGGGCTGGCAAGGCTGGCAGCTTAGCATGGGCCTCCCTGTTGGTGATGGCGACCGGCTGTGCCCAGTGTCCTCAACCCATGGTTGGACTGGTGCCTGGCTGGACCCCCTCATCTGGGGAGAGGCTGGCCCTGGTGACAGCCAGTGGTGTCCTGGCTTGCTGCTCCTCATGGCTGGGGCTGGAGGTGTGGAGCTATCAGGGCAACCACTGGTCAGTGCTTCTCGAGTTGCCAGTGGGTGCAGAAGCTGGGGAGGTAGGTAGGGTGGGGTTCTAAATGCCCAAGGGCCCCTCCTGTGGTGAGGTGTCAACACCGGAGAGGTCAGGGTGGGGCAGGGGCTCAGGCAGGCCAACTCTGCTGGTGTAAACTTCAGGGTTATGGCATGGGTCCAGGAGTGCCAAAATAGTGGTCAGTTCTCACATGAAAGGCATGGTCTTGCGGGTGTGACTGGACCAACACTTTTGGTTGGTCACAAATACCCACTGTGCATGCAAGGCCTTGAGATCTTTATGTGGCACTGCTCTGCCATGTTGGAGTGCCCTCTCTCATACATCCCACCTGACAGAGCCTCATAAATATTGGTGTTTGAGTGCCGATTCAAACTGCCTCTGTACCTCCACATCCCCCCAGAGAGCCATGAGGTCCCTAACCTTCTCCTGGCTCCAGTTGGGGCCCTGGGCATGTACACTTGGGTGGGGGTAGTCCTCGAAGGGGAGGGCATGGTGGTGTGTCCTGCACTGGCTCTCTGAGCCCCCAAACAGCTGTCCCTGTAGGGCTGGCCCTGAAGAGCTGGTAGGAGCAGCCAGTGCAGGGGCACAGCAAGGGTCTGGGAGCCATACAGCAGAGAGAAATTTGGCACAGGCCCTGCAAACAGAGGAGACACTGCTGAGAGTGAGCAGCAGCAGGGAGCAGGTACTGGCCCTACTGCCAGAGAAAGCCAGACAGCAGCCCTGGAGAAATCCCAGGACTGGGCAGGGGGACCAGCAGGCTGTAGCCCTTTGTAACACTCACCTGTGGCCAAGCAGGAGCTTTGGCTAGAGGACAGGACTAGCAAAGGCAGCTGTACTGGCAGGTCCTGCTGTGTACCCCCCAAGGCATAAAATGGCTGGAGGTTTTTATAGCCTGCAGCTAGGGGCTGCCACAGAGCAGTCCACGCTTGGGCAGGAGAGGCAGCCAGCCAGAAGTCCTGGGGCTGGGCAGACCTGGCACTAAAGTTAGTACCAGGTCACATCTACACGTATGTTAATGTGCTTTAACTAATCACACCTAAATTTGGTACCTGGATTTTCAGGTATCAAATTTAGGCATGATTAGCCTAAATTCACCATTTTTAATGTGCACATGTAGTCATGCACCCTTAATGTGTAATGAATAAAGTTACTGTGCATTAACGTGTTTCATGTAGATGCGCTTAAAGGGCAACAAAAGAGAAAATAAGTTACATCAAAAGCTTGAGAAGTTTGGTCCTGTTTAGTTAAGCCAGGAAGCTTTCTTCAAAAAAATCAGGTTGTGCCAACAAGGGATTTTTTTTCATTAAGTAGGGAAATGGAATGTCCCCCACATATTCAGTGTGCTTTCTTTGCCATTCCAGTTTAGTTTCTATAAGGGACTGAAGCAGGCTAGCTGGTAGGAAGAGTCATTCTTACCATATCTGTGCCATCAAACTATATTTTTGTTTAGGGTTTTAGACCAAAAAAAGTAGAAAAAAATAATAAAACTACTATGGTTCAATTTCCACATGGTCTATGAAATTGCACTTTTGTATGTAGTTTTATTTTATTACTAATTTTGAAGTTACTCAGCATTACATTTTAATGTATTTCAGTTAAATTCTTTCTACCCTAATCTTGAGGTCTGAACAGGTATTCTAGGACAAAGAAAAAAAAAAAAAAGAAGAAGAAAGAAAATTGGCAAAGTAGGCCACAGAAAATAATTGTTTCTTCATCTCCATTATTCTTATTTCCTGTATGTGTGTTTATAACTAAAATTGTTTGGCAGTTGCTCAGTGCTTCTCCGGTACAGGCAGTAAAATAAAGCAGAGGGGCATTGGCCTACTTCCTCAGGCTTCAGTCTTTTCATTACTGGTATTTGTCTCCCACGCTTATCTTTCCATTTCTGAGAAGTGAACAAGACTACACAGGAAAACAATTGTCTCAAGAAGTACACATTTACAAACCCTCAATAGCCTAAAGAAGCCTGCTAGAATAATCAACCAAATTATATGATACTGAATATGCTGTCAAACTTCTAGAAAATGTTATAGTAATTCTTCTAGTATTCTTAGCATCACTGTTTGATGATAATATAGTCTTAAGATAACATTAAAAAAAGTAAATGATCCTCCTAAGCCAAATCTAATTGCTTTGCTATCACACCACAGCCTAAGATGACTTGACATATAGAGGAGGAAAATCAAATCATGCAAACATCTTGAAAGGTTAGTTTCCATCCAAGTTGAGTTGTTTGGGAATTCGTCCCAAACCAACTTTTCAAAGAAATCGATCATTTTTAGTGAAGCTGGTATAAGGAAGCTCTCTCAGACCAGAATGAGTCACAACCAAAAAGGAGAAAAACATACACCAGGCATGTCTACACGTGTTTTTATGCCTAAACTTAATGCACATTTGCCTAATGTGCATTAAGGCAATTTAGGTGCGTAGCTACACGCGTACAAGCTAAGGCACATTAATAAGGTGTGCTTTCTTTGCCGAATCAATTAAATCTTCACAAGTTAGTGTAAACTGCATAGATTGAACCAATAAGCATGTGAACAGCCATTCACTTTTGATTCCAGAAATGCAGTCACATGCCTGAAATGGCCCAGGCTAAAAGCCAGGTGGCATGAGAGCATGCCTCCCTGCTCAGCTGAAGCAGACAGCTTGGGCCAAGGCTAGCCCACTTACCCTGTAAAGTGAGGGGGGAGTTGCAGGGGAGGTGCAAACTTGGGACTCAAGTTATAGCAAAATGCTATGGCAACATAGTGTTGGCAGGCAAAAACCATGACGCCGCAGCTATGCCGCTATAGAAATATGCTCCCTCATTGTAGGTCATTGCTACAGTTATGTAGTGGCTAAAAATAACCATGCACCATGCAAACAGTGTAATACAGGCTATTACTGTGCTGTTTTTTAATACTTCCAAAAGTACTAAATCCAGTCCTTGGGAGCTTGTCCTTTTAATTACCCTGACTCCTTTATTCTATCCTTTGGTTCTTGAACCTAGTTAAACCAATTCAGGTAGCTCAGTGGGGTCTTGCGGTAGATAAATCTACACTCCTAAAGTGTTTGTAGAGAACTGAACATCAGGCTCCAGTTGCTGGGTATATTTTCTGACCAGCTTGCTTGTGAATTAAATCAGTAGAAGCATGTGGTAAATACTGTAACTGCTGAGTGAAGATACATCAATAAATTATTTTAAGGATCTCTAAATGTCTCACAAAAGTTTTGACATTTAAATTATGATCACTGGTATCTGAATTAACACCTGTTGAAATTAACAGGCCAGTTCAAAGCATTTATTTCGAGCTCTCCATAACTACCAAACCTTGGTTGTCCCAGTTCTATTTGGTCCTATTGGTTTTACCCTGAATTTTGAAGGTTTTCATTGCAATCCTAGTTGCTAAGAACTTCATTTTTTAAAATAAAAAATAAAACCATCCTCCCCATTTTGTCGGTGAGAATTATGAAAATTCTCTCTAATGTGCCACCGTATTGGGTCCAATAGTAGAAAGTTGATTTATGCTTTTATCACTCTTGATGATGGTGGAGTCTCATGGGCTAAGCACAGACAGTCAAAAAGCCCAAGGCTGAATCAATTTATTCTTCACAAGTTAGTGTAAACTGCATAGATTGAACCAATAAGCATGTGAACAGACATTCACTTTTGATTCCAGAAAAGCAGTCACATGCCTGAAATGGCCCAGGCTAAAAGCCAGGTGGCATGAGAGCATGCCTCCCTGCTCAGCTGGAGCAGACAGCTTGGGCCAAGGCTAGCCCACTTACCCTGTAAAGTGAGGGGGGAGTTGCAGGGGAGGTGCAAAGCACTCTGGGATGCTAGGAGACTGAATTAACTTGAATCTGGAAGGGATCTGGGACAGAAGTTCAATAAACCGATTTAACATAAATCAGTTAAGTCTGATACTACATCCTTTCAGGTTTATCTTAAACCAGTTTGGGCCATTTTGAAAATGGTTTATGTGCACTGAACTTCTGTTGTGTTACAGAGTTTAACCAGTTTCTGACAGCTTATACTGGCTTATTTCTAATTTCTGTCCCTGGGCATGTTGGTATCATCTGTTGGCAAACACATAAATGGAAGATCAGACCAATACAACAGTCACAATGGGTGTGAGAAGTGAAATTGTTCATTAATGTTGCAAGATAGCATGTTCTTACTTTGTGTTGCTCACACTTTTCAAAAAAGTTATCCTGTTTCATAGTGGTCGAGGGCAACATTGCAAATTTGTCACCATTTTACTCTGTCATGAGCTGTTACTTCTCAGTTGCTAGGGTCGACCCAATATGCTTTCATGTTGGAACTCAAGGTACATTTGTACTGACCACCAGTGAATTGTAGTATATATTATGGGTATTCTCAAGTCTGCCATGAGAGGGGATGTTGAGACTATTACAGATAAATTTTTATGAACGTTCTGTCAACGCTGACCATTTGATAATAGTTAACAGTTCCAGACCTGGAAACCTTGTCTGGCCATTTAATTTACTGACAGACTGAAGACAGCACAAAGGGAACTGATCAAGGCTTCTGGTGTGGTAATGATATGTTGCCCAGGTTTCCCCAGCTGTCACTCCTTTTCCTTTCTAGGATCATAAACTCACAAACTGTGTTCTTTTGACTATTAAGTTCTGAATCTTTTCCAGTGATGTTTAGTTCATGAATTTTCAGCAAGATGTTATCTCAGAAATTTCTATAATACTATGAGCCAGACACTTAGTTGGTATAAATCTGTGTTGCTCCATTATCTTTAACAAAACTTAGCTGTAGCTGTCAAGGATCTGGCCCAAATGTCACTGTTCTTTTTAAAACAAGCATGCAAGGAACATTAAGAAACACTGCATTTTCCTTTATATGTAAGGTAAGCATCCCATTTGGGAGCAGGCTTGCCCTTCTCAAGAAATAATTCCAGGTTTCACTCTTCCCTGGTCTTGTAGAAGGTTTTTCAGCTAATGATACAGCCGTGTATTACAAAGGTAAACACACACATATAAATCTGGATGAAGGATGAAGCTGAACCTGAAGAATTCAACTGCATCTATTAGGATTTGCATTCAGAGACTTGAATGTTAGGAAGACAAAAATACCCAAACAAAAACAAAAAACAGAGCAAAACCTCTCTCATCATTTGTTGTTCATTGTTATACTCTCTGGCTGCGTCTACACAAGATGCTGACTGTGCAGCCGTTACTGCACAGTCAGTTAGTACTTGTATACACAAGTACTAAATGCCTGCGCAGTAACTGGAGTTATTGCACAGGACCATCAACAAATGGCTTTTAGGTGATGCTGACTGTGCAGTAGCTTGTTACTAGTGTGCAGTAGCATCACATCATGCTTATTGTCACGTGAAGCTACTGCGCAGTAGGGCTGTGCAAAGCTTCGGGTGGTGATTCGATTTGGAGGAGATTCAGCCTGATTTGGTGGCTGAATCTCCAAATCTGAATAGAATCAGGGGACCAATTAAAAGGTCCGAATCAATTCAATGCTTTCTGAATCGTTGGAAAAGATTTGGAGAGCTTTGATGATTCAGACAGTCCCCAGTGGCTACAGCAGGGAGCTGCAGCCAGATTTGGAGCTTGTAAGTAGGGGCAGGGGAGGGGACCATGGGGAACCCCTACCAGGCCCCATCCCCTGCCTGCTCCCCCAGCTCCCCCTACCCCACTCACTCCCCCAATCCCCTCCCCCACCACGGCTGCCCTGCCTGCCCCAGCTCCGGGCCCTTTAAAAAAAAGCCCCATTCACCGGGTGCTGCTAAGCGAGGGGGCCCCATACTGCATGGGGGGCTCTGCATGAGCCCCATGACCCCCCCATGCTCCCCTAGCCCCTGTATGACTGCCCTGCCCAGCCCCACTCTGACCCTTTAAGAAAAAAAACCAAGAAAAACCCTGGGACACACCAGCTCCTGCAGCAGCCTTGGGGCTTCAGGGGGGTCATGCAGAGCCCCCCATGTTGCGATGGGTAGTGGGGGGTAGTCCAGGGTTTTTCTTCTTTTTTTCTTAAAGGGCTGGAGCCACGGTGGGCAGGGCAGCCATGTGGGGGGCTGGGACAGCAACGGGGGGTCAGGGGCTCATGTAGAGCATGCCATGCAGCATGGGGCAGTGGGGGACAGTGTGGGGCACCTTGTGACCAGGGGCTTTTTTTTTTTCCAAGTGTCAGGAGCTGGGACAGGTGGGGCAGCCATTGCCGGGCTTGGAGAGTGGGCGGGGGATGGGCCCAGGTGATTTGGAGATTCAGCTGAATTGATTTGGGACAGTAATTCGAATCACTGAATTGAATTATTGTCCCCCAAATTGGCCGAATTTGAATCTGAAGTGAATACTAGCCACTTTGCATAGGCCTACTGTGCAGTAGTAATGAACTACTGTGCAGTCAGCATCTTGTGTAGATGAGGCCTCTGAATGCATATTGAGCACTAACATTTTCCCATCTTTTTTCTATTTCTCCCCCATGGAAGATCTAATGCAAGTTCATGTTCAGAGCTTTGGCAACCTTGCCAAAAACCTGTTTACTAGCTTTAGAGTCTTTGATCACACCCTAAGGTTTATACCTCCCATTCATAATACAAGTAGTTTCAGCAAGAATAGCTCTAATTCAGGGCCAAGACCCATAAATCAGTGAAGGATTTTGTTTGTAACATGACCATTTATTTTTCTTGGCTTATTCTTGTTTCTCAAGTCTTCTATAAAGCAGAATTCAGAGGGCATAACCCAACAGGAAAACCTTAATCTTAATGTGCACAACTACACTGGCACATTGTGAGATCCTCTTTTCTGTAAAACAAAGATTAATTTGTCAGGCTCTCTTCCATGATGCTGACATTTTATATTTAAAAAAAGAAAAACAACATGTAACATGACCAAACACTATAAACACTGAGATCTCAAACAATGTAGAGTCTAAAGGGAAATAATTATTTGGGGGTTTTTTGTTTGTTTGTTTGTTTTTAATTATTATTTGGAAGTTTGATTTTTTTTATAGCCAAACCAACCCTGAAAAGCTGATTAATGCACAACTAAGAAGAGCCCCCTACTTCAGAGAAATAAAGTTTCACTGGAAAACAACAAAAAACAACCAACCCCAAAGACAAACCTAAAAACATACAGGATACGTCCCCATGACAGCATGTGTGTAGTTTGTGGCACCTCAAAGTAGTCTGAGGCACCATAAAACACACACAGCACATGTGCATCCATTCTCCATGCTCCTAATTTGCAGCACAGCAGGCTTTTTGGGCACTGGGAAATCCCAGTGTCAAAAAGAAATACTGCTGAAAAAAGCAGCATGGTTCATGTGGCAGCAACGTGCACCACCAGAAAAGGAACCTGGCCAGCCAGAGGCATACTGGCTGCCAGTCAGGCTCTGAGCAGCTGGATCACTACTGCTGCTGCCCAGGAGGCCCCCAGGATCCCAGGTAAGACTGGGGCTAGCACCTGTGCTGGCCCCAGCCTTCCCTACCCCATCTGGGACAATATGCCCTGCCCCATCTGGGACAATATGCCCAATATAGGCAGCACCAACCCCACGTGCAGGGGCATGCATAGTGACATAAAACAGGAGCACAAATTTGTGCTGCTGGTATTTTTGCATGCCCCTGCATGTGAGGATGCACCTACAGGGGACATCAACATGTGTGCTTTTCTACCGAGTTGACTAATTATCTCCTCAGTAAAGCGTTATCATCTACATGTGTGGTGCTATTAAGCCAGAGTAAACTAATTAACTCTGCCATACAATAGTACTGTCTAACACAAGTACAGTCCTGCAGCAGAAATATTTAGTGTGCCACAATAGATATGTAGCTGGTGACCAGGGCTGGCTGGGGCACAAGATTGGTACAGTGCGGGGCTGCCTGTCAGATAGCTCTGCACTGTAGCACCCTTGTGCCCCAGCTAGTCCCTCCGCAGCACACTAAGCCAGGCTGGAGCAGCTCTGGGTGACAGGCTGACCTCCCATGCCCCCTGCCAGCCAGGACTGCACTGCCCTGTCTCAACGTGCTGTGGTCCCAGGAACATATGTAAATGCTGCACCCAAGAGCAATGAATTCCGGTGCATACTAGGCCAGAGTTTATTCAGCCCTGCTAACTGCACATGTAGATGAACTCACAGTGTGGTTTATGATGAAACCCCACAAGGAAAACTATGTACCCCATGACTGAAGTGTGCTAAGCAGTTGGGTGTTGTTGCTTTTATTCTGACCAAGAGTGCAAAGCCATACAAACATCTTCATACTTAAATGTGCAAAAAAGCAGAACAGATGAGGGCTTTCAGCAGCTTTGTAATATTAAACAAAAAACTACAAAGCTACTGCAAAACTCCTTTTTTCTCATGGAAGTTTTCAGTTTTGAGTACACAGATTTGGAACTTATTTGTCCCAGAAATGGGTGGTTGAGTTGGTGGGGCCTGACAGTCAGATTGTAAATTCTACTTGCTGTGATGCTTTGGAAATCTTCCACATATAATCAGCGGCAGGCTCCTACTGGAAAAAAATGAATACTCTGACTAGTATTATGCCTATAATACAGCTCTCTTCATCAGGTACATTGTAATGACTTTACATGGTACAGTTAATAAGCTTCTGGCATATGGTGACAAATGCAGCACTTAAGACTGCATGCACACACACATTCATTTAGCTGAACGGACAGGAAAAAAATTATATCAAGTTAAAAGGGAATGAAGATTTGCCATGCAACATCAGCTGCTTTATGTTTTTGCTTTATGCATACACTAGCCCATGGTAAATGGAAGTAAGCAGTGGTAACTTAGCCCTGTTTTTATTCAGGGATAAATTCTTCCAATTGTGGGATAGAAAAGGGCACATAAAACAGTTACTGAGGAACTGTTGATATGCAGTAAGTCATCTCCTTTTAACACAATATAATTTGTTCATGTGTCCATATCCAATAAGAACAGCTGTTCTTTAAACCAACTTCAGTGAACTTTTGATTAGGCCCTTAATTCCATTTTTTTTTAACACAAGCTTATTCACCCATCTAGCCTGCAAGCTTCTTAAAGCAAATGCAAAATTGAATTAATTAATTATGTCAGCAAAAGTACATAAACAAAGAGAATTTTGCTTTCTTATTTAGCCTGGGTAGTGGTCAATTATGTACTACCCTCTCCAATTGAAGGGAATGTTAGCAGGGCAGGTGCACTGTGGGGCGAAACTCCCTCCTTCCCCTATAGAGTACAGCCAGGATACATCTTAAGATGTAACTATATACAAGTTTATTAATATATAAGATGTGTTAAAAATGAAACATTTATAATAAAGACATGGGAACTATGTGCAATATATATATATATATATATATATATATTGCACATATATATATATATTGCACTCACATACACACACCCACACAACTCTATGCAAGAGTTTGTGTGTGTGTGTGTGTGTGTGTGTGTGTGTGTGTGTGTGTGTGTGTGTATACACACATCTGGGTGCAGGTGAGGCATCTGGGAAACAAAGAGTCTCCATAAACGTCATGCAATCTTATACTCTAGTGAAATACTAATCTACAAATATGAGGCCGAGGGCCCAGGGCAAATAAATAAACAATAGCAATGCCCCAAGAAAGGAAAGGCCCTAGATGAGAGGAGGGGAGTGGAGAGCCCCAAATACCCCAACTTCCCCTTTAACCAGTCTAAATATCTCAACTACTTGTCACAGGGGGGAAAACCCTCCTCCCCTGTAGGAATCTCAGGCAACTCACAACTCCTCCTGGTGAGGCTGTCCTTGTCTTCCAGGGCAAGGTGTCTCTCCCCTCGGCAGGGGAGCCTCAGCTGCTTTGGCGGCTCTCCCAGCCTCTGGCCTGCTCAGGACCCTGTGCACTGCTCCGTGCACCGTTGGCCCTGCCTTGTGCCACAGGTTGGGGACCCAAGCTGCCTGGTGCAGCACCAAGGTTTCGATCTGCTCCCGGATCCTTCATGCACCAGCTGTGCACCATGTACACAGCCCATGCCAGGGGTTGGAAAGCCTAGCTACCTAATACAGCTCCAGGCTCTTGGTCCACTCCTGGACCCTTCATGCACTGACCCGTGCACTGACTGCTTGACCTCATGCCAGGGGTTGGAGACCTGAGCCGCCTTGTGCAGCTCCCAGGGTCTCAGTCCCTCTTGGATCTTTTGTGCGCCAGCCATGCACTGACGCTGCACTTCCTTGCGGTGGGGCTGCTTCCCATCCAATGAGGAGTCTTTGGGCTCTCCCGGGATAACAGCTTCACCCCACTGGCCAGCTCTGTCAGCTCTTCCTTGCCCTCTCTTCCTTCCCAGCTCTTCCTTGCCTTCCCTTGAAATGGCCACACATGTGCTGAGCACACTGATCCTTTTTTCCCTTCAGGGGCTCCATCTCCAGATTGGAAACTGAAACTGCAACTGCAGACTGCCCCCCAGTCCTACTGTCCCTGCCCCCCAGCCCTGCTGCCCTGTGCCCCCCAGCCAAAGCCCCAGCCCCGCAGCCCTACCGCCCCAGCCCCACTGTCCCTGGCCCCCATGCCAGACTGTGTGGCTGGCAGCAGCTACCCAGAGCTGGGGCTGGCTGCAGCCAGGAGGCTCCAAAGAGCTGTGCCGGGCTCCAGAGCCCCGGCATCAGCTCCATACTGGTGCATGCACCTGAGCATTGGAGCTAGCAGTGGGGGAGGGGCCTGAAGCAGTGCAACCCTGGTCTCTCAACCTCTCCCAGCATAGAGTTGGTGACTGGGCTCCAGAGCCCAGCACAGCTCTTTGTAGCTAGCCTGGGCTCTGGGCAGCTGCAGCAAGCAGGCTGCAAACAGCTGTGCCGGTATGGAGCTGATGCCAGCGCTGCGGAGCCTGGTGAAGCTGTTTGGAGCCTCCTGGCTGCAGCCAGCCCTGGCTCTGGGGAGCTGCAGCCAGCCACAGAGCTCAGGCTGCTCCCACCAGGCAGCTGGGATGCTGCGAGCCCTGCTGGGAGCAGCCTGAGCTCCAGCAGCTACCCAGAGCTGGGGCTGGCTGTGGCATGCTGACCAAAATGGCCTCACGTGCCATACTCAGTAGGCGTGCCAGGGGTTGCCGACCCCTGTATTATAGGGTTGTTTCAAACAACCCCTGATGTGCCAAACTTAGGTAATTTCTAGGGGCAGCAAACAACACCAAATTAGGTGGTTTATTGATAAGATTTGGAATGACAACTTTTATATTCTAAGGAGTCAGAATTCTTGAACAAACTTTACTGTGTTCAGCACTTAATAAAATCATGATCCTTTTTTTCTACCATGCCAAAAGATAGATGAATTCCCACTCCCACCTCCAATCAATCTTTTCCTTTGTCCATGTTCCCACAGATTTAGCAATAACCCAAGTACTATGCTGTCTTTCTTTATTCTTTAGTTTCCAGCCCAGATGGCAATTGTTCAAATGCCAAACATTGGTCCTTTTTTCATAACATAATTGATACCAAAATAAGTTAGAAGAATGAGCTAAATGTTATATTTAAAAATAACACAAAACAGATTTTTTTTCCTTAAAGTGAGAAGGAAGAAACCCTAAACCAGAAAGTCAATCTGGAATGGAAATTAATTCTAATTAGGGCTTGGAAGAGAGTGACAAGGGTATTGATGAATGGCTTTCCTCTTTCTCTTTCATGTGCTTCACTTCCAATCAAAAGATTTGCCTGGTTGCCTCATTATGTAGTGAAAGAAAGAAAGAAAGAAAGAAAGTTATAGAAGACTAAGAAACTGTTAGTACTAAAAGACAGATGACTTGGAGAATAATATCCTCTCATGGAGCTCTTTGGAACAAGATGGTTTCAATTCAGATGCAAAATTGCCTCCTACTGAAATATTTCATATGGTGTATGGACTGATGACTCTAGTGAGACAAGTCAGATGCTATTTCTTTATCATTCCACAACAAGGTAGTTCTGTTTTTTTAAATATATTTTACGTTCCTTAAGGAGCACAGTCTGTGCTATATTGGTAAACACCAATGGCACAGCATAATTCAAGTATCTCTCTCCTTATTTTAAAATAGCAAGACATATAAAATGTAACTTGACATTTTAAAATATGACACATAACAGGGTGGGCCAAGTGCTTTTGTTTTAAAAGCCAATTAGTATTAGTCTTTTCCATGCAATTATTCTAAAGACTTTGGGCAAGACTGGACAAACGAGCTTTCTGTAGCTCTGGGGAAATTAACTGTAGAGTAAAGGCTACTGGCAGCATTAAGCCAGCCATTCGTGAAAGTTCATTTAAAGTGATAGTGTTCATTTTTTGCCATGTTTAGAAATCAAAACATGAACTGCATCCCCAAATGCAACTCCCAAGTCTGTCTCTGACAAAGAATGTGTACAGACATTTGATCTCCCAGAAGAAACTCTCCTGTGAGTGATTTAACCCTGGCTGTACCTAGTTATTTTTCTTCTAGATCAGCCATTTTTGCTCTGGGAGAAAAAATCCTGAATATCTGTACATCCATGTTTTCTCCTGGAAGAGCAGTGACTGTGTGGCTAAAATAAGGCCCACCTACTTACTCTTGCCCTGGCACACCATAGACTGGCACTTAGAATAGATTATGCCCACCAGGGCTGCACTCAGGTTCTCTGTCTCAAGAGAGCCTGAGGATACAACAAGACAATGGAGGGAACAGAGATCCATTTTGATTTGCTTGGGGCCATTCCTAAGTAGTCCACTTTACCTAATTACTAGTCTGTAGTGAACACAAGGAGCAATAATTGAATAGGGCTTGTTTTGTAAGCGGTGAGGGAAGTTATACAAAGAGTCAGGAGGCAAGTCATGCAGACATGGCTTAGGAGGCCATGGAAAAGACTTCTCCTAGGTATTACATATACAGTAGTACAACTCAGATTTCCACCATGTGGATATGTAAGATGAGAATGGACTTAGTTACATTGATTTGAAGAAGAAAGTACTTATCATGGAACAGAGACAAGCCACTGGTACCATGTACTGGATCCAAGAGACTTTTCTACTCCAAGGAGGGGGAATGTATTGCCCTATATAGTGCTTCCAAATAACTGGAATGGTCTGGAAGGTTTGGTCTGGGTTGGGGACCCCATGCAGCATGTGCTGCTTGTGATGCTGCTGTTGGGTGGGTGGTGGGGCCCTGGGTCCTTTTGTGTGCCATTGTTATTTCTGCATGTTGCCAACATTTTTATGTGACGTACAAGCATGAGAACAGTGAGTGATTTTTAATTGGTCATAACTCGGAGAAAGCAAGTGCAGGAACCAGAGTTGAGGTTTGGTCCGGTAATAGAGGTTTATTTCAGTAAAACACAATGAAAGAAGGTTTAACAAGAGAATTGGTGGTATGGTGGCTGGTGATATGATTGTATTAGGTGGTAGCCAGAATGATGGGAGCTACGTACTTACAGTAATCTACATAAACTTTCAAATTGGCACAGGTCTGATTTTTGAGGGTGCCACAACTCCAGCAGAAGTTAGTGGGAGATGTCAGTAAACTTCTGAAAAATCAAGCAGTTGTAATTCATTAAGATGAAAGAGTTAACCATTTTAAAATATCTAACTCTAGTGTGTAAGTATACTAGTGTGTAAACGCTCAGAGATGGCCAGATGAGCCATTTGGCACTGCAGAGTACAGTGACTCAAGTGTTATTGCATTCTCTATTATCTTTACTCTCTTAGGCATGTTGTGTTGTTGTCTTAGAGAACTTTAACATTTTTTGAGTTGTGGTCTTCTGAACTACATGTTCCATAGGTCTTAAGGCCAAAAGAGACCATCATATCATCTCGTTTGAGCTCCTGTGGGTCATTATATCTTACACAGGTGCCCCTGTATTGAGCCAAATGGCTTTTGCTAAACCTCAGGAGCTAAACTGTTGTGTGTCACAGTCAAAGAAAAAAAGAGATTGAGGTGCCAAGGATGGTCAAGGTCTCTGCAATGGTAGGGAACTGACTATACAAAGGCCTCAGATGACCTTCTAGGGCAACCATATCCAGACTGCAAAGGAAAGTGCAAAATCCCTAAGATATCTGCTAATTTGACCAGGGGAAGAATGCCCTCTTTAAACCCAAATCTGGCAAACCACTCTGATCCCCATGCAAGATGCCAGCAAGGTGCTTAAAAGAGCATACTCTGTACCACCTCAGAGCCTGTCTCTTTCAAGTTTAGAAATAATATTTCACTTTGCAAATGCTACTGCAAAACAAGTCATATTATTAATGCAAGTATTCACAAACACCAGAAAGTCTATATAACTACTGTCCAGTAGAACAAGTTCAGCCTACAATTAATGAATTATTATCCAATATAAAAACTGTAAAAAAAGAGAACTGGGTCTTTAAATTAACAATCAGGTATAATTAATTTTATGATAAAACGGCAAAGATTGGCATCTTTGGGACTGGTAAGGCAGGATTAGCATACTTCTATAACTTGGCCATTTGTATATTTGCTGTCCTTCACCTCCTCAAATACCTGATTTGGGAATCTGATGCCAGGTCCAGGTAGGACTGTAAAATGTAAAGTCAGAACATGCCCAGCCTTGACTTCTGTTAATTTGTTGAGTCATTTCTGGTGTTGACCAGTTCACCTAAGTAGCTTAACTATATTTGTTTTAGCAATTTAAGCACTTTATTAATAAAAATCAGCTTTGGACTAATGAGAAACATACTTATTATCTACTGCATGCACCACAAAACAGAGTCCTTTCTGCTTAGTAGTGATGTACATCTTCAAAAATATATCTTTTTGAAGCCATGTGAACCTACATAGGCAGGATCATCAGTCCATAATGAAAGTTTGGAAAGTTTATACATTTAGGTCTCAAAGTAGCATTCTTCCTTTTATTGCCTTTGGGACCAGTTGTGTGAGAACTGTAATGCACCCTCCACTCCTCCATACTGTTGCCTAGGTGTATGTGTGAAAGGTCCTGGTGTGATGGTCGCAGGACTCCATACCAGCAGATTCATCAGGAGCCTCACTAGACCTCTTATGTGTACACCATGACCCACAGGCTTGATGGTTGCTTGCTTCACATACAGTAAAAACTATAAGGTGCTGGAAGGTTTATAAGTCTCATGAAATCTCACCATAATAGATCAATCCTCTAATGCATTATGTATTTCAGAATTGTGGAACTGAGTAAATGCAGTATAAGGTTGTTTTAATCATCTTACACTTCAAACTTAGGTAATTTCTAGAGGCAGTATACAACGCCCAATTAGCTGGTTTACTGGTGTGCTTTGGAATTACAAATTTTGTGTTCTGTTCAAAAACCTGACATGTGAATACGTTTTGTTCACTGAGTGATGTAGGGCATGTTTACTTTGAAATCAGAAACTATGAAAAACTTACTGAGTTTATAGTTGTTCCAAAAAGAATATGTAAATTAATGCCTGAGAAAAGAAAAGGAATCATGTATATGCTTAGGGAAAATGATTGCTAATTAAATTTTTCCCCATAAAATTTGGGGAGTCAGCAAATATATTGATCTGAGAGAGGCCTATAAAATTCATATTTGGGGGTTTAATACTCAAGGCTTGGAAGTTTATTTGGATCAGGTTGGATTTTGGCTTCTATCTCCCCCACATCCAAAAAAATACAGGGAAATTAATTTACAGATGGAGCTAGACAATTAAAATCTGGACATTTCAAGTAGGCATTTAAAATCTGGACATTTCAATGCCTTGTGTTTGATACTTTGCAATGTTTTTCAATATATGTAGTGCAACTATAAAATATTCAAATTGATTTTGATTAATGCAGACAGAGGAACAATAAGAAATACATACACAAGATTATGAATATATGCAGAGGCCACAACTTTAAGTAAAGCATGGACCAGTGAAGAACCATTCTCTGAACTACTCGGCAGTATTTTTCTACTGCAGAATTCATCTGGGCACCGACAGCCTTAACTTTGCCCAAACCTGATGATAGGGATGAGGACAATGCTTTTCTACTGACGTGATGGGAAGCCAGAATCTCAACCTATTCTCCTCATCAACACTGAAGATACAAGAGATGAAAGCCGTGCTACCCAAGGTATGGAGATAAACTCCTACTGTGCAATCTTATGCTAGGACCGTAGACTGAAAGAGTCTATTGGGTTAGGGACTTCACACTGAACCCTTGCTAACCCTCCTGATACATTACTATTATTCTACTGATGGGCTCCAATAAGTGTAGACAACTATATGTATTGCATCAGGCTGCTAGAAAGGAATCCATCTGCTGCCTTAGGTTCTCCATGTCAGATACATGTGCTCCATCCTTTCTGAACAACTCCAGGGAGGTATATTTAATTTTTGTCTTCAAAACCACTACATCCTTTCCCATGGTAGTATCCTTATTACTTTTGACTACCATTTCTTTTAAGGCTGGTTGATTTTTGCACATCTGGTAAGTCATCACCAAACCTAATATCTCAAATCACACAAAGAAGGAAGGCTGAATCTGGCAGGTATCCATTCCTATCCTAATAGATTAATTTTGTTAGGAGAAAAGACAGCTATTTTCACCCAGATGAATTAAGTTCAATTGAGGAGAATGTGAACAGTTGGACCCAGAGGCCGCGTCTACACATGCAGGCATATGCAGTTTATGGCTCCACAAATGTCTTTGTGGCACCACAAGCCACACACATTGCACATTAGCAGCATCATGCATGGTTTAATTTGCAGCACGGGGCAACATTTGCTATCGGGAATTCCTGGTAGCCAACCTCCCCCCCCCAAAGAAAAATTCCAGGAAAAAAAAATGGTGCAAAAATAGTGTGTGCCAGGACATGCGCAGAGATGGAAGAGCAGGCAGTATGTCGCAGAACCCCCCATGCTGAGACACACACAGAGTGGCTGGCTGGATGGGGTGTAGCATGTAGTGTCTCAAGACATGTTGCTCCACATCTCCACATGCTGCTCTCTGGCTGGCTGGGGCACAGGATGATTCAGTGCAGGGGCTGCCTGCCAGCTAGACATGCTGAGGCACCCTGTGTCCCAGCCAGCCCCGCCACCCCCACCCCCACCCCCAACAGCACATGGAGCCCAGCCAGGAGCCAGGAGGAGTTGGGCATGGGCACTTTGCCCACAGTAGGACAATGTGCCCCTGAACAAAGTGCACATGCATGGGCATGTGCTATGGCACAAAGTAGCAGCACACATTTGTGCCGCTATTATTTGTGCCGCTGCAAGTGCATGTCCTGCTCATCTGTACATGGCCGGAGTGGGTAAAAGAATGCAGCCTGCCCCTCTTTTCCTACCGTCTCAAATTGTAGTCACTTCGGAGCCCCCTGTCTTTGTAAAATACAAATTTTCTAAAACACTTATTTTGGCCTATTATCCACATAAACAAACCTCCATAGGCTAGGTTTTCTGTTTGTGCCTGAAATGAATCAGAGAACACATACCACCATTAAAGTTACCTCCCTTGATATTTAACCATGGAACCCAAATACCCATTGTCCACCCCCAGAGAATGGATTTTATCAGCTCCCATCCTTAATATTGCAGCTGATGTAAATGCCCCTATTTTAGCTGAATGACAGCCAAAATGCTCAGAGACAAAACAAGAAATTCAGCTTGTTTCAATGCTACTGTTAACTGAAACCTGGTTAAAAACTATCATGTCTCTACAAATGCTGTATATGGTATTATAATGAATGCTTTCGGTATCTGCCTTAGACAAAAGCTCAATTCCCTGATCCCACTCATCAGTCTTGGTAGCACAGCCATACCATCTATTCTCACCTGGTGTTAAATCAGGATAACCTTTTCGCTCTCACTCTGAGTCTCCCGAGGTTAATATTCAGCATGTCTTATTGTTCTTTGATCCAGAAACTAGCTCTCCTG
Source organism: Alligator mississippiensis (assembly GCF_030867095.1). NCBI lineage: Eukaryota > Metazoa > Chordata > Crocodylia > Alligatoridae > Alligator > Alligator mississippiensis. The sequence goes on along the minus strand of NC_081828.1, from coordinate 149,765,431 downwards.
ACATAAATGCTCCCCAAAGGCTACCAAGAAGGCGTTTACTTCAAGAAGAAAATCAAGTTAGTGGAAGGTGAGACGGTGTGAATTCTAATAAGGAATCAAAATTTTCAAATGTTATCCAGAGAATGAAGCATTTATTTCACATAGCTTTGGCAAAATGGACCTGCTCAATGAATAAAAAAAATATTAGTTGGGTGGAATCAGAAGGGTTCACCAGGAGCAATCTGAAGGTGGACATTATATCACTTTTGGCTATTAGAGCTCTTTATCAACATACAACTACCATGTTCTCCATGAAGAGTAGCATACCAAGCAGCAGAATAATAGCGACACTCACAGGGCTTCCACCTTTTGGACCTTCCCCTAAGGAGATGTGCAAGTTTTTTGGTTAACGAAAACTCAACTTTGTCTTAGCTGGAAATTGAACTTTGTTCTCCTGCATAGCGGACAACTACCCACAATTAAATGTTCTATGTAACAGAGATCCAAAATTAAAAGTGAAAAGTGAGCAGGAGTGTGAAAGCATAAACATATAAATATTTTCTTTCCAAAACCTCCCTCAAATTAAACTGCCAAGTTTCACATATCTCCTGTTGTGGATGTATTTTGCATGGTATTAATTAGAAGCAGTGCTACTTATGGACTCTGAAAATAGGAGTTGGGCAGTTTTAAGATGAGGAAAAAAAATACAGCAGGAAAAAAATATAGCAGAAAAAAAAAGAGATGCTTATTTGCAGGGTGTACTGCTAAAGATTTTGCCAACCTGGAGAGCATACCACCTGCAACTCCTTCAATGCCACTTTACTGTCCTGCTGTGGATAATTTGTATTTTGGCAAAGGCAGTTTGTTTTAACCATTAAGTAGTATAAATTGTGAGCATTTGCTGAAATGTCAATGTAAAAGGCAGCAGAATGGTGCTACCAGTCCAATTAATATCGATAAGCAAGGTAATACTATGGCTTAATTTCTTGACAATTTTATTTTAGCATATGTTTTATAGTATAAAGGACTCACTCACATAAGCATAATGTATTGATGCTAAACAAGCATGAGGTGTCTCTAGTGTGCAGCTGCCTTCTAGGCAGGCCAGCAAGAAAGTATTGGGATTCTATGGCTGTTTTGTATTTCAGTTTAAGGGCCTTTATCAGGCTAGAGTAGGGGCTTCAAGATTAAGCATCATGTGTGGGTGAGGAAAGAGGTTTTTTTGCCACAAATGTTTGAGGTTCCAAATGTTTTCCTGTTTTTCAACAAACCCCCCCCCCCCCCGACTTTTTGATGAAAGACCTGAGAAAGACCTTTGTGTCCCTCCTTCCCCACCCCAGAATGAGCTATAACCAGAGGTGACCCAAGCAGGGTGCCAGGGGCAAATCAGCCCATCTGGGGCCCTGCCCCTGCTCTGATCCCACAGGCCCCATATCCAAAGAAGCATGGTGGTGGCAGTGGGGGCCTGAGGAAGTCACCCCGATTTGCCCCACCCCCAGGCATGGCCCTGGCCATAACTTAAGCCAAGTTGCTATGGCACCCACTTGCAATGCAATAAGCTTAAAACTTATGTCCTTGATTATAATCTGATCCAGAGCAAAGACTTGAGCTGCAGTTTCCCATGGGCCAGGCAAGCAGCCAGTGGTTAGTTTAGAGTGGGTTTCTCCATATTTGACCAGCAATTCCCTCCATGTCAAAACAAGTCATACGTTCCAGTTTAAAGGTTTGCTGTTTGATGAATCACCATTTCACAATGAAAAACTGTTTCATCAGAAAGTTCCTGTTCATTGAAGGCACTGAGGACTTTGTCTTAAATTGTGTTTGGTGTCTCCAGACAGCTTATTATATAACTGGAAGTAATTTTGTAAAGTCCACACCATTCCTCCTTTTGGGTTAGTTGGTTTTGACACACAACTCTTTCAACTTAATTGTTTTACCTGGCCAACTACAAAAAGGAAATGGGCATGAAATGGATTTTCATACATATCTTTTACTGTGATTGAATTAATATCAGAATCACTGTCCATATCTAATCTTACATTGACTCATTAAAGTCAATGCAAAAAAAAAAAAAAATCAAGCTCCTTAAGCAACATGGCTTCTAATTAACACCACACAAAAACACAGCTCTATTTGGAGGCGTGTGAAACTTGGCAGTTCAATTCCACAGACACTCAACTATTTACTTTTATTTTACACTTTGTGGAGTCACACTCCTCCGTACATTTCCCATCTAGTGTTGGTGTTCACTTATACAGGGTGTTTCTTTTGTATCTGTGCTAACTTGTTTTCTGTGCACTGTGTACCTTCACTTCAAACTTTGCAGACAGTGAAGTTTCAGCGTGTGTTTAAACAAGCATTTTTCTGAATTGTGGCTGGGGTCATTTTGTATCAGATACTTTATAAAAGAGACTCATTAACAAGAAATAATTCCTAGACCAAGCCAGTAAGCAGCACAGATGGAAAATGTGGGTGTGTATACAGAAAGGATGATTTCTCACCAACCTCTTTTATATAATGTGATCAAGAAAAGCTAAAGTTCAAAAGGAAAAATGGTGTGAAGGATCACGTTTCTATTGTGTGATATGGCCTACAAGTACAGGGAGTTTGGTATGGGCCCTCCGTTAGACAATTTACCATGTAAATGCAATTCTTCCTTACATCCTTTCATTTTTCCACACAATAGATCAGGGTTCAGTCCTCTTTCTCTAGGATTCTAAGACTAGGTTAAAAATAAATCCCTGAATGAACAGGATTTTTAACTATTTAACACCCTTATAACTGTTTGTACTTTACAGTTTCCAAAGAAAAAAATCAAACCCAAGATTCACAGTACCTGTTGAAATTCTTAAAAAGTATTAGAACATGAGTGGATCTCTTGCATATTTTTCAAGTTTTAAATGCCTGTTTAATTTTGCCTCTTCATGGTGTAGGCTTTTATGCATTACAGTATTAATAATTCTGACTTTTCTCTCCGGATTCAAGATGTAATAACCTGTCTACTCCTGAGTTTCCCAGGACTTTTACTTTAGGAGCAGTCATTCTGTGACTTACTTACAGGGGCAGATTTTGTACAGTTTCTGCTATAGGAAATTATTGGGAATTGTTATAAACTTAACAGAAGAAGATGCCTCTATGTTCATTTAAATGAGGTAAGGGACAAACAGACAAAAAGGGAAAAAAAACTTCCTATCATTTATTGTAATCAGAGTATAATAAAAAAAAAAATCAAATGAACAAAAGATGGATAAAATTCTAATCCTGCTGTTGTGACTGTTCCTTGCCAGAGTTTGCATTTCAAAGACTGAAGACTCTCTTGCCTGCAGGCTGATTTGTCTTCCCTATTGCCTTGCACTATCCCAAGTATTAATTACAAAATTCATTTTGGTTTGAGTTTTATTTTAATTAGAGAATGGAAACTCACTAGAAGCACATTTAGAATAAGACTAATCCTATCAGATTGAGCCAGCCCACAATATAATCAAGTACTAATATATATAAATTAACAGAAATGTCCCCCTCCCTCATACAAGAACACTTGCAAAAAGGATGAGTCAACTGTTTCACGTTCAGCTTAAAAAGTACGCAGTTCAGCAGCATTTTAGAGCAGCTTTAATGGCCTCTGCATTGAACCATTTTGGAGAGTGGCAAAATAATCTGATCTCATTCAACATAACAATGGTCTCTTTTGTACATCTTTCAATAATATGTATCCTTTCCCCATTAATATCAGCCAGAATTTGCATCCTTCAAATTCTACCACCTGGCTGTTTGTAGATGATGGATAAAAAGCTAATTATTTCATTTGTTCTTACTTTGGATTAAAAATATGAATATTCTAATAAAAATAATTATCATAATTCATTCCACATCAGCCCTCACTAGCATGGGGGGAGGGGGGGGATACTTTCAGAGTATAGCAAAGTTGAAATTCTTATAGCTTGCTACTAATTTTAATCATCATTTTATTCTTGAAGTGGTTCTGCTTTGAAAAATACATTGTAAATAAGGAATTAAGTAATTACATACATCTTTCAATGATTTCCATCTCCAAACAGCAAAATGTAAAAGTATTGTTTTTCTTACTGCCAGCCCCTTCAAACTCCATCTAGGCTCTTAGATTCAAGATAGATTCTTCCCTGCCTGATATTCAGTTCACCTGTGTGATCCCTCAGAGTGGGGAGGGTTTCAGTAGGTGTAATTGGAATCTAATAAACAATACTGTTGATGATGTTCAAGAAGGAAATCTGTCTAGCTCATTCCCCTCTTAACTATGTTGTCTCTGCAGTGCTAACTGGAGTAAACCACATTTGATTTATTTCTGTCCCTTACACTTTGAGAATATATAGGGAGCAGAACTTTTGACAAGTCATTTTAAGTATAAGCACAGTTATGGAGACAACTTTAAAATTATGAAGTCCAAGGTGTCCAAAATATTTTCTGCTAGCTTCTTGATGCTGATGATGTGTTATTTCAGTGTCTGAGGAGTTTGGTTTGAAATTTTAAAAGGGAATTTTTAGGAAACTCATGGTCTGGCCTACTGTACTTGGTAGCAGTGGTTTCAAGAATACTGAGCTGCTTTGTATTGACCTCTCTTTAAACCGTAGACAGTGTAGTTGCATCTATATGGCATCACAAGCAGGCTGATTAGCACTATCACTCATCTGTACTAATTGGCTAACCTGCAGTGCCACATGCATGGAGTTGCATTTCTTCGATGAATGCAGCCCACTGGAGGATGCTGCTGCCAGTCTTTGGGCATTTTTACACATAGAATCATAGAACTGTAGAACCAGAAAGGACCTGTAAGATCATCAAGTCCAGTCCCCTGCCATGGGCAGGAAGTTATTGGGTTCAGACAAGCTCAACAAGATGCCTGTGCATCATCTTCTTGAACACCTCCAAGGATGGTGACTGCACCACCTTTGCTGGGAGTGTTCCAGATTCTGGTGACCCTTACAGAGAAGAAGCTGTGCCGTATATCTAGCATGAATTTACCCTCTAAGTTTATATCCACTGGTCCTCGTCCTTCCTTGAGGTGCCTTCCTGAAGAGTTGCTCACCTAAATCTTGGTGTTCACCCCTGATGTACTTGTAAGTGGCTATCAAGGCACCCATCAGCCTTCTCTTCCTCAAACTGAACAGGCCTGATTCCCCTGAGTCTCTCCTCATAGGGCCTATCCTCCATGCCCTTGATCATGCGGGTGGCTCTTCTTTGTACTCTCTTGAGCTTATCCATGTCCTTCTTGAAGTGCGGTGCCCAGAACTAGACACAGTACTCCAACTGAGACTTCACCAGTCCTGAGTAGAGAGGAAGGAGCACTTCCCTGGCTCTATTGGACACACATCAGCTGATGCACGCCAGGGTTCTATTTGCCATCATGGCAACCTCATCGCACTGCTGGCTCATATTCATCTTCCAGTCGATCATAATCCCCAGGTCATATTCATCTTCCAGTCGATCATAATCCCCAGGTCTCACTCAGATGCTGTGCCAGTCAGTGGGCCACCACCCACTGTGTAGTTGTGGTGAGGGTTCTTCCTACCCAGATTAATTTATCCCTGTTAAACCTAATCTGATTCCATTTTGCCCATGTGTCCAGCCGGTCAAAGTCATCCTGGATCCTGACCCTATCCACCTGCATTTTCCCATAGCTTGGTATCATCTGCAAACTTAATAATTGAGCTTTCCACCCCTTCATCCAAGTAATTAATTAATATATTAAGGAGCATGGGTCCAAGCACTGATCCCTGGGGGACACCATTGGAGATGGCCTTTCAGGATGAGGCCATCCCATCAGTTACGACCCTCTGGGAGCAGTCTCTAAGCCAATTGTTCACCCACCTCACTGTAGACTGGTCAAGTCCAGCACCCTCAAGCTTGTTTGAGAGAATCCCATGGGAAACAGAGTTCAGTAAAGCCTTTGATTCTAAGTAAATCATGTCCATGATGTATCCCTCATCCAAATGCCTAGTTACCTGGTTGTAGAAGGACACAAGATCCGTCAGTCATGCTCTACCCTTGACAAAGCCTTGCTGATTGCTTCTTAACACCCTGTCCATTTCCAGTTTGCAAATGATGGTCTACTTAATAAATTTTTCAAAGATTTTACCCAGGACTGAGGTCAGAGTGATTGGCCTGTAGTTTACAGGGTCATCCTCCCTCTTCCCTTTCATTCAATGAGCTTTAGTTAAAGCACCCCCACTGGTAATTTGATGTGCAGGGATGCTGATATACGAGATGTGGAGACTGGCTGGAGCATGCTAATTAATCAAATCTGCTCTGACACGCTGCAATTATAGTGCATCAGAGCCACCTCCCATCATGTCTATGGGTGCCCCTTTAAGTTTACTGTGTAGAGGTGGTCTCAGTAAAACATTAATTCACTAAACTGCTGATTTTGTTATACCATATTTTTCTAGTATGCAATAAAACAAAGGTCACCATTCAGGAAAGCACTTACAGAAAAGTCCAGTCTTAAAAAAGTGCTGAAGATAACATGTAAATAAAGTTCAAGTGCTTTTTAAAATGGGGAGCCTTTAAGAATGGGAATGCAGTGATATGAGGGTTTATTGGTAACTACAAAGGATGGTGATTCAGATGAATTAATCTTTGTCACTACATATTATAGCTGGAGAGAGATGGCGTTTGACCAGTCACTGCTAAAGTAGGTGTTCATTTTTCTCTCCAAGTACTAGCTGCACTTGGAGATTAATTGGAACAACTGAATTGAAATTTGAGGGCAGAGTACAAGGTCAGCTGATCGTCTTGCATAGTGAGATCTAATTCTTTCCCTAACCATAGGGAGCACTACAGAATCAAGACTCTTTGGCAATGAGCTAGTCTTTCCAAACTTCTTACCTATGTTACTGGTGGCTCTAGAGGAAAAGAAAATGGCTACTGTTATATTTTAAAAAGTTGCCTTTTGTACCATCTTCTAGTACTAGGCTGAAAAAAGTTATTCTTCTCCTTAAAAATGAGATTCTAATATTTTATTCATACCATTGAAAGTTTCTTGCATGAAACTCAACAGAAAGCCAGAAAAATATTGAAATGCATACTTGTCAGGGAACTCAGCTAAGATATGTGAGATCCAATGTCAGGTCGCTGCGCTGCCTAATTCAGACTAGGGACTTCAACCCAGGTCTCCCACATCCCACCTATATCTCCTACCCCTCAGCACAGTGTCTGTTCTCACTGGTCTCTTACTGTTTCCTACTTATCCTACAGCTGGAAGGTTTCACTCCAAACTGATTTTTTCCTAAGTTTTAGCTTCAATAAATCAGCATTTTCTGATGAAAAGCAAACAAAAAACCACCCAAAACATTTAATCAATAAATTCTGAACACCTTTACTTATAACATTTCCATTATTTGTTGATCATTTCCTGTTGCAAGACACTTGCAGCATTATTTATGAAATAACCCTTCTTGCAGCAGAGTTTCTTCAAAACACAATTTATGAGCTATAAAACAAGCAGGGGATAAAAATGGGCAGGTTCTTTACAAGGATAATAAGTGGTCTCTCTTTCCTGTCCTGAATACTTAGATGAAATGATGCTTTCTCCACTAAAATTGTCTTAAACTAGATAAACAACAGGGATCATAATCCAATGATTATACTGATAGGAAACTGATGAAAAATAATATCACTGTACTTTACTTTTATGCATCTGAAATACAGTACAAAAAGCTGGTGAGGGTGGTTGAAAATGTGTTACTACTGATCTATTTTAGAAATGCCAGTAAGTCAGGGTTTCCCAAACTTACGATAACTGGGGCACACTTTTCTGGTTGAAATTGGCACCACACTTCATTCTTACACCCAAAAAGGTACAATATGTATATGCATTATATGCATTATATATACACCACATATAGAATCAGAAAATTAGGGTTGGAAGGGACCATCTAGTCCAACCCCCTGCTTAAAGCAGGACCATTCCCAACTACATCATCCCGGCCAAGGCCTTGTCTAGCAAGGTCTTAAAAACCTCCAAGGATGGAGATTACACCACCTCTCTGGGTAACCTGTTCCAGTGTTTTACTACACTGTTTTTAAGAACATTCTTTCTAATATCTAACCTAAACTTCCCTTGCTGCAACTTGAGACCATTGCTCCTTCTGTCATCTGTCACCAAGAACAGCTTAGCTCAGGGACAGGCAAAGTCTGGCCCATGGGCAAGATGCAATTGGTAGTGGACTCCATTTCCCAGCAGTCCCTATCCACCTGGCTGGGGCTGGTTTCCATGGAGACCCCAGCAGCAGCTGCACTGTGATAGTGAGGGGCCGGGGTTTCCGTGGAGACCATCCTGGGCAGGACTGGCAGGCAACAGTGACACCAGTCTCTTCCTAGTGGGAGAGCTGAGGGGAGCTGTGCTGTGGGCAGGAGTGGTGTAGGCTCAGCTGCCACCACCTGCACATGGCGGACAGCAGCAGTTCTGGGAGAGGTGGCTAGGGGGGGCTACAGGGAATTTTGGACTAGCTATAGCTCAGCAAGCCCTCTGCAGCACCACCTCTGCTGGCAGGGTGCACAGCAGGGTGGGAAGCTGCTCCACAGTTGAGCTGGGCTCTTGCAGCAGTGACAGTGTGATCCAGAGCCAGGGCAGAGCTGTGATCTGCAGCCTGCATGCCCCAGCTGCAGAGCAGCTCTGTGCCCTGCCACACACCCTGCCAGTGCTACTGGTGCCTGTCTCCACAGAAACCCCAGCCTCGCACTATCACAGCGCCACTGCTGCTGGGGTCCCCATGGAAACCAGCCTCAGCCATGTGGGCAGGGGCTGCTGGAAAATGGAGTCTGGCCACCAGCTGGACCCACCATTTTGCCTACCCCGATCTAGCTCCATCCTTTTTTGAACCCTCCTTCAGGTAGTTGAAGGCTGCTATTAAGTCTTGTCTCAGTCTCCTCTTCTGTAGTCTAAATAAGGCCAGTTTCCTCAGTCTTTTCTCATAAGTCATATACCCCAGCCCTCTCAACCATTTTTGTTGCCCTCTGCTGGGCCCTCTCCAATTTGTCCCCATCCTTTCTTTAATGGGGGACTGAAAACTGAACACAGCACTCCAGATGTGTCCTCACCAGTGCTGAACAGAGGGGAATAATCACTTCCCTTGACCTACTGGCAACACAGCTACCAATGCAGCCCAGTATGCAGTTAGCCTTCTTGCCAACAAGGGCATACTGTTGCCTCATATTCAGCTTATTGTCCACTGTAACCCCCAGGTCCTTTTCTGCAGAGCCGCTGCCCAGCTAGTCAGCCCCCAGCTTGTTCTGGTGCATGGGATTGTTCTGTCCTAAGTGTAGGACTTTGCACTTGTCCTTATTGAACCTCATGAGATTTCTTTTGGTTCCATCCTACAATTTGTCTAGGTCTCTCTGAATCCTAACCCTATCCTCCAGCTTATCTACTACTCCCCCCAGCTTGGTGTCATCTGCAAACTTGTTGAGGGTGCACTCTGTGCCATCTTCCAGGTCATTGATGAAGACATTGAACAAAACTGGCTCCAGGATCCCGTGTGTGTGTGTGTGTGTCCATGTATTCAATTATATACAAGACTTATGCAGTTGTGTACACTGGATGAGTGGTGAGGACTGGATCCTTCCACACAGATTCAGAGCAACCAGGACCTGATCCTACCATGCCAAGCTCAGAAATTTGGTGGCAGGAGAGCTGTGAAAGCATTAATTACTACATCTCCCCACTGTGAAGCTTCCAGACCTGTGTGGAGCCTTGTGGGCCAGAGGATCATATCTGGGCTTCATGGGTCATATCTGATAATGAAGTATTATTTTTTTACAGGACACTTCTGTTGTTCTTGTGGCACATGCACACCCTTTTAGAATCACTGCCACTAAATAGTTAAAAAGTGGAAAGTAATACGTGAATGGTATAGCAGAGCATTTTTGTCTAAAAATTTCACTTTCTTAATACTGATACCCTTTCTTCTGCATAATATACATGTTTTTAATTATCAAGAATATTTGTCTTTTGTGGAATAATGGGAAAGCAATCTCATGCTTTCAGAAGGAATGTTCTATCAGTAAATAACTGCTCTTTTGCTCACCTTGTGGTCAAAACACTTAAAAAATATTGACTTAAAACATGCAGTGTTGGCCTGCTGGACAAGGTTAGCTAGTACCTCCTATTGTGCAATAAAAAAGTTTATGGAAATTGGACTTTTTTATGACTGGTTAATTTAGCAAGATTCTGGAAGTACAAAGTTGTTTATATTTTCTCTATACATATTTTATTAGGATAAATTAGATTTCATGTTACAAGAAGATACTATTAACATGACATACAATTGCAGGTCTCAGTCGCAAATGCTGAAGGATGTAACTAACACTACAAAGACAGTATACAATTAAATGCAGACGTGATTAAAAAAAAAATCCAACCTTGGAGGTCCCAAATTACAGGACCATCCTTATACCCTCTCATTGGCTTACTCCTTTTAAGAATTTTTCTTGTGAACTGGTGCTTGGATTTTCAAAAGGGCAAGTAGCAATTAGAAGAGGGCTGGGGAAATACCTTTTCTCCGTGGACAAGCCATCAACCCCAAATGGATTTAAATAGTGAGATGACAGCGGCTTCTTGAGGAAGAACCATTATGTGATCCTTCCCATGAGTGAACCTGTGTGAAGGAGAGTTAAAAGCAGTAAAAGCAGCTGGCCTAGGAAACCTGGACATGGATGAAAGTATGCTCTCCTCAGGAAAGTAGGCCTAAGCAAGAAATAGTTCCACACTCCCATGAAGAGTTAGTATTTTAAAAGTTGTCTCATTTTTGCATCGGGATGGATCTGAGGTTTAAAAAACAACACTGGTTATTAGGGTAGTCACCTGAAGTGTACAGGAGACAGGCACAAGTCCTTGCTCTGCTTAAGTCAAAGCAGCAACCCAAAGCTCAGTTTCCCAATGTCCCAGGCAAATGCCAAGTAGCTTGCCATTTCTGGTCTCTAGACTTGATCACTCTTCCCCAAGTAAAGCTCCACTGAAACCAATTAATTTGAATCGAATGTTTTGGTTTTGATTAATGAACATTTACTAATAAAAACAAAAAAAAAAGGTCAGAAAGTTCTTGTAAAAGTGTAATTACATATACATCAACATATATTTGTGTTCATATATAAATACACAGCATTGTAGAGGGCACTGTTTGTGTTAAAGTACCATTGTAATGCTTTCAATATCACTACAATTCCATTGTTTACCTGCTCAGAGCCTATGAAAGTCATTTTTGCTCATTAGTATGCAGTTTTGGAAGTGTAACTGGCCAAAAGAATATTAGGAAAGTCTTTGAAATGTGAATGACAGTGGGTTAAAAGTGCTCCTATCTGTCTGAAAACACATTATGCTCTTTTTGCCAAACCCTGCAGGAAAATTCTAGCTGGAGATGAGAGATGACATGTACAATTTTAGGTAAATTGATTTGGTCTGTTGAAGTTAAGGAGATTTCAAAAGCTGGCTTATCAAGGGAAGCTGGCTTCAATCTTAAGATTCAGAGGAATTAGCACCAACCCCTAGGAAAGCACCCAAGCATTGTGATATTTAAGCAAAAAAGCACAACAATCAGCACCACAGATTAAGATGAAAAACCTCATGAGAGGGGACCCACAGAGACTTAAGTTATGCATCTAGCTTTTTAAAAGTAAAGCATGAACCATTTTTCCCATTTTTAAGTACTGGATATAAAAGATATAGTTACAAAAGAGACTTCAGCATGGATATTTATGTCAGGTATAAAGAATGACTGCAGACAATCTGTCCTGTTCTTGCACACAGAACATAAAATATTATTTACTATTGCTTCAGGTATCTGAAAGAAACAATGAACACACAAACCAATCCCTTAGGAATTTTCAGCATTCAGGAGCTCCCTATTTATAACCAGATAAAAAGGCACCTGCAGCTGTATTTCATTAGAACAAAAAATGACCTTCAGTAGCCAATAAGGCTAATCAAAGGGAACTTGTCCCAAAGGAATATGCACTACTCACTTTTCCCTTTTAAAGATAGAATGGATTTGGGTACTAATGATTTGTTCAGCTTCTCTCAGACCCCCTTTCTAATTAAAGTGCATACTATACTAGTCATGATGTGTACAACTGAAGCAAATAAACAAAGAAACAAGACTATTTTTAAAGAGTAAGCAATATTGCTTGTTAATGTAGCACTCAGACTAAATTGAACATAGCGCTAGCTCCATCCAGCAATACAAAATGGCAGAAAATAATTGTGATGATATGTAGTAAATGGGAACTGAGCCAGATTAATATGGCAAGTATTCAATTTCAGGTAAAATAACTGTCCTTTAAAAAAACAAGAGAGACTAAAAGTTCTAGAAAATGCTTCCGACCCTCTCTGCATTATGAGGATTAGAAGCAGAGAGCAAACTTTCTTTAAATAGATTTTGCACTTGCTATGCTAATGCTCAGTCTTATATTCTTCTTTTTTTCTTGGTCACATTCCTTCAGCCTAGTCTTCTAGCTCAGCATATTGCTGTAATCATCAGGTCATAGGTTAAGTATTATCCAGGCTAGCGATTCTCAATCAGGGAGCTAGGCCATCCTGGGGTGCCACAAGATCCTTTAAAGGCTACTGCAGGAAGTGTGAAGAAATAAGTGAATAAGGGCATGCTTAGGCTGCAGGTGTGAGGAGGTAAGCAGATAAGGGTAGGCTCAGGCTCTCCATGCCTGGCACCTGTTCAAGGAACTAAGTAATGTAATAAATTAACTAACTTTTTAAATGCAGAGCCACTCATTTAAAAAAAAGTTCTGGAGGGGGGCCTTGAGTCTAATGAGGGGAGCCTCAACTCTAAAAAGGTTGAGAACCTCTGATCCAAGCCCTTGTCCATGTGGCATCCAATGAGACAATCTGAATGAGGTCAGCAGCAACTTCTGGGTGGCAGAACAGGAACAGACCAGCCACCAGACTCTTGGAATGGCAGTCGTAAAAATGGTTATGTCTTACTGTAAATAGTTCTGTATACAACTTCTTATACATAATGTGGAGTTATACACCACAAGCTTCATTGAGATACCACATTACAGGCGTACCTCTGAAGCCATCCCCTAGGGCAGCCAAAAAGGGGAGGTATGTTGGACCATAAGAAAGAAAACAAGCCAGAGGATGAGATGGTCTGGATGATGAATGCTGACCTGGAAGGGAGCAGGCCCTGGAGCTTTGCTTCCAATAGGAAAGAACTCTCCCCATTACCCTCTACCTAATATATCCAATGTCTATTAAATGCAAGGAGCAACATCTCAGCATCCAAATAGCATGCTGACAAAGGGTCTGGACAATTCCTGAACTGTGCTTACAGGTCTGTGTTCAGAAGTCAGTGAAATACAAGTTCAAGCCCCCTTCAGGGCAGAACTGCAACAAAAAAAGTGAACAAACATTCACTTTTGATTCTGGAAATGCAGCAACATGCCTACAGTGACTGAGACCAGAAGCTGGGAGTGCTAAAGCATGCCTCCCTGTTCAGTTGGAGTAGACAGCTTGGGGCAAGGCTATCCCACCCACTCTACAAGATGGGGATTGTGGGGGAAGTGCAAAGCATCCTGGGAGACAGAGTTGAACTTGAATCTGGAGGGGATTGAGGACAGAAGTTCAATAAACCATTTTATCCTAAATCAGTTAAGTCTGATACTACATCCATTCAGGTTTATCTTAAACCAGTTTTGGCCACTTTTGCTAGGGACAGGCATTACACATAAACCAGTTTAAGTGATCAGAAACTGATTTAAACCTGTAACAGAACAGAACTTCAGTGCATATAAGCCAGTTTGAAAATGGCTGAAACTGGTTTGAGATAAATCTGGTTGAATGTAGTATCAGATTTAACTAATTTGGGTCAAACCAGTTTATGCCATGTCTGTCCCAGCCCCCTTGCTGGTTTAAGATAAACCAGACACCCTCTGCATCTTGACATACTCTCTGGGTTGGGCAGGGCTATCTGCTCCACAGCGGGGCTGGCCTCTCCCCTCTGCTCCCTGGCCGCAGCTCCCCCTCACCTCTCCCTGCTAAGCAGGAATTCCCCTCTCCCTTCTGTCTTGCTGAGGAGGTGTCTGTGTATTATTAGCTAGCAAACCACATGCTGGCTATGGTCAGTGCTGAATCAAAAGCTAGAATCAACAGACAGAATGAACAGGTACCTGTTAATGTCCCTCTGTTGTTTTCTTAATGGGGTGATGAACACTGTTATCAGTTCCCTGCTGGGCTAGTTAAAGCATTGTGCCTGGGCCAGCTCAGTACTGTGGAAGGCAGGGCTGCTCTAATGCCCCCCTTGCTTCTAGCCTGAGTCACTGCAGGCATGTACCTGCATTTCTGGGATGTCTGTCTGGTTACAAAACTGACTTAGCCAAGCCAGGTTAGACTAACCTGCAAAGACTGAATCAATTCATGCTCAGGCTTTTTAAAATGTCTGTCCCTAGCTAAAGTATATATACATCATGCAAATTTTATTTAGCTTCTCAACACCCCTGCATATATAACTGAGATGGAGAGAGGAAAAGTGGCTTGTACAAGTCTGTAGCAAAGCAGCAGCTTGAGTCCACATCTTCAAAGTGCCGTACTGGTTTCCTAAACAGTGGCCTATTTTTCCTGTAACATTCAGGGTTCTTCATTTTATCGGCCGCTACCTCCAAAATTGCATGTCCATGAAACAAGCAGAAGAAGGAGAGAAGTTACAGTGAAAATGCAAGGAGGGTGGGGGGCGGGTGGAAGAGGGAAAAACAACATTAAAAGAAGAGGGGAAAGGCAAGGAAGAGAGAGGATGTTGCACATATATTATCATTAGTCCTTTTGTTAATGTATGTTTCAATTTTTCAGTCTAAATATATGGAAGAGTAGGTATCCCAAACTGACTTCAAATGACTAGGGAATGTATTATATATAATAAGAAATTATTTTCCCTGACATGTTCTCTCCCAGCCTATGTTTCTCCGTACCCTTCTCTCACTTTCTCTCTCATATCTAATTTCCCAAAAGAAATCTAAGCAAGAAGGTGGCTTAGTTTCCCTTATTGCTCTATTTGTGTTTTTTTTCTTCTTATTTATGTTAACAAATCAGTGATTTTTTAACATAACTCTCCAAAGCATCCCTGAATGATGGGTCTGAGGCAGGTAGTGCC
Organism: Alligator mississippiensis; assembly: GCF_030867095.1. Lineage (NCBI taxonomy): Eukaryota > Metazoa > Chordata > Crocodylia > Alligatoridae > Alligator > Alligator mississippiensis. The sequence goes on along the minus strand of NC_081828.1, from coordinate 149,750,321 downwards.
TAAGTTTCACTTGCTTTGTTGATTGATGATACTGGAGCCAGAAATTTCCAAAGTGACCTCATATTAACCAAGAAGCATAAAGGTTTGATGCTAGCTTCATTAATATAAATTGTCCTTGTTCCAAGTTTGTCCAATAACTCCATGTATCAGGGACCCTCTCAGACAGGTGTGTTAGGAGAAGGACAGTACCTGGTACATTTTACCACTACCCCATTCTGAATTTAATTCATACTCATTGTAGATTGCTTTTCTTCCCTCAAAATTCAGAGCTGATCAACTGGAGCTGTACAAGAACTATTGAAATGGAATTTGTTAAACTTGGACTTGCTTTCTGAAACATGCCAAGAACCGATTTAACAGAACTAGACTGCATGGGCCAGATTGCCCACTGGTGTAAAGTAGTGCAGCAGCATTAACTTCAAAAGAGCTCTGCTGATTTACATCATCTGAAGATTTGGCTTCTCAACAATAGCTGCCCAGCTTCTTTCTGCTGCTCGCAGCCAGAATGAGAGCCAGCGATTCAGTAGGTCCTGTGTGTGAGAGGTTCTGAGCAGGAGAGGAGCTGAATCAGTCCCACCTCTTCTCCTTCCCTCACCCCAACCCCTTTTAAAAATCCCAGTGCACTGCAAATCAGTTGTCAAGGGACAGAGTAATGCAGTGTGGTCCTTGGGTATACTGGGCCTCCAAATTTCTTCTCTCCCTTCTTTGTGAGAATCCTGTACAACTAAGCAGTCTGGTACTGCTCTTTTTATTATTGATAGCTGTTAATCAATTAGCACATTAATACTTTCATGGAACAATATATAACAGGACTGATGATTTTCTTTTCATTGCTGAATTAGTGTCCATTATAATGAGCATCTGGAATAGCAAGAGCCAGACATTCTGCAGGGAGATTTTGGGCAAGCTTCTCTAGTCAACTCTGCCAAACACTTCATTCTTTATCTCAAAGGCTCTTACTACTCTCCTGCTAGACCTTTCTGGGGCTGCATGTGCCAATCATAATGGACTGTACCAAATTGCATGGTGCATTATGTGATGTGCAGCAATTGGAAGCCTGCTGGTTACTAAGCAGAGGTCACAAATGTATAGGGCTTTTCATAGACCTGTGAACTCAAGGCTTGGTACAGGCAATCAAAAAGCCTGAGGCAAAATCTTAAGTTATGTGGTTTTCTGTAAGCAGTGTAACTTAGATCAGTAGATTAATCAAGTCTGCTCCAACATCCTGCAATTACAGTGTGTTGGAACAGGTGTCCCGCATGTCTACAGGCAGCCTTTGACCGGGTCCTGCAGTTTTTAAACCAGTCTATGTGCACCAAAATCTCTTCAGGTATAGACTAGTTTCCAATCACTTCTACCAGTAAAAAAAGTGTAATGTCTGTACTTGGCCTAGGTGTCTAGCAATGTAAAATTAGTTCACTAATCCATCACAACACTTCACTTTTGTTTGTGCTCTGTGTTAACTACTAATTTCAAATACATAGCCTGGGAACTGTGCACCAAAGTTAACAGAAGATGCGAATTAGTTTCCCCATAATCCCTTTGGAAATGAATTTCTAACCACCCAATAGAACATATTCTTGCTTTATTGGACATTAGAATCTAACATAATTGAATCCTCCTTATTTACATTCTTAATGGCCTCTGCCAGTTAAAGTGTATTAAAAGTTTTACACCTGTGACATCTTTGCTGCATTTCTAATTAAGCCTCAATCATAAGGCATGACCCTCTGGCCATGTTTAAATCCCATTCACATTTGCATAATTTTGGATTTACAGCCAGCCTTTATAATAAGCAATTAGCTTAAAATCAATATTAGATTCCAAGGAAAACACAGAAGCCTGCTGAAGTCAAGAACATCTCTAAAACAAAAAAACCCAATGTTTTAAAATGTTTTTAATCCGAGGCCAGATCCTTGGTTCACCATTCTGGCTGTGTACACTCATGACAAAGTAGAGGGGTGCAAAATAATTGCTGTAAAAAGAGAGCTGGTCATTTCCTTCACATTCAGCCAGTTACTTCCAGTGCTGTTCAAACCCATTTGACTGGTTTTACCCATGTTACTCTTTTCCCTCCCCCATGGTGGAAGGGGCAGGTGCAGACTAGACAGTCATCTTCATTAGAATATTAGCCCCAAGGGGTAATTGCAAGCTGGTATTTAAAGGTAGCTCAGGATGAAAGCGAGTGACAGCAATCAAGAGGCAGGACTCCCCTTAATCATTATAAATTCTGCTGCAACACCACTGATAGCTTATTTTTATCATCTGCCATACAGCACATAATAGCTAGAAGTCACAAAATTTTTGTAAAAGATTCACTCTGATTCAGCCATGCATTATGGCTAGGGACAGAAATTATACATAAACTGGTATAAGTGATCAGAAACCAGGTCAAACCTGTAACAGAACAGACATTGAGTGCACGTAAATCGCTTTCAAAATGGCCAAATCCAGTTTTAAGATAAACTTGGATGGATGTAGTATCAGACCTAACTGATTTAGGTTAAAGTGGTCTATACAATTTCTGTCCCAGATCCTCTCCTGACTCAGGCTAGGTCACAGTCCCCCGTCCTCCCATGTGCCTTTGGAGGTGGGGAGTGGGGAGCATGCTGAAACATAGCTCGCTGCTTTAGCCCAGCACCTAGCTGGTTTTGCCTCAGAGCTCTCACAAAGCCAGGACTGGGCTTGACCCCAGCCACTGAGCAAGCAACCTGGGCAGAAGGGGAAGGGGGCAGGGGCGGGAATACAGGCAGGGCTTCTACCAGGAATTAACCCCTTCTCTGCCCTTGGCCCAGCCCCTGGCTAGTGAGCAAGCAGTGTGAGCATGAAAGTGGGGTGGAGAGCAGGGGGTGGAAAGAGCCAGGGCTTTCTCTGGGGCCTAGACCCTAGTTCTGGGGGCAGGCAGGGGGGGAAAAAAAATGGACTCCTGAACTGGCCCTGACCCCTCCACTGAGGTCTGCCATAGGGAGAGCGTGGCATGGTGCTGCCACCCTTGTGACCCCCTAGCCTGGCCCACTTAGGGGATCAAGGCAGGCAGTGGGGGTGGGGGAGGGGGTGTAGGCCCCTGGACTACCCATGGTCCTCCTGGTCTACCATGGGTGGGGTTCTTCCATCCACAACCCCGTCCAGCCCTGCCACTGAGCACAAGACCCAGGGGGCTGCCCACTGCATCTTGCTGGCTCCTGCTGGTGCTGGGCTCTATGGGAAGAGCTGGCAGCCCCAGGGGCTTGCACTATGTGATAGGGCCCAATCCTGTCTTCTATGGAGTGCTCCTGAACACACCACCAAGCACAAGCCTCCTGCACCACCTGACACGTTCCTGTGCAGCCTGGCACCAGTGGTGCTGGCAGGAGGCAGTGGGCAGCCCCAGAAGATATTGCCATACAGCAGGGCCTTCTTCTTTCTGTAGATCCTGGCTAGGCAGGGATGGGGAAAACCTTGGGGCCTGCCCCCAACCCCCAAGCTGGGAAGGCCCTTGCTGGCAGGGCTAAAACCAGTGTGTGGGGGGGGGGGGGAGGCTTCTCTTTCCACCTGTACATCAGTGACATGCCAGCCCAGCTGCATGGGGGGGTCAGAGCAGAGAAGGAAAATTGCCACCCCCCCCCCCTGCAAACATCTCCGCAGACCAGGGCTCAGAAAGTTCCCAGGCCAGGTGGGGGAAACCCCCAGAGGCCTGGGGCTCCCCCCAGTGTGGGCAGATGCCCTGCATGGCAGGCTGGGAGGTGTGCTTTAATGAACCCCACCTTTTGGCCTAGGCCATTGTAGGCCTGTGCTTGCTTTTCTTGCCTGAAAAGTAAGTGTCCATTATGTTTGGTATTGGTTCAATCTACGCTGCTTAGAGAAACCTGCATAGACCGAATTGATTGCACCTCAGGCTTGACTGTCTGTACTTACCTTCTGGGACAGGCACACGGAAAGTCTCTTGACAGTGTGATACAGTAAGTTAGTTACAGCACATGTTCAGGGGCATGCTAAATAGCTAGTCTCTCATTTCTAGAATTTGAAGTGTCTAGAGAGGAAACGAGCAGGCAGAAATTTTCCTAGCAGTGCTCTCAGTCAGTGCAGACCTGCCTGGAGAGACCACTGGAGATGCCACTCCTACCCCAGGAGCTTGTGATCCGAGTAGATCAAAACTGCAAAAAGTATGGGAGGGGAAACAGAAATACGGAGTATGCTACTATCAAAGCTAGCAGCTGCCCAGTTCCCAATTTGGTTCCTGACCTATTAAACCTCAAGCTTCTCTCTTCCCTCCCTGCCCCCTCCCCCAACCCATTTAACCCTAGCTATAGACTTTATGCACTCTAGCCATCAGGCCTGGAGCCTCCTGAGGAAACTTGGAGCATCAAACCCAGCAGAGGTTGGTAACCTGCGAGTCAGTGCAAATGCTGTCACTACCAAATTAGTGGCCAACTCAAAGGGATCCCTTGATAAACAACACAATCAGAAGGTTAAGAAAAAACTCAGAGAGACAACAGCCAATTGTCCAGAATCCTCTCACTGTCAGACTATTTCACTTTTGCAGAACTGGATGCTGCCTAGCATCCCCAAAGAAGGGCAAGGCTGCAGGGAAAGATGGTATTCCACCGAAATTCCTCCACTATCTTGCCCCATTGGTGAAACAAGGCTTCTGGCTTTCTTTTTAACTGTGATGGAGAATGGCCATATTTCAAAAATCTGGTGCAAAGCAATGGTGATAGCCCTGCCAAAACCAGGAAAGCTGGTATATGACCTTGGGAGCTACAAACCCATCTCTGCTCTGCACAACCTATAAGCTCCTGGAGTGGCTCTCCCTTCTAATAATTAGTCCTACCATCAACCTATTACTCCCCCAAGAACAGGCTGGCTTTAGAGCCTATTGTAGCTGCTGTGAACAAGTCCTTGTCTTTGCTATAAACATTGAAGCTGGCTTTCATCACCAGCTCAAGACCGGGGCCACCTTCATAGATCTGTCCTTGGCTTATGATACCATGTAGAAACACAGGCCGATGCTCAAACTGGCCCTGCTGCTGCTGCCATGTGCCAAGTTACTCCAGCTGCTGTGGACTTTGATGAGCAATAGAAGGGTGGAGGTCTACCTACGAGATAAGGTTAGCTCTCTAAGAATACTCAACAATGGCCTCTCACAGGGTAGTGTTCTGGCAGTGACATTTTAACATCTACACACATGATATGCCCTACACATCATCCTTGAAATCTGTCTATACCAATGATGTTGCTTTGACCACACAAGCAAAGTCTTTTCAGGATATTGAAGCCACACTGAAATCTGACTTATCAATAATGGATGAATACTTTCATAAGTGGAGACTACGACCAAATCCAACCAAGTCCATTGCCTCCACGTTCCATCTTGACAATTGCAAGGCACAAAACACTGTCAACATCACCTTTTGTGGAGAAAAAGTGCATCACAACCCAACTCCTACCTACCTTAGGGTGACCCTTGACCGCTCCCTAAGCTACCAGTATCACCTCTGAAAGACTGCCATACACGAGTGAACATCATCTGAAAGCTTGCCAGCACAAGCTGGGGTGCAGAAGCTGCTGTCCTCTGCACTTCTGCCATAACCCTGGTCTTCTCAACAGCTGAGTACTGTGCACCCATCTGGGCCTCAAGTCAACATACCAAACTCATTGACACAACTCTACTCAGTGATAAGGACTATCTCTGGAACTTTAATATCAACTCCAGTGCAGTGGCTACCAGTACTTTCAAACATAACTCCTCCCTCTGTTCAATGGGTTGCAGCAACGTACAGAGAAATAATGTGCATCAACAGTAAACCAGACCTTCCCATCCACAGAGACTGTCAAGATCCCCCAACTCATCACATGTTTTCATGAAAACATTTTTTGGATATGAGCCAAGTGCCTCCTATACCACAACACTGAAGAATCTTAGAGGAAAGCTTGGGCAGAAAACACTTTCCCAAATAAATACTTTGTTTCTGACCCAACAATGCAACAACTGGGCTTCAACCTTTCATGGAGCATGTGGACAACCCTTAATAGGATATGCACTGGACATGGCTGGTGTGGCCACTTGATGTACAAGTGGCACCTAAAAAGCTTGCTTGGCTGCAACTGTGGAAACCCAGACCAAACCATGGAGGACATAATAACATCCTGCCCCAGATACAAGTTTGAGGATGACATCCTGGACTCGCTTTCCAGCAGGACCTTGGTCTGGTTGGGTAATTTGGAATTTAAAACTGTGATTGCTCCTAGAGCCGTACAAGAGAAAAACGAAAGAAAAACCCTAGCTATTAAAAATTACCAGCGTTTAAAAAAAGTATTTTTTCACCCCAGGTAGTCGCTTCTCAGTAATGCCCACCAGCACCTAACAAGGCAGAAACCTCTCCACACCGTGAGTGAAAGAATGCATTTTTGCAAACTTGGCTTTTCAAAAAAATATAAACAGGATGAATGAATCACTGCAGTCAGAGCCTGTGAGTGCTGTGAGGAACAGGCAACAGAAATGTATGGAAAGTAATGATGTGGGCAGCCTCACTCCATTACTTTCAGTGCAATTGATTCTGATGTATCCATTATATCACCCTCACTATAAAACAGTGAGGTGTTTTTTCATTCTTCTCTCAGAATGGATAGGAATATAAACTTCACTTGAGCATGGATGGGCTCTCTGAATCAAATACACAGTGCTCAGTTTATCAGCATCTGAGCTAAGCCAAGATACAATCACATACCCCAAGTTATTGTATGGTTTCGTGAGACTTTCTTTCTTTCCTTCTTTCTATTTTACATTAATCTAGTTATATTTACCAAAATGGAAAATGTGTCTGGTTGTTTAAATAGCAACTATAACCTATTATTTACTATTAATATTCTTCTATCATCTTGAAGAGTCTGTTTTGCTACCAGTCAGCTGATGGTAAGAGTCCTATTTATGCTACTGAATAGAAGACACTTGAAATGAGTATAGCTATCACAGCAACAGTAGCTGTTGTTTTGGCTTAACACTATGTTTCCCTTTGTTCCTAAACTAGTAAAGGTAAGGGAGCAAAACAAAGCAACATTATCAACAAAAAAGACTGTGCATTCAGATAATGAAGCAGCCATCACCTGGGCTCTAGTATGTTAACTTGCCTCATGGAAAAAAAGAATACAAAAACTCAGTAACCTTTTCTCTATCATTTTGGAGTGTTCTGTGCTCCTTTATATAGAGCCAGAGCCAACAGTACAACTTACAATGGTAGCTACAAAATAACAACAAAAGTGACAGTGCAGTGTTAGTTAAACTGAACACCAGCTCAAAATCATTGGTAAGATTGGAAAATTATGGTTCTGTTTAAATGCAGTCATAACTGGGCATCACGGATTCTTCTGCCTTATCAGATACAGGCAGTGATGCTTGGGATAATTAGATTTAAAGAAATAGATATAAGATATGATTATATCCAGTTAATATATAAAATTATTTCTCCCCTAGGGCATCTCTCCAGTATGGCAATTCGAGTATGTTCTCATGACCTTCCTTGACTAGTTTAACTTCTACTAGAAAGAAGAAGAAAGAAAAAACCCAAGAGAGCTGTTCTCTAGGACTGAACTTCCTCCCCGTGTACAGGGCCTAGTGGGACTAAAGTGGTGATACATTTTGGACCAGACTCCTGTCAATCAATGAATCAATCACAAGCAGTTTGTCAGTGACACCTTGTAGTTCATTTTGGCTTTTTCTTTACTTCTGGATGGAGAGTTTCAGGATTCCCCCCCCCCGGTGTCTGTTAAAATTTCATAAGGCAGCAGGACTTTTTTATAGTCCCAAATTTCTTGCTTGAAAATGTGTCAGAGGAAATTATTCTGTGTGTCCTCATTGCATTTTTACTACTATGGTTTACTGTGCCAAAGGCTTTGCCCAACAAAACTTCATGATTATCTTTCTATACAGGGTGTTGAGGCATAATGATTAAGAGCAAGTTTTGCAAAAGTGCTTGCATGACTTTGGAGCTTAAGTTGTGTTTCATAAAAGTGCCTGAAGGCATGCCTATATCATTTCCCACCACATTAGGGAGTTCTGCCATGAAAATATGCACTAGACTGCTAGGCAGTTTAAACCTGATGTGCATCTCTACACTACAGTCACAAAAGACCCTTTGGCTCCCTTGACACTTGGATGCTATTGAAGTGTTATCCTGGCTCTTTTTCCAACCAGATGGGGTTATATGTACAGGAGTTCCTCCACTGAAGAACTCCTCCTGTAGGTTCCCAGTTTTTCCTCATAATTTGTGATTTTGCTTTCCGTTGTTAATTTGCTTTCTTTACTCATACTTTTTTCCTTATTTCACTACAGTGCTTTTAATGCAGGCTGAAGCATCTCTCACCATGCTGTTCCCAACTCTAATACCTTTCAAAGAGTTGCCCATGCTTGCCCCTCTTACCATCCATCCCCCAGTTTCATCTTCCTTCGTCTTTTCCTTTCTCCCTCAGGAGCATTGTTGAGAACAGGTGCAAACCTTTGCTTCAGATAATTTCCTGATCAAGTGGAAGCTTAGGTGCCCACAAGCCAATAGACAGCTCTACAACTTCTTAGATTTTTTTTTTTAGTTATTTCCTTTTTACAAAAGGAAAAAAGACAAAGCCCAAAACAAACAGAAAAAGTCACTTGTGACTTCTGTTTTCCTTCCTGTAGATTTACCATCTTTTATATGTTCCCATACCAGCATGTTGGCTCCTTTTGTCCAGAGAAAGACCTCAATCCAGCCAAATGACTTAAACAAAGAAACTGCCCCATTCTTTTTCAGTAAGAAACTCACAGAAATAGCATATGTTTATTATATTGGTAACTGGAGGCCTCAACTGAGATTAGGTCCGTGTGATGCCAAGAAAAGGAGAACCAACTAGAAAATGGTGGTCTAAGCCATTAAGTCCATACAGGAAGTCATATAGAGAGTTGAAGGAGTGATGTAACCAAAGTCACACTGGAGATGACAGGCACAACAAGTGATAGGACTTAGATCTCCAAAATCCAAGTTCTGTGCTTAATTCCATTAGAGCCAGTATGGTGACCAGATCACAATACTATGGATTTTCATTTCAGCAGAGAGAGATTATTTTGTACTCATATGGCTAGAATTCACTAGCAGTAGGTGCTGGGAAAAATCTCTTCTTCTTAGCAAATGCTAAGCAAGTCACAGGTAATATATTGTAATAGCGCTATAGATTTACCATATATGTATATAGTGGTTACTCAAGTGTGGCATTTTCCTTTGCCTTATAATATTTGGTTACTCTAGTAAGTAGATCACCAGTTAGTATTTTGATATACTTCCGTGCTGGCAACTTAATGAGGGACAACCCAAGTACTGTAGTTAGAGACTAATCCCTGCAGTACACAAGCAATACCTCTCTTCAGCCCACATCCTATTTCACTCATCCTTGTTCTATGCCTCCTTCTCTAGTAACACTTATTTTCTCTGCCCAGGTCACTTAAAACATTAACCTATTTCTTTCTTGCTCACCAACCTCTCTAAGCTACTTCTTTTCTCTGTTGGTGTGAGTCTGTATTCTCTATTTTGTTTCTACCTCTTTTTCCCCAGACAGTGCTCCTGTCACAGCCCGCTCAAAGTTCCTTCATTTATCACATTCCTCTACATGCATTTGAAAACAATTTCGTCCAGGAACAGTCCACCAAACTGAAATATGTATACTGTAGCAATAGCCTTTTGCTGTGCAGCATGCTGCTGTCAATGAGGATCCAACAATAATGACAAATGGACACAGGGAATAAAATCCCCAAACACAACATAGGCTTATTCTGGGCAGACTTCAGCTATAGCTAGAGGCAGAGGATCTAAAGGGCCGTTTCTTTTTACAGTTTGGCACCACTTTATATAGTTTGTGATGCCAACAAAGTATTTTTGAATTGAATGTTATCAGCCACTGCAGGCCAACACAATTAAATCTAATTAGCAAATCCCTCTACTTCTGAGCATCCTTTCTAGAAAAGGAAATAGTTTTGAATTTTAAAGTTCTTTTACCCAATATAATGGTGCACTGTAAGAAGGTATGCGTGGTAGGCTTACTACTCTCAGTATATTTCATTAGCTCTTTCTTCAATCAAGTTTATCAAGGAGGAACTGTCTGTACTGCTCATTAGGGTCAACCTTAGGAGCACTCTCAAGCACATTCCTGCCAACCACCTACACTGGAAACCCTTATCCTGAACATCTAGCAGCAGTCCAACCTGACTTTCCAAGCACACCGGAACTTCAGGTCCAAGTTCAAGCCTTCCGTTTCCAAAAATGTATGTAAAAGTCATCTGGGTGCTGCAAGCAAAGGACTGCATGGCCTCTGACAGCAAGCAAAGGAGCCCATTAACAGGGAACCCACAACTCCCTGTTCCAGATGTAAAACTCTTCCTTTGTCTGCTTCCTGTAATTAGAGACAAACATTGAACAAAAACCAAATTAGTTAAGGTTACCATATTTCCAGGTTCAAAAAAGAGGAGACCTGTCGGGGGGGAGAAAGTAATATGGTTGGTGGGCGGGGGAGCAGTGATATGCCCTTGCTCCCCACTCTCAAGCCACAGCCCCTCCAGTGCTGCTGCTGCCACCACACCCAACCCACATTATCCCACAACCCAAGCCATTCTGGTGCCCCTCACTCTCAACCTGCAACCCCTTGTTCCTGCTGATACCCCTCACTCCTGACCTGTAGCCCTCTGGCACTGCATGTGTCTCACACTCCTGACCCACAGTCCTCCACCTTCCCAGGTGCCCCTCACTCCCAAGCCTCAGCCCCCCCAGCCCTGCCAGTGTCCCTCACTCCCAATCTGCAGCCCCCTGCCCCTCCAGCCCTGCTGGTGTGCCTCATTCTTGACCTGCAGCCCCGCTTCCCCTAGCCCTGCAGTGTCTTCCAGCCACCCTGCCCCATGAACACAGGCACCCACCCCAGTGCTGCCAACCAGGATCCACAGCTCCCTGCTACCCCCGAAAGGGCCTTGAGATCCTTTCAAGCGTGTCAAGAAATGTTAGGTATGCAAATATGATTTACAAGATAAACTCAGAGATTTCACATAGTGAAAAACTTTTCACATAGTGTTAAAAATACTCAGGTATGTTGGTGGTCTCCAAGTTCTCTGCAAGCAAAAAATTGCTCTTAGTTTTCCATAGTCAAAAACTGAGTAAAAACTAAGAGCTGACATTTTCTGAGGGGTGCCTTAAGTCTAATAAGTGTGGGCACCACTGCCTTACGGGTTGTATCAGTGTCTCATGCAATCTTTGTAACAGAGAGAACTGGATCTTTTTCTTTTTTTTTTTTTTTTTTTTTTTTTAGATATCGCAACCTCTACAACTAAAACCTTACCTCAGCCTTTACAGTCAGCCAAGTCATCCCTCCGGGAAGTTTCAGACCCAAAGTTTCTCTCTCAAAGTGGAAAAATGAATCCTACTGCCTTCACTGGAAATGCCTTGCCATTGCTCTGCTTGAAACAGCAAGCTGTAAGTCTATTTCAAATGACTGTTCACAACTGCCATAATGTCATACGAGTAGCCCTGAAGGTAAGCAAGAAACATTTAGGGCTCATTTAGGGCGCTGAAGAACAAGCTGCATATCTTGAACTTTACCTGACAATAAATTGGCGGTCAGTGCATTTTATGGAATCTGGGTATAATAAGCTCGATGTAAAAAGCGCTGTCTAATGAATGACTGATTAGTTTTAACATCAGTTGAACTCTAAGTGATCTTCATATTTAGCTCCATGTATGGCACACTGCAAAAATCCAGTTTCAAAGTGATAAAAGCATGGATAACTATGGTCATGAGGTCAGTATCTGGACAAAAAGGGTACCCTTCTTGCTATAAATTGATAGAAAAAAAAACGGTCAGCAGTCAAATGAACTGCCTGTTTGCAGAAACAACCAACAACCTTCATTAATGTAGCAAAGAACTCCACCATTTCCTACAGTTTTTTTCTTTCTTATTTTACCTGGGAAGAGCTTCAGCCAGATAATTCTCATCCAACTTTAGCCAGACACTAGGTAAGCTATCCAATTCACTGGCTGGATCTTATGAAAACAGGTCTACATCAAAGCCATATAGTGGATAGTGAGTGGGATATATACTATGGCATTTCTTTCAGTACTCATGGGGCCATGTGCCTATTTGATACATAAAGAGGCCTCTGATGATTAGGACCCTATTTTAGATAAGTTGTCAGTAGCTGGCAGCAGAGAATAAAATTACAATTTAATATAAGAAGCAGAATGATGAAGATGAAAAACACATGCTTTTCTGCTCCTTGAAATAAGCAAAAAGAGAACAAAACAAATGTAATCTAAGGTAACAACAATCTAAGAGATTGATGTCATATATCTTGACTTCAATAAAGCCTTCGATCTGGTTTCCCATGATCACCTCTTGAAGAAACTGGTCAATTGTCGCCTTGGGTCCTCCACGATCCACTGGCTGGAAAATTGGCTCCGTGGTCGGACCCAGAGGGTAGTAATTGATGTAAGTTACTCATCATGGTGTCCTGTGACCACTGGGGTCCCCCAAGGCTCTGTCCTTGGACCCATACTGTTCAACATCTTCATTAATGATGTGGACACTGGAGTCAGAAGCGGACTGGCCAAGTTCGCCGATGACACCAAACTTTGGGGCAAAGCATCCACACCAGAAGACAGGCAGGTGATCCAGGCTGACTTGGACAGGCTCAGCAAGTGGGCAGACGAGAATCTGATGGTGTTCAACGCCGATAAATGCAAGGTTCTTCACCTTGGGAAGAAAAACCCGCAGCATCCTTATAGGCTTGGCAGTGCTATGTTGGCTAGCACTATGGAAGAAAGAGACTTGGGGGTCATCATTGACCACAAGATGAACATGAGCCTGCAGTGCAATGCTGCAGCTAGTAAAGTGACCAAAACGCTGGTTTGCATCCATAGATGCTTCTCAAGCAAATCCCGGGATGTCATTCTCCCCTTGTACTCGGCCTTGGTGAGGCCGCAGCTGGAGTACTGCGTCCAGTTTTGGGCTCCACAATTCAAAAAGGATGTGGAGAAGCTTGAGAGAGTCCAGAGAAGAGCCACACGCATGATCAGAGGTCAGGGAAGCAGACCCTACGATGACAGGCTGAGAGCCCTGGGGCTCTTTAGCCTGGAAAAGCGCAGGCTCAGGGGTGATCTGATGGCCACCTACAAGTTTATCAGGGGTGACCACCAGTATCTGGGGGAACGTTTGTTCACCAGAGCGCCCCAAGGGATGATGACTAGGTCGAATGGTCATAAACTACTGCAAGACTGTTTCAGGCTGGACATAAGGAAGAATTTCTTTACTGTCCGAGCCCCCAAGGTCTGGAACAGCCTGCCACTGGAGGTGGTTCAAGCGCCTATATTGAACACCTTCAAGAGCAAACTGGATGCTTATCTTGCTGGGATCCTATGACCCCATCTGACTTCCTGCCCTTTGGGCAGGGGGCTGGACTCGATCTTCCGAGGTCCCTTCCAGCCCTGATATCTATGAAATATCTATGACGGTGAATTAAAGCTCATTCTTTAAAGATAAAACTAAATATAGTAAGCTACACATCTCCTAAATTTTTATTTGTGTATCCATAATTATGTACTCCGTGTTGTACAAGACACAAAGGAAAATAATGCCTTTACTAAGAACCTTAGACCATATTGTAGTAAATTGTCTATGGATAGCGGCAGCACCGTCAAGCACATTCTGTTGCTCCACCTCCCAAACCAAAAGCAGTGTAGATTCAGCCACACAGCATTTCAGTACTGGTGATACTGTCGGTTAGTCTTCCCAATAGGGTTGCCAACACTGACTGAAGCTATTCAGAGAGAATTTTTTTCCAACATGATGTAATATCATTAATTGTACTGTTCAACCCATTCACAATATCAATAGTCACCGGGATATCATGCTGATTCTGGTAGACTCCTGGCCAGTCCAGGTGGGTTTGCAACCCTACTTCCCAATACTAGTTAGCACCCACTGCTTCCAGGCACAATTAAGTTTGCTATGTGGACACGGTGGTACAGTCAGAAGTCTCTTGACACTGTAGTTAACTACAATTTGTTTCAGATCTGTTTTCACAATGTATTTATATGTACATGGGTAGCCAATCAATTACCCAGATACACACATAGCAAAAGAGGCTGTTGGTAACTTAAAGTATCTATTTAACAAACAACGATGAGGTTGATTATGTTATTTTACTGACATTTGTTTGCTGTTTGGAAAAGCTAGTAACTTATAAAGACAGGAAGTTAGAAGAAGTGCATGGTTACAGTATTACAATGATAAGCACAATGAGTCTGGATTATGTCCCAATATCTTTACACAAATCAGAGATTAATATTATGGGGTTGTTCAACTGTTTGTTTTTGTCTAAACCTCTCTCATAAGAATGAAATACTATGTAGATGATCATATGGTATGCTGGATTATTTTAATTTTAATATATGCAATTAATTCATTATTATGCTATTGTTCATTATAAATCTCTTGTAAGGCACTGAAATTGTAATAATAAAGAGAAACAGACCACAGACTAGGACTGCAGTCTCATGATGTTTCCTTAGAGTGTAGAAAAAAAAGAGAGGAAAATCGCCTCAGGTTTTTAACAATAGCTAGACAGAAAATAGGCTAATGTGGATTCATTTTCAGGACAGGAGTATTGTGGGAAGGGGAGAATTTATCAACTAAATGTTTTTATCAAAAAATGCTGATTCATCAAATTCAAAATTTCTCAGTAAAATGTATATTTCAACAAAGCCGTTGTTAAGCAAGCTTTCTTAGCTCCAGAATGGAATTTCTGATAAAAATGAGCATGTGAGCAATTGCCCACAACTCAAGATAGATTACAGATCAGTGTATTTATGTATGACAGGGCTATCCAACTTCTGAGTGGCCACATGCAACCCAGTCACATGCTGTGAGGAAAGCATGCCCCCTGCGCTGCATACCATGCCATGTGGGTTCTCCCTTCCATGGGAAATGACATGTCTCCTTCCCCCCACATGCCACACCACACTGGCCCAACCTGTGGGACCCCCACCTCAACCCAGCAGACAACCATTGCTGCTGCACCAGTGCCTCCATGCTGTGCAAGATCCCTGGGTCTCCCTGCTCACGCAGCCACAGGTGTCCTCAGCGCCCCCAGACTCTGCCATGCCCCCCCCTCCCCCGACCCTTAAGGGTGGGGGCAGGTACCAGAAGCTGGAGAAGGAAAGGGGAGACCAAAGACTCCAGCAGTAGGAGGAGAGCAATGGGGAAGTGGCACCTGGACTGGGACCCCTGGGGCCATGGGTTAGCCCCTTGCAGCTCTATAGTGCAGCTCACCCAAGTTCAAATCCTCTCTGCCAGACTCTGACCGGGGATTTTAACCATGGTAACTCATACATTTGTGGTTAGTGCTGTGACTATTGATATCTCAACAATTCTGAAAGAGCGTAGATTTTTCCAAATATGGGGAAAGAAAAATCTTTGAAATGATGGAAAGTCTGTAAGAGTAGGAAACTATTTCCTGTATCTTCTTACTATGTACTATATTTAAAAAAAGCCATAATATTTTAAATAGACGTTTTAAAAGTCTCCATCACAGCAGTTTTAAACATTTTCCCCCTTATTCTTGATGACTTAGCAAAGACATCTTGCCACTGTGACACCAGCTGAGAGAAAATTGAGTCATGGAACTTACCTCATTACCATAGATTAAAATGTCTTGGCTTCTCTTGAGGCTGCAATTAAAATGGGGGGAAAGGGATTCAGAAATAAAGGTACTAAAGACAGGGGAGATATTTAATGCTGAATTTTCTCATATGGGTTGGTATCTTGGTCCCAGCATTGCCTTGTGTGACAGGGGGCAAGCTCGGTGCCGAGTCTCAAGTCGGCCTGCCCACCTGTCTCTATGGGGCAGTCCACCCAGTCTTGCCTGCAATGACTTTGTTGTTTCTGTAACTGGTGGAAAATGTGGGATACTACCCATTACATGCCCTGATGCCAGGGGGCACTATCCACCTCTTTGAACGTCCCCTACACAGTGGCCCATGCCTCACAGATGGTATCCAGGATGACATTATGCTCCCAGCCTAAAGCCAGGCCAACTTAGTCCTTTGTCAGGCCTCTTTCACACTCTCATTCACACCGCCCTCCTCTCACTAGGGCTTCTCTCACTCCACTCCCTCTCACAGGGTCTCTTTCTTGCATCAACAACCTGTTCCACCCTGCTTCCTCTTGGAGTGGCTCCCATAGGCCTTGAGGCTTTATCCAACTTATGCCTCAGGTGGCAACATGCAGTCTGTTGGGCCTGTCCCATGATCCTCACCTGGTTAGTGGCCAGTTGATTCACTACACAGAGGGCCAACTCTGCCAACACCTTGCAGGACTTCTTGTACCCAGCAACTTGTTCCTCAGGAGGTTGGCCCATGTGCTGCCCTTCAGGCTGTCCCACAGCCCAACTCAGCACACCCCCTGGGGCTGCCCTTCAGACTGACTGTCAGCCCTACTCAACCCTCATCAGGGCCCCACTCCCACCCCCCCCTCTGGGGCTACATATCTATCCCCTCCCTGGGGCCTCATTCCCCTGTGGGGGCTCAGGTGGCTGCACCCCTGCCTGGCCCCATCTGAGGACTTACACCCCCTGGGCTCAGGTTGTCATAGCCATGCCTGGCCCCCTTATACCCACAGTGTTGAGGGGGCCAGGGGTTATTGAGGTGCCCCAGCTCATCTTTCACCAGGAAGGTGATCAGTCCTGGTATTTAAGTGGAGCTGCCATGCCACTGGCAGTTCCACCAGGCCTCCCTATCCCAACAAGGTACAGTTTTAGGTCATGCCCAGCACCAAAAGCTCCCTGCTCTTACCTGCCTGATGTTTCATACAGCAGTTCAACCAAGCAATGTCTCTGCTTGGCTGCCAACAGCAAACTGCTGTGTTTATATAGCTGCCCTGTGTTTTAAAGTGTCCACCGCAATCAGGTACCTGCTGGCTGCCTGACTCAGCCCTTAAAGTGGCAGGTACCACAAGTGCTCTGCCTTACCCTGGATTTTAATATTCTGGTATATTTCTAAATACTTACATTTATCCAAGTTTTCCCCACCATATGGAACAGTACTCTCCTTAACTCATGCTGCTGTTCTGGAAAATTGCAAAACTATTTTACATGTCCATAGGAAACTGCCACAGTGACATTGGTGAAATGAAATAGTTTCAAATCGAAATCATCCTCAATGGCTACTCCCTCAAAATCTTGCTCTACCTCACCATTGATGGCAAGATATACTGGCTGGGGCAGGGGAGCTGCCAGGAAACTCAATCTTTCTGTGGCACATTGAGATAAATTAGTGAATTCTGCCAGGAAAATAACACCAACCAAACAAAAAAACCCCAAATCTCCCCCGCTCCCCTCCAAAAAACCGCCAACAAACTTGGTTGGAATTTCTCTGATCCACTCCACCCTCAGCTGTTCCCACCTTTATCTCCTTTGTCAATCCTGCTAAACAATTTCACTCTCTTGCCCATCTCTCAGGCCCATTATCTAGAGATCACTTCAGCTTGGATCTATCTTGTTTACTAATTTACTTAGTTGATTTATATGCTGTCAGAGGCATGACAATGTATTTGGGCATCCGAGACAGCTGTCATACGCAGGGGCAGCAAAACCTTCCAGTTATCACTGCACCGTTGGTGAGATTGTGCAGCTGTGGAAGTAGACATTTTTTCCATCCCTCAAAGTTGGCACCCAGGGCAGCTACCCCAGTTGCCACATCCTAGTTATGCTATTGTATCTGCCCCTACTTAACATGGTCTCCGAGAAGGTTGCATTAAGAGAGGAACATAACTTATAAAAGAAGAGAACAAAACAAAAGAAAAAAAACCTTATAAAAGCAGGTAGAATATTAAAATACAATATATAAAACAAATACCCACTAACCAATATCTCAGGAACATCTTCGGTGCTTCTGGAAGATATCCAGTCTTCAGCTCTGGCAAGTCTCAAGGGAGAGGAAGTTCTAAAGCTAAGGAACAATTCCTGAGAATAACCTCTCATGTATTTTAATGAAGTGAATTTGGCTTACTGATATACTAGTAGGAGGTTGCGCTCAGCTGCCCTTGGGGGTTGTGATTGGACATAAGGGAGAAAGCAGTCCTTCAAGTACATATGGCTTACATCATTTGGGGTCTTATAGGTCAAAGCCAGCACTTCCAATTGGTCCAGTTTATCAAATTTCCTCTACAATCTCTTTTATTGAAACCTCAGTTTTGTACCTCTGTGTAAAACGTACAGTTGACATTCACAAGTAGCTCCGTAATTAACTCTTATCTAGCCGGTTGTGACTTTTGAGTCCTTGCAGTGTCTTATTCTGACTTCAGAATTTCTAACAGGATCTTTTCATTCCTGAATCAAGTTAATATATTAAGTGGGAGTATTTTGGACCTAATAACCATGTCCACATGAGTGTGGATGTTTGGTTCCCCAGGGAAAACTAGCAGTGGGACACCTTGTACCACTGCTAGTTGTGGCACAGGCATTCTCCAGGGACATGTCCTCTGGCATGTTGCAGGTTGCTCTGGGTGGGGTAGGGGGGGCTGGGTCCAGCATTGGGCTAGCCTCAGCAGCCTTACCTGGGGTCCTAGGGACATCCTGGGATGCAGCAGTGATGATCCTACTGCTCAAAGCCTGGCTGGGCTCTGGTTTTGAGCATTGCATGCACCACACTTTTTTTTTTTTTTTTGCATGGGTTCTTTTGACCCGTGAATATCCTGCACTCCCCTGTCATGCTGCATCCTTGCAGTGCAGAGAACAGCTGAATGTGCAGTATGTGGCACCCCAGATGGGTCTGCAGTGCCACATGCTGCACTGCTATGCTTGTCTGGATGTGGCTAATCTGTTCTTTTCTTGGGTAATTAAAAAGGAACAATATCTAAATAAATCTGTAAGAGGATGGCTTCATTTTTTTAATTCAAAGTTTATCAAGGTCATCTTCACAGGGTTTTTTTCTTAATATCTATCACATACTATCTGATATATTTGTGATCTCTGCTGAAACCATGTGTTAACTTGTGGCAAATGTTGGCTTTTTCACAGCTCTGCTATACATGAAATATAGTTCTATTTCCATAAAAATGCCAGCATTCCCAATATATCATTAAATTTTTTATTTTAAACAGGTTAAGTTATGAAAAAAAGTTACATGGCAAATCTGGACAGATGTCCATATGTTAATTGTCAACAAGAGTTGTGTCTTGGTCATAATGGAGATTAATCATCTTTACAGATTTCTAACCTTGTGGAATGTTACCACACTAGTTTTGCTCCAAGTAGTCCCATAACATCAGTGAAGGATGGCTCAGGATTTTCCTGTAAAAAAGAATCTGCCTCATGCCTTTAAACCTTAAAACAAAACACATTCTTTTAATTCACACAGTATGCCTTTCTTTAAACTGCTCATGGGAATGGAGATCCCACAAGGACAGTATATACTAAACAAGTTTTTATTAGCAAGTCTTTTCAAATGCGCACTTTCCTCATAGCTCAGTATATACAGATCTTGCAAGAAGTAGCACTCTAGGGTTACTTCCTGTGACTTAGCTAATTGGTGCACCATCCTCTTAACTGTAGCTTAATATGATACCTCCCCCTTGCAAACAAATCACTTAAGTGGCCTGCGGGCTAGATTCAGCCCATGGAGTCTTTGGTTCTGACCTGTGGATCTGGGGAGCTTCAGTGAAGTTCTGGCAGAAGGGAGCTTTACTTGTGCCATAACCAAACTACTGGGAGAAGCAGTGGTGGTGGCACCAACCAGGTCCTAATGGTAGCCTACCATAGTCCAAGCTGTGTCATTCTGGCCTGCAAGAAAATGTTGCGGAACATTGACTTAAATGATGCCATTAGTAATGTCCCTGATTAATAACAGCATTAAGATACATTGTAGTCCTTCTACATTTCTATACCTGGAGTGAGTCCTGGTTCTTGCACTTACAGATACATCCATAGTTTTTTGGTCTGCGGGGTTGGAAAAGAAGGGATTTCTCAGTTACATAGAGGCACGTCTGGAGATAACTATGTAGCACATAGTGGGAAGTTTGAGATGCATTTGACTGTACTGTATTTTAGTTTTAAATGAGCTTTCTAAAAAAATTCTCAAACCTGCAAGAAGAAGCAATGAAGAGTGCTTTTGGCATTGGTTTTCTTGCATCACATTCCCAGTTGTAATGGATTTCCTTTAACAAAGGTTTCCTTTAGAATTTTTAAACCTCTCATCCTTCTTTTTTTCCTCTTTCCCAAGGGAGCTTTTGGAGAAAGATAAATTCTGATTTCATTTGCAGTCTAAATGGAAGAAATAGTGGGGGGGGGGGGGGGGTGAATATATTCAATCATTTGTCAGTATAATGGCTCTAAAGAGCCAACAAATTTCTCTCTGGCTGAGTCTTGAGAAATGTCATTCTTCCCAGTAGGGAAAAGAAAATCAGAAAATATCTGACCCTTAATTCTACCAGGATTCTGCCCCAAAGCTCTCAATGTTCTGCATCCTTTAACAATTTTTCCGTTTGTGTAACTGTTTTCTTAAGGAATAAAATTAGATCTTATTTGCCACAAATGAACAGAAAGAAAGGGTTAATTTGAGAACTTCTGGAATTCTAAAAAATGCCAGAGAGAGCATATTTTTTAAACTTGTCAACGTTTTATGCCTTCTGTTGGAACTGCTGGAAAATTAAAAGCAATAAGATATGGAATGAAAAAAAATTGAGTCCATCTTATTATTCGCAGAGATTTTTTTAAAAGAGGCCTCTATTCAGACTTCTCAACTCTACAGGCATCTAAATAGGGGTATGTGGACACTGTCCTATTCTGTGCTACGCAGAGAAACCTGAATTTGCCCAGTTTAGGACAATGAAGGTGTTATTCCAGAATAAGACATCTGTATATCATATTAGTGTTCCAAGTTAGGGGTGAAAGTGGTATAACTATATCAGATCTCTCCATGCATACATGTTTATGAATTTCAAGGGTAAATCAGCCCTAAAACTTTTCTATTTGGCAGGTGCTTGAACGCTGCTACCAGTGCAACAGTTCTTCCTTTCTTTAGTGTGCTCCCCTGTAGTATATTGATCGTCAACCTTGTACGGTGGTGGGTCAGAATAACCCAGCTGGGGTTCTAGGTGGGTTAATACTAGACCCAAACTCCACCACCCATGCTTCTTCTCCTCACTGCCTGGCTGTGGCATGGCATAAGAAAGATCCTTACTACCCAGCTGCCCCTCTGCATGGCTGCAGCATGGTGCAGCACAGCACAACACGGGCAAAACCCCTGAATGCTACCAAAGTCCCAGCTTTGTGGGATGAATCCAATGGTTCCATAGGCTGGATTTGGCTTATGGACCAACCTCTGCTCTAGGGCATGGGAAAATGAACTAGTAAAGGGAGAATCCCTTTTTATCTCCTTGTGTTCTTGTGCATTTTTCAGGAATCATTTAGAACCAAGAAGTATGACAGAAGTCTACTCCATTCATTGTCTAAGGTATAGCTGGCCAACATTGTGTAACATGAGTTTGTGCACAACACAAGCACCAGCTTGGTTTTGTAAGACCAAATCTTCATATATCTTCCTGACAAATGTAAAAATAAAGAATCAATAACTATTAACTTAATGCACAAATTAAAATACATAAAAGCTACCCACAAACTAAAATCCTGAAGTGCCCTAGCTTCTATATGGAATCACTGGCCTCCCCTAGAATATCAATTTTTGTTAGGTGACAGTCACACCATTCATTTGGATTGTGTCATGTTCTGGGCTGACACAATCCAGCCTGCTGTGGCTGTTGTCTGAGACATTCAGGGGGCTCTCCCAAGAATCTGGCAGCTTCAGAGACCCCAAACCATGCTGAGGTTTTTGTTCTGCCTTACTTGATAAGTGACATCAGTTTCTAATAGCACACTTCACTAGTGCCATTCTCTAGTGTAGCAGGGTTAAATATGCCTCAAAGTCTGACTCTGCAATCTTTTTCAGTGAGCGCTTTAATATTTTGAAATACTGAGGATAATATGGACTGGTAGCAATATGTTTTAAACTATCCTTCACTACATACTCAGATCTAGCTGCTCATCATCATCAACATAACACATCTCTGCATAATGAGACCTGGTCCCAAATGGCACTTTCAAGAGCCTCTTACATCCTCTTCACAGCTTCAGCTTGTTTCATTATATAATTAACCCTCAAATCCTGCTGTAATAGTATTATGCATATATTATAGGAGTAAAATGAAACACAGATTTACTGAAAAGTCCAAGGCTATTTAACAATTAAAATTCAGGAGTATCAGCCTTCCATAGATTGTGCTTAGCCCACAACCCTATTCCTTATCTCATTATCAGGGATTTCAGTATCCTTGATTATGGTTGGGTATTTGACCAGTCAAATAAAGTTCAGTCTGGTCAAATACTGATCAAAAATTGTACAAAAATTGCCAATAGGTCCAAATAATACACAGAAAAAGCACTAAGAAGTGTGGCAAAAACAAACAAACCAAGCACATTTATGTCAAGAAAACTACAAAAAAAAAAAATGTAGGTTTTTTGTAAAATTGCTATAATCTTTGAACAGTCAAAAAATATGAAGTCACTTGACCAGTCAATTGACAATATTTCACCAGTTGACCAGCTTGCCAACCCTATCCTTAATACAGGAGTCAATATACTTCTTTATTAAAGCAGTGGAGTGTTTAAATCTGTTTCTAGATGAATCAGATTCTCTTGACCACTTATTGCATCCATTTAGTCTAAGCTATATCTAAAGGAAAACTTCTGAAGCCCAAACACTTGCATATTTAATAGAGCTGTCTTGTGTCGATATTCTAGGGAAACCTACCATAGCTAGATATTAGATAGCATCAGTAATACAGAAGTCCCTTAAGCAGTTTCTTGCTTTATTGCTGGGGTGGGAGCAGCCTCTACTCTTCCTCAACCAGCTTTTTCCAAGTGTAAATAGGATAGGCAGTGAATAAGAGAACCGTGTACCTGGTGTATAGAAGCCTTGAGTGATATCTCAGAAATCTCATTTTAGAAAGATTTATCAAGAAAGCCTACAAATTCTCTTACTAGCTTCTATTCTAATTGTTTTAAAAGTATTGTCAATTTTACTTAGATTATCTCTATATTATTTGCCCAAAATCTTATGCAAGAAATCCTTCTCTTTATAATGAATGGTCCTTAAACAAACTTGTCCAAACCAGGTATTTCCCTACTGCAGCTTAACGTTCTGTCAAACTCTTAACAACAAGGAAAATCATTTTCAGGTAGCTTCACAGGTTTACTGCCACTGAGAGTATTTTTACATGGCACAATGAAGTGCTGCAGAATGATCCTGGAGCTACTCTGAATCCCAGAAGCAGTAAATCTATGATAGCATGGTGCTCCATAAGGCCTAATATGCCCTGCTGGGTATCTCAATAATATGAGAAGCAAGGTATCTATTAGTGTAAGTGGAGTGCTTCTGACATCCAATTTCCAGAAGCATGACTTGTAATTGTAGTATTCTGGCTGGGAAAGGGTACTGAAGGGCCAAGGGTTTGGTTTTGGTTTTTGTTTTTTGTTGGTTTTTTTTTTGGGGGGGGGGGGGCGCAGAGAGATGCTGAGCACTTACCTCCTCACACAGTAGCTCCTGTTTCCATGGTGCATGGTCCTCAAAATGTCCCTGTGGTGGTTCTGGCAGTGGCTCCCCAGCAACTGCGATTTTATCACTCCCTCTAAATCAGTTCCCAAGGCGGCTATCTGTTCAAACCACGTTAGTCAACCTTCACTTGAGACAAATTTGGGGGTCTTTGCACCATGCTTTCCCAAGCAGTCTCCTGATGATTGCAGAAAAATATAGCAAGGTGTTTTGGTTCAGTGTTAAACACGAGTACTTCGCACCTGGTAGGATTCAGCCAACATGGATCTGGTATGCTCTTCTGCCAAGGCTCTCTTTACTGAGAAACTCATTTCTTTTTCATTAATCAGCTTGCTTTCTAAGGCTGCATTGATAAAATGAACAGTCCACTTAACTCCAAATCATAAGTCAGCCTTACATTTGCCCCTCTGCACTTTGCTTACCCATTCTTTGGGACACCATGACAGTGCAACTGCTGCCTCTCTAGGCTCATCATCCTATTGCCTCAATTGCCTTGCAGTCAGCAGCCTTTTCAGTTTCAAGCCATTGCTCTTTGTTATGCCATTTTCAACTGCTGTTCTCTGCTCTGGATTTGCAATTTTACCTGCTAACTCTTGAAGTTTTTAAAACTGACTAGGCTTTTGAAGCCTTGCTCATCTCCTTTACATCTCACTGCAATAGAGAAGGAACATTATTTGTTAATCTTTAAAGAAGTAAATGATATTTTCCAAGCACCACTACTTCAGTAGAGGCAAGCTATCTTGAGGCAGAACTCTTTAACTGTGTACACCTAAGGGGTGTAGTATTTGTTAAGATGGGGGTATAATCTCTATCTCTTCCCATCCTGACTCTGATGTGAAAAAGTAATTGTCAACACCTGTACCATATATTTAAAAGGTACACACACATATTTACAAGAGGAAAATTTTAAGATTGCCAGATTCAGAACAAACAAACAAACATAAACCTATGTTCCCTTGAAAGCCTTTTTAACCAACTGGCAGGGTTTATGAAAACACTTAGTTTATTTGTTTGTTAGAAAACAGATAATGTTGCTCTTTCTGATGGTAATGAAAGAGGTATGCCTTGTACACACAGCTTTAGAGGATGAAATCTCCCATCAACTTACAGCTACCATTAACATTAATGTAACCCCATATGCTAAGTCTTAAAACAGTGCTTTCAGCACCTGATGTGCATGAGGCATAGGAAGGAGCAGCTGATTCATTATAGTCGAGTGTAACTGAGTAAGTGGTAAGTACACAGGGCTGAATTTGGAAAAAGACTTAAGCTGCCTAAAGCAGAACTTAGGTGGAACAGAAGTACTCAAATCCAAAACTCCAACCCCTCACTCAGTTGCTGACTAACCCTGAAGGTGTCTCCTTGCAGCAGGTGCCTACAATTCTGTTTCTGGATATATGTACAATTGCCCCAATTTGGACAGTTTGGCATCTAGTTCCTGCCTGAACCTCATCAGGATCCAGAAATCAGATGTTCCTCTACCTAAAATGAGATTCCCCCCCATTTTGAATCCAGTTGATATTTGCCTAGCACACCTAGTACAGAGCTGCAGAATTGGACCAATCACAAAATTCAGAGGCAGCCACCAGGCAACTTTTATAAAATAGTATACCAGTTAAAAAAACAGAAGTTCAATATCTTCATTAGCTTGAGTGCAAACACACATACCATTCCTTCCAAGAGAGTGCCTTACCACCAAGGCATGGGCTTGTATTGTGTGCAGCCCCATGGGCATGGTTTTTTTTTTTGCAGACTCTATCTTAAAGTCCATGTACATTCCTGCTTCATGTCTTTTCTTGTAGTAAATCTCTTAGATTTGTTATCATGCCTGCAGTGTCAGAGCCTTACCTACCTTCCTTAACCTTCAATCTGAAAAGGGTAACTTCGTTTGCTTGTCAAATTCTAATTGTTTTGCCACCGGTTACTTCTGGGTTTTTGAAGAACATCTTTCTGAGTATTTTATTCCAGATCCAGGCCTCAATCTGGCCTTCTATCTGAGTCTTAGCTAGTCCCCCAACATTGCAAAACTGGCTTTTCCATTTGAGACCAAGCATAAAATCATCTGTTTTCACCTTTTTGTAGTGTCTGTTTAAAAAACATATCTTTAACATGCAGTTCAGCACTCCTCACATTTCTGTAACATGGTTTCACAGTTAACACTTCACAGTTAACTCCTCAGCCTGAGGTAATTAAAAACATTAAGGCTAGGAGCAGATATGCAAACAGCCTGAGCCTGAATTGATTCAGCCTTTGCAGGTTAGTCTAACTTGCAAAGCTTGAACTGATTTGAAGGTGGACAGACATTCCCTTTTCATTCCAGAAATGCAGGCACATGCCTGCAGTGGCTCAGGCTACAAGCCAGGGTGTGCTAGAGCAGCCATCTCTTCCCTTCCACAGTGCTGAGTAGAGGGGGGTGTAATCAGGCCCCCGCAGGACACTCTGATTAGGGAGGGGTTTAAACCTCCACCCTGCTTGTACCATCCCAGGCTTCCTGTCTTCACCCCCCGCACTGCTCAAGGGGCAGAAGTGTTGCCAGACCCCAGCCCTGGGCTAGCACTCTGAGGCAAAGGATGGGTGTGCAGTGAATGTATCTGTTGATGATACTGAGCTTTTTGGTCTCCCTCTCTGTGTCTGCAAACCAGCAGGGGGGCTGATAAAACCACAGTGTTTATCAGCCCATCAGCAAAACAAAAGCCTCTCTCATTAGTTCAAGCTCTTCTTAAACAGCATTTTTCCAAGGAGGGACATTACAAGCTGAACTGTTGATTAGCTCCTAAAAGCCCTAAGGGGACTGTAACAAGTTGCCCTTCCCAGTGCCATCTTCCTAGTACTCCGCACCTTGTGTGGGGTGCCCTTGGATCCTTCTTTAGGGTTCTTATTTCCTGCCCTATACTCTTCTGCCACGTCTTGATGGAAATTATGATGATGTTCTTGTGAGCGGGAGGCTGCCTATTGTATTGGGTATGTTGGGGCCTTTCCCCTATTTGAGACTGACCCCTGATTTTCTCTAGCTAGGCCTCCCCATCTAAACCCACTAAACAGGGTTTGACTCTGAGGCTCTAGCCTTTTCTATTGTCTTGAGGCCCAGGGCCCCTTTCCCTGCTCCAATCTGGAGCCTGGCCTAGAGGCTCGGGTGCCAGCCCCACAGCTGGAGGGTTGCAAGCCCAAAACCAGGGGATGACCCAGAGCCCACAGCCTCCCAGGCCACCAAAAAAACCCCCCAACTACCAACACCAAGCTGCACCACAGGCCCCCCTGAGCTCCCCGGCTTCTTTAAGATCACACCTTGCTGGTGCCAGGGTGTGTTCCCCTCTCTGGGGCTTCTCACTGCCCTTTCTCTGGGTCTCCTCCAAAATGCTGCCCCCTTCTCTAGGGCTCCCCATACCCGCACTGGGACTTCTCACCAATGCCCCCTCTCTGGGGCTTCTTGCTACCCCCCCTCTCTGGGGCTTACCACACCCGCACTGGGGCTTCTTATCACCACCCCCTCTCTGGGGTTTCTCAACTGCCCCCTTCTCTGGGGCTGGGGTCAGTGCACCACAAATGCTGCACCCTTGTTGGTGCTGGGGTCCCCACCCTGCTGTGGGTCCCCTATGAAGCCTCCTCCAACCCCTAATAGCCTCACCCAAACCACCGGTCTTAAACAGTAAACAAAATGTGAGTCCCTCAGCTATAACATAAACTTGAGCCACCTGGCTTTAACAACCTTCACCCTACCAGGAAATACTCCATCCCTCCAGTGACAGAAGCTGTTCCTGCAGCCAGGCCTCTCCCCTTTTTTTGTTCTAGGAGAGCTCCATCCCCTTTGGCAGCCAGGAGGGAACTGCCACCCTGGCCTCAGTCCTGTGTTTAAATGGGAGCCAGGCCCTCCCTTTCTGGTCATCTGACTGCTAGCAGGTGTGGGACACTGGCTCCTTCTGGTCATCCTAGCAACCGGCACCTGAGTAGCTATTCCAGCTCTCCAAGTAGCAGGCGCCTTAGTGCCCTGCTACAGGGACACTGTTCTGTCAGCTCTTGTCCTGTCCCAGTGAAGTTGGAGACACCAACACCTCTCAGTATTAGCTAGCATAACACATGCCTAGGGTCCATGGGGCTGGGGTCCATGCTGTGGGAGAGGGGAGGGAGGAAGAGGGGGATCCCTGCTTGAGTAGTGAGCAGCAAGGGAGGCCAGACAGATCCTGCTGTGCCTGCAGTCTCCCACAGAGCTCTGGCTAAGGAGGAGAGGGTCACAGCCAGCCTGTTCTCTAGAGCAGAGAGCACAGCCTTGCCTAGCCCAGGGCTGCAAAGCATCTGGGATGCTGGGAGACTCTGGTTTAAGTTAAACCAGGAAGGGGTCTGGGGCAGACATTGCATAAACTGGTCTGACCCAAATCAGTTAAGTCTGATACTACATTCAACCAGGTTTATCTTAAACCAGTTTCAGCCATTTGGAAACTGGTTTATGTGCACTGAATTTATGTTTTGTTACAGGTTTAAACCAGTTTCTGATCACTTAAACTGGTTTATACATAATGTCTGTCCCTAGCCTAAGTGCTTCACAACCAGCTCTTCTCAGAAATGAAAGCTGATTTCTAATTGCCTTCCTTTTTGCTGGTACCCCTAGGTTGCAGTGTGAATAGTGGGGTGATCTTCCATTTATACTCTATGTTTTTAGAGAATTTAGACTCTTGAGGGGAAGTTAATTGCTCCATTGTTCTGTTCAGGGTATGTTCATAGTATTTTTTACCTCTGATACCATATCTTTCTCAGAAATCACTTTAGAGCCAAGAAGCCTAGCACAGGCAGGGCTGCTTCTATCATTGTGACTACAAACAGACTCCACACTTAAATACAGTGAAAAACTTTGTTCCTGGTCATAGAATTATATTTTGACTACAGACAGGGAACATACAATTATTCTGGAGTGCCAGGATGGTATAATAGTGAAGTTAATTGCTTGTCTCATAGCCAAATAATATATGCATATTGAAGGAGGATATGCATCCTTAGAACCCAAGAATCTTGAGGCTTGTTAAACTGGAGGAGTAAAAAGGTGGTTTTTATCTAAATATTGTAGATTCATCCCACTTCACAATTCATTGTCATTACCTTGTTTGCTATAGCTGGTGTGGTGGAATATAATCAGGGTGCTCGCCACTTAGCGTAGGCTGTGGCAGTCTGGAAGAGTGCCTGCAAGGAGGGCAGCCAGGAGACACCCCCTGAGTAGTCTTTTTAAGGGGGGAAGGTGTGTGGTGGAGCATCATCAGGATGCTTGCCACTTAAGGGCTATTACTTTACAAGGCATAACAGGCGAGTAAGGTGGCCAGTGTGCCCAAAGACAAGTGGGCAACCAACACTGTGACTGGTCTGCGGAAGGCCAACTTGTCACAGTGGAAAGAACTATGGTGATCTCCCCAGACCAAGAACACTGGTGCTCTTGTAGACACAGTGGGTGCCTATAGATGTGCGGGGAGGCTGCTCTAATGTGCAGATTAATTGAGCCTGCTGGAATGTGTTAATTAGCATGCTGATACATGAGACTCTATGGGTGCTTTTACTACAGCAGTTTTTGCAGTGTCCTGAACTTGTATAAAAATGCCCAAAAGGGAAAGCCATGATTGGCACAGGCAAGCACTTTTCCTCCAGAAGCCTGTGAATAAAATAATTCAAAGTCCATTTTTCATAAAGAACAAAATATTATTTATTAATTCAGACAAAGACACGTGGCAAATAGAAGCAAAGGTTTAAACTCTTAAGACAAAATCAAAGCAAAGACTTATGCACCTAAGTAGCAGCTAACTGTCTCTGTAAGCTTCTAAGTGGAAAATTAGAATCCTCAAAATTCCATCTCAGCTGCTAACCAACCCTAAAGATACCTAACATCCTTTGGCACTGTAAGACCCATCTCGAAGAAGCCTCTGGGAGGAGGCTAAGTTGGCAGCCCGGAGTGGGGATCAGCTTTGCAGAACCCGGGGGCCATGAGACAATGACCTAATGCATCTGCTGATCAGCTGAAATAGAGAAAAGAGAAATGCTTTGAGCAACTAACTGTTCTAGAAAGTACCAGAAATAACAGCCATGAAAAGTTAACCCATAAAAGGTGATAAAACTAGAAGCGTTGTGTGATTAGAAGATCTTGGAGAGACGAGAGACAGAAAAGTATAAAAGTTCTAAGAACAAAGCCTTGGGCGGAACTACTTTGGGGAAGACAAAGCTGAAGACCCGATAAAGGAGGTAGTCTTGCCACCCAGGACGCTAGGTGGGGTTCCCGAGACCCATCAAGTAACTATAAAAGTAAAAGAGTGTAGAGTGCCTTTCCTCCAACCCGATGCGCTTGCTATTTGTGAACTAGTTATAAGATCATTCAAATATGTATCGTTAATTTTTTTCCTGCTCTTGTAATAAAAGTGAACTATTAGATTTTACCTAGCGTGTGACTTGTGAGTTACTCACCTACCCCCTTAGATAGAGAAAGAACCCCTACAATGTGGTGGAGAATGTGGGCATAACAACCCTTCCTCACAAGAAGTCTGGCCACTTACGATTGAAGAGTAGAGAACATGTTCACACACCGAGAAAAAACCACAAGTCTTTCTGAGCTCAGTAAGAGAGTGCATCCCCAGTCATCCTCTGAGTACGAAACCTCAAATCCCTTGCCGCAGTAGAGAAAGTTTTTGCACAATGGCAGATGGGCAAGAAGTCTAAGAAAACGAGATTATTACAGGGTGCCATTTCTTTTCTGTGGGAGATAGTGGGGACTTTTTTGCCCTCAGAAAGTAAAACAGCTCACCCAACAAGCCTTAAAAAGTCAAATAGTAGCAAATGCAAAATACCAAAAAAACCCACATTAAAACTCTAACTATAGCAATACAGCCACTCCAGCAAATGCACTCCATTCTGCATAGCATTGTAGAAAGAGCAAAGAGTCTTATAGGCACCTACATTTCTATCATTCAAGTTGTCTACATCCCCCTATTTGCTTCTGACAGTGTGCAGAACTACCTAAATCTGAACAATTAGGTGCTTACGCATTGTCAGGATCCACACCTCTTGCCCACTGAGTCAGGCCCTCCTTGTCCAGAGGAGAAAGCCTGATATTTAGAGCAGTCACATTGAATACTATGATTCATTTCCTTATTCCTCTTGAAGGCATTTGAATTTGCACCTGCACCTGCCACACAACTGCTATAACCATAAGGCTATGGATTGTATTGACAGCTTAAATGCTTATCGCAGCGCTAGGCCTAAATTAGGCATTCAACATTGCTAGCACTACCTCCTTTTGTGGGTTTAGCTCTAGATGTCTATGCACAAATTTCCTCTCACCTAAATCTTAGGCTTCCTTTGCAAGCTCAAGTACTACCCAGCTCAATTATATCTATCCTCGGCCTGGAAAAAACAGACCACCTTGCTATATTCTCTCCTCCTTAAGTGTGTCTGACAGCATTTCCCCCTAGGTAGTTGCTGATAACACACTCCTTCCTTCTGTAGGTCAGCATCTTTAAGCTTTCCAATTTGATCCTAGGTGTGTGTCTAGAAGTAAACTATAAACTTTGCCAGCCTACCTGGAGGCAGGCCAGAGGCATACCCCAATTAACTGCTTCCCCATTGTTTTTCTAAGGACTCCTGGTCTTTTCTATTATACTCCCTTATATTTGCCATTCTTTCATTTCCTGTTGGTTTCCTTTTTCCAGGGTCCTTTGATTTAAATCTGTGTAGTCAGGTAAGATGATATCAACTAGGTAAATGGAGGTGTATACTATGTTTAAAACACTAATACAGACATTTCTTGTCTCTCTCAGATGTGTGGTGGATACTTATGGCTAAAGTTCACAAGAGTCCTATGCCAAAAGAAGATGTTAAATGTCACTTATGGTCATCATGCCTTTTTCTTTATATGATGAAAACTTTCTTGCCTCTGATCAATTTCCCCTTTAACTTTGTTTCCTTTATGGTTCTCCTTTAGTGAACAGCAACATATGAATTGCTACCCCTCTCCCTGGGGCGCCCCCCAAGCCCAACCAGCATGAACCTGGGCATTGCCTGGCAGGGGCAAGAGGCACATTACAAGAGACTTACCAGGTCCAGCCAGTTCTTGAGTCTTGGTAGCAGTTGATGCATTAGCTGCATGGGATTCTTTCTGACCCTCCACCTCCTCTGTTTCATCATCTGTGCTAGATTGTGAAACAGAGGGCTAAGTGGCACTAAGTGTATGGTGACCGATGGTTCTTCCTGCCACTCGTGGTCAGCAGGGAGCAGGGAGAAGTCTCCATATAGCTAAGACATGCTCATGGTTTCACCCTTAGGAGGAGCTGCTGCCGCCTCCTCTCCTCCTCCAGCCCAACCCTGGTGCTGAAAGTCTCCATAACCTGGTTGTTACCTGCATCCTTGGAGAGAATGATGAACAGCTTGTCATAGAAGGGGGCAGTTGTGCAACCTGCCCCAGAGTGAGAGTTCGTATCTTTGGGCATGTGTAGACGACACAGGCATTAATGTAGAGTGCCTGAAAATTTTAATGCACCTTTTTTTTGGTGCGGTGCATTTTTATGCAATTTTGGGCACCCCTGCCCCAAATTTGCCAGCCCTCTTTCACTAATCTCTTGTGCTGCTGACCACAAACTGCTTCGCCATATCTCAGAAAGCCAAGGCCAGTAGTATGGACCCAATGGCCCAGGAGGCTGATACCTCCAATGCCTGTGAACCCATCTGGACCTGGGAAGAACTGGAGGATTTAATCAATATTTGATCGGAGCAAAGGATCATAAACAAGCTGGAAAGTAGGAGGAATATGCCTGTTTGTATTGAGATCGCAAAAGGCATGCAGGCGCAAGGGCACAATTGTGACTGGACCCAGGTCCGGTGCAAAATCGAGTCCCTGAGATCAGCATTTTACAGAGCCAACCAGTTCATCTTCTGTGCCAGGGGGAATTCCTGCTGTTGCAACTGGCTTTATGGAGCCCAGGAGCCTCAAGGCTCTTCCATGGAGCAACAGCCATGAAAGCAATTTGTTGCTGATTTCAGTCCAAGAAATAAATGCACCGTGTTCCTTGTATGCACATTCTGAGCTATACTTTAAATGTCACATAATTTTGACTTTGTATCTCACCAGAATATTTCTCCCTGAAGCTTATACTTTTGCATTATGTATTTATGTAAAATGCATTTAACCAGGAGGGATCCTTTGAAATTCTCATCTTTATTCCACAGGGGAAAATGATGGACTGGCTTCTACGTACAAAAATCCAGAAATAGTTGTCTGAGTTACTATATAATTTCATTCCTTAATTTCAGTCTAAACTTAATGGCACTCTCCTCCTTTGCCTGAAGTTTGATTGACTGGCATAAAATCATCCTGTAACTATTGTCTTTGATTAATACATTTAGAACATGTATTTCCATTTTGTCTTTTCATTATTGTTTTCTCAATACACTATCTATGATAATTTTAGTCCTAGTTACTTTTTACAAGATGCTACAAAATGTCTTTTCCTTCACAACCTTATCCACTGTAACTTCATTATAAGGTTCTATGAGAAAACTGTCTCATGCAAACCTATAAGGTTCTATGAGAAAACTGTCTCATGCAAACCTTCTAGGTCCCCTGACATTTTAAATACTTCCAGTGATATTCGTTACAACAATAAGTATTTTATAACAAAGTGTTTGTAATCCCATGAACAAATTCCCCTATCTGAAACCTATTCCATCATTTCATAGAATCATAGAAAATGAGTGTTGGAAGGAACCTCAGGCAGTCATCTAGTCCAACCCCCTGCTCAAAACAGGACCAGCTGCAACTAGATCATCCCAGCCAGGGCTTTGTCTACCAAGATCTTAAAAATCTCCAAGGATGGAAATTGTACCACATCTCTGGGTAACCTGTTCCAGTGTTTTACTACCCTCCTAGTGAGAAAATTCTTCCTAATATCTAACCTAAACTTCCCTTCCTGCAACTTGAATTTAAAAACATCTATGCATTTTTTAGTTTGATGTTATTTCATTTGTATTCTTTTTTACTGGACCAATATACTGGTCCCACTATTTGCGGGTTCGGCATTCGAAGTTTTAAATATTCGCGAATGCCGAATCCACATTTTAAATACACTTTATACGCTTACAGGAGCTCTTCAGGAGCTCCACGCTTGCTGTGGTCAGTCTCCCTCTGTCACTGTTGGGCTTCTGCCATCACCACAACGCTCCCTCCATCACCACCAGAGCTGTGTCTCCCCCCTCCCAGCTGCCGGGAGCATTTTCTTCATGAACACAGACTGCGTTCATGAACACAGTACCTTATTCGTGGATTTTGATATTCGCAGGATCTTGAGAACGTATCCCCTGCAAATGACGAGGGTCTCCTGTATATATTTAAGTCCTTGCAAACATAACAAATTTCCTAGTCACTGAAGGAACATGCCATTGTAATGCTGACAATATTATTACTGCAGTACTGGTTCCCTTTTGACACTGAAATTATCTGATTCCTGTTTGCAGCCAGTGCTCAGCCATTTCCTGAGATACGCAAAGGTGTCAGATCTGGATTACAAAATCTGGACCACCAATGTAGGAGAATTGCCCAAGCCATTCTTATATATATTTCACTAAAACCACACATGCAGAGTTTGTGTGCTGTTATAAGACCTTCATATAAGACCAGCCTCACTCAATGAAGGGATATTTATTTAATAAGTCTTTTTAGCCTTCTCATTCAGTGTGTGGCTTGAATCCTTATTTATTGCACACTTTTAAAATCCTGAATTGAAGGAAAAATCTTTTTCTTTTACTTCTTGGCATGTCTAGAGTGCTTTCTCCACAGAATCTAAGTACTTTACAAACAGTAAATAGGTCATATTCATGAAAATCCTGTAAAATAGAGCAGTATTACTAGTTCCATTTCACATAATAGTAATTGAAGCACACACAAACTAAAGCTAAATTTGTCAGAACTGTCTACTTAATTTTGAAAGCTCAACTTGAGGTACCCAGGGCCTGTTTTAAGGAATACTGTGTATATTTTCTTTCTTTATGGATATATCTATGCAACCCTGGCATGTGGTGCTACCTGCATGCCATGTCTGAGTGTTGGTATACTGGGGTGCCCAGTCACATATGCCTCACTTGTCTCTCCTAAGAGCTGAAATGAAGCTTTCTGGCAGGGAGGGCCCCTTTTACACATATAAACCCTTTGCAACCACAGATATAATTATTTACAAATATTTAATTAAATACAATTTAAGTATATACACAGTAAGATATATCTGAAGTGGACATAAATTACAAATTGCTACCAAAAAACTTTATATACATTACACAAAATGAGCACTGGTTATACAGGGATAGTCACTTGGGTGCCTACAGGGTTCACAAACTGATAACCTCTCAGGTGTGATATAGGTTAAAGGAGAAGCATGAACAATAATTAGACATTGAAACACTAATAAATAAATTGCTCAATATTAAAAAAACCACCCAAAACAATCCCCAGCTCCTCCCACTGGCACCATGGAGGGTCCTTTGTGGCTGCAGTCCTCCCACGTTGGCCCAGGCATCACTGCACTGCTGGCAGCTGCTCCCACCTCTGGGTCCCTGCAACACACAATATACACTGCCCCAGGCCGTGGCCCTCTCCACAGTGGGCTGCACGGCTCAGGCTGCAGGCTAAAGCAGATACACTTCTCTCACGGGTGAACACATGGGCACACCGGATTTGTCTCCTGCAGCCCACACCCCTCCCTTTAGTTCACACACACACCATCCAACTGGGGGTAGTTCCCCAAGTCTTGCCTCTCCTTGCCTGAGCACTGGGATGTGCTAAGTCGGGCTTCTGCAGCCGTGCACCACTCCCTTGAATTATGCACATGCACACACTAACTGTGGGGCTTCCCCACAAAAAGTTCATGTGCTCCTCAGGCAGCTGCCTGAGGGAGATCATCCTGCTCCTTCCAAAGCCCTGACTCGAGTCCTAGGGCTGTGAGTGCAGCTCTGACCCATTGGCAGTTCAATACAGCTCCTTCAGGCTCCAGAGGGAGGATGAGTCACTGCAGTCATGCCTGCAAAGTCCTCTCCCCACAGCGCGCACCCCTCTCTCCACCTCTCTTCTCTTGCTGGATGGGGAAAACTTCCTGGTTATAAAGAAACTCTCTCAGCCAATCCAGAGGCTGAGATTTTCATGGTCTCTTTCTAACCATCCCTCTCTTATTTTAATCCCCTTTGGCTGGGGTTATTACACTCTTTCGCTTTATCAAGATGTTCCCGTCCAGGACAGCTTCATTTGTCCAGAGTATGGGGTCTCCATTGGAACAAATTTCCTTTGCCCCAGTCCAGTGTCTCCAAAAGAACAAGCCTCATCATGGGACATCCTCTGGTCCTCTGGTTAGGTAATGCTTCAGTGTCTGTTGCATCTAAATTACCTCTGCAATACTTTTACTAGAGACCCAATCTTGAGCACTCTCCTCCCACCCGCTCCAACTTTACACATCAATAATAAAGAAATGGTTCATGATGGCACTTTGAAGGCCCTCCCAACCTGGGTTAGAAATATGGGGGGGGGGGGTGAGCCTTGGGAGGGTGAGCTCCCTCATAAGAGATGAAAGTCCCCAGCCTTCCAGCTTCTGACTACTACTGCTGTAGACCGCCCTCAAGAGTCTGAGTGTAATTCAAATGCTGCTCCCAATTAGTTCCCCATTGCTACACTCAAATTTCCTGCCTCAGGGTATTTCATATTGACCACCCAGTTGTTACATGGTTAGCTATTTGATTATCAGGGATAATTCCAGAACATGCTCACCACCTTATAGGCAGGACAGCAGAACAAACATTTGTGCTAGCCACCCATTTGCCAATACTTAAAAAGACAATGCAGAGAAAAATCAAGTGATTAAAAGTTCATTCCAGTCCTCCCCCTATGAGCAGCACATGAATCAATATGACCAGGTTCAAGGGACACAGGGAAATAAAGAATTCTGGTGTAGGTAAAAGTGGACTAATTGCAGAATAGGGGGAAGTGGCAGAGATATGAACAGACTGTTAATTTAGTTAAAAAACCTTCCTCTTTTATGCTTTGTTCCTACTGTTGATATTTAACTGTTTTGAAAGGGTGTTTTTGCCTCACTGTATTCACATACCAGTCACCAATAGCATAACTATGTTAGGGCAAGTGGGGCACCCACCCAAGGTACTGCATTTCCACTGCTAAGCCACAGCCACCAGGCAGGGATGAGCTAAGCAACATATCTTGAGGGGAGAGAGCAAGTGGGGCAAGCAGAATAGTGTCCCACTCCCCTCCCAATATATATGTATTAGGATGGGGAGAAGAGGGAGGAAGCAAACAGAGTACTGGGCTCTAGTTCTAGGAAGCCCAGCCACAAGACTGACAACAGAGCTGATGGTGATGACACTGAGCAATGACCTGGGCAAGTAAGACTTCCCTTCCCCATATCTATGCCCTACCCTCCACCCCCCTCTATCGTGGTCAGCATACCCTGATCCACCCTCCTTTGGC
The DNA here is from genome assembly GCF_030867095.1 of Alligator mississippiensis. Lineage (NCBI taxonomy): Eukaryota > Metazoa > Chordata > Crocodylia > Alligatoridae > Alligator > Alligator mississippiensis. Next base: position 149,713,202 of record NC_081828.1, on the reverse strand, counting down.
CCTCACCCCAGGCACTTGGGTACCTTGGTATACACGTGCCCGATGCCTGATTAGAAAGCAGCAGACTTGATTAATCTAATTGTAACACTCCAGCAGCCTTGGCATCATGTGTATTCGGCATTCCCGCATTTAAAAATGGCAGCGGGGGTGCTTTAACTAAACCTTTTTGAACAAGCATTAGTTAAAGTGCCTCTGCTACCATTGTGAAGCACAGGACACTAAATACACAAGATGCTTCAGTGTTTTAATTAGATGAGCTCGTAAGATCGGAGCCTGCAGCACTAATTAAAATGCTCTGACCCTGGAGCACATGCTAAGATGCTCAACTGAGATCATTACACCTCTGCTAGTCACAGCCCCCAAAAGAAATATTTCAGGGTTCACATACCAGTCACCAATAGCATGACTATGTTAGGGCAAGTGGGGAGTGCACAGGCAGCCCCATGTGGGCTGTGAGTGGCTGCTGCATGGGGTGCTGGCCACAGGGCAGGGGCAGGCCACTCTTCCCTGTGCTCAGCACCAACTTTTAACCTGCCGGGGCTTTGCACAGTGGCAGCAGCTGTGGTCCCCCCACTTGCCACGCCGGGCAGTGTTTGCCACCGCTGCCTCTGTGCTGCCCTGCACACGAGCTCTGGGTGGGAAGCAGCAGCAAACACTGCCTGGCATGGCAAGTGGGGAGGCTACAGATACTGCCCACAGGTAAACCTGGAGCTGGCATGGGGCCCAGGCTGGCTGTGGGGGTGGGTTACAAGCTGGTGCTGAGCACGGGAAAAGCGGCCCTGCCCCCACCTCGTGCCCAGCACCCCATGCTGCAGCCACTCGCAGCCTGCATGGGGCTGCCCATGCCTGCTCAGGACAGCCCCACTTGGGCTGCAAGCAGCTGCAGCAGAGAGCACTGGCCGTGGGACAGGGGAGGGGCTTCTTCTCCCTGGGCCCCTTCCCTGCCCGTGGTCCTTCCCTGTCCTACCCCCCTGCCCACTTACCTGAGGTTCTGGCGCTGGAGGAGCCACATGGTTCCATGGGCCATATTTTGCCCACCCCTGAATTAGGCTAATGCGCATTAATGTGTCTCATGTAGATACCCCTGTGGCAGTGCACCTTTGGGTTCCTGCCACTTTAAAGGCTTAAGCAGGCTGCAGACCAGCCTGCAAGTGGGAGCAGACCAAATCAGGTGGTCACATGGCAGCCAGGAGGCTGCCTGTGTATTTGTAACATTCAAATACCGTGGGCCCTAAGACCCACCCGGCTAACTAGTAGCCCCTATTGTATGGTGGCTAATGGATGACTGCTATAACAAAGTACTTGGGACAACTAATAAAAAAAACAGGATAGGAGTGTTGTGTGAGTAAAAGGATCAAAACATGAAAATAAGTGTGCCTAAGGGGGACACTGAGCAGAGCCTGGTGCACTGAAGGGTCATGTGCGCCAGGGTCTCCCTCTGCCCATAGAAGGGACAGGAGACTGGGGTGTCCATGAAGTTTGCCACATATACGCCCATGGTGATGGCCCCATGGAGGAGCCACCAGCTGACGTCCCCAGGGGCTCATGCGATGAGGGTGGAGTACAGAGCCACTGGGGTGCCGCAGCCACACCCTTGCTGAGCAGGTCCTGCCACTTAGTGTTTAGGTGGGATGCGAGGGCAGCATGATGGACAGTATGGCGCACAAGTGTATAGAAGTGGTGGTGATGAATGGTGGAAAAGTGGAATGGCCTGCTGTCCTCCAGCTGGCTCAGGTGGTGGAGTGGGGAGTGTTGTGAGGCTGGGCAAGGTGCCAGCCCCACAGGGGGCTGCCTGATTCATTGAGGGATGGGCAGCCTGGGTATAAGACCAGGCTCCGAGAGCAGAGCTGGCAGTTGCTACAGGGATGCTGCTGAAGTAACTTCACCCAGCTAGAGATCTGTTGCTCCTGGAATACCTGGAGGTTAGGATAAGTAGGAACTATGGGGTGGAGGAAGTTCCTTCTGGTCCTGGTTAAGACCTGAAAATACATCCTGCTGGAGTTGGATGGTATGGTGGGGCTGCCTGTGATGGGGCAGTCTCCAGGAACTGCCACATCAGTGTCACCCAAGTGAAAGGCAAGGATGGGGCACTGGAAAGCTGCAGCCCCCCACTGCCTTGTGGGTACCCTGTGGAGAGGAAAGGCTATGGGAACACACCCTGACAGACAAGCACAGGGCCCAAGTACAATGAGGGGGGCCTGAGGCAGTGGTGATGTGCACGGGGTACACAGGGGTGCAAGTGGACCTCCTGAGAGTGCCGGTGCACCCCCTGATGGCCACACTCACCGCTTAGGCGACAGGAATGGGAGGCAGGTGGGAGAGCTGGTGCCCCCCCTGCAAGTGCTGGCCAGGGAGCACGGCCACCAGGTGAATGGCTGCACTCCCAGGTGGTGCACGAGTGCTGGCCAGGGAGCGAGGGTGCAGCAGAAGCGGCCGCAGCCACTTCCATAAGTCCTGCAGCCACTTCAGGAAGCACAAGACTGCTTTTTGGCAAGTGAGATTGGTCACAGGGGAGGACTCCCTCTGGTCAGCGTGATCAGTCGCGGGGGGAAACCCCCCTGGTCACTGACTGGTTGCTGGGGGGCATATACCCCCCCTGACTCAAGAGGCACCAGTCGCCCATGGCCTGCAGCAGGGTCCAGGTCCATTGAACAGGGCCTGAGAAGAGGGCCAAGGGGCATAAGGCCCAGGAGCCCAGTCTGGTGGACAGACTGCCCTAGACAGGTAGGTGGGCCAATGATTGGACCGGCCTTGGGAAGGCCCCCTGTCACAATGCCTATTATATATTTTTTCACACAATAATCAGATACAGAACATTTTCTCAAATACAAAGGTTACCATCCAGGAAGCTTCTAATTAATCTCCAGTCCTTCACATTTTAGAGGTTGTAGTTCTGATTTTGTAGTAGACATTTGATGGACTTTATTCTAGGACTGGTCAAAAAGCAGACCAAAATGATAATAATAATAACAGCAGCAACAACAATAATAAACCCTTAATATATTTCTTTAACCTGGACAACATTTTTTTAATGAAAAGTTGTTTAGCAATTCCATTCTTTTCTGGATTAATTTATTTTTAATCTGATGTCCTATATAAGGCAGGCCATAGAATTATATCCAGTTACTACACTGCTCTTGAATGTTATCATTATCTGATAACATTTTCATGAGCTCTATTCATACTGGAATCCTACTGATACAGGCTGCAAGGTCAGGCCATTTATTGGGATAGCTGGGTGCACAATGGGAAAAAAAACTCAAAAAACTTTTGTACCTAACTGGATTGATTGGATACTATTCTGATCAGAGCCCTAGAAATGCATTTATTGCCTCCTAAAACCCCTGGGCTTTGTTTTCCCAGGCAGTACACTGTGGGCATGTTCTATTCATATCTCTTTGTTTCCACAGGGACAAAGATGAGCACAAGCTCCAAGTATGTTATGAGTACTGCTGTTCAATTAAAGCAGCATGTAGGTGGCCGTAGCATTTGTTCTGTTCTCTGGTTGGTTTGTTGACTCCTTGGCGGTTTTACCAAGAGTGATGGTTTCATACTCTATTCTAGTATGAGTAGAGCACATAAAATTTCAAAACATAGGAACAGTTGGAGGCTGCAACACTAGTTAGTAAAACATTGTGTTTCAGGCTGGGAGGGCATTCTGCAAGTGTGAGGCAGCAGGAAAGGAAATGGCAGCGAGAGAACAGTTTTGACACTCCCCCCACCTCTTTTTTTTTTCTTTTTAATAGGTGTATATACAGATGTTGATTACCTGAACAAGTTGTCTTTCTGTGAAATTGAGAGGAATCAAATCATCACTCCCACTGTAATGCCTTGGGTTTTATATTGATCCCAGAATTTGCTAAATTCTGACAAATAGGCAATAGGCAAGTGTACTTGAAGCTCATCTTGCAGGTACCATACTGGGTCCCAGCCAATATCTGCTTCTGGTATGGGCCATTATTATATCTCTTAATGGCTTGCCTCTCTTTTTTAAAATAACAGTAGTTTATTTGTAGCATTTACTAAAATGATACCAAAGAACAGTATAATAATAAAACAACATGATTTGGTAAAAGCATACACTAAAATTACTTACAAAAAACTAGAACTCTTGGTTCCAAAATGGTATCTTTTATTAGACCAACTGGGAAATTGCAAGAAAACATCCCTACAATAAAATTACATATTCTACTAATTTATACAAAACTCTTTTAAATAATTAATCTATCTGATTATTCAAAATCATGGGGTGTACCTGTGCAAGTCTTCCACAGCCCCAGCCTACACTAAGTGGGAGCCTTCTGTTCAGGTTTAAAGGGTCTTCTGGCCTGCTTTTTCTGAAACTTCCTTTTCTGTGGTGTTGTAAGGATTCTTCTGTAACCCCTGGTGTCATTTTCATGCTGTCTATCTCCTTCACACATGCACACACATTCACACACCCACCCCAAGGTATCTAAAGTGTCAGATATCAAGGAAGTTATTTGACTGAAGACTCCTTTGCTCTTGGCAAGGAAAATAGCTTTAGGATGAGATTATGGGAAAAAAGTGTAAATTTTATCACATGGAAAAGGATTATAGTAAAACTAGTAGAAAGGCTTTTCAATGGGAAAATTCCATTTCAATGAAACTGCAACTTTTTGAGGGGAAATGTTAAATAAATGTACTTTTGGGGGAAAAGCAAACAAAGGTTTTTAGTAAAGTTGAAACATTCTTTTTCATCTGTATTGGAATGACATTTTTACTTTTTCATTCCAAAATCATTTTTGGAATTTATTTGTAGAATAAGAATAATAAGAATTCCAAAATGTTTTATAAGGGCTGAGTTGAAGATAAGGAGTTCTATCAAAACTGACATTTTGATTGTCCTCAAATGTTTATTATTTTTTTCCAAAAAATCATTTTGAAGAGCATTGTAATCCTTTTTATGCCATTCTAAAATGAAAACAGGTCAAAATTTTGGAGTCTCAAATGGAATGGAAATGCCAAGTTTCAAACCTTTCTATACTATAATTATTGTGAGACAGGTGCATGTGATTTGGTGTCAGATGACCACTTGCTATATCTGATTTTTATAATTGCATGTGCATGGTTACATGGTCTTATGGCCTAACCAAATGGGACAGAACACAACCCCACAAATTCACATAATATAGACTGCTATCTGTATAAAATTGTACTACACAAGACCTTTAGCAAAATACCTTATATATTTTTCCATCAGTACAATGCACAAAATACTGTTCATTTCCTTTACTAAATGAATATGGCTATGTGAATTCTTTCTGAAACTGACATGAGAAGTAGGTGTAATTTAATTGAAATTAAAAACAACATTGACTTGCTATCTACCCAATAGATCTCTGCAGCCTGTTCCTTGCATACTGCTTATTAGTTTCCTTGGTAACTTGTAATCATTGCCGTCCTAAAACAGATGAGATGTCAATAAATATGTACTGTAATAGTGGATTGATGCATCAGAAAGAAAAGTGCTGTAATGACAGCATAATAAATTTTAACATGAAAACTTAATGGCCACATTAATGACATACTAACTACAATCTCAGACACATACTTCACTCCATTTTACATTTTCCTTTCTTAGCATGTTTGTGGCAAACAACATTTCATGAGTGCCTTCCAGTACCACCACACAATAAAATAGACCCTAGGACAAGCAACACGGCTCATCTTTTTATATACCGCACTCATAAAATAGAGCTATTTCTTGACAGCTGCTCTCCCTTAAAGTGGGGCTACCAACTGGATACATCTTATTCTGACTCAATCAGTGACTCCTAGCTCACTTTAGAAGTACACATTACATAAACAAAGAAGTTATACTTTATGCACATAAATACATTACCCCAAAGGACTACAACGAGAGCTCTAATGCCTTGTAAGTGCTCTGATCTACTTTCCTGATTGTTTTCAAGGTAGAAAGCATGAAGAACAAACATAGGCAAGCTGTGCATAGGGGAGTGGAGGAATGGACACAATGGTGTAACAAGCAGAGTTTGTGTAGTAAGTAGTGGGGAGGGGAGGTATACATCTCTTACCCAAAACAGACCCTGGCAACTGCTCCTGCAGCTGCTGTGTGTTCTGTCCACCCCAGCTCTTGCTCTTCAAGTAGAGTCTGTTTACTGGCTGCTAATGCAAAAGAAATGCTGTGGGGCTGCTCTTGCTGCTGGAGTGCAAGCTCCTAAGTTGGTGCCTGGGGATGGTGACCTCTCTTGCCCAACCCCAGTTAAACTAGTACATGGATGTACATGTCATCTTTTTGGTATGATAGGAAAGACACTTCCATGTTTAGGATGCTAACCTTAGAGTTGGAAAATATGGATCCAAGTGCCACAAACTTTGAGTCTTGGCTATCTATATAATGCATAGCAAGACACCTGGGCTTGGCAGAGAGGGCTGGGAGTGGTGCATCCTAGGATGCTGGAGGACTGAAAATTTCTCATTTTATCTCTGTGGAACAGAATGAAGTTGCCCCAACAAGAGTTAGGTTGCATGGCCCAAAGCTAACCTTTGCCTGAATTAGTGTAACTTTAAGGGCACTTTACATAAGTTAACAAGCTGTAACATGCAGATACTCATGTTTCAAATTCCAGTAGTATGGTCTAAATGTAATGTATAACTTCACCTCTAGCGGTTAGGGAGCAGGAGGGAGTCTGAGGTTCTAGTCACTATTCTAAGAACTAATTATGTATTTCATGCAATATAAACCTAAAATATGGGTTTGAATCAAAGGAGGACATTGAATCATGGTTCCCACACCCTTGGTGAGTGCTCTAACCACTAAACTATTGTATATTAAGAAGAGCAGAGGCACTGTTTTGTCCCTTCTTTTATTTTGAAAGATTTTGCATGGAGCCTAATTTGGTAGGTATGTTCTGAGAATGCCTGTTGGATGGGAGGCCCCCATTCAAGATAGGTGGAGAAAAGCCAAGTTTGTGAATCCTGGCAAGGATGGAAGTTAGGTAGGTGCCTAGTTGCTCAATTCTACTGAGACTGAGACAACTCTCTGTATGCCCAAAAGCAAATCTGTAGGCATTTGGAGAACTTTGATTTTGAAACCTATTGTGATTATGGGCTTTTCTGGGTTAAGTGGCAGTGGGACAGACTTCAGTATCCAATAAGTAGGGATAAATATACCAAATACTGTATAGATATTAGATATTATGATGATGGGAGCTATATATAAGGACCATAAATAGATAGATGCTGTTTTCCTCTTCTCAGCAGGAGCCCCTCAAAAGATCTGTAGTCTTTGGCTTATTAATTAAACACCACCATTTGAAAGCAGCAGGGCAAAGCCATCCATTTCCCTTAACTTTTTGTCCTCAAGAGGGGTTCCCCTAAATTTATGCTTACTCAGTTGTAAGAGGAGAGGATAGCCATTGAAGCAGGGACAGACAAAGTCATGAATGTAGAATAAAGGGAGCAAGAGTTGCTTCTATAAAAGCCTTCTAAACCATTGCATGAGAACTAGTACAAAGTTAACTGGGAGGAAAGGATACTCTGGGAGTTTATTAGTTTAAATCAGACCACCAACGATGCTTGATGTGGTTAATAGCTCTTTATATTGGGCACTCGATTTTAGTGCACAAATTTAAATAACTGAGGACAGAGCAAGATCAAAGTTCACCAGTGTATATACTGATGCCTCCCTGAGTTTTTTTTTTGAGGTGCATTAAGCTGTCTGCTATCCTGCTTATCTATATTTTTAATCTTTATATTGGTAGTTGTTTTTGTTGAACTGAAGTGATTTGTGAGCCAAATGGAATAAACACTGCAAATATCATAAACCCCTATCACCACATAGTGACAGAGATTGAATCCATACCCACACTTTATACACAATAGTCTATTCTGTAAACAACCTAAAGAGAGAGTTCTGCAATCTCACATGCTATGGTCACCAGCTCATGTGCTCAATAGTTGCTGGAATGAATACCAGTGCTCGGAAGACTTCTGGATACATCAGTGGGTGGCATTCTGTTCTTTTCTGGATGCTTAGATTTGGTCATCTGCATAATCATCTCAATCCCAAAAATGGCACTTATGCACAGGTTGGCAATCTGTTTCTGCATTTGTAGCTCTACGCATGTGAATACCAATGTGCACATCCAGAAATAGAATGCCAACCTGTAACTGGCACTATTGAAACTTAATTGTTTAATTTACACCAGACTTACTCATCTAGCCATCCATAAAAACAGAATGCCCCAGGTGCACAAGTCCTTATGGCCTAAATGGGTCTGAGGCAAGTTCAAAACTGCAATCCTGAAAACACCTGGTCTTCTGTTGTCCAACCCTGGAAATACCTAAATTCCATAGGTGGCTCAGTTTTTGACAGTAAAGCTGCCTAGGCACCTGAAGTTCCCAAAAGCACCTCAGTCTTGACAGGACTGAGAAACTAAATATCTAGTTCATGCAATGAATCTTGTTCATGAGGGTCCAAAAATCAGGTGTTCCTTTTTAAAATCCCTTTAGGGTATGCTGACATTGGCTGTACCCTGCTCATGAGGCTGCCACCAAAACATGATCACACTCCAAACACAGAAATGCAATAGTGAGGATGGTTTGGGGGTGCCCACTTGCCATTCTCTCAAGAATGCCAGAGAAAGATGTGAGGGCATTGTCAGTGTCCCCACTGCTGCACTTCCATATTTGGAGCATGAAGAGTGGGTCATATTTCTCAGTAGCAACCTAAGTGTTCAAAAGCAGTACAGTGATACTCTGAAAGTGTCGACCCAGTAGACATTCTCAGGACACAACTAACACACACACACACACACACACACACACACACACACAATTGTGCTCCTTATAAAGTTAGTATTGGGCACTACTCATTTTTCAAGTGGAGAGGGAATAGAATTATCTATTAAATACGAATTGTCAAACACAGTTCACTAATAGTTTTTGAATCAGGGACTACAGTTCAGATCTCACTTGTTGAGTGCATTTATGACTGGATTAGAAAGGCATACTTCTTTCCTGCTTTCTCTTTCTATTCTGATGAAACTTGAATTTGTTTCTGAACAATGGTCCACTTTCAACAGAAAGTTTGAAGAGTGTCCTACCCATAGAAATCTATAGGTTTGTGGTTAGGAAATTTCCCAAAGTCGGAGATATGAAGCTGAACACTGTCAGGCTGAGGACTATGCCACCTTCTACCATACCTGCTCCAGCTCCACATACTCCAGACCTGGAACTGAAGTGAGTAGGATGCTCAGGGGATATCCCTGAACGCAATTCACAAGCATGACAGGCATCTTGAGAGAGGCAGTAAAGGTGGAGTGTGTCCCTGGAGCACTTTCCAGTTCAGAGGGTGCAGAACTGGAGGAGGGACTGAGCATGGCACATATTTTTATGGCAGTCATAACAGGAATCCAGAGGTAGAGTGGGTAGACATACCCATGGACTCTAGTAAAATAAATCTCACATACCAGAGTTATAATTCCAGAACTCGAAGCAGTAAATACATACAGGACACATCTACCCGAGAAGCTTACTGTGGATTAGACTGATTAGCTCCACAGTAAATGCTGCATGTCTACACGTGCACCCCTATTAGGCTAGAGTAGATGAATTAACTCCACAGCAATGCACGTATAGATGCTGCCCCAGCTGACTGGGGCATCAGTGTGGGTACTGCCTGCTCACTAACCCCAAACTGGAGTACCCTTGTGTCCCAGCTAGCCCCTCCACAGCATGTTGAGCTGGGCCTGCTCTATTGAGGGAGCAGGCCCAGGCTGGCAAGCTGACCCTGTGAACTGCCTGCTGGCCAAGGCTGCCCCAACCTGAATCAATATGTTCAAACGGTGCTCCCATGAGCAATAAACTCCAGAACAATTAGTTCCAGAATTTATTGCTTCACATTAATAGCACATGTAAACATACCCGCAAAAGAACAGGAGTCTTCTTGAACAACCCTAAAATAAATCTGAATCTGTATTAGCTGAACAAATTAATATAACAAGAAAAAGTCAAGAATGCAAAGAGCACCTCACATGGAACATTTTCACATTTCCAGTGTCAACTGCAAGCCAAAAAATGCTTGCTGTAGAATACACAGATTTTTAATAGGGTCCATCTACTGGACATGGTTGAAGGATAAAAACTGTGAAGCAGCTGTAACCAGACTGGACAATGTGTTGAAGCACAGCTGTAGCAAATTGTTATATATATAGATAGATAGATATAGATATATCTATATATATCCATTAAGATATGCGGCGATGTTGTTTTACACTGGTTGAAGACTCACTTCTAAAATTTTAGATGAGACTAAGTCATCCTCTCCTTGCTATGCTTTATAAAGGAAAAGAATCCTGTACAAGGTGAACACTCCATTTCCCCATCTGCCAAAGAGCTTTGTGGATTAAAAGGAAACCTATGACTTCTGCTGACTGGGAGAGGAATCCTGGGAGTGGTTAAAGATCTACAAAGTAGCAAATCACTGTGGTTTTGCAGCTAGGAGTGTGTTTAAAGGCCAACGACTGCAGTAAGCTATGCTCCCTGGCAGTGAGGTATGACCAGAATAGGAATCAGGACCTTGTTCTGTTCAATACATTTTGTAGATTTACCAGATAAAATTCCCAAATACATGGATCCACTCCCTCTTCTCCCTACTGAGATCTTGTGTTCATCCCATAAAGTTCCACACTAAAGCTATGCTTTTCATTGCCTGCATGGACCTCCATGTGGAACTGTTATTCATAGATTCATAGATGTTAGGGTCGGAAGGGACCTCAATAGATCAAGTCCAACCCCCCGCATAGGCAGGAAAGAGTGCTGGGTTTAGATGACCCCAGCTAGATGCCTATCTAACCTCCTCTTGAAGACCCCCAGGGTAGGGGAGAGCACCACCTCCCTTGGGAGCCTGTTCCAGACCTTGGCCACTCTAACTGTGAAGTTCTTCCTAATGTCTAGTCTAAATCTGCTCTCTGCTAGCTTATGGCCATTATTTCTTGTAACCACCAGGGGCGCCTTGGTGAGTAAAGCCTCACCAATTCCCTTCTGTGCCCCCGTGATGAACTTATAGGCAGCCACAAGGTCACCTCTCAACCTTCTCTTGCGGAGGCTGAAAAGGTCCAGGTTCTCTAGTCTCTCCTCGTAGGGCTTGGTCTGCAAGCCCTTAACCATATGAGTGGCCCTTCTCTGGACCCTCTCCAGGTTATCCACATCCCTCTTGAAGTGCGGTGCCCAAAATTGCATGCAGTACTCCAACTGCGGTCTGACCAGCGCCCGATAGAGGGGAAGTATCACCTCCTTGGTTCTGTTCATCATGCATCTGCTGATGCACGATAAAGTGCCATTGGCTTTTCTGATGGCTTCGTCACACTGCCGACTCATGTTCATCTTGGAGTCTACTAGGACTCCAAGATCCCTTTCTGCTTCCGTGCCACCAAGCAGGTCATTCCCTAGGCTGTAGGTGTGCTGGACATTTTTCCTCCCTAGGTGAAGCACTTTGCATTTCTCCTTGTTGAATTGCATTCTTTTGTTTTCTGCCCATATGTCCAACTTGTCCAGGTTTGCTTGTAGTTGTTCCCTGCCCTCCGGTGTGTCCACTTCTCCCCACAGTTTTGTGTCATCCGCAAACTTGGACATAGTACACTTCACTCCCTCGTCCAAGTCGCTGATGAAGACATTGAAGAGTATCGACCCAAGGACTGAGCCCTGTGGGACCCCATTGCCCACGCCCTTCCAGGACGATACCGACCCATTACGACTCTCTGGGTATGACCCTCTAGCCAATTTGCCACCCACCAGACTGTGTAGTCATCCAAGTCACTGCCTCTTAACTTATGGTCAATGTATTTTCAATATGATTGTTCTGTCCAGTAGGTGGTATTTTTGTGGGAAAGGGTTTGTTTTGATTTTCTTCAGTACTTATCTGCCTTTTCCACTGTCAGTGGCTTCAAAATTTGGTTGGATGATTCACCATGGATGTAACAAGGAGATTTTCTTTTAAGGAGAATACATCTTAAGGACTTCAAAATACCACATTTACTTGCACCTGAGATATTTCCACGCCCCCCAATCAACATGGCTAAACCAAGTTTCAAGTTAAAATGCAGCATTTGCAGTCAGAAGAGGTAGCAGGAATCTACTCAGCAAAGCATGCAGTGGTACAGGCCCCAGCACAAATAGCACAGGACTTGGTGTGGGACCCAGAGCAGTGAGGAACATGGTGTGGAGGAACATAATAGTGTGAGCCCTGGGGTGGTGAGGATCTCAGTGCAGGAACTGGTGAAAAGGCACCAGTCAGCACAGCACAAAGCTGTGGGGGCTGGGGAGGCAGGCAGCAGATGAGTAAGTGGCCAGGGAGGATAGGCACCAGGGCTGGCAAAAGGGACAGGTGAGAGTGGCAGGTGGCAGGGGCACAGTGGGGAGGCAGGGACAGGGGGAGCAAAACTTCCTAAGAGTTGAAGCCACCTTATAAGTTTCAATCTTGCCTTCTGCTCCCAACATAATTAATTCCTCTTGAAAAAGTTCCTTGGATAATTTGTCTTGCTAATGTAGAGGAAGTCTTTGACCCTCCTGGGTAGCTGGCCATGGAATGGCAGGCTGAGATGAATAGCCATACTGTCAGACCAAGGTGCCAGGTTCAAGGCTGTGGCCTGGCACCTGCATTTGGCCCACAAGCAGTTAACACATAGCTCCTGAGCTCCTACCTGGCTGCCACTATTCCCATTGCTTCAGCAGCTAGGGCAGTAGTTGGGGTCTTTGGGGGTTGAATAGCCTGGCAGGAGGCCCAGTGAGTTTGTTTCCCATGTGGTGATATCACTAAGGGGGCTTAGGAAGGATGGCTTGCACTGCTCACATGGCAATGGTGGTGAAGGTATCATCCACTTGGCAGTAAGAGAAGTGGGGGGAGGCGCTCACATAGGAGGAGGGAAGGGGCTTGCACTGTTTGTGTGCCAAGGGTGGGAGTGGGATCACCTGTGCAGTGGTAGCAGTGGGGAGGCTTGAGTGAAAGGGCTTGTGCTACTCCAATCTGTGTAGGAGGGGGAGGGCAGACAATTACTGGTGAGGCAGTAGTGGATAGGGGATTGCCTACATGGTAGTGGTAGTAGGGGATGCTGCATGTAGTGGGGGGCTCATCTGGCACATGGACCTTGAATGAGGATAACATTTTCACCAAGGTGACTTAAAAAAACCTAAGTCCCATTTTCAAAAATAAGCAGGATACTTGGGACTTTACTGAACTATGTTGGGGACTCTACAACTGTGATTGCTCACATAACTGAGTGCATGTTGGTGATAGCATGCATTGACACTGCTAGTATCTGATGTTTGTACTGTTGAAAACAGTTGCCTCCAAAATTGGAAACAAACTGACATTATTAACATTCAGTACAGTGTGATAGCACAGATGGTGTAGGGGACAGATCCTCAGCTAGTGTAGCCTGCTTAGCTCTATTGAATTCAGTGTAGTTATACCAATTTACACCAGCTGTGAAGGTGGCCCTATGAGCTGTTTTTCATAAATAGCTGTGTCAGTTTAAAGGATACCCATGTTTTATATTTCATTTTGATTAGCAGATGATATTTCCATTGTTTCACTAGCAATGTTTCTATATTCAGAATTTCTTTTTTTGTGAGACTGCAAGTACAATGTGTAGTTGTAAACACACATTTAAGAAGCGGGTTTGCCTAAACCAATCTGATTTAGGGTTGAATTGAAACAGCCATTGGACTATTGTCAATAAATCACAGAATAAATTTCAGGCAGTATTGATACAATAGTATTAATATATTGTCTATGACGATGATACGTACTTTGCCATTGTAGAAACTGCTGCTGTTTTAAACTCATCTACTGCTCATATTCTATGCTCCCTGATATTTGGCTTCCTCACATCCATCCAGCTCTGAATCAACTCAAGGCTCAGTAGTTTTTAGAGTAACTGAAAGCTGCTCTCCATTGTGTCAGCTGACCATTTTCATTTGTGTAGTGTATGCCAGCTAGTCTTTGTATTCCTTCAAAATCTCCTCCCATATTCAGTGCATCCCTTGAGTATTGGCTGCAAGTCCTTTATAAGAGCTGTTCCAGTTGGTAAGTGTTCCCCCATGCTAGGTGAATTATTAACAGAGGAACTACTATTATTTTAATCTTTGCAGAGCCATTGAAAAGGGGCAGGCAAATGACTATGGCCTTGAACATCTTACTGACACCTGCAGAGTTGATCTGGAATCCCACATTCTGGCAAAACAGTGGGAGCATGATGATGAAAACATCTGTGCTAGAAACACTTCAGGTGTGTTTCAGGAAGAATGTGTTTCATCCCTGAGGCAATAATGACTCAGAGTCCTCTTTCTTGCAAGATCTCAAATGCTCTCAGTTCCCTGGGATTTCAGTGAGAACTGAGGGGGCTTTGAAGAGTGCTTTTCAATATTACACCCTAACTGATTTCACAAGCAGCAACTCCGTATCTTCAATGAACTACAAAGCTTTCATAATGATTAAAGTCCTGATCCTAGACTGTTAAAGTAAATGGGAGTTTTGCTGTTGATTTCAGTGACTTCAGGATCAAGTCTTCAGTTTCACGTGCAATGCCAATAACTCTTTAAAGCACATATTTTCTGGAAGCAAACATTTCCATGGTGCTTTTTTCACAAATTATCAAAGATATCTGTCTTTTGCATATATTTCACATATATTTTCTATAAATAATGTCTCTTGTGCATGAGGAAACAACCTTGTGAGACACATGGGCATGCATTTATGCATGCCTGCATGCACGCACGCGCGCGCACACACACACGCACACGCACGCACACACACACACACACACTTTAATACATAATTTAAGCTTGGATAATACTCTACATTATGTATCTATACATATGGTCATAACCTCATATAGTGACCACTGGGATATTTTATCTGCCCTGGTCTAAATTGCAATCCAGAGTATTAACCAGAAATCACCCTGAACCAAAATCTTCAGTCTAAACACTGTTGTTCTTTGGGGACATGTCAGATACGGAGGCAGATTTCACAGAGGACAAATCTTCAAAATTGCTTAAAAATTAAATGTACCCTGTAAAAAAGTGTGTTTTTGGATCTGTCAAGCACATTTTAACAACCCTTACCTGTGGCAGGGTAAGGTGCTATGCCTTGTAGTTTTCCAGTAGGGTTGATTGTGTTATTTTAATAATAGGTTAGACAGGGATTTGCTTGGGATGGTTTGGATACAGAAGATCCTGCCTCAGGAAGGGGGTTGGACTAAATCAGTGGTACCCAAACTTCTGACCCCATGGGCTGGATGAATGGCATGGGGTTTGTCCATGGTTCAAGTGCTGCATGGGGTTGGTATGTGGGGTTGATCCACAGGTTTGAACCAACACTCTGGCCCACACCTGTGCTCCTAGATCCAGTCACATGCCAGCCTATTCCCTCATACCAGCCTGATCCTGAGTATCTAGATCTGGCCACATGCTGGCATGATCTGGAGACAGAGCCATGTTATCCATCCTGCAGGAATCCCCATGGGTCTAGAAACGTGGCAGCAGAAAAGTGGCAATTAATGCTGCCACCACTCCCCCCTCCACCAAATTTCTGGACCCTTGGGAAGCCCTGTTGGGTGGATGATGGCTCTACAGGTAAGACTCAGGGACTCATGGAATCAGACTCAGTAGTCCAAGCAGTTCCTATGATTTGCTGTGTTATATAACATTATACCTTTCTGAAGATGTATTCAATGGCTTCTCTTCCTGAGCTACAAACTTTAGGAGGAGCATAAGAGAGAGAGATGGCTGTGAACATTTTGTTTTTGATAAGAATGAGTGTTGTGAATGCCATGTAGAATCTACTTCAGTTGTCACATTTATTCTACTGATAATCATAATAAGAACCAAGAAACTTAAAGCATGTCACAAAATCATTGGCAATATTCATGAATGAAATTAAGTGGTCTAAACCTGGGGGAAGACTGAAATAGATTGTGTTCCATTCTTGGACATTTGATAGCCACAAGAGTTGTTTGTTTCATTCTAATGGAAATAGGATTCAGTCTCATATTCATAGACAATCTACTGTCAAAATACATCTATCATGCTTAGGTGCTGAGTACTAGTTCATGCTCTTTTAAAAATTCCAACAGATGAGTGAAAATATTTAATAGTGCCAAAACAAAGAAATAAATTGCTGGTTTGCTAGATTTATGAAAATATGCAAAAGTTCATCAGCTATGCTTTAATGTATCTAAGTCTGTAAAATATTGTTCAACCTTAGCTCTTGGTTTACTCAAGTACTTAGGAATAGCCAGCTATATAATTGGTCTGGTATGCAGAAAACCATTGTCTCTCTTCCTGTGACCCAATACAGTACAATATATTGGAAATGCCTTTATTCTCTTCATATGTCAACTGTTTAGCCTGAAGCAGTTTCCCACACAAATTAGAGGGGGTGGGGAGTAAGACATGTATTAGGCCTGTGCGAAGTAGCCAGTATTCACATCAGATTCAGATTTGGCCAATTTGGGGGAGAGTGATTCGATTCTGTGATTCAAATCACTGTCCAAAATTGATTTGGCTGAATCTGATTCAGAAATTTGGCCACCGCCAAATCGGCCAAATCTCCAAACTGAACAGGCCCCATACCCTGCCCACTCTCCCAGTCCCATCAATGGCTGCTCCACCTGTCCCCAGTGTCCCAGTACTTAAAAAAAAAAAAAAAAAAAGCCCCACATGCACCAGCTCCTGCGAGGTCGGGGCGCGGGGGAGATCCCCACTGATCTCCACTGCCTTGTGCTGTGTCGGGCAGGGCTCTACCATGAGGCCCCAGAGACCCTGACAGCCACAGCAGCAGCTGGTGAGTGCAAGGTTTTGGGTTTTTTTTTAAGTGCCAAGATGCTGGGGCCTGGTGGTGCAGCCATTGACAGGGCTGGGAGAGTGGGTGGGGCTTGGGGGGCAGTCTGGGGGGCTGGGGGAGCAGGCAGGGGATGGGGCCTGGTGGGAGTCCCCCCATGATCCCTTCCCCGCTCCTCCAGCCCCTCCCCCACCACTTACTGGCACAGAGCCCAGGTCCAGCTTCCTGTGGCGGTGAGCAGGGACTGCCCAAATCTCCAAATCTTTTCCAAATCTTTTCTGAATTGATTTGGAGGCTTTGAATCAATTCAGACCTTTTAACTGGTCTCCCGATTTGATTCGGACTTGGAGATTTGGCTGCCAAATTGGGCCAAATCTCCTCCGAGTCAAATCAAAAACTGAAGCTTCACACAGTCCTAACATGTATGTACCATATATTGATTATGATTGATCATATTGAACTGAAAGATTTAAAAATCTTCAAAGTTGTTTAGATTGTCTCTCAGCTTCTCCTGTTAGACCTGTCCACTTCATATAAATAGTTAAATAATGGAGAAGAGACTTCCTGAAACTCCACATTTTTTAAACAATCAGGCACCCTAAAGAGGCATGTTGTGATATTTTCAAAAGCTCCTAGGTATTCAACTCCTATTGCAACGTCTAACTCCTTAGACTGGTAAGGCTAAATCAACAAGGCAGCTGAGGTTTTGCAATGGTTTGCATTTTACTGCTTAACTTTTAGCAATGAGATAAGCCCTGAGTTAGGAACCCTGGTTACCTATACAGTGTATGTAGAGGGTTACATGTCTTAGCATGAGATTTACAAAAGCCAATAAGCAGAGATCCCTTTCTCAAAGTTAATCAGGTGCCTGGCTCCAGACTGCAGTGAAGGGCCTAATGTCTCTTGAGAGTCTCACCCATAAACTTTCTCTGGCAACCCTATCTGAAGACATGATCAGATCATTCAGAAAGAACATGATACGATGATAAAAAGGCCCACTTAACACTGGTTTTCTATTTATCATTTAATTCCTCATATCTTTTACTATTAATAGAAAAAGGTGCGAGTCAAATTTGACCACATTTTCAGTACATTATGACTTGAGTTGGAAGAGTATCTTTCATATAAACTGTGTTCCAAAACACTTTGCAAAATTAAAAGCTTTGTGTGACTACAGTATGAAAACATGATCCAAAATGTTTTGGCTCAAGAAAGAAGCCTTCTACTTTTCTTTCAAGTAAGGCCAAAGCAATTTTAACTCTTGACTTTTTAATTAATATTAAATACAATTTAAACTGAGTTTCTCATCAAACAAGTATCTCAACATTTGTAGATTTGCAGCTGTTTTGTGCACTGCTGTTTTTGCAATCAAAACATATAAACCATTGACCTTGAAATCTTCATAGTTCATGCCATATATCAACCTAAAATCTGTATTTTCTAAATTTGAAAAAAGATCTTGGCTTTATAAGCCATTATTAGTACCTATGCTAACAAGGAGACACTATTTTGCCTATGTGGCATGGTTTTACAATTATTTGTTGGTCTTCATTTTTTAAATAATAATGGAGCTTAAAGACCTCACTTGAATTCAGAGCTCAGGGTGGCAAGCAAACAAGAATTATATTCCATTATAATATTCAGAGGTCTTGAAGACTGTTTTCCTTACACATCAGAACAAGACCCAAACATGAATCTAAAGGTGACCCCAAAATAGTCTGGTAATGAAGGCTCTCACCTGCTAAGTGAGACATCCAGGTTCAAGTTCTTGCCTTACATATTTCCTTTTAGGGACCTGCCTCAAGGACTGACATCTCAGGTAACTTTTACAACTGCCAAGCTAAAATCAGTCTTGCTCTGTGGCCCAGTGACATGGTAATTATTTATTCAAAATTAGTCAGAGCAGGGATTTGAAATCAGGTCTCCTGCTGGATCTCAGGTAAATCCCTTCACCCTTGATAGGGTTGTTCTCTATTGCAATGACAAATTTCAGCATGTGTAGTTGATGCTGGTGGAATGAGACTCTTTCCTGTTGGAGCTGTTCCACTTGTATATAAATAACTAACCATTCACTGGAGCTTGACTCTTTAGCTTGGTAGGTAGAACAATTTTTAGGGTGCAGGAGACCAAGATCCAAATCTAATTTCTCTTTAAGGAATCTAAGTATAATATATATGTCTAAAAGTAGACACACAAGGGAAATAAAGGCCCCTGCTCCTACCCTAATGGTGTTTCTTTATTTTGAATTTATAAATATCTGATGAAAGGGACTGATAACAGCTAGGGTACCCTCTCTCCAGGCTAGCACCCATTTCAATTAGGCTAGAAACAGACATACAGTTTCTACTGGGAGAGTTGCTATTCTCTCCATAGAAGGTAAAGGTGCACAGATATTCAGGTTTTTGCTCCCAGAGCTCCTGGAGAAAACTAACCCTGGAATAACCAGGGTTAAATGGCTCCCAGAAGAGTTTCTCCCAGAAGACTAAATGTCTGTATACTTTCCCTTGACTTAATTCCTCCTGGGTACCAGGAGGAGTAGAGCTGGGGGGAAGGCACCTGTTCCTTCCCAAGACATGGTGTCACCTTAGCCTTGAAAAGGTGCAGGGTCAGCCACTCCCCTCATCTCACAGACTGGGAGAGGAGGGGAGTAGCAGCCACTGCTCCCTGCCTCTTCTCTAAACCAGGCAGTGCCCAGTTTCAGGAAGAGGCAGGGGCTTTGTTAGCTGCCAGCTGCAAGCTGCTTGCTTCCCCACTGCCCTGTTGAGCAGAAGGGCTATGATTTAAAAAGCAAGTGGCTGGGAGTAGAGCTACCCTGCTCCCAGCCACCAGCTTTTAAATCACTGCCTTACTACTCAGCTGGGCAGCAATGGAAAGCAATGGAATGGAGCTGCAAATGGGAAAGTGTCTTCACCTGTCACTCCCTGCTCCTGCAGGCTTGCTCTTGCCATCCCTGCCCCTCAGCTAGGTAGTGGTGGGGGGGGGCGACAATTTAAAAGACAGAGGAGGCTTAGGAAAAGCCTGTAGATGCCTGACTCTTGACCCCTGGGTCAGTCCAGAGCAGTGCAGGGTAAGGCAGGATGCCTTGCCACAATGGCTGAATGACCCTCCCCACACTTCTCCAGGTCAAGCTGGAGAAGTGCAAGGAGCAAAGGCTGTTCTCCTGCAGGGGAGACTTGTGAGGGCCCCTGCCATAGGGCAATACCCCTTGCTGTCAATCAGCTGAATGGCAGGATTGCAATAGGAGGCATTCTCTTAGGGTGGGAGCTCTTCCCAGGTCTCTGTGGCAACTGCCACATTGACAGCCTCCCTCCACCCAGTCAGGAGAGAGAACAGGGTGACCAGTAATGAGCTCCCTATGGGTGGGGATGGCCCAAGGAGCAGCCCCTGCCTGGAGAGCTTGCCTGATATTTTTCTACTGGAAGAAATATCTTCCAATAGAAATGAATGCCTGTATGCGGCTTGAGTCTATATTGCAGGCTGCAATGCAGTTTAGAGACACTTGAGGTAGATTTAAACAAAGTAGCCTAGGAACCTCAAACAGTAGTTTGTTCAGGCCATGGGACCTGTTTCCATAGGCTTTAGGTTTCTGTCTGGTCCTGCTGTGCTAAGAGAAGACATTTTTCCCTTCCTGTGTTTTTTCTCTTGGGTCTATTAACACAAGTATGTGCAAAGAGAATTAAGTACAGCAGTCCCAGTTTCAAACACTGTGGTCATGCATTTGACTTTAAACCACCACTGACCAAATAGATTGTTTTGCCAGTATTGTTCACCTTTATTTATGAAAATATTAAGCAAACAGCTGTTTACCAGAAGAGTCTGGATCCTAATGGATGCTGATCTGCTACTGACAAACAGGTGCTGGTCAACAGGTGGTGGGACAGTACGGCACAAGAAATCCATACATTCTAACATTTAGGCTTATTCCTTTATTAGGTAGTGAGTAAGAGACATAAAAAGAATTGAGTTTGTTGTTTACAGCTGAAATTTAGAAGAGACTTGTGTGAACAAAAATTGTTCCATAGAGCACTGTGACAAAAGAGGTCCAAGAAAACAGAAAGTGTCATTGTGAATTTACTGATGTAAATATAGTTGAAATGACACTGTTTATTCCTAGCAAAACTTGTATCAACTCTGCCCTAAGTACTGTGCCTCCATACATGCCACAGGCCACCAAATTTTAACAAAGGTCAGCCCACTGGTTTTAGTGGCATTGCATCCGTGTGGCAGGGTGTACAACAGGTGTTCACATACCAGCAGGCCATGCACAGCTATTGGTGGTTTTCCCACTCTTCCATTTTGCACATTACTTCATTTTCTCTCCTGGACCATCTCCTTTCCGAGTACCCCATGCCCTCTGCTTGTTTGTCAAATGCTCCAGTCTGTGGACACTATGAAAGGCTCTGAAGATGAACAGTGGTTCACGGAGCATAGCTTGCAAACCTTGGCTCTATGAAATAAGGGATTTTTACACAACAGTAGTATTGATGGCATTACAACTACTGCATGAGGAATATAGGCTGAATATCTTAAAAAAACTAAGAACACAGTTTTTAAGAGAGGAGCTTAAAGTTAGGTCCCAAAATCTATATGCACACACCTAAGCAAGTAGATTCATATTCCAAGGTGCAGAGTGACAGGCTCAGCATTTTAAGGGTGGGCTTCTCTATGACCATGTTGTATGTAGCTGAGTGCTGAGCAGTTTTAGCAATCTGCCCACATTTTAGATGCCTAAATATGGCTTCCGATGCTTAGCTTGATTTTCCTGTTTTTTGAAAATCTTAGGCTAAAGCAGTCTAGCTAATGAAGTAGCCCTGAAATCACCACAGCATCTAATTTATGTCCTACGCCTGATTAAACTGAATATAACCACAAGACTATTGATTTCAAGGCACGCACTTTTGCAAATAAAATGGGAGAAATAATATATACATACATCATTAATATAGAACTTATTTTAATTAATACTTATAAATAAAAGCATCTCTTTGGAATTCTTTAGACACAGACATCCATGGAACTTTTTCTTTCTCTCTTTATTACTTTTTTATAAAATCTATATGCAGAGAAGTTTAAAAAATGGCAAGTACTAATGGGTATGGCAGGCTCACTGATGAACTGAAAGTCAAAAGTGCTGTTTATTCCCATCCTGTACACCTCTCAAACTGCTAATATTAACCACAAGCAGGTTTATATAGCAACAACATGGCCAATATTTTGCATTAATACATTTTGTATAAAATCTTTTAAATCCACCCCCCAAACCTAAACTTAAATTATGCTTTTAATTTTTATTTGTCTTAAATGTATGGCAGGCATTTCACTTAGCTACGCATCAGAGTGGCTGTTTGTAACTGAGCAGCCCACTCTATAATATTAATAGATACTTTTCAGCTCCCTAGGGGGAAAGCAGCCAGCAAGAATCAGAGATTTGAGACGTGTCTAATTTTTTTCTGTTGTTTGTTACTTACCACCTAATGACCCACGTGTGAATTTGAATGGTTATATAATGACTTTATATAGTAGAATTTCTGTTTATAAGTTATTTTTCTTACTCTAACATATATACAATATATCTATATATACCCCTGATAAACCTTATTTTAAAGGGACACTATCCACCCCTTTCAGCCTCATAGTGAATATATAAGGCTCTAAGCTGTCAGTATGTAAATATCAGCTATAGAATTTAGGGTCCCCTAGGATCCTAAGGGTTGTGTTTATTCCTCGCCCATGATGTGCAGTTATAACAGGTGCCTTGTGTTTTGCTATTTGTATTAAGAATGCACATTAACACATTTTATATCCTATTAGTAGGAGATAAACCAAGAGAACATAGCCATTTTTATGATTATACCAAAAGGAAGGAAGGGAGATCCAATACATGTTTCTCTACTTGCAGGTACTCCCACTGGTATGATATAAAAATAATGTTTGCCATTGTTGGGGTGAAATCCTGACTCCTCTGAGGTCAGGCAACAGGTCAATGGCCTGTTGACTTCAATGGGCACAAGATTTCATTCTTGATTTTAATTTGCTAGTCATGACCATGAGTAACCCACTCTTGTCTTTCCCATTGCTCTAGCATTAATGAGTTATGCTTAACTCATGATAATATTATATTTTTGCTGTCCACCATTATGCCTTTAATGAACTTCTGCTCTGTATGAATTACTGCTTTTGGATACAAGCACTGCACACACACATATTTTCAGTTACATAGAAATTTGCCCTATTTTGTGTACAGTTTACAGATTTTTGTGCTAAATCTTCTTTAGCTGTTAATTTGTCTTAACCACAGAACTTCTTTATGTCTCTGAACTTGTTTTTTTTTTTTCCCCTACAGGTGATAAAAAGAAAATTTGCCAACTAGGAACAGCTCCACATTGTCATCATCATCTTGGCTACTTACCAAAGTGAAATAATTTGTTCATTTCATCTCTTGCAACTCAGTTAGAAACCTAGTGGCATAGATAGAGACACACTACTATTGTTTTACAAGACATCTATTGTATCTATTTTTGTTCAGATAAATACCCGGTAACAGCTGATTTGGCAGGAGGATCAGTAAGGGTACTACTATTCACAGTGTTTCTGTTTTTCTTCTTCTTCTTCTTTTAATCTACAGAATAAAGTATTTTATGTACATTGGAACCAGTTAATGCCCTTTAGACAAATTTGTAAGTTGTTTCATAAAGCAGGAAAGACATTGCAGGGAAACATGTGCCAAAAAGCACAGTCAAAAAGGCTTCATAAGTTCTATAGGTCACTATGACTCAATGCTGGAGATCACTTCTAAAACGATCAGTATTCAAGAGGAATGCTCTCATTTGGAGAAAATACTGCCCCTTCCCCCTTTTAGAATTTGTCCAATTCTCTATCAAAAGTCCTGGCTCTTCATATATACTTTAAACTATAAATAAACACTGCATAGTTCAATGTTCTTGATTTGCTTTTTTGAATTGTTTTGAAAAATTATTGCAGTACAACTGATTCCTGTTTGGAGTTCAGTAAGGAGCAAACAGCACAGGAGTATGGGTGGTCCGTATAGGCCCAGGAGCTGGTCGTAGAAGTGCTGGAGGAAGTGCTGAAGTCTGGAAAAGGGTAGCTGCTGGGGCTGTTCGAAGACTGAAAGGGGAATTCACAGCCACAGCAGCAGCTGCTGCTGCAGCTGCTAGTGGGTTTGGTAAGATACGTGGAGCCATTGGCTTTGAAGGTTCCTTTGAAAATACTAATTTTACCTGTGGGGAAGAGAACAAACAAAGACAGAAAGAAACAGAATTTGTTCGTATTAGCCATATGACAGGTACCTTTTCTTAGATTACAAATCAAAAAGAGAGAGGAGTGGTATCACTGACACTAAAAGTGAGCTGCAGCTCTGTGACAGTTTCCAAAGAAGATGCTATGTCATACACTCCAATTAGGAACGAGCATCTCAGTGATGTTTTAGTGGAGGCTACTGAAACCTGATATTATTTTGATCTTGGTTTCACATCTTATCATAGAGACCTATAATTTAATAGGCCATTTCAAATGAAAAAATCAAAGTGAATCCTTGGGGGCTGAGCAAGCACAATCTGCACACACATTAAGGGACAGGGGAGGAGGTGTTCAGAGATCCTGCAAGAGTTGAATAGGAAAGAAATAGCAATCAATTCAGAAGCAACCACATGGACAGTCTGATGATGAAGACCACAACATAAAGAAAACACATCCCATTTCAGAGCATGACAACACAGGTTCTTTCACTTCTGCTGTGATTCAAGATCTATTTAAAATAGGAGCATCTATGAGTGACTATTATCTCTAGCCACTGCAAAAGAATATAATAAAACTTATCTTGCAACAGCTATGGAAGCCTTCTGATTTCTCATGCATCTGAATGGGAGATGCAGTTCTTATTTCCCACTCTGCATCATCTATGAACCTGACGGTACCTCTTGCTGACCTTTCTAACTAAAGACACCATTCATACTTATGGGGCCTGTCTACACGTACGATTAATGCAAACAAATAAACTCTGGAACTTATTGCTCAGGAGTTTTTTCATGCACAACAGTGTACATGTAGATGCTGCCCTGGCTAGCTGAGGCACAAGGTTTCTCAGTCCAGGGCTAACCAGGAGTCTCAGTGAGAAAACTTCTCCCCCACCTTCCCCCACTGTTTCCATGTGCTGCCAAGAGGCTGCCCTGGGGCACAGGATGCCTCAGTGTGGAGGCTGCCTGCCAGCCAGCCAGCCTCACACTGAGAAACCCTGTGCCCCAGCCAGCCAGGGCAGTGCCTATATGTGTGCTGCTGTGCATGAAAAGGCTCCACAGCAATAAGCAACAAGCAGCTGCTCATACTCACCCCATCTCCATGTGCTGCAGGAAGTGAGAGGGGGTCTAGCTGGGGCACAGGGTGCTTCAGTGTGGGCCTAGTTGGCAGGCAGCCATCATGCTGAGAAGCCCTGTGCCCCAGCCAGCCCCCCATACAGCACATGGAGATCGAGGGGAGGGGGAGGAGGGAAGCAGCACCCCCCCCCCCCGCCCCTCCATGGGCTGCCACATACTTGTGTTTTACAAGACTACCCTGCTGCAGAGTTTATTAGTTTCATGTGCCCTAAGAGGGATCCATGTGTAGACACCGAGAAGTTTACAGTGCAGTTACTTAGTCAGCTACACAATAAATGTCTCATGTAGAGCACAATCATTTGTTAGAGGTGCAGAAGGTATCCCAAATTTATCCCTGGGATGACAGTGTATCACTTAGTAAGCTGTACACAATGGTGTGCCTATGCTTACTATAAGTATAGGCATTCTTCGCTTACTTAACTAAACCACATTTTCCCACTTATACAGAGGAAGGATACAAATCACACCCCAATGCACCCACATAGCTCTTTGTATGCTGAAGGATTCTCCCATGGGACAGGACAGAAGAATCTGGCATAAACCAACAGTGAATTTCACCTGTTTGTGATCAACCTAACCCAGCATCAAAATTTCAGTTTTTCTTTAGATGCCATCTGTATCTTTTAATACTTCCTCCCCTACTTGCTGGCCTCAGGATCATTGAAGACTTTTGGGTAGTAGGGGAAGGGAAATTTTCTAATGGCAAAAAGGAAAGGTAAATACTTTACTGAAAAGTAATGGCTGTTGAACACCTAACTTTAAAGTAACCAGGTCTTCAGGATTTTCCAGGAAAGTTCCTAATTTGGGGCCTGTGGCCAGTGTTTCCAATTCTGAAGTGGGACTTTCATCAGGAATTTGAAAAAAATGCTTCTGGGTCAGTACATGGCAAAGTCCCTATCAGAGCTGATGCTTGAAAATTGTGCAGGTGCACGGGACCCCAAAACTGAACAACCACCATTAATTTCAGAGCTGTTACTTGCTGGCTGTGGAGCATCTGGGACTGTCCCAGCTTTTGCTCTGTGAAAGTGAATTGCTTTGTTTAGCTCCCAGTTGTTCCAATGAAAATCTAGCTAATGGAATTTTCTTGATACCTGTTACACCCAAAAGCACAAGCACACTCTTTAGTAAGGCAAAGGCATCCACCCCTCCTTTTATGTACTCTATTTACTTTTAAAACAGTTCCTTATCCTTATTTTAAAAATAGCTCGTCAGATAAACCATATACTAGCATATTTTTCATGAGCTCTTTCAGTATGTTAACCATAGATTTGAAAAGTGCCAAAAAAGCTAAATAACAACCTTGTTTCTTTTTAGTTTGCTTTTTCCTGTGCTAGTTGCATCAACTGAGAGAGGATGACTCCTCATGTACTTACTATGAGTGAGCTGAATTAAACTATGGAATACCATCACCTGGGAAATAGTAAAGACTCTTTCTTTTAGCAATTCAAAACTGTTTTGGGCAAGCCACTAGAAAACCTGGGTCTTCTGCTTCCTAACACATGCTTTAACCATTCAGCTAGAGGTGCTTAATGATGGAGCTAAAATTGGAGCTAAAAACCTGGAAGGGCTCACCTTGGTGAGCATCTAATACCTGCTATACCTGGGCTTTGGCTGAATAGAAATGTATACCTTATGCAGACCTGTTGTATACATGTAAAGAGCAAGAGAATTTGGGCCTAAGTAACATGAAAAGCACTTAATCTTGAGCAAAACAAGATAACCAGCTTTAGAGCTCATCAGAAACATTTACAATCAAAATTAGTGCTTTTTTGGATTGTTGCCTATTTCACTTGAGTTCCAAATGACAGTCATTTCCATGTTCATTTCTAGTAGGAAAAATTCTGAACTGATTTAACCTTATCGTGGCCTCCACTTTTCTGTGGATCTCCACTTGTTTTATTGCTAGCTTATGCTTACGACACACCTCCCATCTCATTTGCCTCTTTTGCCCACCTGTTATATCCTGCTTGATATACAGCTTGTGAGCATTTTGACATACAACTCTCCTCTCTGCTACTTGTCTGCACAGTATGTGGCACACTGGGGCCCTGATCCTTGACCAGGATTCCTAAATGCCACCATAATATAAATAAGTAACTATAATTATGCACTGATTATTTTTGTCTGCTGAAGTCAAGAATTTCCTGAATGCAATAATATATAGTCAGTGAAATTTTGGTAATCCGTGTCCTACATTTCTTGCTGTGCCGATTCTATTCTATTCTATTCTATTCTATTCTATTCTATTCTGTTTTATTCTTAGGTATTGGAGATCCCTAGGGCTCATGAGATAGTCTATGAGGTCATTCTCATACCAATGGATCTGCCAGGTAATGCACTGAATAGAATTACAGCACTTGCTAAGATTTTTAATGGGTGTCTTATGGTTATGAATGAGGCATAATGGCTACTCAGAATAAAAGCCCTGCTCCCCACCCTTCTTCCCCCCCATTTTAAAGGTGGTGTCTTTAAATCAGTTGGAAGAGAATTAGACTTTTGAAGACAATGACCCTGAACATCTGTCTCCAATGCAGCAAGCACACAATATAACACACAAATACATTTTTGAAATTCAGATCTCCAGGGATTTGTTAAAATCATTCTTCAAACACTCCAGTTGAAATCGTGAATTAATCAGGTCATTGCATTACACAAGACCATATAGGGAACCCAGAAAGATCACTGAATAGAGGTGTGTCAGGATACACCCACTCTAGCAGGGGCAGCTAAGTTGCCACATGCATGCCGCAAGTGGTTCAAGCAGTCTCTGTATGTGGCAGAGTGGGGAGGGGACAGATAACACAGTTGCAAATATAGGGCAGGAAGTAGAAAGCACAGCAGAATATTGGGAAAGGAGCAAAGGGCAGAGAACAGAAAGCAGAGATGCTTGGCAAGCAGGGGAAAGGGATCAGCGTAGCAGTGGATGAGGGGGTTGGGCTATATTGTGGCATGCCTGCCAAAAGGTTTGGTTTCCACTGCACTACACAACCAGAGAATTAGAGCACATCTGAACTAAAAACAGGACACTAGGATTTTATTTAAAATATAATTTTATAATTTGACATTACATCTTTGAAGCTAACAAGATCTGAGTTTCCAACAGTTTCTCCTGTAGGAAAATAATGTGACCAGGCCTGGCTTGAATTTACACAAAAATAAAACTACAGATTTTTCACTGTTTAGTTTTTATCCAGCTCTTTAAATACAAAATTAGAATAAAAAATACAATTTTTTTTTGCATAATTGGTGATAGACCTCATTTCCCAAACTCAGCCTTACACCTTTGTGTGTTATTCATTGTGCTTGATGCAGACAGAATCTTTGGGAACTGTCTTCTATCTATATTCTTTTTCCTCATAACCCTGCCATGGGTTTTCTGTCTACAATCATCTCCTATACAGCTCCAAGAAGGGTGCCTATAGGCATAGTCCACTGGTCACTGAAATCAATGGAAAGTCTTCAAATGACTTATCTGGGTACTGAGCAGGGCATTTATAATTTGAGGCCATTTTCTTCTTTCCTCTCCTCCAAAACTATAAACTGCCCCAAGCCATAGAATCAGAAGCCTAGGTCCTAAGCTATATTGGCTGGCACTCCTCCATCCTGTAACATGCATTTTCATATTTATAAAAACATTTTTCAATGGTATTTTATGAAAATTCTACTTAGTAGGACACCATGAGAAAGAAAATAATGGACTTACCCCTAGAGGATGTGTTCCCTTTTGAAGTTTGTTGTAAGGACTATATTTAGGTTTAGGTGGCTTCCCAGCAGCTCGGTCTTTGTGTCTTCTACTGCTTATGTGCTGCAAAGAAAAGAATATTAGAAAAATTAAATTCCTCCAATGAATATCATGGCATTCATAGTACATTTCAACTACTAACACAAAGATGGTCCAGTGTCTTGGTGACTATTGTACTCCGCAACAGTGTTAATTTATTTCAGCAAAATAAAATAAACCAATGCCTTAGTTAATAATAATTTAGACTTGTTTCAACTTGAAGCTTTCGCTTGTGCTGCATGTATTATACCTATATTTTGAAAAGTGTTCAACCTAACTTTACTACCACCATAATCAATGCATGTCTCCGCTCTGCTGACTTCTGCAGGAAGGGAGTTAGGGCAATGCTGAATGTTTTTGAAAAATCCCATCCTGCACAAAATATGTAACCAATAGCTGCAGAGCAGTTCTCAAAAACACAGGGGCATTCCCTACTCATAAGCAAAGTGGTCTGAGGATTTTAGTATCCATAGGACAGAGAACCTTTCACATTTTCACCTGAAAGTCTGCTGTGTAGCATGCTGAGTGGCAATATAGCTACAGGAAATTCACTTGTAAAAAAATCTACTGGACTTTACAATAATTTTCCTTTATAGATCCTGTTGCAACATTAGATACCAGGGATTTCTTTCCATTCTTTCCTTATTGGTTTGTAAAGAGTTCTTGTGAGAAGGAAAATGAAGGTGAAAAAAACTTTAATAGAAGTATTAAAAAGCTGAAATTTAGTCCCTTACAGTGTTTATTTTCATCCTTGTGAAGTTCCTTAACAAGTGCTTAATTACAAAAGGCACATAAAATAACTAAGTGTTTTATAGAACAATAGCTTTGTTCATCTGAGAGACAAAGACTGCCTTTTAACTTGGTGTAAATTCAATTTGGAGGTCATGGTTTTTGGCTACAGAATAACACATATTAAAAAAAAGCAACATCCCACATTCTTACGCCAGTTATCAATGTTCTGTAAATATATTCTCTGCACACACCTCCACATCTCTGTGAATACAAAAATCACGCAGCACATAAAATGACAGGGTTTATTAAGACTTGACAATTATGTTAGTTTAAAGACACTTGTAATGTTGTAAGCTTAGAGATTCTAACACAGTTTCAAAAAATGAATATAATCAACCGTTTTAGAGAAAATACACTTTTTGTGATGGAAAACCATACCAAAAACAAAACACACCGAACAAAAGCCTGAGTACAAAGGGTGAAAACAGCAAATTCCATTTAGATGTGAGCTGTCATACTAATGACGTGCTGATTGTCTTGCTATTTCACCCCAGCAAAACAAAGGAAGAGCCAAGAATTCACATTCTACAAGCTGTTTAAGTACCTGTTTTAGTTGTGTCTCCGAGTTAACGTGCACATCACAAATTTCACAGTGAAATGTTTTGTTCTGTAAGCCTGTATTTCCTTTGTTAACAGGCCCTTTGCCTTTGACGCCTGCTCGGGGAAAAGCTTTAATAGTTCCACTTCCATTCCGAGCCTCCAGCATGGTTTTGTGCTTAGTCCCTGGAGATATTAGAAATGGGAAACAGAAATAACTTCGGCAAGTTGGTTGCGTTGTATAATTATTCTAAACAGTTATGTAGAACTCAGTTTTGTCCTATGTGTTACCCTTGGAACATGAACATATTGCCTATATCTGTTTGATTATAAAGTAATAATATTTCATATTTGATATTAATTACTGAGTATTTAATTATTAAATGATGCATATTTTGGCAATGAGATAGAATGAAGCAGACAGCATTAATAAGTAGTGGCACGTTCTGGATATCCCGAGGTGAAGTTCAATGGGTGTGACTTCTTTTCATTAACTCCTGCTGCTAATAAGACCTGAGATTAAGTTGAAAAGGAGGAGTGATTTAGCTATTAAAGATATAGTTGGCTCTGATTTGTAGCTGTTCCATGGTGAGTTGGTAAATATTTTGTGTTAAGTAGCCAAAACTTAAAAACTGCAATTAAATAATCAGTTTCCTAGTCCCCAAAGAGTAGAGGTTTCACGGGTTCCTAAGTATCTTAATGACCTGAGACAGAAACCAAAACATATGAAAAAAGACATGCACTGCCTACATTTCTAGCTATGCAAACAAACTGTAGACATAAAAACAATAAAAAAGGTCAAGACTGTGTTATCTTTACTCATGGATCTCTCAAGTGCACTCTAGCAGCCTTTGCAGCAGTAGAAAATTGACAGTCTTCATCCCTCTGCTTTTGCCATAGCAGGTTAAGGTGCTTTTGGTGTCTGGGCAATCTGCATTGTAGTTGTACAGCAGAATTGATTATGCAGTTTTAGGAGTAGGTTAGAAAAGAACTTGTATGGATAGAGATAATCCTGCCTTGAGTAGAGGTTGCACTAGAAGACCTCTGGAGGTCCCGTCCAACCAAACTTTTTTATGATTCTGTGCTGAAGACCAGCTTACACTATTGACTTCCATAGGGTTACTCAATGAGGGCAAGGGACTATTTCCATGTAAAGAAGGCTGAAAAAATATATTATTATGCATGTGTATTTACTACATTAGAAACCTAAAACTTGAAGGTTTGTAGTATGATAAACACATTTGGCCAAACTCAGCCTTGTGATAAAATAGTATATCTTTACTGACTTCAGTGGGGGTCACATGCATTTACACCAGAAGATGCACAGCACTTAAACCTGATGAAGTTCTGTTTTCTCATGAGAAGCAATAAAGCAGAATGTTCCTTTAAATAAGCACTGAAGCCGTGCCAAGATTATTGTTTCTTTTTTGATTATAACCTAAGACCTTTTTTCCATTTGGATGCTGGCAGGTAATCTCTATCTCTAGGTTTCAGGCCCTAAGCTATGTTTGCTCTTCTCTTCCCTATTCTTAAACTCTGTTCTTTCTGCTCTACACTATCTCCTAAGATCTGGTTTAATCTCTTATATACATTAGGGAATGCTTTGAAAGTTTCCCAATGCAGCCAGAAATATTTGGAGGTCTGTTATAGTGGAGGTAATAGAGGCGATGCCTGCCTCACATGCATTTGTTTGTTGACTTGGGGTCTCTCTAATACCCAATGGTGAAAATGTGATGATCTATGGGAAAGGGGAAGTTGCACATATTTAGTCAAGCATCTGCCAAACAATAGCCATTGTCAGTCTTTCAGGCCAGGGACTTAAAAAAATTAATTATGACAGTGGTTTCCAAACTCTGTTTCCTGGAAGCCTCCAGTTCCACAATAGGTCATCAGGGGTTCTGCACAGAGACTAGTGGTACTGGCGGAGGGCTAGGAGGCAGTGCATTGCTAGGCCAGGTTATCTGGCTCTGTGTCAGCTCACAGGGTAAGGGCAGGGGTTCTGTGGCAGAAGTGATATAAAAGGATTTCATGACTTTAGGATGTTTAAAAACTGCTGTGTTATGGTTACCAAAAACCAAGGTAGAGCGAAGAATTCAAACCCTTGTCACTGCACTCTCTCCCTGTTTCAGTATTGTTTGTTAGATTTCTGACCAAACTTCTAGCATTCATATTCAATTTGCTCTTCAACATAAATGAAAGTATGCAAACTCTGAACACCAAAAGGTAACAGAGCACAAGCTGTCACTTAGCACCATTATGTTTGGAAGCAATAAAAGCTGATGTGAAGGAAAACTAGTAAGTTGTATGCACTAGGATTCCTTTTCTCCCATTATAAAAGACTCTTTGCTTGTCATTTTTATTCTTTAATAGTTAATGAATTCCATGTAATTGCCAGTTTTCTGCCACCTCTTTGTCCCCTGCTGCAAGAGATCTAATCTATTCAAGGGAAGATAATTGCAGAGCTCTTGAGACAGAAAAGAAATTGCTACATCTCACCACTGTTGTGCGCCTCCAGCTGTGAGGCGGAGTTGACAGCGACTTTGCATAGTGAACAGTAAAGTAGCCTTTTTGCTTTTTCTTCCTCAGTCTCCACGGACGGACATGTGGTGCTGCTAGTGGCTGTTGTGGGGATTTTTTCAACTTTAGCGGTGATCTCAGTTGTCATAACACTGCTCTTCCGGATTTCTACTGTTGTCGTTGTTGATATTGCTGGTGTCCCTGTGGTAATGTCTGCAGTCAAAAGGAGGAGTTGGAAACAAAATAAATGTTCTGACCTTTTTCATTTGGAATTTTAATTCTGCAACCACAAAGAGAGGCATAATATTCTGGTGATACTAGACTAACGGTAATGAACTAAACCTGACCTTTTTCTTATTTCCTATTGTACATTTACAAAAAGAGCATTATTTTGGAACACCATTTATTCTGTCCCCTGCATGTTACAAACACTTTCTAAATACAGAATTCGTAAACCCCAAAGGTACATTACACCACTGAGACCATCCTGTATGAATGCAAGGTAGTCCAGTAAGTGAGGTCACAGCAGTTATAAGTAAGCAGGCAATTGACATTTGTTCTCAGTCCATGTCAAGTGCTATGACTGCAACATACTATTTACTAAAAATCTGACTTAAAAAAATGTAATAGTTTGTGCTTTTTAAAAAACTTCAGGCTCTGAAACAACTCTGATGAAGACCAAACAGTAAAATGATACACCTGATACTTCTATAGTACTTGAAGATACAAGGATGAGTAGAAAGTCACACTCATTATTTCACTTTTAAAAAAAAAGTATTTATAATGATACATTGTGCAGTGTATTATATTTATCATGATTTTTTCTGATTTTAGATGTTTAACACACAAAAGGCACCTATACTCAGCTTTAGGGGATAGATCTACAAAGAATATGGTTCTTAAGTCCTTAGAAAATGTAATCCAAAACTTGAATATGCACAGATGCAACTTAAGTCCTTAGACACTTAAATTTCCATCAGGCACAATTCTGAGGCACCTAAATTTCTGCTATAGAGCATGCACATGACCATGCAACTCCCAGCAGCAAGAAAAAAAATCAAAACCTGGAGCTCAACAGGTTTCACAAGCTAGGCATTTCTAGGCATGCTGTTAAACCTAATTCTTTAGGCCTTCTAGAAACCTGGTTTACTTGAGGCAAGGCAGAAGGGAAGGACTGATAGTAATCCCATTCCTTATACCGATTAGTCCAGTAGTTAGAGCATTTGCTCAGGAAGTCTAAGAGAGAGTATCAGAACTGAACAAGTATGTGAACCCAGAACCCATTTTCCCAGAAGAATGCCCTAATTGCCAGGTTACTGGTAGTCTAAGATGGACATCTCTCAAACTCTGCTGTGGACGTTGTTCCATATAGTATTAAAAATATTCACTGTGCTACAGAAAAAGAAAGAGAGATTGACAGTACAATCTGGTGATCAGAGCACTTCTCCATGACATGGAAGAATCAAGCCTAAGTCCCTGCTCAAATGAATAATTAACTAGTTAAATACTGGGTGATCTGACTTTGGATCCTTCACATCCTACTCTGTTTCTCTAACAGCTGGGTGATTCAAAGCAAAGCAAAACAAAACAAAAACCCCACACCTTGATCACCTCCTCTTTAATATGTATCATGATGGGAAAGGTTAACCCAGTGCAGGCAAAACTCCAGGAATGGGTCAATGATTGGGAATCCTGAGGGAAGAAAGTTACCTATTTCCCTGTGACATATGATCTGAGCCTATCCCCTCTCTTTCATTTCCTTTAGACTAGCTTAGGTAGCTCTGTCTTGCACATGCACACTTTTAAAATCCCATTTTAAGCACCCTCTTTCCCCAGGCATTGTACAGGGAGAGTTAGGTGTCTAACTCTGGCATCTGAATTCCCCTAGGCAGTAGGGTGCCTAAGTGTTAGACACTGCAGCTCCAAGTCTAGGTCTCCTTTTATGAATCCAGCTCTACTTGTCATTTTAAAAATTAAAAATCCAATCAATTAAAATTGTGGGGTCTTTTATTTACAGTCGGGAAAAGCAATTTACTTTTTACAGCTTTGAAATATGACCTGATTACTTCTATAAAATAAAGTCTGCGAGTTACATTTTAGCTCTCAAATATTCTACAGCTTTCGCCACAGTTGTCCACAGATTTGTAATTATTATTCTATCTGAGATCCAAGGATGAACCTGGACCACGAATAAGAAATAAGATTATAATAGAATATAGTAACAAAACAAAACAATGCTGTTTCTTAAGTGGATAATAGACATTTCAGATTATGGAGCAGAGAAGTGATAATTTCTCTACAAGGTCTTGAAACAGGAAAGCACTCAATGGGACTTGAATATATGCCTTAAATTAAGCAGGCGCCTTATGTTTTCTAAATGCTTTCTGAAATGAAACAGAATGCTCAAGTTTTGCTATGCTTTCTCAGACTGGATAACATCTTTCTCCATCAATAGGTCCATTTCTTTCATTGAGACTGCCCATGGAATAAGGTGCTGCCCCAATGTGAATAAAAATAGTAGAACATGGCCCCACATGTTCCTAGTGTTATTGTGCTTAAAACCTTTTCTGGTTCAGGGCCCCTCAGGTACCTAAGAAACAAACTGTAATGAAGAGTAACAAAAATGATTAATAACAATGAATTAAGATTGAAGATGAATATAAATGAGTATCCAAAGGGAAAACAGGGGCATATCTTGCTAGTGTTGTGCCCTAGGTCACGGCTGCAGATACTGCAGGACCAGCATCTGAAGGTTCACTGCTGCTGAGTGAGATATCGTCTCCTTCTTTTTGCTACCAACACATGTCAAATGGCCAAAACCCGCCCCCACGGTTTTGTTGGTGGTAAAAAGGGGGGTTACATTGCTGCCCATAGCAGCGAACCTTTGGCAACTGCTACTGCAACACGACACCTCTGCTTCTCTACTCTTCCACAAAGCCAGAGCTGGAGCCTTTGCAGGGAAGGAGCAGGGGTTGAGGGAAAAGGGGGATGGGAGGATGAAACATTCCCTTAGTTTTGTTCTGGTTGCTCCCTTAGGCAGCACCCAGGACTTGTGCCCTGCTTGCTCACCTACCATTATGTTGCTGAAAAAAAACACAAGGAAGAGGGTGGAATTGTTATGCAGAGTGGTATACAGAGTTATTCCCACAAGTTATAGGATGAAATCCAGCAAAGTAAAATATGCTATTAAGGAAATAACATAATCAGTAAAGTATCTGAGTTGGTGGGTTGGTTTTCCTAAGGCAGGAGTACAGCCCTTACTGGTTTCAAAACTGGACTGAGCAAAGTTGTACTGTAGGGGACAATCCTGCATTAGCAATGTAGTAGACTAGGATGCCCCTTTTATCTGTAAACCCTAGGAATATATTAGCTTTCTTTTTTCTGTTTTGAAATTTATATTTTCACAGTTATCACATGATTGAAGTGTAACTCATCTCCCATACATGGAGATGTTTTAGTCTAACATTAGAATTGAAATTAAAATTGCCTTTACAAGCAGGAGATATGATCATACATTATAATTAGAGCAGTCAGCTTTATACATTTGGAGAAGAACCTGGGTATGGTAAGGCAAGCAAATAAATTGCCTTTATTAATCTTAAAGAATTCTCCCTTTCTCTTCTATCCTTTCATTTCTTCCTTCTTTTATTTGATTAACCTGCCTCAATATTTTCAAACGCAATTTATATTAGCATACTTTTCTTGAGTAACTATTTTGAATTCATTTGCATCAATAAAAATGTTAAGTGTATGGCATTTTATTTCTCTGCACAGATGTGAGCTCTTCCAAAAATTGAGAAGAGGTTTACTACAAATAGAAATACAGATAATGTACAGAAAACTAACATGAATAGAATTGTCTCTTTGTGCATACTATGAATATTTCCATTTCAAAATCAGGTCTTACACTTGTCAACAATAACACAAGCTATTTGTTTCTTTTGCAGGCATCTAGTTCAACGAAGTTTAAGCTCCAAAAGATGCACAGATCTATTTATCTGTGTATCCTAAGGGTATCTGACCCTGTTTAAGTCAATTCACTGGACTGTGAAATTCCAGAAACAGGATCTGGTTTCAATCAGACCACAAATAAACCTGAAATAATTTTACTCATTGTGGTATGTCTGCATTTACAAGGGTACAAAATGCTCTTATAAGGTTACATAGCCACTTTCATTATAAAAACCTGTTCTTGTATATAAAAGAGAATCATCTGGAAAAGTCTGAGGGAAAAAAATCATTTTCCCAATTTTGTGCTACAAAGAAGATTGCCTTTTCTCCCATAAAAAGTGGTTTGCATGTTTATTTTTGCACACACATTCAGTATATCTAAAAAAATGGCTCAATTTTAACATCTCCAGGCAATTAGACCTCATTAAAATCAGTGTTCTGACCAAATCAGAGGATGAAAAAAGATGGTATGCATTTTTTAAAGACATAGATTTTGTAATTTAGAAAAAATTGTGTTATACGATTTTTGAGACTATGGAGCAAGGTGAATGCATATTTCACTGTCCGCTGCTATGTAGTTAGCTATAGTCTGTGGAAGTGGTTATGCGTTTGCTATTTCGCTATTGTTTATACTGAGGTGCTCAACCACAGCTCAGAGACCAAATCCGGTCCATTCTCCTGCTGCCCAATTTCCAAGCCTTATATGGCTGGATCGGGGTCCAGATGTTCAAGCCCCACAAGGCTTAATCAGGTCCTGGACTTGCATGGCTGGATCATTCCCTGACGTGCCCTCTGCCTGGGCCAGCACACATGCTGGGGCGGGCCCGTGGACCAGGTCTGGCCTGTAGACAGACCTGGCACCACTCACCTGGCCCATAAGACAAAAACATCAGGCACAACTGGTTTATACAGTGAAATTGATTAACTATTTAGTGGCCATTGTATTAGGCTACTGTGCAGTAGCATCACAAAAACAGCATTCGCTGGCACTATTACACAGTAACACAGGTTTACTGTGCATTTATTTAATACTTGTTTATACAACTACTAAATAAATATACAGTAACAACTGCATAGTAGTGTAGATGTGGCCAGTGCGTAGGAACAAGAAAAGAAACTACTACTGACTTCTGTAAGCTTGTAAGCCATTCTTTCCTTCTTATATAAGAGATTTGAAATTTAAATCATCATTCATGCAGCATTAATGTTACCCCATCAAAAACTTACAAGTCAAGGTTAAGCTTTTAATCATCACTTTATCTCACTCACATGCAGTACATAGAACATTTTGTATGATTAGTTATCCTGTTACAAGAGACCTTAATAAATACACTTGTTCTCACTGAAAATAGGCATAAGTCCAATTAACACAAGAGATAACAAAATAAAACTGGACTTTACAGCTAAATACAGCCAGTCAAAAAGCTAGAGGCTGAATTGAGTCTATCTTCACAGGTTAGTCTAAGCTGCATAGATTGAACCAATAAGCAAGTGAACATTCACTTTTGATTCCAGAAGTGAAGCTACATGCCTACAGTTGCCCAGGCCAGAAGCTGGGAGATGCTATGACATGTCTCCCTGCTTGGCTAGAGCAGATTTCTTGGCCCAAGGCTAGCCTGTCCAACCTATGGGCAGTTTGCAGGGGAGGTGCAAAACATCCTGGGAGGCTGGGAGATTGTGAGTTTACCTGAATCTGGAGGGGATCTGGGACAGAAGTTCAATAAACCTATTTAACTTAAATCAGTTTAGTTTGATACTACATCCATCCAGGTATGTCTTAAAATGGCTTTGGCCATTTTGAAAGTGGTTTATGTGTAGTGAACCTCTGTTGTGTTACAGATTTGTACTGTTTTCCAATAATTTATACAGGTTTATGCATAATTTCTGTCCCTATCTCTTTCCCTAGCCTATGTGTGCATTAAAGTTGAGTCATAAAAACAGGAGCAAGAAGAACCCACTGATCTGCATTTACTTATTTCAGGGACTTGAGCAGCATGGAGTAGGATTGTATCTAGACACCTAAATTTATTTACATGCATAACAGGTCGAATAGAATCTGGGCTATTAATCTGGACTTTAACTGGAGTATGGCCAGCAGTCATTAACACTCTTGGTGTTTACCTTTCTGAGGACCCTGCCCTTTTAAGTTTGCTTTGTCTGTCCTCATGATGTTTGAGGTGGCTCAATACAGTAATGATTGTAACTATCCAGCTTGACACTACAACAATGAATCCAAGACCATGTGTGTATGCTTGCCCATTCTTCCACCCAGAAGTTTCTTTTTTGACTAAGACTGCAGTGCATTCATCAGCTTCAGAGGACAGCAGGCAGGGAAAGACTTGGAGATTTGATTTCTTCATACACAACAATGGCAAAACCCAGAAGCAAGCTGCTGTTCATGAGACCAGCAACAAAGGAAAAATGAGAGAAGTGAAAATATGGAAGAGAAAATAAAGCATGAAACTTCTCCCATCACACTTCCCACATCCGTAAGGTTTTTTCTTGGTTGCTAGCTCTTACATAGGTCAAACAGTTGCTCTTGGGTGCATGGAGCGTGTATGCTGAGAACTATAACATGTAGATATTTATATTTCTACAAATGCTTGCACAGTTCTTCTATTTCTAGGAAATCAACATAGGATCTTGGGCTAATAAAGTAGATACTTAACTCTTACATATCGTATTTCTGCTTTTCTGAAATAAAAAAAAAGTGTGTCTGATTAAATACATGATTTATGGACAGATCCAAAATAACCTTATTCAAATTTTTGTTGCAAAGGGTATGATAAGTCTCTAATTGATAGGTCTTTTTAGAGTATTCCTGGAAATGTGGATACAAAATTAATGCTAACCAAGGAACCAGTGTCAGAATCTAGGGTTCTGGATATTCTTTCTCCTTTAGTGCATTTGGGAGAATCCTATCTCAGAACTGGTTCAGAAAAATACCTTTTGATAAGACCGTGACTGAGACAA
Organism: Alligator mississippiensis; assembly: GCF_030867095.1. Classification (NCBI taxonomy): domain Eukaryota; kingdom Metazoa; phylum Chordata; order Crocodylia; family Alligatoridae; genus Alligator; species Alligator mississippiensis. The sequence goes on along the minus strand of NC_081828.1, from coordinate 149,673,433 downwards.
TATACTTACTACACTTCAATACTTAGCTGACATGACAAAAGCCTTTTTTTCCTTCCCAGTAGTACCATCAGAGAATACAATACTCATGCAGGCAGTCTTATTGCATAATGAACATTTCCTGAATGATGCTATGAGCCTGTTCCAGATACAGTTCATTTTGGAACTGAGGTTGGAGTGTGGTTGGCAGGAGTGCTCACAACTTCCAAAGAGCTACTGCAATTTGACGTAACTGTGGAAGTTGGATGCTTGTAAGCCAGTTTATCTTCACTGAGTTGATGTTGATTTGCCTTTTATTGAATACTGCAACAAAGATAGTCTCATTAAATGCCTACTGAAAGCACTACTCCCCACCACTTAAAGAACTTCAGTTACTTTATCTCAAAATTATTGAACAGTGGCTCTAGCCAATGTATCTTGTTGTTTTAAAAGGAATTCGAAAACATCACAGAGGGGGGAAAATTATCTCTTCATGAAGTGATGGTAAGATTGGTACTTATCCTAATCTTACAGGATATTAGATATTTATATCCATCTTAACTGCTAGCTTTCAGGTACAAGGATCAGTATGTCATTAGCATAATATAGATCAACATTTCTTAAGGCATACTCTATGCATGAGTAAACCTGAGGGAATGAATAATAAAAAGCTTAAATAGCTACAGTTTTTACTCTGCCTTGAATGTCTGACCTCCTATCTGTATGTTGATCTTGTATTTCACCATGTAATTAGCTTGAAGTGAAAAGGAAATACAGTAAATTCTGTTATTCCATTTGAGTGCACTTTAATAAATATGCTTCAAAGCAAGCCCCTTTCCACATATTAAACTAAGTGTGCCAAATGCCACCAGCATGGCTAGTGATGGATAGCAAATACCAGTGTTCACTGCATATATCATAGTTACACACCTTACAATAAGTCATCCTATTGTAATAACAAATACATTTCATACATAAAAGCTTATAAATGATGCCAAAACATATAAGCAAAAAAGCTATTCAACGTACACTTTTTGTTCAGAGTAGAAAAATCACAACATATCTAAAGCTATAAAGACCCTCTCCATCATGCCAACTTTAGAATTGTCTTTAAAGGATTAAGGTAGAAACATGCTAAAATCTGTCAAGTAAGCTGAAAAAGCGGAAACTAAAATCCCTTTCCCCTATCCTGCCAAGTTAACAAGCATGCAGATCTTTGAATATATTATGGTTCTGCTGTCTGTATGCAAATGTTTATCCTTAATAGAGGGCGCAGCATAAAGCTGGTAACAGATTTAAAACACTATCAGTAAGTCATTTCAGCTGAATGACTTGAGGACTGAATCAGCATTTATTAGCAATACATGATGACAACCCTTAAGAGCTATTTTGATACTATATAATCTAAAAATCAAGACTGAAATTCAGGCAGTATAAATGTGAAAGAATTGTTTTTGGTGACGTAGGCTTGCAGCACTGTGCTATTTTCATACCAGTGGCCTGCAGCAAATATTCATTATTGCAACTGTCACTGCTTGGCTTTGGCATAGGAACCAATTGCTAACGTTCTGTGGAATGGGATTTGGGCAGCAAATAAAGGGAACACTTCAGTATTCACAGTGGTCCATTTGTGTTCTTGATCTTAATATAACCACCATGTAAATACTTACAAAAATCTATAAAAGACAAGACCCGAGCAATGGCAAAATCAAAGATTTATTTTCACAATAAAAACAAAAACAGAACATATGAAAAGCATGAGTATGAATTTATTCCATCAGGTGCAGGCATCATAACTCAAGTGGGAAACCCATAAGTGAATTATAAGGTCCCTTCTGAGTAAACAGGATTAATTTTATATAGCAAGTATGCTGCTCATGAATTTTCTTTAGACTAGCGACACAGCAATTATAGTCAATTCATTTTTCTTTTCTCTGAGACTATGAAAATCTCATTCCTCAGTTCCCACTACTAAGCATAAGAGTTCCCCATCCTGAAACAATAAATAGACCCACACTGAGAAAGGTGTTTTTGGCTTCAAACAAATCACAACAGTTTACAAGTCGATTTTTTCTCCCTCAGTCTCAAGGGATATACATCTTAGGTATCTCATTTAACAGATGCGCCAAAGCATTCAAAAACTGTTTTCATTTAAAATCAATGGAAATGTCATTTCAATGAGTTGAAAATTTGGCCCATAATACTGCAAAGGAAAAACAAAATTCTGCCCAAAATTATTTAACTATGCTATCATATTTGTAAGTATGCTGTGTTTGTTCTACTACTTCAGAAGTTACCAATTCTGGCATGCTTTTATCTAGCCTCATTATATAACTTACTTACAAGACTGGATGCTGTCAAAAGAATCTGAGAAACTGGGGTGCTCAGTGTTTAATGCATTTCAATAAGACTTGAGCACCTAACTCCCTTAGGCTGCTTTAAAATCCTGTAATAAATATATCTGATTATAGGATATGAGTTAACTTCAGTCTATTACTATAGCATTGAAGTATATTATGAAGAAGTAGAATAGCTCTAAAAAGCTAATATTTTACACTTTGATGGTTTCAGCAGGACTGTTCGCATGCTTAACGTTAACATGATTAAGTGCCTCAGTGGATCAGGACCTTAAATAAGCAACCTTGGTGGAATGCCTGCAGCTCCTACTTACTTCATTTTGAAGTCAATGGGAACTCTGAGTGATCAGCTCCTCTAAACATTAGACTAAGTATTTAGGCCGATATGGTTGGATTTAGGGGGCCAATTTTTGCCCTTCAATTAAAATTTGAAGCCCCAAAGATTTCGATTTTTTCTCCTACCAATGCATAAGATGAACCTGCATATTTGTGGTTGATTGATATTTGGTACACTAGTAGATTTCCTGAGAAAGTTTTTTTGTGGCCTAGTATTATAAAAATTCTACTCACAGGTTCATAGTTATGGTCAAATTGAATTCTGCATTTAAAGCAGGGATTCAGATTTTTTTTTGTTTTAACATGTGAATATAAAGTGTATCAATGCATTAATAAGTAAACTTATTCTTTGAAAAAAAGAATGTATATATTGAGATTTTTCAAGGAACTATTAACATGTTTAAAAATTAAAATTAATTTAACAATGCATGCGGTTAGGTAATTCAGGACTGCGTCAGTCCATTTTTAAGCTTAAAAAATCTTGCTAGCAAAATGAAGGTACCATTTGTGCTTATTGGTGTATATGAAAATAATGATATGGTTACTTCTTTCAATCAAGTAGCACTAAATATTGACTGGTATAATATCTAAGCCTTTAAAATAATGTTGCTAAGTGACGCTTACTAATGAGTCTGTCATAAGAACATGAGAAGACAAGAAGTATCGTACAATGTCAGACCAATGGTCCATCTAGTCCAGTATCCTCTCTCTGACAGTGGCAGAAAAGTGGATTCTAGATGGAAAGCATTGAACCAGACATATCTATAGTGATCTATCAATTATCCTCCCTAGCACCCCGTTTATTCAACAGCTATTAATAGAAATATCATCCATCCATTTGTTTAGTCCCTTTTTTGAACCTATGTTATCTACCTCTACCACCTCCACTGGCAATGTATTCCACAATTAATTACATGTTATGTAGAAAAGTATTCTCTTGTTAGTTTTAAATCAGTCTCCTAGTAATTTCAATGGGTGCCCCTTAGTTCTAGTATTCTGGGACTTGGTGAACAACAGACCCCTGTTCACTTGGTCTACATCCTCCATGTTTTTCTAGACCTCTGTCAAATCCTCCCTCCCCCTCAGTCATCTCTTTTCCAAACTAGCCAGTTTTTAGCCAGTTTTTCCAAACTGGTCAGTTTGACCTTTTTAGTCTCTCCTGATATGACAACTGCTCCATACCTCTGATCATTTTGGTTGCTTTTCAGTTGCCTTTGGTTGTCATAATATAGATGTTCGCAGCTCTAGAGTACTAACCAGAACTATTTAAATTCAAACCAGCATTTGATCTCTGCTGAGGCCAGGCTTTGTTTCTAACCACAAGACATTCACCCCTGCCTCCTTAAGCTGCTATTTAAGATCCCCCTAAACTACATCTTTTGTTCACTTTGTATCCTGGCTACCGTCCTACAGCTTGCAGAGTGCAAGATAGGGCTTTCTTTGCAGCTCCTGAATCTTCCTTTCTAAAAAGAGAGAAGGACCACTGCCAGCAAACATAAGGACTGCTGGTCTGCCCTAAGAAACATGTTATCTTGACAGTACATGTCTACTAGCTCTACAGTGACATAGTGATGTGCTATGGTGATGTAGCAATCATGTGGGTCTACACGTGATTGGCAACTATTTCTCCATTGTGCTGCGCTCCCCCCAGTATAGTGTGCTGCTACAGTCATGTAGAGGCAAAATATAACCAGGAGCTGCATGCACGGTACAGTAACCACCTGTACTGTGTCATGCTTTAGTACTTCCAACAGGATGTACTAAAGCACGGTGCCATAGCAACATCACTGTACAGCGATGTGTAGACCAACTTCTGCTGGCCATAAAAACAAGGTAACCTAGGATGGACTTGGTGTTTAATTGGGGTAGTGTTGATTATATTGTTTTGACCAGCCCCTGCTATTCAGTTTCTTAATGAGACAAATGAAGCTTATATATAATGTTTGTGACCAAAAAACAAATGGTTCCATTTCACTTCAAATCACACAGAATTCTTCTTCCAAATTCCCTGCTGCTATATCTTGCTGGTGAGTTGATGGGAAGCAAACAGAAAAAAAAGATGACTATGTATTGGCTGGAAGTGCTCTGTGAGAGTAAGAGAAAGGAAAATGGAACACTGCATTGCGAGATCTCTTTGGCCTACTGTTCTCTAGTTGAACTTGGTTCTGCTAGGTCCTGATATGACCCCTTCACTAATTAGGAACAAATCATTTTTTAACAAAATTATATTCCATTTTTACCAGCAGTCCTTTTAGTTTAACGCACAGTTCATCAATCTTGAAAAGACTTAACCACAAAGGGAGGGATGACTACATTCTCATTGATGTTAATTAAATGGAATGGGTAGTAACAAAGGCTGCTGGGTGCTATGGAATGAAGCAAGAGAGAAAAGTGTGCGTTTGTGCCTGAATTTGGGAACTTTCTGATAATGTTGTTAAAAAATAAACTAGAGGAAAAGAAAAATAAGGGAGATAGGGAGGAGAATCTATGTATTTTCAAGCTATTTAAAGTAACTCTTGGTTGTGACTAGTTTTGGAACCTTTCGTTTCAGGCCCATAATATAGATTTCTCCTTAGTGAGCCAGAAGAAAAATTATGAATGAAAGGTTCCCTGCTCAAGGAGAGTTAGGTGGGGAAAAGTGTTGCTAGCTGAAGCTGCTGTCACTATTTAATTAATGAGACTTGTATAGTGAAAAATTCAATTTAAAAACAGGACAAAGAGTTAGCTTAAAGGGTGGGGCTTACCATCAAGTGTATAGAGGATTTTACTGATTGTGGTATCAGCTGCCCTGCTATAGCACTACATATTCTGTTTGGATTCTGACTTTAAGGTTAAATGTAAGGTTACATATTTGGGTTAATTTCTACAGGTACATTATTATTTTGGAGACTAATCATGTAAAACAGTGCGTCTAAGATAAAGAATAAAACCTCCAAATAGTGTTTTGAGAAAACATTTAATGTGACTGCTACATTATCTCATATGTAAGGTCCCCATGGTTTGTAACATTAAGGGCCATGTTGGCAAAGTGTCTTTGTCTTGAGCCTACATATACTTTAAAATTAAAATATTGCTAAAGAAATTATACTTGTAGTGTTATCTTCCTTGATAATAACTGTGTATTGAACATCAGTTGAATTCCTCAAGAGTAGGAAATAAAAGGTCATAAACAACAGTTCTCAGAGGGAGAACCCTGTAAATTTGAACTATTAGTGTCATTTTTTTTCCACAGCCTGCATCTTCAAATAAGGGACAAAATTATATGAAGTATGACATTTGTATATATATATACAAAGTACACACAGGATCATCTTAGGCAGCTGTTTAGGGAAAGAGTTTAGGGAAGAAAGAGGCAACATTCTTCCCAGAGCTCCCTGGTGCACCATTAGAGTATGCAGGCTGCACTGTTCATTAGGCAGTGCAGACTCCTGCTGCACTACTCTATTACCAGAATACTATCCAATACACAGAGAGGTTTGGCCAACAACGGCGGATGGGTGGGCGTGAAAAAGCATTCAGTGTTCAGGCAATAATTAGCCTTTTCAGTTCTGCACCACTAGGCACAGAATTCTGAAGTGAGAAAAATGTTGGAGCAGCAGCAAGAAATTACCCCCTCCCCATCTACATACATTTAGAATAGTCTGATGTCTGTCACTACTGATTTTCGCAGAGGAGTTTCTTCAGGGCAGACCCAGCTAAGAGCAAAACAAATAGATGGATTTTTTGTTCATTTGCATCTTTTTATTACCTAGAGGCCTTACTTTAAAATATTACCTCCTCCTACAGGGACCATTATGACTTTGCCACAAGCCCCTAGGATAGGCCAGGAAGTAGATTTGATTTTCTCAAAAGGTGTCTCCCATTTTGCAGGAGGATACCTGGAAGCAACCTAATACATGCTGCAGTGTACTTTCTTTGGCACACATTAACAATTGAATGAAGTTGATGGCATTAACTAAGGCTCTGCCCACTTTCTGTTCACACATGACATGGAAAGCAGCAGTTATGAAGAGGGTTCTGGCATGAATTGCTATCTCTGATGCAAAGAGTTGTCAAGGTAGCATAAAAGAAACACCTTATATACCTTTATGCTCTTTTTCAGGAAGACAGAGTAGATCATCAACTGAGCCAGAAGCTTTTAGAGATTTTCAAACTAATTTTCAATAAAAGCAATAAAAAACGTATTTTAATGCTTGACAGTAGAGGCCTTTTCAAGGTAGCTTATCATCTATTTGAGAGAATGTTTTGATATAATTTGTATGGTGCAAGATTGAGATAAAATAATTTAACAAATTAAATAAACACAAAACTGTGATATCTGAGAAAGGATGGAGGGGAATTAAACAGGAAAGCAATGACTTTCCCACACCTTCTGTTTTTATGTTGCACGTTTGGAAGAGGGAAAAAATCAGCAAAAAGAAAAAGTCACAAAAGTCAAGTAGTCCAAAAACATATTTAACGTTGAGAGACAAAGGGAAAATAAATTATTTTCATTAATCAAAACTGAAAGAAAAGGGAGAAGAATGAGAGGACTGAATTTTAAATTGCTAAGGAACTCTATTTTCAAGTCAAGTTATTCCCAAGGCCGCTGTGACCATTGCGACACCTCAGATGCTGTAACAACCCTCCTACACTTTGTTGAAGTTAGTTGAGTTACTTTGCATCATTGGTGATTCTTCAAGCAGTGACCTAGTGGTGCCTATCTCCTTTCCAGGTATGGATGGATGTTGGATTGCAGGGAACTCATCTGCCCTTTGACAGGTTTTGTCTTTAGTCCTCCTGGTTGTCCACACACTCCTCACCCAGGCAAGTCCAGGTGGGGGTGCCAGTTTAGTCACAGACAACTCAACCATGGAACAGGCTGTACTGGTTTACATGGTACCAGATAGCAGAACAAGAGAGATTTGGCCTGGCAGGACTCTATTCTGGGAAGGGATTTGATTACTTTTTTCCCAAGTGAATTATTTCACAATGTCCTCTTGCATACTTCCTATATCAACACTGAGTTCTAAAACAAATTTACCATCCTGGAACGTAAATATACACATTTCTAAATATAATTAGAAACAGAACCCGGAATCTTAGACTGCTCTAACTTTTGACAGCAATGAGTGCAATGCCTCATTGTAGTGTCCTACTTGCATTAGATATAGAAATTATCAAAAGCTATTTCCTTTCCTAGAGCTTATATTCCTTTATCTGAGAGCATTAAGATAATAAATCTTTTTGGCAATAAACTAATGTTCTGTCTAACACAGAAATTGTGAGAAATGACATTAGCATCTGTTGTAACAGTATTATTTTCTTAATAGAAAGAAAAGGAGACAGGGATGAGTGATAAGAAATATGCACACTTTCTCAAACATGTGCCTTGGAGTGCACTTTAAGTAAAGGATAAAGCATATGTGCTGTGTAAACTGATCATTAGGGGCCCACTTAAAACTGTGCACTGGAACATACGTGTTTGATTGCATGTATGGAAGACTACAGATATGGAAGGAATTAAACAGTAGAGGATTTTTGGAGGATGGGGTAAGGGGAGATATACTTGTCTATATATTTTTAATGCAAATACCATATTGTATTACATGCAACATGCCCTGAAATATAATACATACCTTGTTTTTGAAAGGTAGAATGAAGAAAAAAAGATATTTCCTTGTAGTGAATAACTGAGTAGCAACAGCTAAGGAGGTCAACCTGCTCATTGTTCCCCTCCCTGCCTATGGATCACTGCAGATTTTACTTTGGGATTCACACAGTAAGTGGCAGAACCTGCTCTTGCCATATTTCTTGCATATACTCAGCACTTCAATTTCTAGCACGTTTTTGGGAAAGAAGTGCATGATATATGGAAGAAATTATAATATATATTTTCACTTTTCAACAAATATGAATTCCTGCTTGGCTTTCAATCCTTCTCCTTAGTTTGATGATTTAGGGAGACATTTTTTTGCGAGACTTCTTTCTACTTAAAGAGACATAAATATTATTTGTGATATTTTATTTAGAAAAATTATGCTTTGTTTCAATACTGACACTGGTAAAGGAGAAGGCTAATAAACTTGCCAGATACTCTGTGAAGAAATATAATTAATATTTATATATATCCAATGAATATTAATACATGAAATATGAATATTTAAAAGAAGAGCCTAGTCAGGATTTTCGAAAGTGACTTCTGTTTGGGTGATTCATTTTTAGGTGCACAAACTGAAATGTCTTAGAGGGGCTCTTTTTTAAAAATAAATTCTCAAGGAAAATACCTTCTGAAACTCAGAGCTGTTTTAGATGTTACTACGCACCTAAAATCACTATGATTTATTTAAAAGCTTTGTTTCAATTATCGCAACATTATATCAAAGACTCTTCTTAAGATGGACTGTGGCACCTGCAGTGCCTACCACTTTAAGGTTTCTAGTTGGCAGTGGAGCAGCCAGCACGTGGGTGCTAGCCTCACCAAGGCTAGCACATGACCCTAGGAGGACCCTTGGATTGGCTGAGGGGGTGGAGCAGCCTCTATTTTAACCCAGGCCCTCAGAGAGAGAAGGAGCAGTCTGTGCTGAGCAGGCCAGGAGGCAACATCAGGCTGTGCTGTTCCTGGAACATCTTGGAAGCAAGGGCAGGAGCTATGGGGATGGTTTGGAGGACCCTGGTCCTAGGGATGACCTAAAACTGCACCCTGCTGAAGATGGGTGGTCTGGTGGGGCTCTTCATGGTGGAACAGTCCTCCAGAAATACTAGGCCAATTACCTGGCCAGAAAGGCGAGGAGGGGCACCTGAAAACCCCAGGCCCTGCCTGTGGGCAGGTTTCCATCAAGGGAAGAGACCTGGGCCAGGCAAGCCCACAGGGAGACCCCTGACCTCAATATTAGGGGCCAGGCACAGTGGCAGCCACCTGAGCTTATAGGTAGGAAGACCCCAGTGTAAGGGGCCAGGCATGGTGGCAGCCACATAAGCCTCACTGGGCAAATGACCCCGTGGCTCAGTGAGGGGCCGGGAGCGTGAAGCGGCCCAGTGAGGAGCAGAAGGCCCAGTGAGGGACCGAGTGTGTAGAGCAGCCCAGTTGAGAGTGGTAAAGATGAGTGGCCTTAGTGAGGGGCAGAACCACTGACTTGGGGGAAATAGATATATTGGAATTGACAATATGGAAATACTGGATGTGACACAGAAACAGCTGTGAGGCATGGGACACATGTAAGGGGAGGTCAGAGTGTGTACTTAGACCCTTGTTAAAAAGAGGTGGAATAATGGGCAGCCGCCCACCTTAGAAGTAATATTCATATTATTTTTATCAAAGCATGGCAGAAGAGTGAGGCGGGGGTTTACCGCAGAACAGGCGCATGGCTGGCACTGAGACCCAGCCCTGAAAGGCAAGCCTGTTACATGGACCTATTAATAAACAGCAGTATTGTTTTATTTTACCTTCACTCCTAGCTGTATACTTATATACTAATATAGTACTATAATACATAAAAAACAAAAATATATATAATATATGGTCTTGTATATATAAGACAAAGTACTAGATTATTCTTGAAATCATTGAGAATATAAATACCTTTCCAAATAGGAATGTTATTTAGGCTGAAAATCAAACAGTCAAAGTTATGAAATAAAATGTTTACATTTGCCCATGCCCCCATCTATCCACTCTGAACTGAATGAAGCAAGGGGCCAATGAAAAATCAAAGAATTAAGGTTGTGTAAGATATCTAAATCTGCACATTTCCTATTTTCCATGTGTTTAACCTTGCAACCTATATGGATTTCTTTTCACTTAGTTTTTCAAAGTTTTCTTTTTAAAGTGAGGGAGAGGAATAGGACTGAAGGTAAAAAAAAAATTCTAGCCTCACCAGCTGCAGCAATTTCTTTTGCCTTTTGAGAATTTGTTTCAGGGGCTGAATCCTGAACTTTCAGCAGTATAGCACAGCCCTCTAGCTACCAGGCTAATTATATCAACTGACAACATAAATTGGAGAATGAGAATGGACTTTAAGGTCAAGGCATCAAGTCTTAGAGAAAGTGGATGGGCATTGGGAAAGGGAACACAAAAGAGACTGTCCCCATTCCTCTCCCAATGAGTTGGGGAGTTTCTTTCCTTATCCACATGGAAACATGGGTCATAGACTAACTTCTCTTCTGACAAAACATGCTCTGTAGCTCCCATGCACTCCTAGCAAAGAAGCTGCTACTGCATTGGTGGCAACGTGAACCTACACTTAGAATGATCCTGTGGCCAGTTATTTTGGCAGACTGCTAAAGTTTCCCTCTGGAATGAAAGAGAGAGTAAGGACACAGTGATAAAACAGCACAATGGAAATTCACAGGGTGATGAACAGGCACTTCCCTAACCTGGAAGTGCCCCCCAGGTCAGCTATCCAAAGTCTACTGCAAACAATGGAACCACAAAGCCCTCAAACCCTTGCCCCCCACCCCCTCCTCAACAACAAAAAAAAGCAAAAAGAAAAGAAAAGGCCATAAGAACATGTTACAATGCTCTTAGGCAACCTAATTGTAAAGATCATTTAACAAGTCACCTTTTAACTAAGTTATACTAAATGATAATTTATTTTTCCTAACTAAAGATCAAATGGGGATTGGTCTGAATTTTGGGGGACAAGCCAAGAGAATGAATTTGAGAAAGCAATGATAGCTCATAGGTAGCCTTGACAGAACTACATAGCAGCTGAGCATTAAGGAAAACCATCTTCAGAGTGGCAGTTCAAGGTTTTCCTTGTGTGACTAAGCTTACAGCATAGCTGCAACAAATCTCAAAGGAGTCATTTAATTTTTTTCTTACTTTGGTTTTCTCTTATGCTTTCTTTTGTACATCTGTTGATGTTAAAAGCCTATTTTATTTGGAAAATCAGAGAGCATATCCATACCATACTGGACACTGCTAGGGAGCATTGCTGTGAAAAAATACACTTCCCACACTGTAGATGCTAAATGAAGAAAAAAAAATCTCTTATAGTTGCTCTCAGGAGTGCATCCTAGACTGACAGGTGTTGGTCATGCTCAGAGGGCTTGCCAAAAAAGGGGTTGCTAAAAAGATGTGGCGTTTTTCTGGAATGTGGTGCATGAGGAATGAAAGAGAGGGTGGGGGTGTGCTTTCTTAATTCCAGTCCCTAACAATGTAGGTATGGTGAAAGGCACTGGTATGATTAAATCTGTGGGACAGCAGTGGATTATACTTTCAAAGAAAATGTTTCTAACATCTTGTTGTAGATAAGTATCAGTATTGTGATTTGGCTACTAATTATGAGCTGAAAAAAGGTTGAAGTTTCTGCCCGTACGAGATGTCACAAAAGGACAACTTAGGAAACACTAAGGAACAGGAGCAGTGCAATCTCGAACTGAAAACTGTTTGTTGACCCATAAACTTTATAATTAACTTCCTCTGTTTTTGTCTTCTAATGTTTGGTGACAGATATTCAGATGACTCAGAAATAAGTCTGGAAAAATAGAGAAAGCTTGATTGAGAGTGATAGGGTGTAACATATTATACAGAATGTTCTCTTAACTTTCACTCTATCTTTTCTCCCTCCCATGCTATATAACAATATAGCAGAATAGGCAGTGGTATAGAGCCAGATATTAGAAGTTATTTTCATCATCTGAAATTGTAGCTCTATCATGTATAACTAAAATCTCTCTCTAAATATTTATATGTATTCAATGTTTTAAAAGACAGCTACAATTTACTTGCCTTAAGAGGCTTCCAACCATGTAATTAATCTCAAAATCAACACACAAGTTCAGAGTACCAAGTCTCTGCAACAGGCAGATTCCCTTCCACAGCCAAGGCCTCCCCCTCAGTTCTGTGCCGGTGGTTTTCTTTAAAGGTCCCTTTCTTTTTGCAATAAATTAGATTTTGCCCTTCTACCATGCCTGCTATCTGAAGGTCTTAATATATATTGATTTAACAATTCTAGTTCAAAATTCTAATGAGGGGCAAGCCATACAGAGGGGTAAGAATTTAAATGACTAAAGTTAATGTTTTACATCTTGATCAAATTTTTCTGGGGTCCAGGTCATTTTATTTATTTATTTAATTTGATCTGGTTTGCCCATTCTTTAGGTTACTTTTGAACATTTTGGGGTACAGATACCATATTAGAGCTTCCTGAGAAAACAATAGTAGCTACAATACATTAATCTATTCTAGTCAAATTCTTTTACAGTACCAGAATGAAAACTGACCACTTACACAAATTTGCCCAACCTTTTCAGCATTCAACCCTACATTAGAAACTGTCCAAGAGCTAAAGTTTGGCACCTCATTCAAACCAAAATGAATTTAATCAGAGCTAAATTCACATAGTTACATGACATTTTAGGCAATTCAAAAATAGGTAAAAATGAGCGGATGATACTATATCTCTGCAATACTTGAGATATGGCAATGTTTGAAGTAGCCATATACCTCCTAAAATGCATATATAAAATGCGTAGGCATTTTCAGAGCTTTAATTTTCTAAGACTTGAAATAGAAATGATCTATTCACCAATATCAGGATTTAGGAAGAAATTTGAAAAAATGCAGCCCTCTGACACAAAATTCTGCAAATCTGTGAAATGTAAGTGAGTATAGACATTCCTTAAATTTTCTTCATTAAACTTGCAGTGTGAAGGGTGAAATGGGGACTCAAAATTAACCAGCCATCAAACAGAACATTGTTTTTCCTTCAGCAAATGTGTGAATGATAGATCCAACGAATCATGAAAATTATTGATATCCTGAATATACAAACAACCTGCCATATTTACTAAAATATAAGATGATCCTGAATTTAGGACAACTCCCCAATAATAAGATTTTATATATGGAAAATATATACATTTGTTATTATTTTCCAGGTATAGAATCTAATTGTTGGAGGTTTGGCTTGAATTTGTTCCCCTCTTACTGCTACACCAGGGAAAATAAATCTGGGGGATTCAGGTGGCCCCCTTCCCTCACATTTCTTCCTGCAACACATTCCCTACCCCCCACCCACTTTACTGTCAGACTCTGCTCTCCCTGAGCACATGGAAGTGAGGGATAAATTTGAAAAACTCACTTTGAAATAAACATGCCTGTAATCATTTAGTTTATCCATGATTGATGTATTTTACCCTTTCTGAAATTGCTGCAAGCTTTAGCACAGGTACTCCATAACCACACTTTTAAGCAGCACTTTTGTACCTAGCTATACATAGTACAAACTATGCATAATATTAGTCCAAAGCTAAAAAGCTCAAGATTTACCATAGCACTTGTTGGGCTGTACCCCCTGCAGACTCAGTGTTTTAAGTCACAATGACCCCATAGTCACTATTTCTAAGTGTGTTTGTATACTCCAGATATGCCCCCCCCTCCCCCCCACCAAATGATCTGACTGGATTAAAGATTTGGATGTAGGAGTGAAGACCTCACTGACCAAATTCATGGATGACACCAAGTTCTGGGGAAGCGTGGTCATGCTTGAAGATAGGCTACAGATACAGGCAGACCTAGACAGGCTAGCAAGTTGGGCAGATCAGAACCCAATAAAATTAAATTTTGAGAAATGTAAAGTGCTCCACCTCTGGATGAGCAATCCCCAACACACCTATAGGCTTGGAAGCACCAAACTGACCAGCACCACGAATAAAGGGACCTGGGGGTAATAACAGACCACAGTATGAATATGAGCCAGCAATGCAATGCTTTAACCAGTAAGGCAAACAATACTCTGGCATGCATCAATTGATACATCTCCAGCAAAGCCAAGGAGGTGATTCTTCCACTCTACTCGGCACTGGTGAGACCACAGCTGGAGTACTGTGTCCAGTTCTGGGCACCATACTTTAACAAGGACGTGGACAAGCTTGGCAGAGTCCGAAGAAGAGCCATCTGTATGATCAGAGTCTTACGAGCCACCTGAATGATCAGCCACTCGCATGATCAGGGGGCAGCAGGGCAGGCCCTATGAGGAGAGGCTACGGGACCTGAACCTGTTCAGCCTCCACAAGAGAAGGTGGCCATCTATAAACTTGTCAAGGGGGACCAGCAGGCAATGGGAAAGTCCCTGTTCCCCTGAGCACTATCAGGAGTAACAAGGAATAACGACCATAAGTTGACTGAGAGTAGATTCAGGCTAGACATCAGGAGGCACTACTTCACAGTCAGGGTGGCTAGGATCTGGAACCAATTTCCAGGGCAAGTGGTGCTTGCTCCTACCCTGAAGGTCTTCAAAAGGAGGCTAGACAATCACCTTGCTGGGGTCATTTGACCCCAGTATTCTTTCCTGCCCATGGCAGGGGGTCAGACTTAATGATCTGCTTTGGTCCCTTCTGACCCTACCAGCTATGAAACTATGAAAAGACAAGCCATACAAGGAAGGGCTGAGGGATCTGGGACTCTTCAGCTTGAAGAAAAGAAGGCTGAGTGGGGACCTGGTAGCAGCTTACTGCTACACTAAGGGAGTATATCAAGGGCTTGGTGAGCAACTGTTCACCAGGGCACCCAAGGGGAAAACTAGGAGTAATGGCCACAACCTCCTGGAAGACCGATTCAGGCTCAACATTAGGAAAAACTTCTTCACGTTCAGGGTGTCCAGATTGTGGAATAAGCTCCCTCCAGAGGTGGTGCAATCACCTACCCTGGAAATCTTCAAGAGGAGACTAGACAGTAACCTTGCTGGGGGTCACCTGACCCCGAGTTAGCTTTCCTGCTTGGTGCACGGGGCTGGACTTGATGATCTTCCAAGGCCCCTTCTGGCCTTACAATCTATGAATCCTCATGCTAATTACCACCCCCCCCCTCATCATTCATGACTAGAACCATGTGTTCTCATCACAAACCCTGCATGTAGATGTAGATGAGGTACAGGGTAACCTGCTCTAGCTCTGTCTCATAGAGGGATTCTGGGTGAACTATTTGGGGCACAGGTAGGGCTAGTGAAAAAAACAGGGACCATTGGAAATGGGAAAGAGGCCCAGCTCAGCTGTGGGAGGGAATAAGTCAAAATGTATTCACTGTAGTGACTCACCTTGACTTGAATAAGAGTTGGTGCTGGTGGGAACTGAGTGCAATGGGCAATACCATATGTTTTATTCAGATAGGCTGCATTAATCTATCCTTGTAGTAGGTTCCTATCAGTGTGATTGCCCAGTATGGGCCATGTGTTTTATAGTTATGCTCAGTATTGACTACATTTAAGCAACTTCATAGCTGGTTTCCATTACTGAGCACATACTGCTTTTGACAGCAGTTTAATGATAAACAATGTAATTAATGAGGTTTCCTTGTAAGAAAAGTTAAGATGAGGGGCTTTTTTCTCCATTCTGATTGAGGAAAAATCCTACTCTTGTATTTGGGTAAGTGCAATATATGATTACATTGCTATGAGGTTTCTTGGTCAGACAGGTAAGTGAACAGAAAAAACATTGCCCAAAGCAGCAAGATTCCTTTGTATCGCCTAATAAATTCCCCTGCTCCATTTTTCTTAGAAAGTTTTCTTAGAGATAATCTACACATATAATCAATGTGCATGAATAAACACTGGGGCCTATTGCTTTGGAGTTTTTTGTTTGTGGGCATGCCATTTGAATGTGCACCTGGAAGCAAAAAACTCCAAAGCATGTTGCATAAACTCCATAGCTGGCTGAGGCATAAGGGTGCTTCAGCATAGGGGCTGCCTGACAGTTAGCTGTGCACTGAAGCACTCTGTGCCCCAGCCAGCTGGTGCAGCATCTACACATGTGCTGCTGTGCATAAAAAATCTCTGTAGCAAAGTAGTACTTGTATTTACAAGTAATACCCTGCTGCAGTTTATTAATGTTGTGCACCCTAATAGGGGTGCATGTGTCGATACTGAGATGTTTACTGCACAGTTAATTAGGCAACTGCGCAGTAAATGTCTCATGTAGATGCACCCCTATAGAGTGTAATATGTTCTAATATCAGAAAATAAATGTTTTATCAAGCTTTGGGAATCCAGAAGCAGTAGCAAGCCTTTGGTGAGTGATAGTTACAGAATGAGCTTTTTATCATTTTCCTCAGCCAGCTGTTGTTGAAACTTCACTCTGCCTACCACATAACCTTCTCTCATATTCCTGTTGTCCCTGGCTAGGGACAGATATTAAAAAAGTCTAAGCCTGAATTGATTCAATCTTTTCAGGTTACTCTAACCCAGCTAGGCTAAATCAGTTTGTAACCCAGACAGACATCCCAGAAATGCAGGGACATGTCTGCAGTGGCTCAGACTAGAAGCCACTGGGAGGTTGAGCAGCCCTTTCTTCCCTTCCACAGGGCAGAGCTGGGGGGGGGGAGGGCATGGCCAGGCCCAGGCAGGATCTCTGATTTCCCCCCCCTGTAACAGGAGGCCTTCTCAGGGCTGATTTCCCTGTGGCACACTTGCTTCTGAGCTAACTGCCCGCCTTCTTGCCCACCACACCTTGTTGTCAATTAATTTAATTGATGTTAATTAAGCAGGAGGCTGCCCGTTTCTTGCCCCGATGCCAGGGGGCGCTATCTGCGGCTCTGTTCCTTCCCTACACCACAGCCCAAGCCTCGCAGATGGCATCCAGCTGTTGTCAGTATCACTGGCCCCACATTGGGCCCCAGAATCCTGCTCTTTGAACCCCAGCTGGATCCCTCCATTCAGGCAGCTTATTCCACCTTCATTCCAGGCCGCATAGCTCCCTGAACTGCTTCTCCCTTATGGGTGTGGTCCCCCTGGGACCTTTGGCTCTACTGGCCCTGGCCCACCTCCAGGCCAGTCGGAACCCCAGGCCCTCAGCTCTGGGTGTCCCTCACAGTGGGCCCCTGGCCCTTCAACTCTTCCAGTCCTAGCCCCAGCATGGACCAGTTGGGGGATGTCAAGACAGGTTTGAGTCTATGTCCCCATTCTTTCACTGGGGTCCACCTTCCAGATCCTGCAAGGGGGTAACCCACCCAGTTGTGGGAGCTGGGGTTAAGGTTCCCTGACCCAACTTTCACTGGGGTGGTAACTGGCCTGGCATTTCCTGGGAGCTCCCGTGCCACTGAGAGCCCCGCCAGGCCACCCATTCCTGGCAGGGTGTAGCTTTAGGTCATGCCCAGGACCAAGAGCCTCCTGACCATCCCCTATAGCTCCTCCCTTACCTCCAGATGATACCAGCAGCCCTGCGGCTAGCCAATGTTATTGCCTGGCCTCCAGCAGCAAAATGCCCTGTTTATATGGGCAGCCCTGAATCCAAAATGGCTGCCCTCATCAGGCACCTGCCAGCTGCTGTCTTCAGGCCCTTAAAGTGACAGGCACAAACAGTGCCCTGCCACACCCCGCTACTGAGCTGCCCAGCAGGGAATGTTTATCACCCTTAACTCAGTGTTTATCAACTCATTAAGAAAACAAAGCCTCTCTCCATTAACTAATGGAGCTCTTCTTAAACAGCTCTTCCAAGAAAGTACATTAAGCTACCTGTTGATTAGCTCCAAAAAGCCTGTCTGCCTGTCATCTCCCACAGCATGGACTGTAGCCTGCATGTGGTCTGCTAGCTAGTGCTGAGGGGAGGAGGGACTAATCCTTGCTTAGCAGAGAGAAGCCAGGCAGATGCTCTGTGCCTGCAAGTCTGTGCCGAGCTCCAGCCAGGGAGCAGAGGGGAGGGGCCAGCCCTGCTGTGGAGCAGGGAGCCCCGCCCATCCCTGAGAGCATGCTGGGATCCTGGGAGTTTTTGGTTTATGGTTTTTGGTTTAAACCAGCAAGGGGTCTGGGACACACATTGCATAAACCGGTTTGAGCCAAATCAGTTAAGTCTGATACTATATTCAATCAAGCTTATCTTATCATTTTCAAACTGGTTTATATGCACTGAACATCTGTTCTGTTACAGGTTTAAACCAGTTTCTGATCACTTAAACTGGTTTATGTGTAATGTCTGTCCCTAGTCCCTGGGTCTGGTTTGAAAGGCAGTCCTCTGACTGCATTGCTCACTACAGACTTAAGCAGAAGGGTTTTCCACCTTTAATTACTGTGTTTTTCAACCTCACTGAATAAGTATTTACCAAACTACTTCTCCTAAAGAAGTAGCAGTGACAACCTTGGTAGCTAAAACAGTTAGAGATATTATTTTCAAAAATGAAAAGTTAAAATTTGAAGACCTAGAGAGACTGATAACAGAACATGAACCTTTCAGGGGGTAAAAGGGTAGCTTAAAAAACATAGGTTATTCTGCTATTTATAAACTAATTTCTGCAAGCTTTTCAACACAATTTGAACCTACAAAGCTAAAAGTCCTACCAGGGAAATGCTACAAAAATATTAAATATAAAAGACAATTCAAGTAAAAACAAAGAACATTTTTCTTCCCTTCCACACTATGCTGTAGTACCATCATTCAGACACAATATACGAGTAAGTCTTGGAAAAATTCTTTAGCACAATATAAAGAAAAATATATTTCTCAATTTTACATAATAAGGCTTTAAATCTATCAAAGTAGTTTGGAGACATAAATTATGCAAGTGAATCTTTGAGTGTTTTTTTTATTATGACCAGACCTCCATGATAAAACTGCTCCTTTAGCTGACTTGCACTGTAATACTGTTCATTAAATATTATACATGAATATGGTTTAAGACTGCTGAACAGTTACAAGACATGGAAAAAGTCAAACAAAGCCACTGAAAAGCAAGTGCTCAGAATGTTTTCCCATATATTTTCCTTTATTTTAGGAGAGTATTTTTTTTTTTTGGTAATGAAGTAAAATATGTTCTGGTGAAAATGTTACATACCAATAATTATAGCACTTGTGTGCTTCTTAGTTCCTACATTTTCTCCTTTTTTACTTATTAGAAAAGTACATAAATAAGCCTGATGTGATAAGCCTACAAACAAATAGTTGCAATCAGCTTATAATAAACCTTTCATATATCATAATCACCACTGTCTTCATCAAACTGTAACCTTTTCTCATACCGTGCTGTTGACAGATGGGTTTAGCTGTGCCAAACAAGATTATTTGGATTAAAAATCCATCTCCTCTTTGGTCTTTTGGGACTCTGAAGATATAGCTCATAGTCACTGACATTCCAGACCCATATTAGGTAGGGTTTTGACTGCCAGTAGTCTTCTTTAATAAATTGTCCAAGCAGGGTCTCAGAGAATTCACCCAGTTTTGGATAAACTGCATGTTGTTTTCAACATTCAACCTACTCTTCCTGTACATTCTGTAGCCTGCTTCACATCCAGGTATACAGTAACCATTCACACAAGACTTGCAAACTTGTCTCTTCCTTTAGCCAAAGCTGCAGAAACATTCAGATTGGCACAAGATCCTTCAGCATGGAACTTCAGAGTCACTAACCAAATCTTTCTAATGTTTTAATTACAGGTTAGTCAACTGAGTAATGCATTTCTCTGCAGACTTAAGTTTTTAGCTAACTCTAAGCAAATAAATATGAATGGACTGCAAAACATCCATATTTGGAAATATCTTTCTTATTGTGACTTGAGGCTGTGGCAGCTGTTTCAAATGTCAGCAGATAGTGCAGAATTAAAAAGGACAGACAACACGAACAAGGGAATTGCAGATTTAACCTATACACACCTAATGCCAAGAATTCTGCAGATGGGACAGATTATTATCAGTTCCCTTATCTAAAATTATTTTTTTAATCAGTTCAACTGTGCATCTGCCACTGTGCCAAATGAGATGATTTAGATAAAGATCTCCTTTTTGTTCCACAGAGACTCTAAATACATGCCTGATCTACAGTGCAAAAACCTACAGTTCCAGTTTCTTTGTTCAAAGTAGTTGGAAAGATAGTGCAAATAAGTTTTATCCATTATTTCTGGAGTGATCACTTAGGTGCTAGTGTTCATGAAAAAAATAACCATGAAAGCACTGTTGCTTTGCAAACTTTACAGAATAGACCACCTTGGTACATACTACTTAGGATTAAAGCAAGTACATCAAATAGCCAGGGTCCTTGCCCCGTCGTGTATTTTTCAATAGGTCTTGCTTGCAGCTCTAGTAAGATCCAACATGTTGAGTAAAAATCCTATGTTAGCTGATTAGAAAAATTCTCTCTACCAAAATCCCCTGTGTGGATTTTGTATCTCAAAATATTTACCAATTCTTGTCAGTTGCATTTTCTTTAAAGGATAAAAGGCCTGGACTGATAATACACACATTGATTTAAAACTGAGTTAGTTTCAGTGACTCCTGTAGAGTCTCTTAAATAGTAAGGTCCGAATCAATCTTTTAACTATTTAGGAATGCAGAATGAAAGAAGGTCTGGGCATTGAAACAGCCTGTCAAATCAATCAGTCACAAACTGCTTACTTTAGTCGCAAACAGCCAATTTTTCAGTTGTGTAGATTCCTAGCTACTTGACTTGAATATACAAATAAATGGTCAGATCAGAATTTTCCTGAATCTAAAATGTAAAAGGCAGAAATTGAGGTATAGCAAATTGCCTTTACAGTTTCAGAGGCCATGTTGAGGCCTTTTAAAAATTTCCGAGATGTCAGTGCAGTTGTGTCTCTTGCATGTCACCTTAAACTAACATTTTAATTTTAAAGGGAGGATTGACAATACTTCTAGGCCTAAATTGTAACCTACCTTTTTTTAACAAATAACTTCTCATACCTGTTTGTAAAGTCCATGTAGTTCTTTATATGTGTTTTTTCCAAAACAAATGCTTCAATGATGTTTTTTCTAAAAAAAAAAAATAAATAATGCCAGCATCCATACGATAATAAACCAATCTGCATGCATGATGGAGGGGAACAAATGGTAAGAAAACTTGATTTTGGTTTCAAACTTCCAATAAGGTTATGTTGTAATCAGCAACAGTACATCAAATGGTTTTAAAAATGATGAAAGTTACCTCTGCAAAGTTCTTGTAAATTAGGGATGGTTTATATACTCAACCTTTAAAAACTCCCACTAGCCCTGAGTATGTGGCACCCCTCCTTTCCCCTTTGAACTCTTAGGCCTTGTTTTGTTCTTCAAAATTTTGTTTCTGTTCCCATCTCCAACAGCTCAGTAACTCACAGGTGGTCACTTTATGACCAAAGTTACAATCTGCACTGGCTTGTACCACTAATATCAACATTAGCTGTTCAATCACCTGTCAAATTTGCAGGGTTCTCACTCAGTTTACCCAAAATGCCAGGCTCGCGCTTTTTTATGTCCATGTTTCTATTTATGTTGTTTAGACAAGACTTCTGTTGGAACCAATGGACTAGCTTGAGCTTCATGCACAGATGATCCTTTAATACCAACTATACACTAGGAAATGGAGAACAGAACAAAATTTAGATATGTGATAATGCTTTACATACTAGTTTGCATGGGCCATTGATTCATGTACAAAGTAGACTGCTTGGCATCTTTAATACCCAATTGAACAAACTGAGACTCCAATCTATCATGCAGCTACATTACAAATAGGTAAACAGGGGGACAAAGTGTAATTAAAACAAAGAATGTTACTGCTTTTCATGTATAGAGCGTAAACTATCTTTCATGTGGACTTGCCAATTTCTATGAGAATACATTAAATTCAAGTCAGATATTGGTACTGATAACACCAAAATCTTGAGAGCTGGGCTGGCAAGATTTCAGCCCCAAATGGAGGGAATCTCATACAATTGCTATCATTTTAGACCTAAATCGATGATTTTTTTCCCATAAGAAGAACCATTCCTGTGAGATTTTTGCCACATCTGTAAATGATCCCTTCAAATTTCCAATTAGGCCCACAGTCAGAGATACAGGGGTTTACCCTAAATAGAAAATAAGGACTTCTAATTCCATGAAATTTAGAGGAGTTCAAGATAAAAAATCCTAGGTTTAGTCTACATGTATTATTAGCATTCTTAAAGGCATAAGACATAAATCTTATGGACAACTTTACAAAAAACTGATCTGCCAAGATTTCATTGCAGTAATCCCCTGTCTCCAGTAAAGGCTTTATAGATTTTTAGCATCATGTCATTATTCATTTTTAAAATGCCCACTCCAGATGCACTGGATGCTGCATTATTTTATACAATATTGAAAACAAAACAAAACAAACAAGAAAAAGGCACATTTAATAATTTAGAAAAAAGAAGCTTTACTGCCCAGTACAGTTTTTTTTTTGCGATGAAAGTGTGGTTATTTTTTCAATATTATTCATAGTTAATTCCAACTACACTTAAGCTTTATTTTTTAGTATTTCAATCATGTACTCTGTTGATGCAGAAACCTCTGTAACAAAATGTGATACTAAGTAGCATACAGCTGCTACATTTGTGATTCAGTCTGTCAAAAGCTACACCTCACTGCTTACCCTGTGAAATATTAAATTGTTTACCTCTATCTGCATGAAAAAGATACCATTTGCTGTTCTTTTAAATGACTGGATTTTTCCTTCTTTTATTCTAATGGCTAGTCCCTGGTTTCTTCCCTTTAAAATCATCCATTTTGTTGCTTTGAGCAATTTTATCAATTTTTCATTTGTGTCATATAAAATTATTTTTAATCCTTCTACATTTAAATTCCATTTAATTTTTAAAAAGCTTTTAGATAAATATGTTGAATTACCATATGTGGCAGGGCACCTTTGGTGCCTGCCACTTTAAGGGCGGAAAACATGCAGCAGACAGGTGCCTGATGAGGGAAACCATTTTGGACCCAGGGATATAAGCTGGGCTGCAGTTTGCTGCAGGAGGAAGGAGGTAACATCAGGCTGAGACACTGCTCTGACCAGAGTCAGGAGGTAAAGGCAGGGGCTATGGGTGGGGGTGACCCCCTGTCCTGGGTAAGACAAAACTGCACCCTGCCAGGGAAGGGCAGTCTGGTAGGGCTCCTGGCGGCATGGGAGCCCCCAGGAAATGCCAGGCCAGATACCTCCCCGGTGAAAGGTGGGCCAGGGCACCTTATAACCCCAGCCCCACATCCCTGGTGGTGTTCTTATGAGTAGGGGAGCCCAGGGCTTGTTAAGGAGCCCTGAGGCAGAGCTCAGGCTGGAGGAGGGACCTGGGGCTGTGCCCAGGTGACAGGGAAAGCCTGGGGATGCAAGAGAGACTCTCAGTGAGAGGGGCCACAAGCAAAGTGGCCCCGTGAGTGGGAGTGAATGAGGAGGCCCAGTGGGGGCATAGTGGCCCACCCAGTTGCAAAATAGGTCTACAGTCATAGAATCAGTCAGTTAATGCCCAGGTGAGGGTAGCGGGAGACACCCAACAGACTGTGCTGGGGCTGACCGAGGTGAGGAGAACTAAGCCCAAATCTGGGTGAGGCTGGGCAGGATGAGTGGGGCCCCTGAGAGAGGTCAGTGTGAAAGAGGGTGGGTGAGAGACAGTGGAGTGAGTGGGACCCCGGTGAGAGAGGTATAGTATGTGAGTGGCCCTCTGGGGCTGTAGAAAAGAGCTACAACTGTGTGCCTAGTTTGCTCCGACCATAGGCTGGAGAAGTAACACCAGGGTAACATCTGCGAGGCATGGGAGCTGTGGAGGGAAAGTTGGAGCAGGCATTAGGACCCTGTCAGTAGGGTGAGGAATGCGTAGCTTCCCGCCTTAGTAACAACTCTCATATTTTTCCATCAAGGTGTGGCAGGAGAGCAAAGTGGGTGGTTATCCCAGTAGCAGGGTTGCCGGCGAAGACCTGACAAGGAGGCCATCCCATTATACCATATTATTATAAATTAATTTTATTATTTTGTACTTTAATAAATACAGTTGTATAGCCCAGCATTATAAGCCTCTCTAAGAGAAAAGGTAGTTGTAGGAATTTGTTCAGTTTGAAGCATCATCATCTCTCCCTATACAGAGAAACAACTGAATTAGTGCTAGGGGCTAGGGACAGAAATTACACATAAACCAGTATAAGTGATTAGAGATTGGTTCAAATCTGTAACACATTGCACATAAACCACTTTCAAAGTGGCTGAAACTGGTTTACACTAAAGCAAGATGGATGTAGTATCAGACTTAACTGATTTAGGTTAAATTGGTTTATTGAACCTTCCTCACAACCCCCTGCTCCATGCAGACTGAGTGGCTAGCACTGACCCAAGCTGTCTGCTCAGACAAGCAGAGGGGTGTGCTCTAGTGCCCCCCAGCTTCTGGCTGGGGCTACTGCAGGCATATGGCTGCATTTCTGGAATCAAAAGTGAATATCTGTTCTCTTGCTTATCAGTTCAATCTGTGCAGCTCAGACTATCCTGAGCTGGGCTGCAAAGATTGAACTGATTCAGCCTTGTGCTTTTTGACTGCCTCTATTTAGCCAGGGAGTCATGCCAGGAGAAGACTGCTATATGTACTATCACAGCTTCCTCCCAACAGATCTACCAAACGAATGGCAAGCTTTGAAACTTGTCAGCACTCTACAGTGCTCCACACAAGGCTTATGGGTTGAGATTGCCCAGCAGTAAAGGTCTCTGAGGCCCTCTCGCTCACTTTTAATGCTGTGTTCCTAAGCTCTGAGTTAACTAACAAAACTAGGGGCATCTATACCCATATTCTGGGGTGAGGAGGGCACTTTAATTACAGCAGCTCTGAAAGTTGCTCTAATTAAATCACCCACAGTGTCACATGTATTCAGCATTCTGCACTTCAAAATGGTGGTGGGGTGCTTTAACTACAGCTCATTTGATGAGATATAGTTAAAGCACCCCTATCTCCATTTTGAAATGTGGGGACACTGAATACACAACACAGGCTACTGGAGCGTGCTAATTAGCATGCTCCAGCAGACTCACAGGAGACTCAATTAATCAAGTCTGCTCCAATGCATCCTAATTAGCACACATCAGAGCAGAGGCCTATCACATGTATATGTGCTCTAGGTCGCCACTACCTCAGTTCTCAATGGATTTTCTGCTAGAACTGAGGTCCATTTGTGAATCTGGATCATATGCTATAGGAATCCATTGGCATACCTGCAGAAAAGAAAAACTTCCAAACTTAATCAATGCCAGGTTGCTTTGAGGACCTCTAATTTGAAAGAAAAGGTGTTTAAAAAGAAAATATTCTCAAACATACACACATACATGTACACAAACATACTTGTAATAACAGGTTTTTAAGACATAACTGATAAATGGCAAAATATTTGCCTTTATTTGTAACAGTTTCAATTCAAGATACCACTAACAATGAAACACGATTGCTGAGCTGGGCTGAGAGTAGGGTAACTGAGATGAATTAAATAGACTCGATACAGCAATGGGTTGTGCTACTTCAATGTAGAATTTAATTAAGGTGGATTTTTTTGTCTTTGTTGCATGATTCTGAAGGTCCATGCACACAATGTAATTTCCTGAAAAATTCAGCTTTTTAACCAACAGATTTATTTTTTCACTTATATATTATAGTCCTCTTGGTTAAGGGAATGTACATCCTCAGCACCATACTTCTATGCAAAAAGTATTAATAGTTTGCATGCAAAAAGACACAGGCTTTAGAAGGGTAACAATCTTATTTTTAAAAATTAATTATAATCCTGTGAAGAATTACTCGCACGCTTAACTTTATGAACTCTGGGTTATTTTCACTGAAGTCAATTGAGGCAGAATTCTCTTTCAAGTAGTGGATGACCAAAGTATGGCTTGAGACTAATTCTGAGTTACCCAACTAAAGTGTAGGAGCTATTATATTATTACCTTGGACATGTAAGTGCCTTTGTTATGGGAACAGGATCACCCTCCAGAGATGTGTAGTCACCTTCTTGTTCTGATAATGGGGGCATTTATGCTCCCAGAGGAGGTAATAGAATCGTTCCTACATTTTAACCCAGGTAACTTAGATTTGATTTCAAGTTGCACTTTGGTTGTCCATTAGATGAAACAGAATCCTGCCCTGGTGCAAACTTAAATGTGCATGCAGTCTTTTTAGTATTTAGCCCAGAGAATATTAGGCACAAATGTCAGGGAATGTGTCATATAGATAAAAAAGGAGAATGTTTGAAGGCTAGGTTATATGAGTGGCTTTTAAGGAGAGATTTTAAGATGGGAATGGTATGGAGTTACCTCGTATACATGTGAAGACCACCTTTTGCAACCTTGGAGGAAATATGGAAAAAGGAGGCAAACACCACGCAATAAGGCAAGCACATCACCCAGAAGAATTGCTAAGAATGATCAGCCAAGCAAAGCAGCTTTCTGTGAAAAAGGTTTTCTTGTTTTGGATTGTGAGCTTTCCATCACAGCCATAATATATATATATAATTTATGTGATCGGCAGCTTTTCAATAATACATTATCTGATCTGGTTGTGAATATATTAAGACCAGGGATTGCAAAGCCATGAATAGCACTCCCCACTGCACATGTGAACAAGTGTATATCTTAAAAGAGTTCTGCTTTGAAAAAGGATTATATTGTCCTCTATTTGGTTTTAAAACAAATCTACTCATGAGTTTAAAAAAAAGAGAATATTAAAATTCCTGTTCTCGCTGCCTTTTTTGGATAACAGCATGGTTTGTGTCTCTCTGCTGAATACATGATTTCATAGTTCTGTACTCACACTTATTTATTTCAGTATCAGGAGTATTCATTTTGAGTAGCTAGCTCCCAATATCATCAGTAACTTCCCTGCCCACCAATCCCAACTGGTCTAGATATTTGACTTCTCCATGAAAAATTGTTATAGGTAGGAAAAATCAGATACATTCTATACAGTCTCTTCACTTATTTCCCCTGGTTAAGTGTAAAAGATAGCAGCACACAACACTGACGCACAGATAACTATACAAGTTTGTACTGTAACTTGTTTTCAGAATAATGAGATCATTAAGAGTAGGTGCACCTTGTTCTGAGAACTCACACTGAAACATGTCTGTTAGGCAATGCACATTCTCCTTGTCAGCTCCCAGATGATGGGGTCCATTGCAAGGCCTGCAATACTCCACCTAGCAAATTTATCTGCTAAACACTACAGTGAAGGTTTGCAATGGCCACATAGGCCGCGTGCAGACGAGCGTGGCGGTGCAGTATGTGGTGCTACAGACACATCTGCAGCGTCACATACCACACAGTCAGATGCTCTCTCAGCTGCAAGGGAGCACTGCCTGTGCATGCACTGCTCTGCTTCTTCTTTTTTTCCCCCATGGTTTTTTTTACCCCTGGATCAAAAAAACCTGTAGGGTAAAAAAAAAGCAGAGTAGTGCATGCACAGGCAGTGTGCACCGCTCAAAAGTGTAGCCGAGTCACCCAGAGCCACGCTGCGGCTGCTGGCCAGGCTCTGTGCAGCAGAATTGCCACTGCTGCAGCTCCAGAAGGCCCTCAGGACCCCAGGTAAGGTTGCTGGAGCAGCCCAGTGCTGGCCACAGCCTCTCCTACCCCACCCAGGGTAATTTGCCATGTACCAAAGCGTGCATGGCACAGGCATTCCCTGGGGACAAGTAGCAGTAGTTCAAGATGCGCTACTGCTACTTGTCCCCAGGGAAACAAATGTCTGTGCTCATCTGGATGCAGCCATAGCTACCATTTTATATCAAAAGCCAACCAACCACCACAGCTATCATCTTAGGAATGACACTAAATCTACATTGTCTGCATTACAAACATATCTACTCAAATCCCATCAACCAGGGTGGACACCTTAAGGATCTGAAACAGGGATTCCTACAATATAAACCCCAAACTGTAGCCATTCAAATCAATAAAGCCAGACTCAGACCTCACTCTGATTGGCTACAATACCAAGTCTGGGACAAAGAAAACAGAATCCCTCTGTTTGTTACTACAGCCTCCAGCCTGAACACTTTAGACACATTGGGTGCATATCCATGTGCCTGCTTTAGGCATGATTAGCCTAAAATTGACATTTTTAATGTGCCATAACAGCATAGGTCTACAGGTGCATGCCCTTAATGCACCTTAAAAATGGTGCTTTTAGGTTAATCATGCCTAAATTTGATACCTGCATAAAGCAGGTGCAGATAGTTAAGGTGCTTTAGGAGATGTGTAGATGCCTTAAGGCATCTTAATGCATGTATGTTGACCAAGTGGGCTGGAGCCAAGACTGCAGGTCCTGCACTGCTGCTGGATGCCACCAAGCAGCAGCAGCAGGTGCTATTGTCCCAGGTGCAGACACTGGAGTTGGAGTGGAAGTTCCAGCACCAGCGGTACCTGTTGGTGGGCCTGGTGGGACTAAGTCCCAAGCTGGTTGGCACAGCAACAGGTGCAGCTGCTGCTAGAACTGCCGCTCCAGCTCAGGAATTTGTGCCTTAAAGAACAGCACCCACCGCTGCTTCTTCTTGGCAGCACCCAGTGGCAGCGCAGGGCCCTACAGGCTTGGCTCCTGCTTACTCTCGACCAATGTGGGGGGGGGGCAGGAACACAGGGAAGGGATTAGAGCCAGGGCCAGGACCAGGGCCGGGCCCATTGCATTTGGGGAGCCTGAAGGCTTCCACCCCCTCAGCTGGCGCTGGGCTGTATGACCCAGCTACTTTGCCAGGGGCGTCAGGGGGCTGTCCAGGGTACAGTTCAGGGCAGGCTCCGGGGGGGCTGTCCAGGGTGCTGTGTAGGGAAGGCTGCAAATGTGGCCACCAAGGGAGCTGTGTTAAGGCACCTTAAAGTGTGCACATGTAGACACGCACCTAAATTGTCTGAATATGCCTTAGGCTATGGTGCATTAAGTTTAGGTATGTGTAAATTCACATGTAGGCATGCCCATCATTAACGACTTCAACCCCTCTTTGAAAAAGATGACCATCTCAAAGTAGGCACGGGGGACAAGTTTGGCCTGATTTACAGATCAATCTCAAAAGGTGTCTCTCAAGTTACAGGCTACCTAACTCCCATTCTCACTAAGGCATTAGACCTTGCAACAGACCCAGATAGCAGTTGTAGCCCCTCAATAATACGGACTCCATCATTACTGGACCAAATAACACAGAATATAACATCCAAGTTTTATGCACTTGCAACTCTACCAACATTATGTATGCCAGCACCTGCTTACAATGCCCCTTTGCTGTCTACTTTTGATAGATTTTGCTCATTTGGATTCCTAAAATTGCAGCAGTGGAGGATAAGATTTTTTCTATATGAAAGGTATCTTTTAAGACCTGGATGAAATATATTAAACAGCTAGGTGTTTGGCTAAGCAGATGACCATCATATATTTTAAGAGATAATATTTCAGTAAATAAAATGATCCAATTATTGGGTAAAAGTGAAAGCAGACTCACGGAGAAATTAATAAATTAAATTACTTAATACTGATGTTACTTTCTCTAATTTAGAAAATGGTTAAATTATCTCTACGGGGAGCAATACCAAAAGTTACTCCAAGGAGACTCGAAGCCCACAAAAACAAAAAGGGGCTTAGGGTTTCCAAATATAGAATTATCCTAAGCTGCAAATGACTGTTCATAATTACATTCTTTCTTTAGCTGCACTATCTGGCAGGATTTCTACCATCCTCCCACTAGAGTCATCAAACCTTTAAAAAGACCAAAAAAAAAAAAAAAAAAAAATCAAAGGAAGAAGGAGAAACTGTAAAAGCCTTCATGTTATCCCAAGGGTATTTCTTCAGGTTTCTTTGGGAAGATTAGCTGTGCTGTCTGTCCCTTGTGACAGGATCATTAAGTCCTTTTTCAACACATGGTATGGGCATTCCCCTGCATCACGATAGGGTAAGTAATACACCAATGATGCTGTCCCCCAAATCCCATCCTTTTACATAATTTTGAGGGGAACACTCCATTCCTTTTTCTTAGGATCAACTCTGTGTCCCACTGAAACCATCAGACTCTTAGGGCACCTACATACATGCCTGATGCCTGTTTTGGCTCATTCTAATTAGGATGTGTCAGCGCAGACTCAGTTGATTGTGCTGGAGCGTTTTAATTAGAATGCTCCAGCAGCCTCAGTGTCATGTGTATTCAGCGGCCCTGCATTTCAAAATGGTGGTGGGGGCGTGGGATGCTGGATACATGAGACACTGCTGGCATTTTAATTAGAGAGGCTCTTAGGTACTCCACCACACCCTAGAGCATGTGTAAAGACACCCTTATAATTTACTTTTAATAAGCCCCTAACTTTCTGAGGAAGAGCTGCCAGTTCCTCTACAACCATGACACTTAAGGTAGTTTCTCTGTCCTCCATATTCATTTTAAGTGTCTCATAGTTCAGCTGAGAATGATAAACATTATCACATGCTGAATCCCGTCCTTCTTCAGCACACATAGAAGTCCTAGAAATTGTCCCTTTTGCCAGCCAAAAATGTGAGCCTACACCACATGAAAAATGTGCTAGTCTCATTGAAACAGGAAGAATGTCTGAGTGAAACCAGATAAACTGGTCAATGTTTTACCAAAATTTACCCATTCTTCTTCAGTCAGGAACATGACTAAGATTAAGTTTGAAGGAAGATTTTTTACTGCAGGTAATGCAATTAGTAAGGGTAGTTTCTTGTGGACATTTGTATCAGGAGGTTTTGCTCACCACTTTCACCTCTTAGCAAAATAATTTGAGCTTAGGAAGTGATTGACAACCAAGATGTCAGATAATTTTAAGCCATCTGCATTACTGCTTGCCTGGAGTAACTGAACCATCGTTGATAGCTCTTTTAATATAAAAATCCGCATCCTACCCTCATCTAATCTCAAAATTGTATGCGATGTTACTTGGCCTATATTACTCTCACATGTATATTTCAATCTCTGAAAGAGAGATGGGGAGTTGAGTTAAATATGTGCCCTAATAACAGAGAGAGCATATTCAGATATTAGACTGAACTACAGGAACTGCTAGCAGGCCTAAAATAAAATTAGATCAATTTAAAATCATAAATGTACTAGACTCCTGCACACTAACTATGGCCTATCAGGCAGACATATATGCCAATGAACGTAGGGAGCAAGGTATTAATTTAAGACACATTGGACATTTTTACACATGGATGCGCGACAGCGCCGGATGCTTTGAAAAGCACCTGGGACTGCAGCACACGCATTTGTATAAATGGCAAGAGGCATGTCAGCACACAGAAAATGGCAGTGGTTCACTTATGAACTAAAAGATGTTGAAGGTGTTTTAGCTCAAAAGCACACTGCTGCTATTTTCTCCACACTGATGTGCATTTTGCCGCTTAGACAACTGCATGAGATGCACCACCATGCACGTCAGCTCACACACAGGGCAGACTCAATTAATCAAGTCTGCTCTGATGCACTGCAACTCCAGTGCATCGCAGTGCAAAAAAGTATGTATATAGATGTCCACTGGGTGCATCTACACATGAAATGAATGCAATGCAATAAACTCTGTGGCAGTTCGCACCAGAGTCAACTATTCCTAGGCGCAACATCTACATGCCAGGACAGCAGCAATTCAAGCTGGAGTGAAGCAGGCCCCTGGCTGGCTGGGTTAACTAGGGACAATGTATGACCACGGTCAGCATCTACACGTGTTTTGGCACAGTAAAGTACTCTGCTGTAAGACAATACTGTCCCTGACAGTACTATCCTATGGCAGAATTAATTAGTTTACTGTCGGTGATGCTTTATGGCAGAGTTAATTAGTCAATTCTGTAGTAAAGTATATATGTAGATGCACCCATTATGTGGCAAAGTACTAATGCTGAAAATGTGTGATCAGATGTTATAGAAATAATGTCCTGTCATAAATTACCAGTTGAGATAGAACTGTATAGGTTAGATTCATTTTCTTTGCTTCACAAGACTACAATTTGTTTTTAAGACAAATTGCAGTTGAACCATCAAGGGCAAAGGGTCTGAGCTTAAGAACCTTGGAAAGTTCATATGTCCTACCAGTACATTTACATGGCAGCACGGACACAAAAATCAAGATATTCATGTATTAAAAAACAATCCTGACTGTATGTAAAGGAAAACACATATGAGTGAGTGGTACATGAGACTGCTGTGGAACTGTGGCATGATATAGCAGTTTATGGGTTTATTTTTGCCACCTGCTTGCCAGATATCATTTTTTGCTTTTGTTCTAGCAATATTTTAGGTTGTTATCGCATTTGTATTTTTATGGCAAAAACATCATAACTTTTAATTGTACAATATGTTGTGAGCCCTGCTCTAGTGTTAATTAAAATGAGACTAAATTGCAAGAGATATGTCCAAATATGAACTATATCTTAATTACTTACTGTGAGCCATTGCATGCAACTCATAAAATTAACATCCTTTAAGCCTAACCTAAGTTTTGTGTTTATTATTGTTCAAAAACTCATGAGATCCCTTCCAACCCTAATGAATATAACATTTATGAAAAACCTCTTAAAACAGGTGCCTTTGAACAACATAGCTGTAGTTACACTGGTTTCAAATTGTTTGTTCACCTACCCATTCAAATAGGTTTAAGGAAGGGATGATCATTATATGGGAATGTTAGTTCTGCTGCACTTTCAGGATGTGGACCTCATCTGGTGTACGTTGGTATAGTTCCATTACTTTACTAATATATTCCAAGTGAGAATCTGGCTGTAGAGAAATTCTGGATTGAAAGGATCTCTCCTACTGAAGCAGACAATATGTTCAAAAACTTCCTTGCTTTTATTACATTTTTTGGATGCTGTTAAAGCTCTAGCAAGATAACAGTGATTTTTAGTGTACCTTTCTTTTCTTCCACCATTCCCCATATAAAATACTGGGCAATTTAGAGATGGTCATTTCCTATTTTTAAAGTATTATCATAATTTAAAGCATTTAAAGCATGATTATAATACTGGTACCATCACCATTAGTACAGCACACTGATACAATTGCTGATCTATTTGTGTTGCCCTCAAAAGTCTGTCACCTAGAGTATGATTTAAGTCCTTAAGTTCTTCTGAAGAACAGTGTTGAGTTTCACTATATTTTCTGATGCCACTACAGGTTTTAATTTCCAATTTCAAGTATAATTAACGTCTTAGGCCCAGTAAGCATCTAAACACTGCTGCACTGCAAAAGCTAAAAGACATATTCCACAAGATGACAAAACAGGCACTCATTTACAATGTCTATGAACTACATGTTGTGACAAGGTATCTAGAATGACTAGATGCTTCTGTTTTTTACTTAATCCTGCTTACATTGCAAAATGCAAGTTTACATACACAGCTGGGCCACAAAGACATAATCAGAAGTGTGGGCTTTGTTGCAAAAAAAGTAATTGGAAAAAAGGCTGAATTTCAGCACAAAACTAAGCTTCCAAGAGCTTTCCCCAAATTCAGGCAGGGTGATTCTATCTACCATCTCAACAAGCTGCCATGTCAACTAGATCCATAGTTAAACAAATGAATATCTCTGCCAATCTTCTGTCCCCACAGCTCCCATTAAAACACTCAGGAAAATAAATAGAAATTGTGGAAGGAAAAACACATAAAGTAAATATAAATGAGCTTTGGGAGGAAGGGCAGCATTGTGATTAAAGCAGAACTTATTTCAGGAATGGGATAGGTTTTTAAATTCAGAGCCAAAAATTCTGACACCTCACCTGCTCATCCTTCTTTCTCACGTCTGTCTCCAACATTTTAAA
This sequence comes from Alligator mississippiensis, assembly GCF_030867095.1. Classification (NCBI taxonomy): domain Eukaryota; kingdom Metazoa; phylum Chordata; order Crocodylia; family Alligatoridae; genus Alligator; species Alligator mississippiensis. The sequence goes on along the minus strand of NC_081828.1, from coordinate 149,639,314 downwards.
CATCTTCAAACGAACACCATTTTCAATAAAAACCTATACCATAATAACCATGGAAATATTTACTTTATTTTTCCAAACTCTGGAATATGGAATTCCTCCAATTACCTAGCCTAATATGCAGCACATGCATCCAGTGAGTGAGAGAACAACCTTATACCTTAATTTATTATGTATAAAAGTAAGAAAGTTATGCCACTGGAAAGGAACGAATGGGTCCATCTACTTCAGTATCCACTCTTCAACAGCTGATAATACTATGTGCTTGATAGGAAGAAATCTTTCAGTGGACAGTTGTAGGAGAATCTGCCTTCAGGAAAAGCTGCCTTCTTTAACTGAATGCATTGAGCTTGCTCACATACAGCAGGTTTGTCCAGCTTTCCAATGGAGAATGTAGGTATTGCTTTAAGATCTGGATAATCTTCACATCTCAGATCTTAAAATTTCACATCATAATTTGTTCCTACTGTCCAGAGAGCCAGGCAGCTAAACAGAAGAATTTGTCTGAATATAGATTTAACATAGTATTCAATAGAGGGGAAACTGTTCTGAATTTGTCATTGTGTAAGTTTTGATTTTGCTATTACAGGTGTTCAGCCAGAAAACACATCAACTAGTCCCACCTGAAGTCAGTAGCAAGACAATGCAAGATTATTAAGTGGAGTAGCCTCCAGAAAATTTTTGGTTTTAAAACAGTAGCCCACATTTGAAGATAAAACTGAAAAAGAAGTGGAAAGAACTTGATCACTTTGTACATGTATGAGAAATGGAAATGGCAAGAAGGGAGACACTGGAGAGAGGAAGTAGAAGGGTAGGAAGAGCACAATTCTGGGGCTGGGAAAAGTGGTTGTTTTTTCCCAGATCCAGGTCTGTGCTCCAAATATGTGCAAACATTCACTAGATCGAGCTAACCTGTTTCCGATCCAAGTTAGTTCACCTCCTCAGGTGAACAAATTTAAATCTAGCCTGGCATGTTTTGCATGATTTAACCTCCCTGAACATCTGCACCCTAATTAAGGCAATCTAAATGTAATGTCTGCACATACTATAGTTCTGCCCTACTATTAATAATGCAGAAGGCACCTCTTCTTATCTTCACTTTAAGTCGCTATGTCCCATTAGATTCTAATTCAAAAGACTTAAAGGTTTTTACACAACTAGTAATTTCTCTAAAGTTGTCTACAAAGCAGCCTGGCCAAATTTGAGGTTTATTTGGTGTTATCTTCTCAGAAGCTCCTGGCTCCTATTTCTCCTGCCCTGACAAAATGGGAAAAATAGCTCTGTGTGGAAGTGGTGCACTGGGACACAGGACAGAAGGGCACTTTTCCCAGCTCTGCCGAAGACCTCTTGTATGATCTTAATCTTTTGGTTTCTCAGCTATACTCATGTAAAATGGACTTTTATACCTGTGTGGAATCCAATGAAGGATTGCATGTTACACTATAAACTCTTCAAGGCAGGGATTATCTTACTATGGGAACATACCCTATCTAGAACAATGGGACCATTAGAGAGAGCTGTACTGATACAAATAATACTCATACCGTATTATACACACATGCACACTGCTGACTGTTCTCTTTTTGTGAAATGTATTCATACAAATTTTAGTGCATGCGCATATAAAAATATTATTTCTGAGTTATCATGTCATTCAAATAATTTTCTATTCCCTATAATTTCTCTCACACAAACACAGAAAGCTCTTATGATACTGATCGGTGAAAAATTCTGCATGAATTTTCTTGGAAAAAACATAAAACTTTATCCCAAATCCATTTACCATCTTCTGATAGATCAAGTTTGGCATCAGTTATGTTGTAAGTACTATTATGTGCTTTATAATCCACTTCTCCCAGAATTTATCACCACTGTATCTTGAAGAGCAAATGTATTTTGACCCTTGCTATTTCCAGTCTCTTTAAAACCTAATACATAACCCTGCTTAAGCATCTCTAAATGTGTTCTCAATTTTGTTTTCCAGGTTTTCTGGAAATGTTAACCCTTCACACTTTTCAGTCATTCTGGTTGCCTTTCTTTGAACCTTTTCAATCTCATCTGTGTCTTTTTTATAGCCTAAAATTATACATATGCACAAAATTAGGCACAGCTGTCCAAACATTGTCTAACAAGCCACTTGCAAAGCACTAAAATAATTTCCTGACTTCTGCCTTTTTTAACTTCACTTACGCATCACGTTTTTTTAAAGTTATTTTATATAAGGAATGGAAAGAAGTAAACTTCCTAGTAATATTTTTGCTTGTTTTTTGTTACGAGTTAAACCACTCAATGCAATAGAAACTCCAAGAGAAACAGTATTTTTTCCCCTTAAAACTTAACTAATTATTTAACTTAAATTCTAGAAGGTGGAGGGTAAAGGTGGATGGAGAATATAGTTTGCAAAAGTGGCATGGATGTGCAAACTACTGCTGGGTTTGATTTTTTTACATTATCAAGCTAAATAAGCCCAATTATTTCATATGAAGAATGAGATTTCTGGTATATAATAGCTACTATGCAACATGTTAGCACTGCTCACTTAAAATATTTCAGTCTACTATCCAAAGCTTCTTTTAATGATCTTGGCATTGGTGAGGCCAGAGCTGGAGTACTGCATCCAGTTCTAGGCGCTGCGCTTCAAGAGAGATGTAGAGAAGCTTAAGAGAGTTCCGAGAAGAGCCAGTTGTATGATTAGAGGCCTGAAGAGCAAGCCTTATGAGGAAAGGCTGACAATCCCTGCATTTTGGAGGGGATTTGGTGGCAGCTTACAAATATATTGGGGGGGAGAGCATCAGGGGCTAGGCAAAAAACTATTTACCAAAGTGCCCCAGGGGAAAACCAGGAGCAATGGTCATAAACTCCTAGAAGAAGGTTTCAGACTGGATATAAAGAAAAACTTCTTCACAGTTTATGTGAATAGACTCCCAGTAGGGGGTGGTGGAGGCACCGACCCTGAATATCTTCGAAAGGAGACTGGATGTACATCTTGCTGGGGTTATTTGACCCCAGCAGTCTTTTCTGCCCAGAGCAGGGGGGTTAGTAGACCTGATGATCTCATGAGGTCCCTTCCCGCCCTAAACTTCTGAGAATCTGTGTTTAGTTTAAATAATATTCTTTTTTGTTTTGTTTTTAAAGGTAAGGAAAAGAAAGCAATATGAAAGCCAAATACATCTTAAAATTAGTTTTGGAAAGATACTTGTACCATAAAAAAAGGCAAAGTAGATCAAAGAACCATAGAAATTAGTGAAAAAGACCTATTATATCAACTGGTCCATATCTTCTGCCAGGGTACAATTGCTCCCTACACTGTAAGCATAAATATTTGCTCTGATGATTATTATGAAGTAATAAGAAGCTAAAATCAGTAACATATGTATTATAAATAATATAACAGACTTTTTATGAAAAGATTGCATTTTAATTTGCCATCTGCACACTGGTTTCTAATGTATTATGGGTGATTGCTGTATATTTTTAATATGTAACTTTAACAAAGAAAACTCATCCACAAGTTTGCAGCTTTCCCATTTTAATGTTTTTTTTTTAATTAAATATATTCATTAAAATGTAGTGCAATTGCCAGCAGAACTCTTAACTTGGACTGGCAGATTTAAATTAGCAAGATGTGGAGGTAGAGGCAACAATGGAGAAAGATGGAAAGAAAGTAATAGGTATGTACAGGAATTTCATTTAGATTGACATACCTAGGACTGGGTTGATTTAAATGCCCAATTATGCAGGTATTTATGAGTTGTAATATGGTCAAAAAATGGCACATCCAATCTAATTTAGTTCACTTGAGTATGCACCAACTTAGATTGAAAAAGTGTTATCCTAATCTAGGAAAGGGTTAACCCGATCTTTTAAAGGCCTGTATGTAATTTGCAGTGCTGTTCCAGAGCTAGGAAAACCTAATGCTCACTCCATCCTGGGGGGGTGGGGGGGCTAGCTAATACCATTCCCTCCTCCCCAGCTACCCATGCACAACCCTGACTGAGATATTTTTGTCCCCCCCGCCAAACTTCCCCTCCCCCTAACCAAGCAACACCCCCATCCTTGCAGATCCACCAATCCACCATGCAGGCCCATGAACCCCTCCAGCCCCAGACTCACTAACCACCCTTGAGGATCTGCCATCCCCCCACCCTGAGTTACTTACGTCAGGCTCACCATGCAGCTTCCAGGGAGCAGTGAATAGCTCTACAAGCTGGTCCCAGCAGCAACAAAAGACTACACTTCTCATTCCCAGTCTAGATCTAGGTAGCCTAAAGTAAGTTGCCTAGATCTAAAATGGATGTTCACACCCTAAGACTGTAAAACCAGTGAGGGGAAAAAGGTTAAGAAGTTGCTGCCTGAGTAAATGAGGGGACAGAGGAGTGGAGCTGAAGCTGGAGAACAAGCAGAATTGGGCCTGGACTGTTCACTTTAGCTCCTATCACAACGATGCCTCAGGCCCCTGGGTTACCACAGCAATTCTGCTGTCTTCCTTAAGGGTTTGCCTTAATTTAATTTGAAGTCCACACTTTATTGGTGGTATCAAATAGATCCTTCATCACCAGCATCATCAAGACCCTCCCCCGCACAGGCAGCTCCATAGTTACTTTGAAATAGTCTAGACAAGGCTTAAGAAACTATTGTGTGATACAAATTACCTCAACAACTACATGAACTTTCTCCGGACCAGGAGAAAGCAAGAACACAAAGTGGCAGGAAAAGATGATTTCAGGAGAACCAGTCAGATGTCTCAGTCAGGCACAGATATGGTACTGGAATAGCAATTGTTTCATAGGAAAATGGTAGGTGTCCACACTAGCTTTCTTGGATATGTTGATGGTTTTTGATGCAAGTCATTAGATTTTGCTACACTGCTTTATGGACCTTGCATATGAAGGGCATGGAGCTGACTGAACTATGTAATAGAGGACCATGATGTGCAGTCCTTTCTTTTCTTTAAGTTCCTTGACCAGAGTTATCTTGCAGCGGTCAATCCAGTCTGATCCCCTATTTAGCTTATTTGTTAGGGCAATGGTGGAAACTGTAAGATGCTCTACAGTTGTGGTTGCATCTGCAATGACATCTAGATTTACATGTCTCAAATCACAAATGGTTAGTACTATTCCCAAGATCTTCCAGTCAGACAGCGTGATGGAAGACAGGTTTAATTGTGATATTTCTGAATTAACTGTGTTCATGTTGTTATAATATTGTATGACGCAGGCTACTTCCCTAGCCTATGCACAGAGAAGGAGGGATTGAGTGCCAGGGCTAGCTATATACAAAGTGCACCATTAGCAGCAGCAAAGTCTGAATGGCTTTGTTTACATATATCCGTAAAAACTACTTCACGGTAAGGGCAGCTAGGATCTGGAACCAACTTCCAAGGGAAGTAGTGCTGGCTCCTACCCTGGGGTTCATAGATTCATAGATTCATAGATGTTAGGGTCGGAAGGGACCTCAATAGATCATCAAGTCCGACGCCCCGCATAGGCAGGAAAGAGTGCTGGGTTTAGATGACCCCAGCGAGATGCCTATCCAACCTCCTCTTGAAGACCCCCAGGGTAGGGGAGAGCACCACCTCCCTTGGGAGCCCGTTCCAGACCTTGGCCACTCGAACTGTGAAGAAGTTCTTCCTAATGTCCAATCTAAATCTGCTCTCTGCTAGCATGTGGCCATTATTTCTTGTAACCCCCGGGGGTGCCTTGGTGAACAAATACTCACCAATTCCCTTCTGTGCCCCCGTGATGAACTTATAGGCAGCCACAAGGTCGCCTCTCAACCTTCTCTTGCGGAGGCTGAAAAGGTCCAGTTTCTCTAGTCTCTCCTCGTAGGGCTTGGTCTGCAGGCCCTTAACCATACGAGTGGCCCTTCTCTGGACCCTCTCCAGGTTATCTGCATCCCTCTTGAATTGTGGCGCCCAGAATTGCATGCAGTACTCCAAATGCAGTCTGACCAGCGCCCGATAGAGGGGAAGTATCACCTCCTTGGACCTATTTGTCATGCATCTGCTGATGCACGATAAAGTGCCATTGGCTTTTCTGATGGCTTCATCACACTGCCGACTCATGTTTATCTTAGAGTCCACTAGGACTCCAAGATCCCTTTCCACTTCTGTGCCACCCAGCAGGTCATTCCCTAGGCAGTAGGTGTGCTGGACATTTTTCCTCCCTAGGTGCAGCACTTTGCATTTCTCCTTGTTGAACTGCATTCTGTTGTTTTCTGCCCACTTGTCTAACCTGTCCAGGTCTGCTTGCAGCTGTTCCCTGCCCTCCGGCATGTCCACTTCTCCCCATAGCTTTGTGTTATCTGCAAACTTGGACAGAGTACATTTCACTCCCTCATCCAAGTTGCTGATGAAGACATTAAAGAGTATAGGTCCAAGGACCGAGCCCTGCGGGACCCCACTGCCCACACCCTTCCAGGTCGAAGCCGACCCATCCACCATGACTCTCTGGGTGCGACCCTCTAGCCAATTCACTACCCACTGGACTGTGTAGTCATCCAAGTCACAGCCTCTTAACTTGTTCACCAGTATGGGGTGGGATACCGTATCGAAGGCCTTCCTGAAGTCTAAGTATATGACATCCACCCTTCCTCCTGTGTCCAGGCATTTCGTAACCTGGTCATAAAAAGAGACTAGATTGGTCAGGCACGATCTGCCTGCCACGAACCCGTGTTGGTTTCCCCTCAGCATAATTTGTCCTGCCGGGCTCTCGCATATGTGATCCTTGACAATTTTTTCAAAGACTTTGCCAAGGATGGAGGTGAGACTGACTGGCCTATAGTTGCCTGGGTCCTCCTTCCTCCCCTTCTTGAAAATGGGGAGCACATTGGCCCTTTTCCAGTCCTCCAGGACTTGGCCCGTGTGCCACGAGCATTCGGATATTCCCGTCAGTGGCTCTGCAATGATGTCGGCCAGTGCCTTCAGCACCCTTGGATGGAGCTCATCCGGGCCTGCCGACTTAAAGGCATCCATTTCTTCCAAGTGACTCTGCACCATCTCAGGGTCTATGCATGGAAGTCTGGCGCCTTGCTGCTGCCTCTCTACAATCCCAGTGAGAGACTTGTCCTGCCCCTCACTTAGGAACACTGCGGCAAAGAACTCGTTGAGGAGTTCAGCCTTGAGCCATTGAAGAATGTTCAATGTACTTTAAGAAGTGGTTTGATGCTTACCTGATGGGTCATTTGAGCCCAGTTTTCCTCCTGCCCAGGCAGGGGGTCGGACTTGAAGATCTACAAGGTCCCTTCCGACCCTACTTCTATGATTCTATGATCAGCAAACCCAACACCCAGAAAGATGGAGAGGAGGTAAGCATGACAATGGGAGAGCAAGCTGGAAACAATCAGCCTGACAGCTCCTGGCCTGAAGAGTACTGGGCACTGAGAAGCAGAGAAACTCTGGAGAACTAGAAACATGAAAAGAAACAGCTGAGTGTCTTGGGGGGCATGGAGGAGTTGGAGCATGAGGACTGGATTAAGAACAGAGGGACTTCTTAACCCTTTTGGAGGGGAGAGAGAACTTCTGGCTGGCTGGCCTGTGCCTCAACAAATGCCGTTACTCAAAAGACTGTCTGTTTGCTCCTTGAAATTGTGGGTTGCACTGGCTGGGTCTACATGAGACACTGACTGCGCAGTTGTTACTCTGCAGCAGTGTCCCTGAATGGCTTTTTGGTGACACTAACTGTGCAGTAGCTCATTACTACTGTGCAGTAGTATCATATCACACTTTATGCCACATGATGCTACTGCACAGTAGAAACAAGCTGCTGCGAAGACAGCATCTCGTGTAGATGTGGCCACTGAGTTGCTCTAGGAGGAGATGAAGTCCCTCTCAGGAGAGAAATGGATGTGAGCTCCTTGAATCAGGACAACAGAGAGAAGGTGCTAGGGAAGGCGAGGGACCACAAGGACAGAGTCTCAGAATGGCAAGGAGCTCAGACTCTTCCCTTGCTCTCTAGAAGCCACAGCTGGGTGGCTTCAAGGGGGTATTTTCAAAGTCCAATCAAGGCTGCAGTAGTCCCAAGCAAGCACTCTGTGACAGAAAGAAGTTAATACTGAGTCTAAAAAAAAATAAAAAAATCTATGGGATCAAACTGGTTAAGCCAACAACAATTTCAGTGAGTACTAAAAGCTGAATAGGAGTCTGTCAGTCCCTTGTGTTAAAAGATGCCTTAAACCGATCTTAGTAGCAAGACTGGCAATTGCACCAAGACTCATAAAAAAACAAGCTTCAAAAGTAAACAGTTGGAGATGAGCACTGTTTTCTTGAACTGCTAATGATTTTGCTCAACTTCCCACCCTCTAACTAGACATGGCTTTTGAACTGTTACCTTTTATGTCCAGTTATATTAACTGTTAGTAAATGTGCGAGTACACAGGCAGGTTAACACACATACCCTACTCTTGTACCAGAACCAGCACCTCAGGGCTCTCATGCATCTCAACCAACTCCAGCTGACACTAGAAGAAGCTTCCCAGTTAAAATAGCTGATCATATTTCTGATTTTGTAAGTACTGCAACATATTTCAAAACTGGGTAATTGACATCCTGCCACACTTTTAGCTTCTCTCATTCCTTGGAGTCTAAGAATAGCAGAGACTCCCTATGCCTGAAGAAGGGTGATTGCACCCAAAAGCTTGCTAAGAACTTTTTTCCAACTACTTAGTTGGTCTAATAAAAGATATCACATTTACTCAAAGAACCCAGCCTGCCTAAAACTGGGTAACTGCTTTGCATAGCTTTATTTAGCTTTGTATCTGAATAAACTAATGTCTCCTTAACCTATAGTATGCCTGGAGTGTGCCTGTCTTCATCCTTCAGTTCAGTTCTGAAACTCTTTAGGTAAGTTTAAATAAATTAACTGACTTAACAATGGGTGCATCTACAAGGACGTTTACTGTACAGTTGTGCAGTAAGTGTTCCATGTCTACACATGTACCCCTATTAGGCTGAAGTAGATTAATTAACTCCACAGCAAGATAGTACTTGTATACCAGAAGTAGGTATATACATTGCTTCAGGAACAAATGCAATATGTATAATTCCCATTGAACAATGTGAAAAAATGGAAAAGGGTCCCTTTTGGAGATATATACTGCTCTGTTATATTATGTTCCTAGAATTTATGTACTAAAAATTAAAAATATGTGAGTAGACAAGTTACAAAGAGTAGTTTGACATCTACCATGGTGCTTCTCTTGATATGTAACACCAACAGAGACTTTGATATATGAAAAGCCTATGGACAAGGCATAGCTTATTCCTAGCCCATTAGTGTTTTCCAGTAAATGGGTCAATATAATTTTTTAATTACCTTTATAGAGAAAAATCTATTTTCATGTATTAAATTAATCTGCAACCCATAATTTTCTAAATGATCAGGGATCCCATGAGAACTGGTTACAGGGCTTTCCCCCACTCAATCCCCCTGTTAAAACATTGAATATTTTAATTAAAAGTAGTAATGTCTTTCTTGATATGTCTGAAAGCTACATGATAATGTTTCCCTTTGGACTCCTTAGCCTTGGTGTAATTAGTAAAATAACTTCTTTCTAGAGATATTTACAAGACCTGTCAGAGAAACTTTCAGCATGAAAATCACAGAGACAGAAGAATAATCAATTAGTATTTGCTAGGAATGCTCCTTCCCCTTGGGTAGAAGTTCAAAGCAGAATAATTATTCTATCACATATTAAATGCTATATTTATTAAATACACACATAATATTTGATTCATGAAGTAGCTTTGTTCCATTTAAGGAGAAAATTCACTGTAGATGTCATAACTAGCCATTACCAGTATCACTTCGAATTGGTTTGTTCTTTAAACAAGAGCCAATAGCTTAAAACATGACAGCCAAAATTTATACAGTTTGGACATATATAGAATAGAAAACTAGGGGTGTTTATACATGTTTTTCAGGAGGCATGGTGGGGGCACTCTAATTAGTGCAGCTCTTGGAGCATCTGGAGCATCACGTGTATCAGCACGTTGGAGTGCTGTGTATCAGTGTCCCCATGCTGAAAAACGGTGGCGGGCACTTTGAAATAAAGCTCATCAAACGAGCTTTAATTTAAAGTGCCCCACTGCCATTTTTCAGCACAGAGACACTAATTCACATGACACTGGAGGCTGCTGGAGCACGTTAATTTTCAATTAATCGAGTCTGCTCCAATGTCCTGGAATTACAGCACATTGGAGTAGGCTTCCTGCAGATGCATAGTAGCCCTAAATGAGCTGAAATGACAACTATTTTTAATACATTTTAGAGTTCCAATTTTTCAGTATAGGTTATGTTATCCTCTCCCAATGATCAAGGCAAAAACACTACAAAAGCTCCAGGTCTGTATTATTATCTTTTCAGTGGGAAGGATCTATAGTCAGAAAGATGGAGTAAGATCACTGTTCATTAAGAGGTCAACATCCTTTACTGGACAGTATCTTCAGAAATAAAGCATAGACTTTGATACCTGCAGGTAACAGACTCATGTTTTCTTTTTTTTTTTCTTTTTTTACATATTCTGTATTTTGAATTTCTCTGTTCCTTTAGATAAGTTATATATTTAAATTATACATCTAAGTAAAAACTAATGGTATTCTCTGTGAACTGAAGCACGCAAACACAAACTGGTTTCTGATTTTACCTGAAAGACAGACACTCAATAGACACTCAAGAGACGATCTGAGTACAGCAGAAGAAATTAGGCAGACAAGGTTCTTTGAGTAGATGTGATATTTTTATTAGACCACATAAATAGTTGGAAGTAAATTATAAGCAAGTAACCCTCTATGTTAAGAGGCTCAGAGAAGACAGAAATGTGGTAGATGGCAGTGCCAATTGCACATCCCTTGGAACAATGCATGTTTTAAACCTGCTCACATTCTGTGCAACTTGGGTTTGTTGAACACATTGAAGAATAAAACCTTGAACAAGTATAAAGGACCATTAACATTTGGCAGGAGTTGGTACACAGGATTATCTGTGATACTACAGTATTACCCCACTCCTAGAATTAAAAAAAATAGAAATCCTAAATACTGCCAGGTAGAAAATGCCAGTTGATGTTAATTTATACAAATTAAGATTGCACCAAAAAAGCTTTTGAAATCTTCTACTTCTCTTTTTATTTCAATATTTTTGGAGAAAAGTAATGGAAAATATGCATTTTAATGCCAAATTTTCTACTGTACTTTAGAGGCATAATTAATGTATTTATGTATATAATGGGGCTGCATAAAAAATATTTTCAGCCTAGCCCGATCCTCCGCCTGTCCCCCTGAGCCCTCCCATCACTGCCCTGCCCTGCCCCGCCCCGCCCCGCCCCAACCCCTGTCTGCACCCTGAGCCCGATCACTGCCCTGCCTGGCAATTAAAAAAAAAAGCCCCACACTCACTGGCAGTAGCAGCTGTCATCAGGGTCACTGGGGTCTCGTGGCAGAGCCTGCCCATGCAGCACAGGGCCCAGATGACAGCTGCAGTGGCCCCAACTGCCTGACAGCATGCAGAGATGGGCAGTGCCCTGCTGACTGGCTTCATCTGCTCAATGGGGCAGTGGCAGTGTGGGTGCCAGGTGGCCAGGGTCAGTCCCCACTGCCACGTGCTGCCCTATGCTGCATGGGGGCGCTCTGCCACATGGCCCCACAGCTCCCACAGCCCTTGCTAGTGCTGGTGAGTGTGCGGCTTTTGGGGGGTGAGGGGGCTGTTTTGTTTTTTTAAATGCCAGAAGGCTGGGGTCAGAAGGGGCAGCCACTGGGGAGCTGGAGGTGCAAACAGGGGCTGGGGCTGGGCTGGACAGCTTTGAACTGTAAAAGCATGTCTTCCTGGCCCCAACTGGCCAGGTGGTCAGCCACCTCCATCTGGGTCCAAGGTGCCAACTCTGAGCAGGCTCCTCTGCTTGGGACCTGCCAGTTGCCTCCCTACCAGGGTATTCCCTATTTACAAACTGTAAAATCCCTGATAAAAATATCCTAAAGTCACTCTGTAAAATACCCTGAAATCCATGTTCCTCCACTATTAAAACAAAAGACCACTAGAGAGAGAGAGAGAGAGAGAGAGAGAGAGAGAGAGAGAGAATGATCAGTTGGGCAATGTTTTATTGATATATCTACAGTGTTAAAGCAATTTAGGAGTCTACCAGTGTTTCTATCATCATCATAAAATGAATTCTAAATACCTATATGTTTTGCTGTTTGCCTTTGGTTTTCTTACCATAGAGCAGTTAGAGCTGCCCCTGACCCCTTCACTAACCAGGATGCGGGGACAGCTGCCCCTGCAGCCACAGCTCCTCCCAGCAGATCTCATCCTGTCTGCCAGCTGGGCATGTGGGGTGTGTGCTGGGGTACTGTGGGATTTGGAGGAGGGGGCTGGGAAGCAGGGTAGGGGGATGTGGGTGGCTGTGGAGGGATGTGGGGAGCTGTGGGGTGTGTGGGTAGGTGTGGGTGGATTGTGGGGGGACTGCTCAGGAGGGGTGGGTTGCCGGGTCCCCCACAGGGTGCAGCCCCCTGCACAGCTCACGGACTATCCCACCACAGGGCCACAGCCCCCGCACAGGGCCACAGCTTGACAGGGCAGCTTTTTATACTGCTGGGGACAGCACAGGTGTTGGCCCTGGGCTCTAGTTCCCCCTGGCTGCAGATCCAGGAGGAGCCAGGCAAGGTTATTTTGCCCCAAATGGCACAATTTATCTCCAACACCTAAGTGGCATGTGCGCTGAGGCAAAAAGCCCCGGCTCAAATTTGCACAGCTTCTATTCAAGCTGCTGCAAGCACACATGCTTGCATGTGTGGATGCGCCCTATGGCTTTCTTCCATTGAGGACACTGGGACTCACTGGATATCTTCACTAGAGGTAATATTACTTGTACTGTGCTAAATTTGTTAATCTCTTGCTGAGATAAATTCGTTATGGTGTAGTATAATTTGAAAATAAGACTGCCTCCTGAATGTTCATTTCAACGTCTTTATTTGAAACTTAAAGAAAAAAATCAAGAATGCTAACATATATAATGACTTATTCCAAATTAAGATTTTTAAAGGGCAGACTCATCACTACAAAAAACTAATGCATACATCTGTGTAAGTGACCAGGAGCTGATGGGCATGAATACATATATTAAAAATAAATGGTCAAAATACTACAGATCCAGGAAAAAATGTTAAAGTGATTATTATGTACCTCCATAGATGGTAAATTTTGACTTTCAAGTGGGGAATAATGTATTATTATAACTTCTTTTCTTCTGGAAATTGTGAACAAACCTCGGCTATCAAGGCTAAGAGCAGCTGTAAACAATCATTTTTCTCCACAAATATAGTTTTGAATCATCCTTTATAAATGATGTACAACTAACACAACAATAACTTTTCATTTGGCTTGTTTAATTAATGAGCATTTTGGGCAAATTAATGCCACTTGCTTACAAAGAGAGAGAGAGAGAAAGACAGAGAGAGAATGTTGAATTCTACCTAAAGCTTTGTCTTAATTCCTTGTTATGATCATTTTTCTTACAAAATTTTAAGTGACAGTAACCAATATTTTAGCCCTGAGCACTCTTCCCCACAGAACTTATCATGGACACCAAATAACAGCTGATTTTTGCTTTAACTTTCTTAGCCACCAAACAGTAAAGTGAAACAGCAGCAGTGGGATTAAGACTGCAAAAGTTCCAGCAGTTTTTGAAAGATTACTGTCCTACAGCCTGCAAGAGAAACTATTGCTCTTGGCTTAGCTGGGAACTACCCATGTATTTATGCCAAACTAAATCTATTAGGTGAAAATGCTGCACTTGTATATACAAGGTCTGGGAGGGAAGTAGATGCTTTAAACTGGTCTCTGGAAAGCACTGGGGGCTCCTATAAATGTGTAGGGAGGTTGTTTCAACATGCTGCAATTACAACACATCAGAGCAGACTTGATTAATTGAGTTTGCTGGATCGTGGAAATTAATGTATTTCAGCAGCCTCCAGTGTCAGGTTTATCAGCATCCCCATGCTGAAAAATGGTGGCGGGGCACTTTAAACTAAAGCTTGTTTGATGAGCCCTAGTTCAAAGTAGCCTGCCGCCATTTTTCAGCATGGGGATGATGATACACATGATAGTCCAGGTGCTTTTAATTAGCACGATTCTCAGAGCTTCCCTAATTAAAAGCACCACCCCACACACACCCTGCCTCCTGGAGCATGTCTATAAACACACCAAGAATGTAGTTGGGAAATATATTATTAAAAGCATGGCCAATTATACTTCTGTTGACTACTCTGAAGAAAAAAAGTGGCCATTGAAGGACTGTTTTGCTTTCAGATACATTCATTGTAAATAGTAATGTACTCTTTTTAAATAAAACCTGTTTTAGAAAGTGTTTCAGAGCAATATAGTATGGAGGAAGCTGGAAATAGCCAGTTACAATGGTGCAGCCTGTCTTGCATATGAGAGCCAGCACCTGATGTCTTGAGTGACATTTCTATTTTGAGAAATTTGTTCTTCTCATAACAACTCAGTCTTATTATTGATGACAGGTAGTCTATATCAATAACTGAAACAAGCTCTGTGTAAGAAAGTAATTCATTATATGCTTCAAATATAATAAAATGGAAACGATCACAAAGATAGAGGGCCAATTTCCATTCTCAATGGGGGCGTCTACATGCGCATTTTACTTCAGGGTTGACTAATTAGCTCTGCAGTAAAACATCACTGTCTGTATGTGAACCTCTATTAAGGCACAGTAAATTAATTCTGCTGTAGGACAAGTCCAGGACAAGTACTATCCTACAGCAGAGCAGTTGTGTGCACCGAAATGCTCATACAGACGGTGACCAGGGGTGGCTGGGGCATGAGGGTAATACAGTGTGGGGAATGCCTGCCAGCTACCTCTGCACTGTAGCACCCTCATGCCCCAGCCAGACCCTTTGTAGTGCATTAAGCCAGGACAGAACAGCTCCAGGCTGGCAGGCTGACACTCTGGGCCCCCTGCCAGCCAGGGCTGCGCTGTTCCAGATCAATGTGTTGCAGTCCCAGGCACTGCACTCAGGAGCAATATTGTGTCAGAGTTTATTCAGCTGTGATAATTGCACGTGTAGATGAGCTCAGTTACTCCTAAATTTAGAACAGTAACAGTGAAGTCAAAATGATAGCATTATCTGGATTTACATTGGCATAAGTGACAACATTATAGTCATGTTAATGATTTTTGAAGTAAAAGGGATGAGAACATTAGGTATTTAGTGACTATAAGGCTATAAAAAAATTATGTACATATGACCACATTTAATTTACTGTTTTTGTCTCTTCCGTCATTTTTTTCTTGCTTTTGTCTGGCATATGCATACACTAGTAAACATATATGGTAATTAAAAAAGACAAATTGTTTTTTATCTTTGCGACCACTGTCCACTGCATATACAATATTAACCCCCTAGCCAATATGCAAAGTTATCATTTGTGAGCCTTAGGTAAGTACATCAACAGAATACTTTTTAGTCAATTATAAATGATAGGCAGGCATTAGACAACACTAACCATTTTTTTAATTCAAAGTCTAACAATGACATTTGCTTTGAGTGAAGATTCAGATGACATGCCCTGCAGAGAACAATTTATATTAAATTATTTGGTGCCAAGAACAAATATAACCCATAGAGAGTACTCTGTACTTCAAAAATAAAGGCGGGGGGAGGGAGGAAGGAAGGGGAGCAAGAGGGGAGGAAGAGGGTAAAATTAATCTCCTCTTTCACTGAAACAAATAAGGAATCTATTGACATACGTAGAAATACCCCAATGTAAGGCGACTATGACTGCAACTACCACAACTTGAAATGTTGTTTTCTTTTTACAGAAGATAAAATGAGTACATGCATCCTTAGACCTTTTGGCTCTCAACACCTTTTTCTAACTCTCTTCTCTCGGAACCCACACTTCTAAGGCATTAGAAATGTTTTGAAAAACAAATATTTCTAACAATGTACTGTGCTTCTCAATTCTTAAATTTCAACTTGCTGAGGAATTCAATTCTCAAGGGTGAAATCCTGGCTGTGCCAAGTCAATTTGCCATTGACTTCAGGGAACCAGGATTGCTTCTCAAATATTTTCAGCAGGAACAGTGTAAAAAAGAAGGAATAAATTAATTATTTTTGCAAAAAAACCCGAAAAAACAAAACTCTAGATTTTTAGTTGTTTGCATTTGCAGCCTGGCCTTCTTTAAATGCATAACTGTTGAAAAAGTGATAATATGACCCATATATGATTTCCAGAGTCCCTTCTCCTTACTGAAGCTATTTCTGCAGTCTACCACGTTTCAGCTTTATGAGTATCCCTTGCTATTTCCACTATAGAGCTGTTAATACAAGTATTGCAAGATTCAAACAGCCAGCCATCAAATAGAGAAAGTATTTTTTTCTCTCTTATACACATAAATATGTCTAAACCAATTTTGCTGAACCTGAAACATGTATTCACCCTTGGGCAGAAAGATGAGGCATATGAAAATGTAAAATTGACAGACAAAAAATTCAGAAAACTTTGTGGAAATTAAAAGTCCTTTCATGTCTATAGACTCATTCCTCATTTGAACCAATGAAAAAGAGATTAGTATCACACTATTGTTTAAATACAGAATCCTACTATAGGTAGCACTTGTCTTTGTCATTGAATAATTTAATTTAAATTGTCCTCTGGCGGCATCAACTAGCGAGTGAAACTTTACTCCAAGCAAATGGTACTGTTAGAGTTTAAATAAAAAAGTGCGTATTGCTACTAACGCTTCACCATCATTTGTAATTGGCTAAAAGGATTTACTTGATGTACTTAATTATTGACAAGCCTCATGAATGATAACTCTACAAATTGTACAGATAAAATGAAACAATTAGAGACAATTAATTAATAGAGAACAATTAATTATAGTAGCTGGTGACTTATTCTTAAACAGGCTATCTTACTACCTACTGTCTTATTACTACTTGTGCGTCAGATGTGTTTCTTATTTCAGAATGCATTTCAATCCTTGATTATAACATTCTTTATATTACAGTACTAGGACTCTCTTTACTAGAGACCAACTACTGTGCCAAATGGAGTGATGGCTTTGTTAAACTCATTAGCCCTCTACACGGACTTCAGGGGTGGCTTAAACATTTCTGAACTCATATTTTTGTGTTAAAGTCTAAGTGAAAATTTAACAAAGAGATGCATCGTTGGCATAATGTTGAACACTGAAAAGTTTCGTTTTCAGAATCCTGGCCCCTGTGATGGAATCAATTAAGTTAGGTGTCTAAGTTCCTTGTAGAGTACATAGGAAAGTCAGGCACTTTAGATCCACAAAACCCAAAATGCTGAATGGGGAGCATCCTGCAATAACTAACAAGATATATTAAGAAAAAATACCTTTCTTAATTCTCACCCCTTTCTCTGGTATAAGTGCATGAACTTAGTGCTGAAGGAAGGGACTGCCTTCCACATGGGCCTTACAGTCTGAAAACAGATGCCTATGTCCTTTCTTTCAGAATCTGAGCAAACCTCACTATTTTTTATTAAAATATGAGCACTGGAGGAGAAAGAGAAAATGGCAGTGGTGCCTTCCCTTTGGGTACCAACCCCTTTTTGCAACAACCTAGCAGTTACAATATTCTTCGGGATATGGGAAACCTGAGCTCAATTCCCTCCTCTTCTAGGTCGATTCAAACCCATATCTCCTTGGAGAGTATCTGAATAACTAGGCAATAGCATGACTGAGGGAGTGGTGGGAGCAAGTGGTGTACCAGGCCAAGGTGCTGACTTATAGGGGTGTCAGTATAGCCCATTCCCCTGTGTTTTGCCATGAAAGGCACAGCCCTGCACAGCCCAGCCACAGAAGGAATGACATCCCCTGGGAATGCTTTGCCATGGGAGGCACAGCTCTGTGCCCTGGGGGGAAGGGATGACTAGGTTACTAGGAGTGGCTTCGAGGTAGCCTATGATGGTGGTCATCCCCCAGTGGCACCAGCCTGAACCTATGCTATTGCATAGATAACACAAATGAGGATAACCCTGGTAAAGAAAACTGGTCCTCTCCCCCTCCCTGCACTCTCCAGTGGTTAGCATAATCCTTTTCACCTCTGCCGTGGGTGCTGAAAAAGCTTGCCATTAGGGATGTGTGAAATGGGCCGTATTCTTTTCAGATTCAGCCCAAATAGGGGAGAGTGATTCGATTAGTTGATTTGGATCACTGTCCCAATTCAATTTGGCCGAATCAGGGTCTGAAGATTCAATGCTGATTTGTAGAATCAGTGATTCGGCCATAGAGACAGCTTTAAATATTTTTTTCTACATACATCAAAGTACCAGGCGCAGCTTGTCAATGCTGCGATGGAGGGGCAAATGGAGCATCCTACAGGAATGCAGGGGGCCCCATGTGCTTGGCGGACCCAGAAGTGGACCGGAAATACTTCTGGTCCACTTCCAAGTCTGCTGCCGAGCCCATGGGGGACCTCCTCTGCACCCCCCTGGCTTGGCGACTGGCCATAGGGAGACCCCGGGTGCCCCCCCAGACCCAGGAGGCACCAGTTGCCAAGTCAGAGGGTGGGAGGGGGTCCTCCACACTCCCAGAAGTGGACTGGAAGTGCTTCTGGTCCACTTCTGGGTCCACTGTTGAGCGTGCTGGGGACCTCCCCATGCTCCTGTGGGATGCTCCATCTGCCCCACCATCTCAGCATTCATGAGCTACCTGGTACCTTAAGGTATGTAGAAAAAACATATAAAGCTGTGTCTATGTCTGAATCATCGAATCTCTCCAAATCAATTCAGAGGGTTCTGATTCGATTCAGAGTGATTAAAGGGTCTCCTGATTTGATTCAGATTCAGAGATTTGGCTGCTGAATCAGGCCGAATTTCCACCAAATTGAATCAGCAACTGAAGCTTTGCACAGCCCTACTTGCCATGCCTTTCCTAGGCAATAGGCTGCTGTCCATAGGGATGTTCTCTACCTCCCCTGTTGACTCTGTGGCACTTTAAATAAAATAACTCAATATTCATTGGGCCAGAGAGAAGGCCTGAATTAAAACACGCACCAAGGTGTAGATATACTGCACCTAGGTATGTGCATCCATAAGTGACACTCAAAACAACGAGTTCTGCCTCCCAGATCTTCATACTTTTAATAGAGACATTTAGGCAGCTTTTGGTACAGATCCACAGCAGTTAGCACCTCTGCTAGTAAATATATTGACTATTCTCTTGGAAATAAACAGCATTTATGCTATTCCCTGGATTCTCAGGGTGTGTCCGGATGAGCATGCATGGGTGATTTGCAACGCTTCAAAGCTGTTTGAGGCACTGCAAGCCACATGTGGCACATGTGAACCTGTTCACTGCACTGCTAATTTGCAGCACAGCACCAAAATTTGGTGTAAAAAAGAGAGATCTTAGTGTCAAAAAGCCACATTAAAAAAGGCAATGTGGTGCACATGGCATCAGTGTGTGCTGCCAGAAACAAGAGTCTGGCCATCCAGAACCACACTCCAGTTGCCAGCCAGGCTCCATACAGCTGAACCAGCAGGCCCCCAGGACCCCAGGTAAGTGTGACAATATGGTTCATGCTGGAGTACACATGCAGGGGTATACACCCTAGGGTGTAAAGCAGCAGCACAAATACGTGCTACTGTTGTTGGTGCCATGGCAAACACATGCTGCTACATGTGCATGCTCATCTCCATATGCCCTTAGGTATCGTTTCTATTAATGTGGGATCTAGAACCCTTGCTTTGGCTTACAGCTATGGCCTAATTGAATTATAATTAGATCAAGAGGAGGACAAACCACCCAACTTTTCTCATTATAACTTACTGATTAGGACAGAGGTTCTCAACCTTTGGTACCTTAATTACCCTGCCTATTGATGCAGCAAAATCGAAACCAGAAGTCCCACTGTGGCACTGCCAATTTCACAACCATGAGCTGAGTCCCGCTTTTTCCTTGTGACCCATGACCCAGGGCAAAGCACCCTGCGTGGAGCCTCCCTCCCTATCCCCCAGCACACAGACACAGGGGAGTGAAAACCCCGGAGTACCAGATGTGGCAGGAGGGGCAGCAGCTGGAACTTCCAGCCTGAACAGGCAAAGATGCCTCCAACCCTCCAGGTGGGCAGGGGATGGGGGGCAAACTCAAAATGCAGCACCCACACACCCCCCTGCCCATGTCTCATGTACCCCAAAGGGTATGTGTACCACAGGTTGAGAAACACTGGATTAGGATACTTTTTCAGGAAGTGGGAGTTTTCAGGTTTAGGCCCCCCTCAACCTTAGAGGTTTGAATACATCTCTTATTTCTCAAAAAAATACCATAATCATCAAGCTATGGCCTGAGCTAGGCTGAGAAGACCTCTACTCTTCCTTGAAGTTGTGCCACAGAGTAACCAAGAGCATAAGATATTGGTGCAAGAAGATCAAGCAAATGAGAACCTGATTAACTATTTAATGCAAAGTGTGTAAGAAGTGCCAAGTGCGAGAACACAAAAATCCTTTCTTTCCAGGATTCCTGCTGACTAATCCAGTACAATACAAATCAACCATACCATCAAATTCCAGATTACCAATGTTATATCGTATTTCATGTTATGGAAACATGTTACAAATATGATTGGTCAGTGAATACACTGGGCCTTGACCCCTGATTAAGGCCCCTCATTGTTATAAAAACAATAAAATATATTTTAAATGTACATTTGACAAATGTTTTCTCCTCTCTTACTGTGTTTACCACAGTACATGCATCAACAGTTATTAGACCTGAAAGCAAGCAGGACATTGCTGAAAACTTATCATGAAAAATTATTTCCAAAATCCAATGTGCAGCTGATACCTTAATAGGCAACACACACAATGGAAAAATTTTATTTTTCATCGTAAGATTCTAGCTGTGTTATTCTGCATCTTGAAACCATCTTTCTAATTACTTAGAGCATATATTGCTTAAGATCTTGGACTGAGGCAGACGAAGGTGTTTTATATAATATTCAAACTACTAATCATAATCGTATTTCAAGAGGCTTATACTATCGTGGTATTAGCTTCTTTTAAAACACCTACGGATTGATAATTATGACCGCTACAAATATTGATAAAGTTATATAGACTAATTTAATGAATAAAACCTTTGCATGCAGCAGTCCTGTCTTGATTTCTAATAGCTTCTTTTACACACTTAATCCAAGATTAGTGAAAAACACCACCTGACATACAAATCTCAGGTGTATTCAGGTCTGAATACCTAAACAAACATATACTTCTGAATAATCCTGTCCTTTTCATTAAGTCAAAAATAAATCTTTGGATAGAGGGCTGAAACCACCTACCAAACAATAAGAATTTTTTTATTAGATTTGAACAAGCCATTTATGTTTCTACACACTAGAATAATTATTGTAGCTCTTCCTTAATTCACCTAAATCCTTATTCATTGCTGATTGGCAGATTTAAGGTTTGATGTATGAACAAGAACTTAAGATTTTTGCAGGAAAAAAAGCATAGTTTATGGCTTGGGTGTAGAGGCTGTAAACTTATTTGGTGAAGACTTTTAATTAAGAGCTAGATAGAAGAGGAAAGTACTTCAAAACTTGTATCAGTGTTCAGCAGCCTTTAGATGAATACCAAGTGGTTTAATTTTTATTAACATTATAGAAAGAAATTAATTTACAGTAAAAGACTACTTTGCCATAGCAGCTAATACTACATTTACATGCCTCTATAATTTACTTCACTTACTGCTTTCTCTTATATTAATATTCATTATAAAAGTCCTCTTCTAATATTGCTTGATTTGACAGGAATGCATTAGCTATGAAAAATGCTTTATAATGTACGCAGACAATATTAATACAAGCAGAGCCTACCATAATTGTTGTTACTTAAACAACAAGATTTTCCTTTTTTACTTTATTTCACCATTCTTTATAACTTATACAAAATAAAAATTTATCAAAAACATCTCTAAAATCAGATTTTCCCAACTATATTACAAAGTAAAACACTGATCTTTTTTGGACATCCTAAAACATGAAAATTGTTGAATTCTTCATTTTAGCTCTAATATAGAGATCACAATTGGAAGCAAACAATTTCTACATTTTTCTTTAATTCTGATTTCTTTTTATTTTATGTTACTAACAGGGACATCTTTTTCTTTCAAAACCCATTTATTTGGGATTGCTTTTTATCCATAAATAACCTAGGATCACAGTCAGCACATTCACTAAGCTTCTTATACTCCAGACCTGACAGTGTCCTAATAAACTGTAGTTAGATATGCCAAGGAAAATGGAGTTTTAAGTTGACAGATCTATAGGGGCAAAGAGTTTACACAAATTAAATGTGTGTTTTGCAATATGTTTTAGACAAAGAAAAAAGTCTACATATGATCATAGGATGGAAAGTCTCAGTAGCTGATACCTACTACAAAAATTAAAGCAAAATCCATTTTGCATATATAGTGGATACCATGATTCAGCACTTACCAACAGTAATTACTCTGTCAAAGCTGAAATGTTAAAAATATGACAGTCCATGTATCTAGAATAGAAATCTCAGACACTGCACTGTGAAACAT
The DNA here is from genome assembly GCF_030867095.1 of Alligator mississippiensis. Taxonomy (NCBI): domain Eukaryota; kingdom Metazoa; phylum Chordata; order Crocodylia; family Alligatoridae; genus Alligator; species Alligator mississippiensis. The sequence goes on along the minus strand of NC_081828.1, from coordinate 149,616,745 downwards.
AATCCAACTAATACAGGCATAAATTAATCCATTTTTTCCTCACAAACAGTCATAAAAATTGCTCTTGATTTATACTAAAGGTTCATTTATAATTTTGGCCCCTTGACAACTTGATTCTTGTATTTGCAGTATTTTTGATCCTGCAATAAAAAAACATTATCAAAATTATTTTTCAGCTATTTTTATTTTAGTCAGTTTAACCCTTTGGATCCTTTCCTTTGTTATATGATTCTCCTGTGGGATTTTGTTAGATCAATAATAGTTGAAGGTCTTTATCTGCAATTACCAAAAAAAGTTGCTTTTAAAAAAAATGAACCTGCAATTGTGGGGTCAATTATATGCAGTGCTGACTTTTAATTGGAACAATCCAGTAATAACTGCTAAATAGGTGCAACCAGTGTTTTAATTATAGCAGTTGTTGGCCTATAGCCATAGCAGTGCCACAAATTTAGCATCAGATGAACTAAAACCAACTGCTACTGTCACTAGTTGATGACATGACATACAAATTTTGTATTTTAATAGTACTTTTTATAAAGTACCTTCATTTTCCAAGTAAATGGATGCCAAATTTATGCTTAAATCAGCTGAATAGATACCATGCTGAGCTAACCCCATCTTGGTGCAAAAGGATTTCTAGAATCCATACCTGACCAGCAACAACATTTATATCCCGAAAATTAATTCGAAGTGGATATATTCAACTTCCCCTGGCCACCATTTTTAAAGCACAAGACAGTTACTACAGGAATAGCCTGCTCCAGTTCATTGCTGGTCCTCTACAAATGGGTGGAAGGAAACAGGCACCTTATATATGTATAAGCTTAACTTAACAAACCCGATTTACTTGTTATAGGTGGATCAGGTGCAAAGCTATATGAACCAAACCCCACAAAGGGGATTGTTGTACTACTATATCCTCTATGATGTACTTATACAGCAGTTGCAAATAAAAGACCAACGGTGCAGCTACTCTGACCCTAGATCACATAATTTGTGCTGGAGTGGAAGAAACATTCCATCATCTCCACTGCATTGGCATTCACGTTGAATTGTGAGAAAGGCCTTTATTCAGGTCTATACTAACCAATTTCAATCATTGTAATAGGAAACTGGTTTCTTTAGGGGAAGCTGAATCCAGACTTGCTCAGAACAAGTTTTATCTGTGCATTCAGATGTGTGCTCAGTATTTAGATGCTATACTAAGCTATGCAATATAGACACTTAAAAAGATTTATGCAATATACTTAAAGCTCCGGACAAAAATCTCCTTAAATCTCTCTCTAAACACTCATTTACATGATCAGGTCAATAATAATCCAAATATTTAGCTGTACTTCTAATTTATATGTAGCTTATACATGCAGTGGCTTTAAAAAAAGTACATTATTGTGGCTTATTAGGCCACTAATAAGTTTCTAAAACTCCTTTCACAGAACATATTGTCTAGGCAGGCATATACACATTCATATGATCTGGGAGAATTCTCCTGGATTTGTTCTCTTGGTAGAAAAACTTACTTGGAAACATCTTAGAAGACATACAAATGCTGAGCCCCTGAAGAAGAGTTTTACAGTGCTGATGCTGTGCAGCCAGAGGACCCTTGCACACATACTTCAGAATGCTTTGCAGGCTCCCTCAGTCTGCTTGGAAACAGATGGCAACAGTACACAGGGAAGCCCTGATTGGCTGACCCACATTGCTCTGGGTCAGTTTGGTCTCCTTGTAGCACAATATGGGAACTATAAAGGGAAAGTATTCTGCTCCCTGCTCTGCTGGAGCAGCAGAGTCCAGTGAATAACATCCTGGGTGTGTCAATGCATGTGCTTAGATGCTCATTAGCCTATTTTAATGTGCATTAAAGCATCACAAAAAAAATGCTCTTTCATTAATGCACTTTAAAATAGGCTAATGCATATTTTGCTAGTACTTCACAATGAAGGTACTAGATTTAATGTGTATTATCTAAAATGGATTAATGAATGTGTAGATGTGCTCACTGTCTCCAGTGGTGGGGGAAAAGCAGGAGCAACGTAGTCTGAGATTCTGGAGGACTGTGCTGTGGCTTCTTTCCAAAGATAATGTGTATAGACATTTGCTCTCCCAAAAGAAACTCTCCTAGGGATGATTTAACCCTGGTTGTTCCTGGGTTGTTTTCTCCCAGAGAAGCCATTTTGCTCTGGGAGGAAAATCCTGAACATATATACACCCATGGTTTCAGGAGAAACGCGATATATCTACATGTGCAAATGCTGTGGGGTGGGTTTATTGTAGACCCAGGCAGGAGTCTGCACATGCAGAGATCTGTAAGCAGATCTGCTGCTCCTGGCAGCAGTCTGCTCTCACCCCCTCTAGCCCTGCACTGGCCCCCTGCAGCAGCCAGGGGGAGCTCTAGGCTCCCCCTGGGTGCTAGCCCAGGAGCTATCAGGGAGCATGGGGCTAGGAGATAGCTGTCTCCTGGTGATGGCTGGGAGACTACTCTGTGCCCCTGGGGGGGTGCCTGCTACTGGAGCAGGCTCTGCCACCAGAGTCTGGGTGGGGACAATGTCTCCCGGCCCTGGCCCTAGCTCCTCAATCAGAGGCAAGGGACCTGGAAAAAACTGCAGGGGAGGGGCAGATCCCAGCCCCCTGCCTCAATCTGCCAGTGTGGCAGCTAGCAATGAGCCCCCAGCTTGGCAGGAATTCCCTGCCCAGCTCAGGGCTCACTGCTAGCTGCCCCATCAGCAGATTAGGGCAGGGCACTGGGACCTTGCCTCCCCTGCAGCTCTTTCCAACCCCCATGCCTCAATTGCCTGATCAGGGCATGGGCCTGGGACCTGCCTCTGACTGGGACAGTTCTCAGCCCCTGCTCCATGATTGTGTGGCAGAGGCTGGGGAGCTTGTTCCCAGCCTCAACTCTGCAATTGCAGGGTGGGAACTAGGGAGCCTGTTCCCTGCCCCCTCTCCATGATTGTGGAGCTGTGGCTCAGAACAATTCCCCCAGCCCCTGCTCTATTATCACAATCAGGGAGTGGGGGCTGGGAGCTCCCCACTGCCAGGGCATAGGGACATTTTCTCCACCCAGCTTCTGATGGCTCAGCAGCAGGCAGTTCCCGGGGACGGGGAGCAATCTGTCACCCTCTGCTGCCCAGTTTGTTCAAGGTCTGCCATCTATATGTGCTATATGGCACACTAAGTAATTACAAGTAAATTTATTACTTGTATTTACCAGTAGCAAATGTACTTGTAATTAGAGCAAATTACTGCACAGTAAGCATCTGCACGTGTAGATGGTGATGCTTACTATGCAGTAATTTGCTCTAATCTTGAGTAAAGCATCTCGTGTAGATGTGCCCACTGAATCTCTGTATGTGGCCTAGGTATATCAAACCTGGTCAGTAATCTATATATTAAGTAATTAAGAAGAGAAGACTTCCCAGATTCTTAAGAAATGCTCTTGCTACCCTTACAAACATTCACCCAAGCTGAAATCTTTTAGCTGATACAATACCCTAAAATCATGGCCTTCACAAACTAACATCACATCTGAAATTAAATTACATTAACTTGTAACAAAAGTTATTCAAAATTTTTTATTGGATTTCTCTGTAGTTTAAAATTCTGATTCTCCAGCTAGAATTCTACTAGATCTCAACAAATATTCAGACCAAGTGATGAAAGAAATGTTTAATCCTATAAGTAAATTAATACTATTATTTTTTCAAATCAGAGCTTGAACCCACAGTAGTATGTTATGTTATCCATAGTTGTCAGCAGTAGTTACCTCTATATACATTTATTTCCTTAGTTGATATTCAGCAGTTTTAAAACAAGTCATTTCAAAGTGGACTATTTATATCATTTAGTTTTTTTTAATTTGACAGAATTATTCTCATACTCTGAGTGACTCCCCAAGCATGTAAGTAATGACCTTGAAGATATAAATGTCTTTTGAACACAGTATTAAAAGAACACACTACGAAGGAGGCTAGATTAGTGCCTGGAAAGTATCTTCTGCCAATTGCAATGTGCGCAGGTACACAATGTCCATTCCTCAGAATGTGATGGCACCTTATCAAAAGAAGATAAATGCACTCCCAAATATGTAGGGCTGGAAATGTCAGCAATATATCTCACTAGTTCTATAATGACAGCCATCTTGAATAGATAGAGAATCTGCAGTCTGTGAGGAAGTGAAAAGGACTAATTTTACACCAGCATAGATCTGCACTAGCAGAGCAAAGATTGGCTATTCCATCAAACTTTACACTACATCTCACTGTAGAAACAGGTAATACATTCTGGTCAACCAACTCTACAGGCAGTTTTGCAAGAAAATAACAAATGTAATCACATGTACTGGGTGTGCTAGATTGGTACCTACTACTCTTTCTTCTCCTTCCTTTACTTCTTCAAAATGGCTTTTTTTAGTTTTCTGATGTTCTGATTTCATAGATTTACTGAAAGGGATCTCTACAAGCTCCTTTGAAAGTTAAGTTTTACACATTTTAAAATCTCTTTAAAGTTGAAAGACTATTACCTGAAGGAAAGTCTCAGAGATGGTTCTCCTGTCCTAGTGGACACTGTCAAACTGTTACTACCAGTCTCAAATCTTGGTATAAATCATGAGTATTTATAATTTGATTGTTAATCATCTGGGAGAAGCAAATCAGTTAAAATTATTTCTTTGCTTAAAATTATCTATGAACTGTTGAACTATGATATAATAATGTGCAGGAAAACAAAACAAAGAAAAGGGGACAAAACCATAAGGGATTGTGTATGGTAAGTTTCATGCCCCTAACAGAGAAGCAAAGTACCAGTGGAAACCATGAATCCTTCAGGTTTGGAGTAGGGCCAATCACCTGATAACATAAAGTATTTTCCATTAAAAATTCAGCATTTGTTAACTGTTACCATCAACATTAGTTTTTAAGACCCATAAAAATGACAGTGGTGGCTCACTGCAGCTGACTATAGCCAGGACTATAAAGGAGAATCTTATTTTTCATTTTAAAATAATCAAACCTCTTCTACAGAAAACCATAGAAATGAACAAGCAAACTGGATAATTATGGAACAAAAGAGTGAGCTCTTGCTACTTATTTATTTAAGTAAAGTAAAGCAGTTAAGTAGGTTTTGTTTCGGGATCACCTTGCTAACTACAGTATATATAAATCAGGTAATATCCCTTTAAATACTTTGTTACTCCTATGCCAAGCTTTCCTGTGTCCTTTTGCAGGAAGTATTCAGAAAATCAGTGAACACAGGGAGCTTGGTATGTACCTCATTTATAAACAAGATTCTTTGGTATCCAACTAGAGCAGTGGGGCTCACTCTCATCTTAATGTTTTGTGTCCTTACTCTTCACAACGCTAAGGGCCTTGTTACACATTGCATTTTGAGCTGCTCACGTGTTGAATAGTGTCAGTGACAGCTCAAGTTTAGAGCAGTCACATCTTAGCTGGAGACAGAAATTACACAGTATAAGTGACCAGAAACCGGTTCAAATCTCTAACACAACAGAAATGTAGTGCACATAAACCACTTTCAAAATGGCCAAAACTGGTTTAAGATAAATATGGATGGATATAGTACTATCAGACTTAACTGTGTAACAGGGGGCAAACTGGAGGCCAGATCACAAGTTGGCCTACCCACCTGGCTGGTGCAGCCTGCCCTAACTCGCCTGCCATGCCTTGAATGTTAATATGATATAATAAGCAGGAGGCTGCCCTTACATTACCCCACTGCCAGGGGGCACCATACACAGCTCTGTACCTCCCCTACACCCTACACCATGGCCCATGCCTCTCAGATGGCATCATAAGTTCTTAACAGCTCTGGCCCCACACTGGGCCCCATAACACTCTAGTCTGGACCTCAACTAGATCCATCCTAATCAGGCAGCCTACTCTGCCCTCATTCTGGGCTGCCAATCTTTCTGCACTCTTCTCCCTCTCAGCAGTGGCCCCCCTCTCTGGGACCTTTGGCAACACAGGCCCTGGTTTTGCTTCTAGGTCAGTCAGAACCCCAGGCCCCCTGGCTCTGGGCATCCCTTGCGGTGGGCACTCCGGCTCTTTTTTCCCTTGTGGTCCTGGCCCAAGCATTGACCAATCAAGGGTGCCTTGTGAAAGCCTTCTGAGCAGCTAGCCCACTCTCTCTTATATGAGTCCACCTTCTAGGGCCCTACTACAGGGTTACCCACCCAGTTGTGGCAGTTGGGGTATTAAGGTGCCTCTCCTCGCCTTTCACTGGGGTGGTAACTGGCCTAGCATTTCTTGGGGGTTGTCCTGCCATGAAGAGCCCCACCAGGCTGCCCATGCCCAGCAGGGTGCAGTTTCAGGTCATGCCTAGGACCAGGAGCCTCCAAGCCATCTCTCTAGCTCCTGCCCTTACCTCCAGGTTGTTTTATGCTGCAAAGAAGCCAGATGGTGCTGCTCCCTTGGCTGCTGGCAACAAACTGCTGCCTCACCCTATATAAACTGGGTATTAAAATGGCCAACCTAATCAGGCACCTGCAGGGTGTCTGCCTCCAGCCCTTAAAGTGGCAAGGACCCAAAGGTGCACTGCTACAAATTGATTTAGGTTAAATTGGTTTATTGAATTTCTATCCCAGATCCCCTCCAGATTCCAGTTAGCTCACAGCTCCCCTAGCATCCCAGGATGCTTTGCACCTTCTCCCACAAACCACCCCTCACAGGGATGGTGGGCTAGCCTTGGCCCAAGCTGCCTGCTCCAACTGCGTAGGGAGACATGCGTTACCACCCCCACAGCTTCTGGCCTGGACCACTGCAGGCATGTAGCTGCATTACCAGAATCAAAAGTGAATGTCCGTTCACTAGCTTATCAATTCAATCTGCACAGCTAAAACTAACCTGCAAAGATTGACTTGATTCATCCTTCGGTTTTTTAACTGCCTGTACTTAGCCCTTAATATAAAAAACCATCTAACTGTCTCCCACTTGCAAAACTGTGACTTGCCACTAGAGGGATGGTGAGCAGAGGCTGGGGTGGGGGAAGGGTGGTGAAATGAAGGAAGTTAGCCACTGGAGGATAACATAAAAAGAAGTAAAAAAATAATTTAAATATAAATACAGAGGAAGTTATTAAAGGTCTCATTTGAATAAATTGGGATTTGGGATTGAGGTTGGAAGTGCTGGTCATGCTTCCTGGGGTGGCCGGGAGGTGGCTGGGAGGCCGGGAGGTGTTAATGCGTGGACAATCCAGAGGTTAAGAATTCCAAACATGTGCCAAACTTGTTCTAAAATTAATGTGTAACAAGGCCCTAACCTTTTTCCAAATCGTTAGGCCCATGTATGTTGGTTTAACAAGGTATCAGTTGCAATAAGTGGGTTGTAGAGGCAAGGGAGAGACAAGGTGGTTTTTGCAAGATTGCCTGCAAATTTTGAAGCCCACTGTGTGTAGCATTAAACATCTGTCTGAGGTACTGCTGTTATTTTCCCAAACTTAAAAATAGGAAACAACTACAGTATTTGGTAATTGTTGGTGAATGTTGACTTACTAGTGACAACCACTGAAAGTGAATTTGACAGGATGGCTGAAGAGAGTAATCTATTAATGTAACTTTCAGATGGATTTGCTAAGGTTATGCTAGAAACTTTACTTGCAGCTATTAAACCAGTAGAGCAGAAAATGGACCAGAAATAGTAAAAAACTGAATGCAGCAAAGGAACGGATTAAAACTGTACAGCAGCTGTCTCAGGGCTCCCATGATAAGGTGAATGAACTAAAAAGAGCTCATTTGGGGGTTGTAATGTAAGAGAATGGGTTTTTTTTGCAGGCAGAAATGAGATCATTTGGAAAATGTGGTCAAAAAGTATAACTCTTAGGGCTTTTGCACTTCTTGACTGTGTCCGCACGTGGTGTGGACATTTGGTTCCCTGAAGACAAGTAGCAGCAGCTCACCTTGTGCCACCACTACTTGTCCTTGGGGAACGCCTGTGCCACATGCAGTTTGGCACATGGCAAGTTACGCTGGGTGGGGTAGGGAAGGCTTGGGCCAACACTGTGCTGGCCCCAGCAGCCTTATCTGAGGGCCTCTCAGAGCTGCAGCAGTGGTGATTCTGCTATGCAGAGCCTGGCTAGCAGCCGCAGTGCAGCTTTGGGTGGCCCAGCTCTGGTTTTGAGTAGCATGCACTGCTCCGCTTTTTTTGTGGGTTTGTTTTATCCCTGGGTATCCAGGGGACAAAAAAATGGTGGGGAAAAAAAGCAGAGCAGTGCACACATGGGTAGTACTCCCTTGTAGCATGGAGAATAACTGAATGTGCAGTATGTGGCACTGTAGATGTGTTTGCAGTGCCACATACCACATTGCCCTTGTGACACCGAAGAGGGAAGAAGGTGAACTAAAATAATATGTTACTGGGTGCATGTACACATGTAATTAATGCAAAGCAATAAATTCTATAGCAGTTTGAGCTGGCAAAAACTGCTCCTGGGAGCAGTATCTACACATATTCCTGGGATAGCAGTACTTTGAGCCAGGGTGCAGCATGCCTGGGCTGCAAAGGGTATGGGGGGTCAGGCCCTGGCTCTGGGTGGTGGCCTTGGGCAGCAGAGGAGCTGGCTGGGGCACAAAGATGTTGAAAGTGCAGAGCTGTATAGCTAGGAGGCAGGCAGGAGTCTGGCCCCAGCTGGCTGGGCTGATTGAGTGCAATTTATGCCTGCAGTCAGTATCTACAAGTGTGCCTAATTGCAGTAAATCACCCCGGCATAATATAATAATAATATAATCTTACTGCAGCATTAATTCGTTTACTGAGGCCTAATTTAGTCACACATGTAGAGAGTGATGCTTACTCCACAGCTAATTAGTCTACTCTGTAGTTAAGTGCATGTGTAGACACAGCCACTAACTAGATTTGATGTTAACACAGATTCAGTAGGAGATACTTTTGAATCTCCTAAAAGGCTTATTTTCCAGTAGATGCAACTCATCTAAGGTAAGGAAGAAAACAGAAAATAATTCAATAGAAAAAAGGACGAGACAGAGAAAGAGAACAAAACTGGCAGGTGAATGGAAAGACATTAATCTTCCAGGAAAAGAACATGTTTAATTCTCCAATTTCAATTTTGTAACTCAGTAGGCATGTATACACGAGACGCTTACTGCTCGGTAGCCTAATAAGACTCTGCAGTAGTGTGCTGGTCAAAAATTGTGCTAATATGCTACTATGCAGTGTTATGAGGCTACTGCGCAGTAAGCATCACAAAAACCTGCATGTCACAGCTACTGCTCAGTAAATGTAGTTACTGCTCATTCAGTTAGTACTTCATTACGGAAGTACTAAACTAAATGCACAGTAACTATGATGCATTAATGGACATGTAGATGTGCTCAGTTAAAAACACACATTTTCTTTCCTGAAACAGCACACAGGCATCTCTGTGTCATTAAGCACTTACTCTCCCCAGAAAATCTATACTAGCAAATAAAATTTGTTGAGGTTTGATTTATATAGTAGTTATCAGTCTCTTTTCATATGTTCATTAGTTTATAAAAGATAGACAGATACATAACTGTTGCCTAGACAGACTGTATTCTAACAACCAAATTCTTTGGTTTAAAAGTGTGAACAGTTTCACTGAAGTCAATGAGACTAGTCATGTGGTTAAAGTTAAGCATCTGAATTTGTGCTATGTAGGTGCCTAAATTGCAGGTTGGTTCCAATGCATAAAATGCAAGATGAAAATTCCTACACCGAAAAATTCCCACACCACACAGATATCTTTTTGGGAGGCATTATGTATAATAATCTGTTGAAGAGATCTGAAATTTTAAAGCCAAAAGATACCAGTAGGATCATGTTTTCTGACTCCACAGAAGACCACAGGGTTTCCCTGAAGTAATTCCTGCTTCAAGTCCAAAAGCTGCAGTTCAATGAGAACAGAGCTTTTAGGAAATTATCCAGCCCTGATTTAAAGATTTCCATTGCTCGAGTATCAATAGAAACTTTGGTTAATTACCTTTACTGAAAAAAATATAGCACTTTACTTCTAATATGAATTTCACTAGTTTTAACTTGTAGGTATTGAATCTTGTTATAACTCCATCTGCTAAAATGAAGAGCCCTCTATTCTCTGTTCCCAGGCAAGTTTTTATTATCAAGGTTCTCATAATCAAATAACTACTTAACATTCTCTTTGATAAGCTAACTACATTTTTCTCCTGAAGTCTTTCATTATAAAACACATTTTCCCTCTTTCTTTTAATGTTTCCCTGAACTCTTTCTAATTCTTCATCATCGTTTGCAAATGTGGACACCCGTACTGGACCCCGTGTTTCAATAGTAATTGTACCAGTGCTACATGCAGAGGAACCTCCCTCTTGCTTCCTGACATTCCATACATGCACCAAGGATCACAGTTTTGGCCATAGCCTTATGTAGGATTTCATATTCAGCTAATTATTCATCACCATCTCCAATTCTTTTTCAGCACCAGTGGTTCCAGGATACAGTTGCCATCCTCTAAGTATAGCCTTTGTTCCTAGATGAATATAACTAGGCATTTGACTGTAGTAAAATGAATATGGTTTGACTAGACACAGCTAACCAAGTGATCTTTACCATTTAGCAGTCCTCTAATTCTTGTGTTATTTACAATCCTGATGGACATGGTTTTTATGTTTTTATTAAAACCTTTGATAAAAGTATTAAAATAGCATAGCCAAGAACTCAATACATGCTGGATTCTACTGGAAACATACCTTCTTTATGATGACCTCTCCTTTACAGTTGCATTCTCAGACCTGTTTTTCAGCCAATTAAATCAATTTAATTTGTGCTTTTTTATCTGTATCATTCTGGGCACTTAATGAAGATAACATGTAGCACTAAGTCAAATGCCTTACAGGAGTCTAAATATAATACATCAGCTCTATTACCTTTTATCAACCAATCTGTAAACTCATAAAAATTATATTAAGCTGGTTTGACAAGATCTATTTTCCATAAACACATGTTGATTGGCATGAATTAATTGCCCTCCTTTATTTGATTAATCAAGCTCTGTCTCAGCTGTTATATAATTTTGCCCAAGATCAATGTCAGGCTAACAGACCTATAATTATATGGGTCATCTTGTTTACTTCTTGCAAATATTGGCACATTATTCACTTTTTTCCAGTTGTCTGGAACCACCAGCATTCCACAGCTTATAAAAAAATAGGTCTAAGGAAATCCCATCCATGTAACCCCTGCAACCTCTTTCCCCTATCTCCCTCCCCTATGCAGCCTCTGCTCCCCAACATTCCCCTTTCCCTCCTTGACCTTACCCTCACTCTGCCTCAGCAGGCTCCATCCATCCTGCAGGCTGTGACACTGAGCTCAGCCCCAGCCTGGCCCTGTAGCAGTGGCATTGGCTATGGGGCTGGCCTGGGGTTGTGCTCAGTGCCCCAGGATAGCCTTACAGATGAAGAGCAAGTATAACAGGGGGAACAGGGAACAGAAGCTGGGGGGGGGGGGGAGAGCAGAGAGGCCTGGAGGGGAGGAGCAGAAAGGGAATCAGAGTGGGGAGGGGTCCAAGGCTGAAAGGGAGCTGTGCAAGGGCAGGCAGCTGGTGGGGGCAAACTGCTTGACCTCTCCACACCACCTGCTGCCCATCTGAAGCAGTGGGGGGTATGAATTAAAGATGACTCTCCAATAATTAGATTCTATACATGGAAAATTATAACAAATACATACATTTTCCATGTATGGAATCTAATTATTTGGTGGTCATCATCTATTCAGGGTCATCTTAAATTTGATTAAATATGATCATATATTTTTTGCTTTAATTCTGCATTTTTTGGTTTTAAATATTCTTTTAAAATGTAAATCTTGAACAGTCTCTCAGAAAATTCATTGCTTAAGATGGATGCTATTTTTTATTAAACATATGAAGTCTATTAAATATAAATATATACTAAGAAGGAGAATTTCACCTAATAGGATTTTCCCTGCTGATGTGGACATCAAGAAGTGATAAGAACATGTATTGAAATAATGATATTGGTAGATATGATGTCATGGAATACAGAATAAATAGTGCTATTGCAAATAATACCTGCATTTAGGGCATGATTTTTGAAAAGTACTCAACATTGACTTAACTTTAGTCCTAGTGGGCAATTTACATTAGCGCGGAGGCTGCTCCAGGTCACTTTTGTCTCCCTGCAGTACAATGTGGGAATTGTGAAGGGAAGATGTTCTGCTCCTTGCTCAGCTGAAGCAGCAAAATCCAATGAGCAACATACTGGGTGTGTCTATATGTGAGCTTTAATGCACATTAGCCAGTTTTAATGCACATTAAAGCATCACAAAAAGTGCTTTTTCGCTAGCATGCATTAAAATGCACATTTTTCTAGTGCTTCACAGTGGAGGGTGCCTGTACATGAGCAGGGGGGCTACTCTGATGTGTTGTAATTACAGCACGTCAGAGTAGACTTGATTTATTTGGTCTGCTGGAGCATGGCAATTTACCATGCTCCAGCAGCCTCTTGCATCTCATGTATTAGTGTCCCCCCACTTAAAATGGTGGCAGAGGCACTAGAACTAAAGCTTACCAAATGAGCACCCCACTACCACCATTTTTAAGCATGGGGACACTAATACACAAGATGCAGCAATGCTTTAATTAGAATGGCTCTTAGAGTCACATTAAATCAAGGTGCCACTGCCACCCACCCCCCTCCCACCCCACCTCTGGAGCACATGTAAAAGTGCCTACTGACTTCAACAGGAGCAGAATTAAGCTATGTTCTTTTGAAAATCCCACACTATGAAAAACATGCAAAATTAGGACCAAAATTTCTGCTATGAATTACTCTTGGCTGCAGCATAACGGCCAGGAGGGAGGAATAGAATGAATAACAGAGTTGGATTCTCCTGGATTGTGTTTGTTTCATGCTTGTTCTAACCCTGACAGAGGCTGCATTAGGCTTCATCATCTAGTAATGGTCTCCAAGAGGCTGTCTGGCAGCTAGAAGTAGCACAGTGTCCTTTAAATACAGATCCAAAGCATTCCTCTTAGTCATCCAAACAAGTGACTGTAGGAACAAGCCATAAGAGAAACATATGCCAGTTCTAAACCCACTGTGAAGATGCAGTTCTTTTCTTTTCCATATGACAGAAAATAGAGGCACAAAGAAGAAAACATCTACCAAGCACAGGAGCAATATGTGTTATAATTCTGTAGTACCAATATATCTAAGTGATTAAGTTCAATATAACTGAGAGATTTTCTTAGTTTTATTTATCAAAATGTACAATGATATATATTACAGATAGTACAAAAGTTAAGAACTTTTGGTCATGGTTTGGTTTTTAACCTAAAATAGTCCACTGCCTGACAAAATGAACAATCAGCTTAATATAACGAGCCTCTATTCCTAATATTTTAATACAAAACAGTGACAGACTATAGTGGAAATGCTATAATGACATGATGCCTTGGAAGAACCCAATGACTAACATGATAGCACCTTGATTCTCAGCCTTGTGAACTTGGTTCCAGTTTCAGTCTCAGTACTATTCAAGCAACAAAGCATTACATAGGATGAAATAAACTACTACTACTACAATACACATTATTGTATTATGGTACTGATTTTTACAGCAATATCATCTGACAAACTAGAGATTATTCCAAGAGGTCTAGCAATTACATATATGGACCACGGACAAACAAGCTGACATTTTATTATGAGATGCTATGAAAGACTCCATTAAGTATTCAGGTATAAAATGCTTTTCAAATGCATGTCCAATATAAAAGCATTGTTCTTTCTTCTATTTGGATAAGATGATGAGGACTGCATGACTGACTGGCAGAACTTTGTATCTGCAGGCTTATTCAAGCATAAAATTGTTGTCAGGGCAATCCCAGTCAGAAGCAGCTGGGTCCACAGAAGACACATGGTATTCATATGACAAAACTCTCAGATGCAGCATATGTAGATGCAATCACAAGTAATTTTACTACACATTAATGATCAATTGATGTGCACATAAATTATTATAAGTTTTATATCACCATTTGACTATACCCAGGAAAAAATTAAAAACCCCTAGTCCTACACAAAGAACAAAAGAGAATCTGCTGTATCCCAAATGACCATTAAGCTAAAATTAAAAATTGTTACAACAGTCTGCAGAATGCTGATAACAGTTTATGCTGCAATTAACTATGGGTGGCCTGAAGTATGGAAAAGTAAAAATGCAGGTGATTTAAAGTGAAGGATGCTGGATCTTGACTAGCTGTAATACTGATTTTTCCAAAGGGTATGATCAAGAGGAGAGATAAATGTGCATCTCTAACTTATAATTCCCAGACAAATGATAAGAGTATCCATGAAATAAACTGTCATTTACTCTGTCAATGCAAACCTATATTTAAAGATTTCCCCTTAAAAACAAAATAACAGGAAAATAGATGCAGTGGGATTCCTAAAATTGCCTAGTGGGCTAAGATGCCCAATTCCCATCAACTATAATTACCCAGTGACACTGAGAACTTTTGGATAACTTTGAAATACCCACCCATTGCATATACATTAACAAGCAATTAGAAAGGACTCACAATCTGGCTTTGCCCATGTAAAATATCTCAACCAATATGAAACAAATGCCTGCAAAAATTCAGAATTCAGGTCATCGGTTGAATTGTCATCTGCACCAACACACAAACTTGTGAAGGGAGAGCAACTTGTATGAAGACCAATAGTCTGTACAACCTGGACACAGCAAACAGCCTGTTATGCTGCCATGCTTTGAATGATACTGATATAAAATGAAGAAATTGCATGTTAAAAATAAAACTACACTTTGATTATGTCTACACTGCTCAATTCAGTACCAAAGATATCTAAGCCAAATCATTTAGGAGTGGTTCGGGTACTGAAGTCAGTTTGGCCATATCAGAGCCACATTAGAGTCAGCGGCCATGTCCAGACATGCATGGATGGTTTGTTCCTTGGGGACAACTAGCAGCTGTGCACCTTGTGCTGCCACTAGATGTCCCTGGGAAATGCCTGCACCACACGTGCTCTGGTGCATTGCAAGTTACCCTGGATGGAATAGGAGAGGTTGGGGCCAGCACTGGGATGTCTCCAGCACCCTTACCTGGGGCCCTAGGAGCCTCCTGGGGCTGAAGCAGCAGCAATCCTGCTATGCAGAACATGGCCAGCAGTGTAGTGCAGTTCCATCTGGCCAGGCTCTGGCTTTGGGTGGCGCACACTGCTGCCATGTGCACCACTCTGCCTTTTTTCCTGCCATTTTTTTGGACCCCTGGAAATCCAGGGGTCCAAAAATACCCTCCACGCTACTCTCTGGCAGTGCAGAGAACAACTGAATGTGCGTTATGTCATGCCACAGACTTGCCTGCGGAGCCACATACCACATGGCCACACTTATCTGGACATGGTCAGTATAAACATACCCCTTTGCCCATACTTATAGACTCTTTTTTAAAAGTGTATACAGGATATACTTGAGTACATCTGCATGACACTGCATTGCACAGCATCTTTTCAGATAAAAATTCTTAAAATAAATCCATTTACAGCTTTATTCATCATGTAAAATATATTGGCACAATGGATGTTTCAGTCATACAATAAGCTATTCCGAATCTCCTAATAGATTTTAATTAGCATAAAGTATTATTTTGAATTGTAAATATATTAAATATATAATACAAATATTAGCATTGTTAGAAGTTCAGTTTTCAATGGGATTACATAAAAGGATGTTAACGCTGCATAAATGCTAACAAACAGAGGTGCCATTTGTAACTAAATAGGTGCATGGTGTAATACAAATGTTAATATGCTTACTTTGTATGTTTCTTCACTGTTTCTTATAACAGGAAAAACAAATATAGCAGATCTTTGAATGGTAGATCATTATAGAGTTCAATATAAATAAATATTTGAAGGGTCAAATAAAGAGCCCAGTACTAATTGTAGCAACAATACTAAGAATCCAATAAGACATACAAACTTTCATAAACTATAAAAGCCGTACACTACTGATGTAAGTGAAAGGCAGAGAGTTGCAGTACAAAGAAAACAGAGAAGGAGACAAAATGAGAGCAGAAATAAGAAGAAAATGAGTTTAATTTTTTTAATGGAATCCCAGGTTTCAGGCCACATTCTGGCGATGAATCAGGAGCCACACAAGTGCAGCTATGTATATTTATCTGAAAATAAATATGGATTTGATTATTTGAAGTCATAATATAAATGTATTATGCAAACAGAATTGCCCTGCAGGACCTAGGGGAAAAAAGAAGTCAGGTGCTCCTGCAAAGAAAGAAGGGCAACTATCACTACAACAAAAAATATATGCATACGTAAAAACATCAATATGAAAATATCTAATTAAATTTCAAAACAAACCCTCTGTCATGGTGGGTATCAATGTTTTTTACATTTTCATTCGATGCACGTTCACATGATCAAGTTTCTCTCATGCAAGCATTTGTAGGCAAGTAAATTTTAAGCTTCCCTATTTTCCAAGCATGCAACTCACATTTGGAGCAGTATATTTAAATGGAAAATTAGATGCTAGTTAATAGCAAAAAGAAACATTGTCAAGCTTCGTACCAGAGCCCTGAAGGAGAGGCAATGAAATCAGACAGACCTATAGACTTCGCAGGGTAAACTCTAACCTGCTAAATACTTTGAGTGATTATGATGAGAAAAAATTACTAATTAACTAATCGATATATTTCTACTAGCCTAATTTTACTAGGAATATTGCCTTAAACTGTGCCTATGTGTCTTATAAGAAAGGAGACTTATCAATCTCAGCAATCCTATAATCTAGTACATCTCTTGATAGTTTCACTTAAATGGTTCTTTCTCTCTCAGAAATTAAAGGCCATCCATTCTTGCCAAAAGAGTTAATCTAATAAGGTATCTGAAACAGTACCATCAGATTTATGGCCACTCATTGCTAGGCAACAGAAGTCACATTTTCAATTTCCTCCAGTATCAAATATACAAAGTACAGTCCATGGTTCAGTTAACTAACTAAGCAAGCAAAATTTGTCAAGGAAATTTGAATAAAAATAAATCCAAGGAAATTGTAGTTTGGTCACTGATATTCAATGAACAGCTTGTTCAGCTCTGATAGTTTCTTAATTGTTGGCAGTTTCTTCTTTATATATTGTGTAAATCAGTATAGACAATCTGGAAAACATGAATAAACATACGTTTGGAGCCTTTTAAAAGGGGAATGTTTAAAAAAGGCAGCAGCTGTTATGTTATAATTGATACATGCAGACAAGCTAAGAATGATACAAATGTAGCTAAAGTACTACAACTTTAACCTTGGATGAAGCAGTGTTAAATCTGAAGCAATTTTGCTACATCCATGGGTGGATCCAGAATTTTGAAAAGGGGGGTGAAGAATGTGTGACACATCATAAAACATAACATGACACTTTTATTTTTTCTAGTTAAAGAGAAAATAGATGCTTCATTAATATGCTAGGGGCTAGTGTTATCTTATTTACTAGGGCTGTGCGAAGCTTTGGGTACTGACTCAATTTGGAGGAGATTCTCTGGTGGCCAATTCTCCGGCGGCTGAATCTCCGAATTTGAATCAAATCGGGAGATGAATAAAATGGTCTGAATTGATTTGAAGGTCTCCAAATCAATTTGGAAAAGGTTTGGAGAGCTTTGGAGAGATTTGGAGATTTGGGCAGTCCCCACCTGCCACCGCAGGGAGCTGGACTCCATGCCGGTAAGTAGGAAGTGGGGTGGGGGACCAAAGGAGGGGGGAAAGGGATCTTGGGGGGGGACCCACACCAGACCCCATCCCCTGTCTGCTACCCCAGCCCCCCTGAGCATCGCCTGAGCCCCGTCTGCTGTTGGGGCTACCCTGCCTGGCCCCAGCTCCCAGCTCTTTAAAAAAAGAAAATCTCCACTCACCAGCTGCCCCTCACTGCCCTGTGCTGTGTGGGGAGCTCTGTCATGAGCCACAATCCCCCACCCATTCTTCCAGGTCTGACAATGGCTGTCCCACCCAGCCTCGGTGTCCTGGCCCTTTAAAAAAATAAAAGCCCTGCATTCACCACCTGCTTCAGTGGCCATCGAGGCTTCTGGGGTCTCATGGCAGAGCCCTCCCCTCCCCGCAGCACAGAATAGTGGCAGGGGTGGCCTCCCCAGTCTGTCAGGAGCTAGTGAGTGCAAGGCTTTTCTTTCTTTCTTTCTTTCTTTGTCCCTGCTGGCAGAACTGTAAATACTGTAAATAGTCCTTATGTTCGTTGTGTTGGTTGTTTTTTTTTTTGTCTAGAGTGTACGGGCAGGGCTTGAGGGCCAAGAGCCCAGGCCTTGTCCATGAGGCCCAGAGCTTCGGGCATCCTTGTACATGCTTTTGACTGGCTCCGAGTCATCACCCTCCGGGGAATAAAGGTCTCTTAAAAGTCAAAAGTCTTTCTTTCTTTCTTTCTTTCAAGATGGCTGCCGACAGCTGAAGCCCTTCTAAGCTCCTCCAGCTCAGGTGCCTTCAGCTCGTTGCCTCGCACTCCCTGCCCCCCTTTTCCTGTCCCCCCCCAAAAAAAACCCTTGCCTCTCCCCACCCTGTCCCTGGGGACCCCCTCCCTGCCCCTTCCCCCCACTTTCTGAGCCTTTTTCCCCTGGGCTCTGGCAGCCTCGTTTGCCTCTGCCCCTCCCCCACCCCCGCCTGAGTTGTCCCTTTGATTTCTGCTGCCTCCCTCCCCCAGGGCCCCTTCCCTTGGTCCCTGCCATCTGCCCCTGCCTTGGGGCTTGCCCTGAGCCCCTGCAGGGTTGCTCTGCCCCCCCTCAGGCCGATTTTGGGGCGTTTTCAGCCCCCTCCCAGTCCCAGTCCCCCAGCCTCAGCCTGAGGCTTTTTTTTTTTTTTTTTTTTTTTTTTTTTTTTTTTTCCTGCACTTGGCAGTTTAACCCTGTCCTGGCGAGGAATGGCGGCTCCTACGCCTGGCAGCTGGCATGAGGATGTCTCTCAGGACCTCCCACTGTCTCATGGCCTGAGGGTTCATGCCCCTCTCCATGTGGGGCTCGAGGCTTGCGTGGAGGCTCTGGCCGCCCTCCTGGGATGGCGTACCATCCGCTACGCGGGGCGCGTGAACACGGTCCCGATGATCTATTTGAGCAAGCCCGCCTTGGTTGACAGGGTGTGTGCGGAGGGCCTGGACATTGCGGGCGTCCACTACCCTATCACGCCCCTAGAGACTCAGGCAGTGAGGGTGGTGATTTCCAACGTCCCACCGCACATTTCCAATCGGGAGCTGGCCAGGGGACTCGAGGCCTATGGGGTTCCTGCGAGTCCTTTTCGCCGCCTGCCGATGGGAAACAAGAACCCTCAGGGCAAGCACGTCCTGTCCTTTCGGAGGCAGGTCTTCATGCTCCTCAAGGAGGGCCCCCAGTCGCTGCCTCGCTCCCTGAGCCTCACGCTCGAGGGGCGGCGGTTTATTATCTATCTGTCTGTGGGAGAGACCACGTGCTTCAAGTGCGGGGGCTCCTCCCACCTGGCCGCGCAGTGCCCTCGGGGCAAGGCAGCCGGACCATCGCCGCCTGCGGCAGCGCCGAAAGACGGCGCGTCGACCTCTGGGGCACGCGACAGGCCCAGGGAGGCTGGGAGCTCTTCCTCCCGACCTCCTTCCCCCTCCGTTCCATCTCAGGGGACCGGGGTCTCCAGCGGGAAGCCATCGTCCAGCCAAGGGGCTGGTGCTACTACCGTGGCCCCACCGCCCCCTCCCCCGTCTGTGGCGCCCCCTGCCCTCGGTGCGGCAGCCCCACCGGGTGGAGAGGCGGACGCCTCCCCTTGCCCCCTGCCTGCCCCGGCCGAAGTGGCTGGGGTGGCCGGGGACTGCGGTGCTGGAGCCTCATCGGATGATGGGGCTCGGGCATCCTCCCTACCACCCGAAAAAGAGAGGGAGATGAGGGGGGCCTCTCAGGACACCCCATCCCTGACAGACCCCTCCTCGGCCAGTGCCGAGGACCCCCCCACTACAGAGCCGGACCCCGTTCCGGCTGCCACACCACCCGCCCCGTCGGATGTAGCCACCGACGAGGCAGACTTAGCGGGTGGGGGGGAGGGGCCTTCAGGGGTCCCCCTCCCCTCGCCTGTCCCCCAGCCTCCGGAGTCAGGCGGCAGCAGGGATAGTGGCGAATGTCTCTCTTCCGGTGGCCTGGCCCCGGGGGTGGCGGGAGAGCCCGCTGCCCCTTTGGTCACGCCCCAGCCTACCGGAGCAGATGGGGACGTTAGCGAGATGGAGATCCAGCTCTCGGAGTCTCGCAAGAGACGTCGTGAGCGGGATGGCCCCTCCCCCCCCAAGAAGACAGGGAATGTCCTCGCGGAGCCCGTCCTCGACTCGGACGACGAGAGGCGGCTGATGTGCCTGGACATCGAGGGGGTCGACGCTGCAGTTGCGGGCGAGCTCCCGCCGGGGGTGCGGCCTCGCCGCTCTTCCGTAGGCAACATCCACCCCAAGCTGGCGGAGCCCCCCTGGGTCTCTCCTGACTATGGGGGACTCCTGTCCTTGCTGAAGCTAACCAAGGGGCAGAAAAATGTAGCGGGGCACATCACCCAGTGGTGTGCGGACCCCAAAGTGTTTGTCAAGGCTGCCAGGGCGGCAGTCAAGCTCATGAAGCAAGATCGGGGCACACGTCAGATGGCCTACCGTCTGGACAAGCTTGCCCAGAGGGTGAGAGTGGAGTGGGGCCTGGGCGGGTCCCTCGACTAGAGTAGGGCACAGTAGGCCTTCCCTGACCTGTCTGTATTGCCTTGCTCTGCTCTTGGGTGCTCGCTCTTCCACCCGCACTCTGCTTTGCTCCTCCTCTCCCACACCCACCCCCATGGCAGCCACAACCATTGGCACCTTCAACGTCAACGGCTGTCGAGACGCGGTGAAGCGCGAGGCCGTCCTGGAGCTCCTGCGACAGAAGAGGCTGGCCATCGCCTTCCTACAAGAGACCCACTCTGACAGGTTCAACCAGGCGGCCTGGCGGGCTGCCTGGCGAGGACAGGTGTTCCTGAGCCACGGCACCAGCCTCCGCGCGGGGGTCGCGACACTCTTATCGCCGCAGCTGCAGCTTGACGCGGCGGTGCCGCGGGAGGTCGTCCCCGGCCGCCTGCTGACCGTCCGCGTCACCCTCGCGCAACACCGTCTGCTGCTCGTCAACATCTACGCGCCCTCCGATGGCCAGGAGAGGGTCGCTTTCTTTGAGAGCTTGGCTGCCCTCCTGCGCGACGCTAGCGAGGATGATGACCTGCTCCTCCTCGGGGGCGATTTCAATTGCACCACTGCCCCGCGCCTCGACCGCACAGGGCCTGAGCCCCACCTGCCCTCCGCTCGCAAGCTGCAAGCTGCCCTGGAGGGGGCAGACCTCGTGGACGTCTGGCGAGCCCTGCATCCCGATGCGCGCCAGTACACCTGGGCCAAGACGAGCGCCGGCGGTCTCACCATGGCTCGCCTCGACCGCCTTTATATCACCAGGCACCACCTGCCACTCCTGCGCAGCAGCCGCATCGCTCCCTCGGGTCTATCAGATCATGGCCTGGCCTTCAGCGAACTGAGCCTGCCGGGGAGAGCCTGTGCACGGGCACCGTATTGGTGTTTGAACATTAGTCTGCTCCAGGACTCTTATTTCCGGGACTGCTTTGCCCACTTTTGGCGGAGGTGGGAGGCTGCGAGACCGAGCCACTCCTCCTGGAAGCTGTGGTGGGACGTGGGCAAGGTCCAGACCCGAGCCTTCTGCCAGCAGTACACCCAGCTGGCCGCGAACGAGACGCGCCGCCGTATCCGGGAGTTGGAGGAGGACGTGGCGGAGCTCGAGGCTGCTCTGCTGGCCGCCGGCAGCGACGCGGCACTGAGCGAGAGCCTCCGGCTCCGCAGGAAATGCCTGCGCGACTTGGCGGAGAGCGCGGCCCGCGGCGCGAGGATCCGCGCCCGCTGCCAGGAGCTGGTGGAAACCGACGCCCCGACCCGCTTCTTTTTCGACCTGGAGCGGCGGCGGGCAGCGAGCAAAGTCTTGGACCATCTCAAGACTCCCGAGGGCCGGGTCATTACAGAGCCGGGCGAAGTCCGCGAACGTGCCGTCGCCTTCTATCGCGACCTGTTCGCGGCCGAGCCGTCGTGCCCCGAGGCCACGCGGGAACTCCACGAGGGCCTACCGCGTCTTGATGCCCTGGAGGCCGGCGAGCTGGAGCGGGACTTGTCCCTGGAAGAGCTGGCGGCCGCCACGGCCGGCCTCGCCTCCGGCAAAGCCCCGGGCCTCGACGGGCTGCCTGCCGAGTTCTACAAGACCTTCTGGCCTCTCCTCAGCCCCAGCCTCCTGCGCGTTTTCCAGGAGAGCCTCGCCGACAAGGTCTTGCCGATCAGCTGCCGCCGAGCGGTGCTGACCCTGCTGCCCAAGAAGGGAGACCTGGGCTACATGAAGAACTGGCGGCCGGTCTCCCTGCTGTGCACGGACTACAAGATTCTGGCCAAAGCGCTGGCCACCCGCCTCCGCGCGGTCATGGCCTCTCTCACCGGGCCCGAGCAGAGCTATTGCGTGCCGGGCAGGACCATACAAGACAACCTGTTCCTGCTGCGGGACCTGCTCACGGCCAGCGAGCTCTTTGGCCTCGACGTCGGCCTCCTCTCTCTCGACCAGGAGAAGGCCTTTGACCGCGTGGGCCACGCCTACCTCTTCCGCACGCTGGAGGCCTTTGGCTTTGGGCCCCTCTTCACCGGGGCCCTCCGGGTCTTGTACCGGGACATTTCCAGCCTGCTCAAGGTGAACGGGGTGCTTTGCGCTCCGTTCCCCGCGCGCAGGGGCATTCGCCAGGGCTGTCCGCTGTCGGGCATGCTCTACGCCCTGGCCATCGAGCCGCTGTTACACGCGCTGCGCCGCCGCCTGAGTGGGGTGGCCCTGCCATCGGCCACGGGCCCGTCCGCTGGCCCTCGTCCCCGGCTGTCGGCCTATGCGGACGACGTCACCGTCTTCCTCGCCACCCGGGAAGACGTGCGGGCTCTGGCAGATTGCCAGCGGGCCTACGAGCGCGCCTCCTCCGCCCGCATCAACTGGGGCAAGAGTGACACTCTGCTGCTTGGCGCATGGACTGGCAGGCCTCCGCCGGACTTGCCGGGGGGCCTCGCCTGGCGCCGCGAGGGCCTCAAGGTCTTGGGCGTGTTCCTGGGGCCGACGACCTTCATGGCGCGCAACTGGGACGGGCTCGAGGAGGGAGTGGAGGCCCGCCTGCAGCGGTGGCGCTGGCGCCTGCCCAGCCTTTCCTACCGGGGGCGCGTCCTCGTCATCAATAACCTGGCGGCGGCCACCCTGTGGCACCGCTGCGCGGTGCTGGACCCTCCGCCGGAGCTACTGGAGCGACTGCAGCGGCTCCTGGTCGATTTCCTGTGGGACGGACGCCACTGGCTCCCACGAGCTGCCCTCTACCTGCCCACCGGCGAGGGGGGCCAGGGCCTGATCGATCTGGCCAGCAGGGTGGCCGCCTATCGGCTGCAGGCCCTCCAGCGGCTCCTGTACACCGAAGGCCACCTCCCGTGGCGACAGCTGGCGTGCCGATTCCTGCGGCGAGTGGGGGGCCTCGGCTTTGACCGGGAGCTGTTTCAACTGGACCTCACCTTCCTGAACGGGGCGGTCCTTCCCCCGTTCTACCGCAGCGTGGTGCGGGCCTGGCGGGCGGCCTTCCATCTCTGTCCCCAGGCCAGGCACCTGCGGTTCCCGCAGCTCCTTCGAGAGCCCTTGGTCCACAACCCGGCCCTGCACCGTGTCGTGCCGAGCCTGGCCTCCGCCAGCCTCACGGCAGCTCTCGTCGAGGCGCGCTCCACCCGCCTGGAGCACCTCCTGGACCCCGCTCGGTCGGACTGGCTGTCACCCGAGGCCCTGGCTGCCCGGCTGGCCATGCGCTCCGTCCGCACCGCGGGGCGGCTTCTGCGGGCCGTTAGGGCCGCCCTCCCGACGGAGGCAGCGACCGCCCTGGAAGCCCATCTCCAGACTCGCCGGCCCCTCCCCGCCGCAGACGCCGCAGAAGACGCCTTCCCACCGCTACCCGTCATCCCAGCGGTACCCGGCGAGCTGGCCGAGCGGCCCAACACGCTGCTCAGGCTCCCGGTGCCCCCCAGCAGCAATACGGGCTGCCCTTTTGGCACCCTGCCCCGCAAGGGCCTCTACATGTGGGTGGTGCGCACCCGGCACGCCCAGGTGCTCGCCGGCCGCCCGGACACCGCGTGGCGGCGGCGCCTGGCGCGGCCCGGGACCCCGGCGTGGCGCACGCTGTATAAGGCGCCCATCGCCAAGAAGACCGGCGACCTGCAGTGGCGGCTCGTGCACGGCATCCTGGCCACCGGCTCCTTTGTGCGTCACTTGGACCCAGCGGCCTCGGCGGCCTGCCCCTTCTGCCCGGGGGTGCTGGACGAGGACATTTTCCACGCCTTCCTCGACTGCCCCCGGCTGCAGCCTCTCTTTGCCGCCCTGGGCGCACTGCTTCGGGTACTGGGCCGAGACTTCTCCGAAGACGCCTACGTCCACTCCTTTCCATACCGGGCGGCCGAGCGGGCCACGGTCAGCCTGGCCAACTTCCTGCTGGGCCAGGCCAAGATGGCCACCCTGAAGAGCCGGCGAAACCAGCTCAGCGGCACCGGGATGGTCGACGCCCTGCAGCTCTTCCGCCTGCTGGTGCGGGCCCGCCTCTCGCTCGAGTTTGAGCACGCTGTCCTCCGGCGGACGGTGCCCGCCTTTGAGGAGCGCTGGGCCCTCGAGGGGGTGCTGTGCCGGGTCGAGGCGGGACGCCTGATCCTCGTTCTGTGATGCCACCGGCTGCTCAAGCCGCAGAGACGCGTCGAGCGGGCCGAGGCCCTGGACTTTTGCTCGTGCGGGTCGACCCCGGAGGCCTCCATGGGTGTCCCTGCTGGCAGAACTGTAAATACTGTAAATAGTCGTTAAGTTTCGTTGTGTTGGTTGGTTTTTTTTGTTTTGTCTAGCGTGTACGGGCAGGCCTTGCAGGCCACGAGCCCAGGCCTTGTCCATGAGGCCCAGAGCTTCGGGCATCCTTGTACATGCTTTTGACTGGCTCCGAGTCATCACCCTCCGGGGAATAAAGGTCTCTTAAAAGTCAAAAAGTCTTTCTTTCTTTCTTTCTTTCTTTCTTTCTTTCTTTCTTTCTTTCTTTCTTTCTTTCTTTCTTTCTTTCTTTCTTTCTTTCTTTCTTTCTTTCTTTCTTTTAAGAGCCAGGGTGCTGGTGCCAAGTGGGTAGCCATTGAAGGGGCTAGCATAGAGGATGGGGGGGTGGGGCCTGTTTGATTTGGAGATTCAGCTGATTCAGCAGTGGCCAAATCTTCGAATCAGATTTGGCCAAATCGATTCAGGACAGTGATTGAAATCACCAAACTGAATCACTGTCTCCCAAATTGGCCAAATCCAAATCGAAAGAGAATACTAGCTGCTTCACACAGGCCTATTATTCTAATATTATAAAAGCATAAGTCTGTCGGTCTGTCTGTCTGTAACACTTTATTTGTGTTCTGATTGGCTGACAAACAGCCAATCAGAGTGCAAACAAGCATTCGAACAGCAGCTGGTGGTGGTGGAGCACTGCCATGATGCACGATGGCAGGGACATAGGGGATGGGGGTGGCAACTGAACGGACAGAGCAGGGGGCGATGATGGAGTGGACTGGGGGGTGAGGCCACCGGAGATGGCCTCACCCTCACCTTACTTGCAGGTGACAGTGGCGGTGGCGTGGGGGGGATAGCAGGGTCAGGATACAGTGGGGGTGGAGCTTGACCTGCCCCTCCCCCCTTCCATCATTGCCACCTGCAGGGCCCAATGCGGCGGTGGTGGGGGAGATAGCAGGTACACTGTGGCAGCAGCAGTGTGGGGAGGGGAGGAGTGGGCGTGTGCTGGCAGCTGCCCAGCTTCTCACCACACTTGGGCCCGGTCCTCCCCCGCATAAGGCCCAGGTGTGCTCTTCCCCTCCCCCTGCCACTACGGTGGGGAGGCGCGGAATAGGCACGGACCCCAAGCAGCACAAGGGAAGTGGGGAGTGGGCCTGGATTGGGGGGGCATGGGGCAGTATCCCTGCCCGCCCCCCGCATCATTCTTGATGGGCAATTGGCTAGTGTTTACTATATGTACTCAAACAGAAGATGACCCTGATTATAAGACAGCCCCCAAATAATAAATGTCATAATTTTCCAGATATAGCATCTAAGTATTGGAGTTTTACCTTGAATTTTTCCCTTTCCCACTGTTATAGCAAGAAAAATAAATTTTGGGGGGATCAGGTAGCCCCTTTGCCCTCTGCTTTCCTCCAACTTTTTCTCCTGGCAGCCCCTTCCCCCACTCCTTATTGTCAAACCCTGATCACATGGAAGTGAGGAGCAAATTTGAAAACAATAACCTTGAAATTATACATGGCCGTAGCAATTTGCATATAGTATCCATACACTTAGTTTATCCAGAATTGATGCTTGCTTCCTTTTTTTGAAACTGCTGCAAGTGCTATAACATACTTTTGAGCAGCACTTTGGCACCTACTTGTATGTAATACAAACTTTAAAAAAAAATTTTCATGTCTCAGTCTAAATTAACAAAATCAGCTTCAAATTCTATTGACAGACCTCAACCACTTAAGCCTGTGTGGTGCTACCATTGGCAAGTAGCCTACCTCCCAAATTCTTCAGCCTGGGTGGGGTTACAGATACTCCCAAATCTATGGCAGGCATCCCGGAGGCATAGATTCACAGATTCATAGATGTTAGGTTCGGAAGGGACCTCAATAGATCATCGAGTCTGACCCCCTGCATAGGCAGGAAAGAGTGCCGGGTCTAGATGACCCCAGCTAGATGCATATCCAACCTCCTCTTGAAGACCCCCAGGGTAGGGGAAAGCACCACCTCCCTTGGGAGCCCGTTCCAGACCTTGGCCACTCGAACTGTGAAGAAGTTCTTCCTAATATCCAGTCTAAATCTGCTCTCTGCTAGCTTGTGGCCGTTATTTCTTGTAACCCCTGGGGGCGCCTTGGTGAATAAAACTTCACCAATTCCCTTCTGTGCCCCCGTGATGAACTTATAGGCAGCCACAAGGTCGCCTCTCAACCTTCTCTTACAGAGGCTGAAAAGGTCCAGGTTCTCTAGTCTCTCCTCGTAGGGCTTGGTTTGCAAGCCCTTAACCATACGAGTGGCCCTTCTCTGGACCCTCTCCAGGTTATCTGCATCCCTCTTGAAGTGCGGCGCTCAGAATTGTACGCAGTACTCCAACTGCGGTCTGACCAGCGCCCGATAGAGGGGAAGTATCACCTCCCTGGATCTATTCATCATGCATCTGCTGATGCATGATAAAGTACCATTGGCTTTTCTGATGGCTTCGTCACACTGCCGACTCATGTTCATCTTGGAGTCCACTAGGACTCCAAGATCCCTTTCCACTTCCGTACCACCCAGCAGGTCATTCCCTAGGCTGTAGGTGTGCTGGACATTTTTCCTCCCTAGGTGCAGCACTTTGCATTTCTCCTTGTTGAATTGCATTCTGTTGTTTTCTGCCCACTTGTCCAATCTGTCCAGGTCTGTTTGCAGCTGTTCCCTGCCCTCCGGCGTGTCCACTTCTCCCCACAGTTTTGTGTCATCCGCAAACTTGGACAGAGTACATTTCACTCCCTTGTCCAAGTTGCTGATAAAGACATTAAAGAGTATTGGTCCAAGGACCGAGCCCTGCGGGACCCCACTGCCCACACCCTTCCAGGTCAAAACCGACCCATCCACCACTATTCTCTGGGTGCGACCCTCTAGCCAATTCGCCACCCACCGGACTGTGTAGTCATCCAAGTCACAGCCTCTTAACTTGTTCACCAGCATGGGGTGGGATACCATATCGAAGGCCTTCCTTAAGTCTAAGTATACGACATCCACCCTTCCTCCTGTGTCCAGGCGTTTCGTAACCTGGTCATAAAAAAAGACTAGATTAGTCAGGCATGATCTGCCTGCTACAAACCCGTGCTGGTTTCCCCTCAGCATAATTTGTCCTGCCGGGCTCTCACATATGTGAGCCTTGATAATTTTTTCAAAGACTTTGCCAAGGATGGAGGTGAGACTGACTGGCCTATAGTTGCCCCGGTCCTCCTTCTTCCCCTTCTTGAAAATGGGGACCACATTGGCCCTTTTCCAGTCCTCCAGGACTTGGCCCGTTCACCACGAGCGTTCAAATATTCCTGCTAGTGGCTGTGCAATGATGTCGGCCAGTGCCTTCAGCACCCTCGGATGGAGCTCATCCGGGCCTGCCTACTTAAAGGCATCCAGTTCTTCCAAGTGACTCTGTACCATCTCAGGGTCTCCGCATGGTAGTCTGGCACCTTGCTGCTGCCTCTCTACAACCCCAGTGAGAGACTTGTCGTGCCCCTCACTTAGGAACACTGAGGCAAAGAACTCGTTGAGGAGTTCAGCCTTGTCCCCCCTGTCCGTCACCAATTGTTTCTGCCCATTTAGCAGGGGTCCTATTCCTTCCTGGGCCTTCCTTTTACTCCCTATATATCTGAAAAACAATTTCTTGTTGTCTTTTACTTGGGATGCCATCCTCAGCTCCATGGTAGCTTTGGCCAGTCTAACTGCCTCCGTACAAGCGCGAGCAGAGGAGGTATATTCGTCTTTGGTGATCTCTCCCTGTTTCCACTTTTTAGGTGCTCCCCTTTTGGCCCTTAGGCTGCCCTGGATTTCTCTGGTCAGCCAAGGAAGCCTCCTGGCCCCTTTCCCTCTTTTTCCTCGCATCGGGATTGTCTCCCTTTGTGCCCGAAGGATCATTTCCTTAAGGCACAGCCACCCTTCTTGGGCTCCCATCACTTCAAAACTCCTATCTGAGGCCTTGAGGTTCAGATGCCCCCTAGTCTCACTTGCCTCTAGCCAAAAGGCCATTGGAGTAAACTAAAAGAAAAGCCTGAGAAAAATCTGCCATCACTATTAATTGTGTAGCCAAAATCCTCCAACATGAGGCTATAAAAGACCCTCACAGAGGTGCACACAACGGTGCATTGGACAGATCTCTAGCCTCAACTACAAGTCATTCAAGGCTGGGAAGAAGGGGATTTTTCCTGCCAAGTATATAAAACCACCTGGGCTGAAACCATCATCATGGACTCTCCCATGCCAGGTAGCAAAAACTATACATGATTTTAATTAAAACCCAAGGGCTTGTGATTTATCATATAGTTCATTGGGCTGGGCCCCACCAGAGTCAACAGCATTTCAAGCCATGGTGACCTCACAGCTCAGCACTGCTCAGTACGTGTGTGTTTTCCAGAAAACTGCAACAAAGGATCCATATGCTAATTAGCCCCTACTCATGACCGGACCCAGGAGGTCTTGTCATGAGCCCTAGGGTGCTCCAAAAATGTATATGCAGATGAGGCATAGGACAATCTGGCCTGGCTCCATTTCATGAAGGGCAGAGCCACACTAATCATATGCAGCAGGCTGAGAGAGAGGGTGACAAAAGGATTCTGGTGAACTGTTTTGGGACTCATTTGGTAATTTTACCAGGAGTTTTAGGCTGCTGAAGAAACAAGAATTGTTGAAAACAGGAACAAAAGTCACAGCTCAGCTGTGGGAGTGAACAGGAAGTAAAAATGTATGCAATATAGTGGCTCACCATGACTTTAAGATAAGTCAGCAGTGATGTGTTCACTACCATACATCTTAGTCTGATGGGCTTTACTAACGTATTGATGTGGAAGGTTCCCAATAGCATGTTTGCCCAATATGGGCCATATGCTTTATAGTTATGCTCAATATTGGCTGCATTTAATTAACTTCAGATTTGGTTTACATGGCTGAGCACATGCTGCCTTTGGCAGCAGTTTAATGGTAGACAAAGTATTTAGTGAGATTTCCTTGTATGTGATTATAAGATGAGGGGATTTTCCTCCCATACCAATTTTTGGCAGGGGAAGGGGGAGACCTTGTCTTTTCTTGGAGTAAATATAGTAATTTAAGATGAGAGCAAAAACAAACATAACTATTAGAATGTCCACTAATTTGCTAGATTATATATAAAGTTTTTAAAAAAAAACAACAAATTAGGCAAAAAAGAGTCAAAAGACATTGTGTTATTAGTTCTGTAATCATAGAATTATAAAAAATGAGGGCTGGAAGGGACCTTGGGAGGTCATTTAGTCTAACCCCCTGCTCAAAGCAGAACCATCTCCAACTAGAACATCCCAGCCAAAATTTTGTCTTGCTGGGGCTTAAAAGCCTCTAGTGATGCAGATTCAACAACCTCTTTGAGTAACTTGTTCCAGTGTTATACTACCCTCCTAGTAAGAAAACTCATTTTAATATTTAACCTAAACTTCCCTTGCTGCAACATGAGACCATTGTTCCTTCTGCTGTTATCTGCCACTACTGAGAACAGTCTAGCTCCATCCTCTTTCAAACCCCACTTCAGGTAGTTGAAAGCTTCTATCAAATCCCCTCAGTCTTCTCTGAACTAAATAAGCCCAGTTCCCTCAGTCTTTCCTTATAAGTCATGTACCCCAGGCTCTGAACCATTTTTGTTACCCTCCTCTGGACCCTCTCCAATTTGTCCACATCCTTTCTGTAGCGGGGGGAACTACTCCAAATGTGACTGAATAAAGGGGAATAATCATTTCCCTTGACCTACTAGCAACACTCCTAACAATGCAGCAAAATAATCCATTAGTCTTCTTTGAAATAAGGGAACACTGTTAGCTCATATTAAACTTATTGTCCACTGTAACCCCCAGATCCTTTTCTGCAGAGCTGCTGCCTAGCCAGCCAGCCTCCAGCCTGTCTGGTGCATGGAATTGTACAATCCTAAGTGCAGGACTTTGCACATGTCCTTGTTGAACCTCATGAGATTCCTTTTGGCCCAATCCTCCAATTTGTCTAGGTCACTCTGAAACCTAGCCCTACCCTCCAGCATATCTACTAATCCCCCCAGCTTGGTGTCATTTGTAAACTTGCTGAGGGTGCACTCTATGCTGTCTTCCACATCACTGATGAAGACAGTGAAGAAAACTGGTCCCAAGACTGACCCCTGGAGCACTCCACTTGATACTGGCTGCCAACTAGACATCAAGCCATTGATCACTACCTTCTGAGCCCAATGATCCAGACAGTTTTCTATTTACCTTATAGTTGTCCACGACCTCTCCCGATTGCCATGTGTTTTCAAAGATAATGGCCAGTGGCTCTGCAATCAGATCAGCCAACCCCCTCAGCACTCATGGAGGCATCTCATCTGGCCCCATAGACTTGTATATGTCCAACTTTTCTAAACAGTCCCTAATCTGTTCTTTCACCACTGCTGACTGCTCATCTCCTCCCCAAACTATACTGCCCAGTGCAGTAGTCTGGGAGCTGACCTTGCCTGTGAAGACAGAGGCAAAAAAGGCATTGAGCATTTCAGCTTTTTCTGAATCTTCTGTCACAAGGTTGCGGGACCCATACTTTCCCTGATACTCCTTTTGCTACCAACATACTTGTAGAAACCCTTCTTTTTACCTTCACATCCCTTGCTAGCTGCAACTCCAATTGCACTTTGGCCTTCTGACTTCATCCCTGCATGCCCGAGCAATTCTCTTATACTCTTCCCTAGCTGTTTTTTCAAGTTTCCACTTCTTATAAGCTTCCTTTCTGTGATTTAGTTTCCTGAAGAGTTCCCTGCTAAGCCAAGATGATCTTCTGCCATGCTTATTAGTCTTCCTGTGCATCAGATGGTTTGTTTCTGCACCCTCAGTAAGGCTTCTTTCAAGTACAGCCAGCTATCCTGGACTCCTCTCTCCCTCAGACTGGCTTCCCAAGGGATCCTGTCCATGAGTTCCCTGAGTGAGTTGAAGTCTGCTTTTCTGAAGTCCAGGGTCCTTACTCTGCTGCTCTCCATCCTTCCTTTCCTCAGGATCTGGAACTCAATCATCTCAAGGTCACTAGTGATGAAGTTGCCATCCATTACTACATTCCCCACCAATTCATCCCTGTTTGTGAGCAGCAGGTCAAGAAGAGCATGGACCCTAGTTGGCTGCTCCAGCACCTGCACCAGGAAGTTGTCCCCAACACTCTCCAAAAACCTCCTGGATTGCCTGTGCACTGGTGTATTGCCCTACCAGTAGATGTCACAGTGACTGAAGTTCCTCATGAGAACTAGGACTTCTGATAAGGGAAACTTCCACTATTTGAAGAAAGCCTCATCTACCACTTTCTCCTGGTTCGCTGGGCTACAGCAGACACCCACTACAACATCACCCTTGTTGCTCTCCCCTTTAACTTTAACCAAGAGACTTTCAACAGACCTATCTCCAGCTGCATTCTGGAGCCCTGAGCAATCATATAGCTCTTTTACATAAAGTGCAACTCCTCCTCTTCTCCCTGCATGTCCTTCCTGAACAGTTTGTACCTATCCATGTCAGTGTTCCAGTCATGAGCTATCCCACCAAATCCCTGTTATTCCAGTCATGCCCATGACTGTGCAAGGGCTTCCAGTTCCTCCTTGTTTCCCAGTTCTATGTATCTGTATACAGGCACCAAAGGTAACTAGATTTTTCAGGAAGTATGAGAACACCTCCCCTGTTGCCCCCTCCTACTTGCTCTTCCTCCAGGTTCTCCCATTTCCCCACTTAGCTCAGGGCATTGGTCTCCATTCTCTGGTGAACCTAATTTAAAGCTCTCCTCAGTAGGTTAGGGAGCCTCTCTGAGAAGATGCTCTTTCCTCTCTCCATCAGGTGGAGACCGTCTCTTCTCAGCAATCTTTCTTCTTGGAATAACATCCAAGTTCAAAGAAGCCAAAGCTTTGCTAGTGACACCACCTATGGAGCCAGGCATTGATCTGCAGGATGCACCTGCTCCTTCCCAGGCCCTTTCCCTTGATCAGAAGAATCAATGAAAACTCAACCTGAGCCCCAGACCCCTTCACCCTTGCAACCAGAGCCCTGTAGTCACTTTTGATATGCTCAGGTTCTCCCCTGGCAGTATCGTTGGTGCCCACATGAATGAGCAGCTTGGGGTAGTAATCAGAAGGCTGGATGAGTCTCAATAACCCCTCCATGACATCTCGGATCTGGGCTCCTGGCAAGCAGCAGACTTCCCCGAGACAACAAGTCAGGTCAGCAGATGGCTCCCTCAGTCCCCTGCAGAAGGGAATCTCTAGCCACCACCACCCATCTCTTCTTATTGGTGGCTCTAGTCATTATAGATAAATTTATGTCTCTTAATCAAAACAAAATATAGACTTCTTGAGTGTCTTGGTTGTGCCTTCAGTGTTTCACTGCCAGTTGTTTCTCCATCTGAATTAATATTCCACAACTGAGATAAGCTGGGCTGTGAAACAGAAGAGAGACATTACCAGGAATAGCTAACAGAAAGAAAAAGTGAAGAAGTGAGATCCACCCCTGGCTACATGTCTATTGTTCCCAGTTTGTCTGCACACTACAATTAAATGTATATTTGTCCATACCCTTGGAAGATTCATTTTTAGAAAATGACTCTCTATATTGAATGGAAGGTCTCCCACTGTAATATAACACTAAATACAATGCATGCTGGGCAGTAGGGCTATGCAAAGCTTCAGTCCCTGATTTGATTCGGTGGAGATTCAGCCCAATTCAGTGGCCAAATCTCTGAATCCAAATTGAATCAGAGGACCCTTTAATCTTTCTGAATCAAATCAGAACCCTCCAAATTGATTTGGAGAGATTCGGAAAGATTCAGTGATTTGGACATAGACACAGCTTTAAATATTTTTTCTACATACCTCTAGGTAGCAGGTGGCTCACGAATGCTGCAATGGTGGGGCTCATGAAGTGTCCCACAGGAGCATGGCGGGGGGGGGGGGTCCCCAGTGTGCTCCCCGGCAGATCCAGAAGTGGACCGGAAGTACTTCCGGTCCACTTCTGGATTCACTGCCAAGCATGTGCGGGGGCCCCCTGCACTCCTGTGGGATGCCTCCATCCACTCCAACATCGCAGTGTTCGCTACCCACTCTAATACCTCAAGGTATATAGAAAAAACATTTAAAGCTGTGTCTATGTCTGAATTGCTGATTCTCCAAATCAGCATCAAATTTTTACATTTGGATTTGACCAAATCAAATCAGGGACAGTGATCCGAATCAACAAATTGAATCCCTGTTGCCAATTCAAGCCAAATCCAAATCCAAATCGAATAGGGCCTATTTCGCACACCCCTACTTGGCAGCTTTATTTCTCATGTCCCTACACAGATAAAGCCAAATTCAACCCCAAGGCCATTCCCTGTTCTCTTATGTTGTTTAAGACATTAGGTCTTTTGTAAAGGTCCACAAGCTCCTGAATATTACAGCTTTTGTAAAAGTCCACAAGCTGTCTTCTCCTTCATACTCCATTTACTTGTACTACACCAAATATTTCCCCTTAGCATCCTGGGCACTTTTACTCATGCTCCAGGGATAGAGTGGGGGCTTAATTAGAGAAGCTTTGAGAGCTGCTTTAATTAAAGTGCTGCCATGTCTCCTATATCAGTGTCCCCACACTTTAAAATGGTAGTGAGGTTGCTTGAGCTAAAGCTCGTTTGACAAGCTTTAGTTCAGGTGCCCCCACCAACATTTTTAAGCATGGGGATGCTGATACATGAGTCACAGGAGGCTGCTGGAGCACAGTAATTGCCACGCTCCAGCAGACTTTATTAATCAAGTCTACTCTGACATGCTGGAATTCCAGTGCATTGGAACAGCCTCAGCATCTCATGTATAGGCGCTCTTTGTTTTAAAAAATGTGCAGCCTTTTTTCATTTGCTTTTGTCAGCATCCAGGATTTACATCTGTATAAAAGGATAGACTGAACAACTGTTTTGTATTTGCGAATATCAAATAATAAATTTAGCTTTCCATAGACCTTTTTTCCTATGTCTTTCAAAAGTAGAAGTTCACTTTGCCCAAAGTTGGTTTGAGTGACTGTAAATTACTAGAAAATACCAATCTATTAAAAGAAACCAATTTGTAAAGTATGACATAGAGTGAATATGAAAAGACAAACCAGATATAATCTAAATCCCTTAGTATTTTACCAGAAAGTTGCAAAAGAAGTAATTTGAAAGTACCTGACAGTCAGATTCTTGTTCGTGCTATGTTCCGTTAATTACCAAAAATAAATTATATATTTATTTGATGGAGGTTGTGTGTGATCCAGCCCTGCTTTAGGACTGGAAAACAATGCAGAAACCAAATTAAATAAGCCCTTGGCTTTTATACAAAGTAATATCCTTGGAGAATTCTGGTTAAATATTATTAAGCTAAAAATCCAAATATAAACACAAAAAATAAATGATTAATTCTTAAATAGTAACTGTTGTAGAGCTTCTTTCACCTCTTCATCTCCCACATAACATTTCCTCTTCCTATGGTGCTCTCCCTTTCTCCTAAGTTTGTCCTTTGTCATCTCCTCTGTCCTAGCTCCTCACCTTCCCTTCAACTTTTTGACTTCTCTCCGCTTATCCTGTCTAATGATACATCACATGTACAGACTTGTTGTACCAGCTGCAGCTATGGCTACCCTATCTCACCTGAACTCCACTTAACAATTGTGCCAGCTGGAGTGGAAATATGTGTTATTTTAGGGGCAACTGTCAGCTATTCACCATCAATGTCCTTTTGTATCTCAGGATAAAAATATTTAGCTTGGAAGTAGGTGGCTCACTCAAAATTTTCTTGGTTTTCCAATAGATCAGTGGTAATTTTAAAGAGGACTCATAAAAGCCTGACACCTGCAGTTGGAGTCTTCCAGAAAAAAATCTTAACTTCTTTCAACCCCTACCATTATGTATAACACCAGGTTTCCTAAGCTTTGCCTACCTCACTGTTTGCTTCATATTCTCATATATTTTTGTTGTTTTGAAATATTTCCCTTCTACTTCTTCAGGCATAAAAACATGAGGATCATCCACATTTCACTGCTTTGTAAGCAACAAAGAATCTATGGAACACATATATTATGGAGGAAAAAAATTAAAAAAAAGAAATTTCCTTCCTTCCTTCCCCATGCTAATGCTCACATTTGGAGGGAACTGCAAACATTGACAAAGCTGCCCTACTGTTCCCTATCAAATCCTTCTATAAAGCTGTCCTGTTCTAGGACACCAACAGAAAAAAAGCCTCAAAAGCTGTTGATTTGCTAAGACAACTGCCTATCTTGCCAAGCCATCATTTTTCTTCTATTTCCATCTCTTTGTAACCATCTGTTGTCTCTTCTCCATAAATTCTTTCAGATAGTGTTTTCTTTCTTTTGTAATCTTTCTCTACAGCACATTGCACAATGGGGTTCTAGACCCAGGACCATCCAGCCATACAATGGTAATATAAGCAGTAGTCGTAATAAAAAAAAATATGTCTGTGTCACAGCTTCGATGCACAGTTTTTCTGTTGTCTAAAATATTTTTGCTGTTTTTTGGTAAATGCTTTGAATTCAATTATACCATACTGCTACACAGAGATGGGGACGTACTGGGTAACATTCAGAACCAACATAGGAAACTGACATCTCTGCCAAAGACTGTCTCTTCATCATTGACCAATTTTGCTCTCTGTATCGATACCAGAAAGTTTTCAATTTAATGAGATATACAGACATGGCCTGGAACACAGAGGCAGTGAAAGATAAGCAAAGTACGCTTCTTTGTTCTTTGGTTTTGGTAAAAGATCAATTGGGGATATGGAGATACATTTTTAGCTCCAAACAAAGTTCAAGACAGACTGAGCTTCAGATACACATGGCAAAAACATAAGTTTGATTATTTTTTATAGATATGAAATCTAGATACTTAGTGAGACAGAAGAAAGACAACTAACAACCATCTAAAAATATAAAATACTGAGGTGAAATTTGGGCAGGATGTGAAGATCTATTAAGCTGTTAGAGGATGATGAAGAATCAAGGGTAATAAATTTAGTGACAGGGCATTGGTTAGGATGACAGAAGGCAGACCTAGTAAGCATCTCCTCAAAGTCTGTTCTTATAGCATTAAATCTTGTGACTGGCTGAGGAGATGATGGAAAGATATTATTAAGCTAAGACATTAGAAGTGTTCATGACAAAAATATGTCCTTGACAGAAAGAAGCGGGAATACATTATGAATGTGGCCAATGACCTCAACAGTCCTCAAAGCCATAAGGTCTAGGTAGAGGACAATGCATATTAACTTTGTTGCATCTTAGTTCCTGTAAATCTAGCATCTCTTTGGAACTCAAAATAACTTCCTATCTTTGCAAGAAGTTTTGCCTATAACAATTAAGTGAATGTAAATAGACATGAAAGGAGGATGTTATATAAAATGGCAGCAAAGTTTCACCATAGTGAGACTAAGAACACTATATTTTGACTGTCAGCTGTGTGTGATTGTGGCACCCAAATGCTCTAAAGGCTCTCATTTACTTAAACCAGATAGTTGAAACCTGTCTAGGATATTAGAAGGATAATAATATTGCTGACCTTCACAAAGCAAACAAAACTTACTTCTCACCAAATCTTACTTCTCACCCCTTTATGAAGAAAATCTTGTGTCCAAGCTTTTAATCAGCCTACCTTGGATGGTAGGTTGCATAGACACCATTATTTATTGTACTAATACACAATGGCTGTCTTCTGATAAAATACTTTAGGGATAAACAACATAAATTGCTGCTTTAGCTCTTGCATACACTTGTATATTGTGTGGTCTCTTTCATAATCTTTACTGCATAGCACTGCAGGTTTCTTGATGACATTTTGTTTGTTGGAGCTGCACAGGGTACATACAGTCAGTGAACTGAAATCTTGACCAATGTGCTGTGACTGACATGTAATCCAACATTTAACCACTGTTGTACATGATGTATTAGAGGTGATGTGAACATGACCCCTTCTCAGCTTGCTTGAGATCAAGCATTAATCTTCTGTTTACAGCTTCATAGGGCTGTAGAAAAAGGGTTTTCCAAATGAGCATGTGAGGAAGGACAAAGTAACAGACATAACTTAATTTGGGGTTTTAAAACTAGTGAAAGTATGTTTAACACATTAACAAAATCCCTTAATATCAGAGATATGATTCACAGTGTTTTGCTTCTCATAACCAACACTCCTAACAAGACCACACCCTCTCATGGTGCTACAGCTGCTGATATACATTGTTTTGTCTCAGAAAGAACTTTATAGAGCATGTGTATTACAGAAGCCAACTGAAAAGGAAATGCAAATAACCCTGCAATAACAGTTCCAAAATTGTCCCTCTTATGGCAGTTAATTTCAGGCAATTGGCTATCCAAAAGCATCATACTTTTTTGCTCTTGTGGGTGATGCTTTCTCCCTAGTGCTGCTTAAGACCAAGGATTCAGTTCTGCTCTAAGTCACATCAATGCAAATTCACAGGAACTGAAATTCCACTGGATATAATTGAAAGCAAAACTGGGCTTCAAGTGTCCAGAGATGATCGTGGTTGGGCTACCTTTGACTTATGCCTTGTAAGACAAAAGGAATGGTGAATGTATTGACTTCTTATTTAATCATGCCTTTAAATGTCAACAGTTGAAGGAGGGTTCTTGATATTTAGTGAAAGTAACTATGATTAGTTTGGCCTTCTTTTCAATTGACCTTGCTATGTTCCCTGCCATCTTAGTTTTTGTCTTATTGTACCAAGCCAACATCCATTGGACACAGAAGTATTTCTAGAATGAGATCTTTCGATCAGTACTTTTTTCTTTTTCCTCTTTTTCTTCCCTTTTACATGTCTCTATGGCTAATTCTTGTTCACACTGCAGACTTTCTGAATGTAATAAGACAATTAATATATTTCTTTCCTTAGGCCTCTACCCTCAAAACATCTATGGATATATTTAATTTTACACACACACCGTTTTATCATTGGAATGATTTATATCCAAGGAAGATATGGGTCTTAAGCACTAGCAATTTATTGACTAAATATGCAAAAACAATTTAAATAAAATTCCAAAACCTCCAAAAATGAGGTATTTGCATTATTTTTTCCTTTTTTATAAAGTGATGTAAATGGGGAAAATGGGGAATGTTATGGCTTTTGCTTGAAAATAAGGTTTTTGTTGAAAAAATACACATTTTCAAATGTTTCTATTTTATGGAAAATGCTTTGAAAGCATATGAAATTGGGAGATTCCACAAACTAGGTATATGTGGGAAACTATTTAAAAAACCCACAAACACAAATGCACAACACAATTTCTGAATACACTAAGAATTACAAAAAAACTAGGATAAATCTTGCACAGATTTTTCTCACATTCAATTCTTTGGCTACTGGTATAGCAACATTGCCCTCACTCGTGCAAAGGCTTAAATATTTTCAATTCTATTTCTGTCAGTAGCACTATAGATACGAGGGTTCTTCTCATGTAAGGAGTGACCTAGAAACCACTACTCAGAGACGAAGCAAAAGAGAATGTTATGGGACGAATGCCCATCTGCGATGATAAGGAGGAGACAGTCCTAGATAAAGGGGGCTTGAAAACTAAGGCAGAAGCCAGGGTACTGGGTTAAAGAGCTCATTAAAATACTAAAAATCATGCCCCTAGGTGGGGAAAAAGTATGCTAATGAAACACACATGTATGTAAATGAGATACATGGCTAAAACACAGGTATAGAGACATGCTCAGTAAAAAACTCCTTGCGTCACTCCTTTATAACTAATCAGCAAACAAGGATGCTTATGAAGGTTCAAAAACTTCTGTATAAAAGATGCTTAGAAATAGTAATCTAGTGTGCTTGTTATGTGAAATTATTCCGCTCGCACCTTTTATTGCTAGCAATAAACCTTCTTTGTATTTTCACCCCTGGTATCTTTATTGGCCTTTGCATACCGGGCATGATCCCAAACTTGAGCTGGGGCTCAACACTCACAGGAGTCTAGTTATGCAGTTGCTTATGTTTGTGCAGAATTTGGGCCATGAATGAGACTTTGGCATATCAAGATAGGACTATGGAATTATAAATCTCTGTTCAGAAATTATATCCATTTTCAAAATCAAAATGTAAACTGTGTTCCTAAGGCCCATGGCACATGTTCATTTAATGG
Organism: Alligator mississippiensis; assembly: GCF_030867095.1. Lineage (NCBI taxonomy): Eukaryota > Metazoa > Chordata > Crocodylia > Alligatoridae > Alligator > Alligator mississippiensis. The sequence goes on along the minus strand of NC_081828.1, from coordinate 149,576,713 downwards.
CACTATGGGATCTTTTCCCAGATCCCGATAATTTTGCCAGGACATATATACATGGCAGGATGTGAAATTTTGAGATCTGGGATCAGTCCCTATTGCGCTGTTACTAGGCCTGTGCGAAGCAGCTAGTATTCGCTTTGGATTCGGATTTGGCTGATTCGGGGGACAGTGATTCGATGTCATAGATTCATAGACATTTGGGCTGGAAGGGACCCCGGAGGATCATGGAGTCCAGCCACCTGCCCCAGGGGCAGGAAGTCAGCAGGGATCGTAGCATCCCAGCAAGATAAACATCCAAATGTCTCTTGAAGGCATTCAAAGTAGGTGCTTGAACCACCTACGATGGCAGTCTCTTCCAAACCTTGGGGGCTCGGACAGCAATGAAGTTCTTCCTTATGTCCAGCCTGAAATGGTCATGGAGGAGTTTGTGACCGTTCAACCTTGTCATCCCTTGGGGTGCTCTGGTGAACAGATGTTCCCCCAGATCCTGATAAGCACCCCAGATAAACTTGTAAGTGGCCACCATATCACCCCTGAGCTTGCGCTTTTGCAGGCTGAAGAGTCCCATGGCTCTCAGCCTCTCATCATAAGGTCTGTTTTCCTGACCTTTGATCATGTGCATGGCTCTCCTCTGCACTCTCTGAAGCTTCTCCACATCCTCTTTGAATTGCGGAGCTGAATTGATTTGGTGATTTGAATCATTGTCCCAAATCAATTCAGCTGAATCTGATTTGGACATTTGGCTGCTGCTGAATCAGCTGAATCTCTGAATCACACAGGCCCCATCCCCTGCCTGCTCTCAAAGGCCGCCCCACCAGGCCCCAGCACCCAGTGCTTTGAAAAAAAAACAACCCACACTCACTGGCTCCTACCTGGCAGGGGGGTGATCCTGAGGTCACTGCAGCAGCTGGTGAGTTAGGTTTTTTTTTAAAGGCCCGGGACCTGGGGCAGGCAGGGCAGCCATGAGCGGGGGCTGGGGGAGCGGGCGGGGGTTGGAGGGTGCTCGGGCGGGGGGCTGGGATGGGGCCTATCAGGGCCCCCCCCATGGTCCCCTCCCTGCTCCACCAGTCTCCCCTCCTTCACCCCCTACTTACCAGCTCAGAGTCCGGGTTCAGCTCCCTGCTGCAGTGGGCAAGGACTGCCCAAATCACTGAAGCTCTCTGAAACTTTTCTGAATCAATTTGGAGAGCTTTGAATCAATTCAAACCTTTTCATTGGTCCCCTGATTCAATTCAGATTCAGAGATTCAGCCAACAAATCGGGCTGAATCTCCTCTGAATCGAATCACCACCCGAAGCTTTGCACAGCCCTAGCTGTTACTACTTGTCTGTGCAGGGAGAACCTGGGATCATGATGAAAGCTGGTGCCCACAGTCTGGTGAGAACTGGTGTGATCCAAAAACAGGGACCAACAATTAGCTGATTGTCATTCCTATTCCTGGGACCACACTGGGGTCAGTTCAGGACTCCAGTGTAGTCCTGTGTTGGGACTGACAATTTGGACCAGCCCCAGAATCCAGAGCCCTGTGCACCAGGATGGTGGAAAATCTGTGTTCAGCCCAGTTGTACGTGAAATTTTTAAAGTTCCTGGTACATGGGGACCCTGGGACTGGGGAACTTCACCCTGATTCCAGGGACCCTGTGCACTGGACTACATCAAGTGCCTTGCTCAACAGCTCCCTAGGAGCAGCTTGGTCATGTGAAAGTGCAGTGCTCTCTGCAACCCAGCATCAGAACCTTTCCCCTAAGATCCACAGGACATGGCAAGTACTATGCTAGGTCACAGGGACCTCTGGCTAGCCAATTAACTCCCCTCGAGTTAACAAGTTGAGATAAGCAGGGTGCTGCCCCATGCCTGGATGCACCATATGGCTGTCAGCCTGTCAATAAGAGGGGAACTATCAATCAAGCTCCTCCGTGTAGCTGATATCAGACTGCATGGAAATGCCACTATGCCACATGTTCAATTTAAGGCACAATGCAAACCAGTCACAAAAGGATTACATATATTTTGTAGAATATTTTTGTGGCTAATTTCCCATTTTGTCACACCATGAATTTCCCAAATGAGTGGCAGGGTTACTATTTATGGTGAGACTAACAGGTTAATCACATCTTAAATGTAATGTCTGCCAGAAGCCTAATTTATGGAATATCTCTAATAAGCTATGTAAGAATTAAAGGAACTCAATGTCAGTCCAGTGCTTTCCAATGTAACCATTGCTGTATTGTTTACTTTGCTATAGATGGATATGAACATAGATTCATGGCATAGAGCTCAGATAAATGGTTGTTTATTAAGAGGGGCTTGATTCAAAGCTCAGTGAAGTCAACAAAAAGACTCATGTTAACTTTGATTGCTTTGAATCATTCCCTGAATACATAAGTCAACCTCAAACAACAACAAAGTGAAAAGCTTTTTAATAAAGTTTAAATTTAAATTATTTCACTTTTTTCTTATTTCTGCACATTAAGACATCTCTTGCTGTCTTTAGATCATTTATGAGCAATGAATCATTTCTTTGTAAAACACTACTCTCACATCTCAACAGACTATTCAATTAACAAGAAGAGAAACTCAACATATGAAATAATGGATGTTTTGGGTCTCTCCTTTTTGGTAATTAAATATTGGTACCTCCCCTCTAACTTACTTACTTAAGTAAGTTACTTGAATGCCATACTTAAATGCTTTTAGTTTCACAGAGGAAAACTGGCTACATTTTGGTGGTAGAAATATCTAAGATGCAACAAGATTTTTTAAACCATTTCTAGTATTCAAATCTTTACATATGCTGTCTATCCCATATAACTTCTGACAAAGACCTTACAAAAATACAGCATGCATTTGTACAATACTTATATATTTTTTAATGCTTCCGATAGTTTGTACCTTTATCATTACAATGCCTAAGTCACTGACATAAGAGAATTTGTACCAGAGAAGTAACAGGAAGAAACAGTGGTTTCTCATCACACACAGTTCTTTTTTTGGTAAATTTTGTGTACGTAACTTGTGCGTCTTCCAACAGAGAATTATAGGATCAATCATTTTGTGGGAACTTGTAGACATATTTTATAAAAACTAATACCCTTATATAGTCTATATTATAAATTATTCTGTATTCTAACATTTATTTAAACTTACGCCCTTCCTTTGAAAGCTTCCAGTACAATGTTCTCCTATTACAAATGCCAAGGTTAATTGAATCCTGTTGAATTCACCTAATACATGGATTTTGTTTCAAGGAAAAAGCCCTATACCCAAGCAATAATTTAAAGGACATTATTTCAGTCTGAAGACTCATTTAAGCAGAATAATTGACATCAATAACACTTACCTGATTATATGGAGTGGAGGTTATGCAGCTATTACTCAGCTAAAAATCATGCAACATCCATTTAAAATAATAATGCAATGCTTGAAACTTATGACAATCAGGCCTCAATGCTGTCATAAGAGGCTTCTACACACAATTAGTATAATTTGCTGCATTATTTGTGGTTAAGACAAATGTGCCATAGGTGATTATACAGAGATGCTGCATACGAACTACAAGGTTTAGATCAGTTTACGCTGAATATTTTCACGCACCGTAAATATTACCAAGCCATGTGTGCATTCTAACCTAAAAGAAAGACAAGCCTCCTTTCACAAAAAGGATATCAGTTACATGGCTGTCTTACCCTCACATGTGTATTAAGAAGGGAAAAAATCAATATTGCACAGAAAGATGGATCAAGCATGAATCAATGTGGCAAGCACATAACCAAACAGACATGGAGTTAAACAAGAAAAAAAAAAACCAACAAAGATTATTGCTTAACCTGTTTTGTCAGAGCTGGTATTGATGGTATTGGTAGTGATGGAAGTGAAGGTAGTCTTTGCGCTGTCCTTGGTAGTAACAGATTTCTGCTTATTTTTCATGGCTTCCAGTGCTTTGAGCTTCTTGGCATGTTTAGTGCCTTTGTAGTGGGCCGCAGCCTGGCTCTACAAAGGAGAACAAAATGAACCATGCAATCAGGCTCATTTCTAAAATGGCATTCTCTGTATTAGTACAAATACAGACTACCTTTCAATAATGGGTACCATTCATGCTATACGAGCAGTCACCAAACTGAAAATTATGTTTAGAATGATGCTTAGGAAACAGTGAAAACCATATTAATACAACCCCTATAGGATACTTATTATGCCACACTATATTACTTTCCAATCAGAATAATATCGTTTTACTCTGTCATTCTTGGAATATAATTTCTTTGTTAGTTTCTCTCTTAAGAGCTATTTCCTATTCCATAAAAATTTAAAATCTCAGGAGGCATGATGGAAAGATTTATTTATTTTTGCTAGAAGGCATATGAGCTCTTAAAACCTATTACATGTGTTTCCTAAGGTTTCTACAAGGGATAGTTTATATGTAACACTGTTAGCTGAAACTTCTCAGACAGAAAGCAAGGACTGACTGTCCAAAAAGAAAACATCACCTAAAATTGAAGTGAGTACAAAGCAGCCATACAATTGTCTGGCTTTTAAAAGAATGAATACTTCAGCCTACTTATTACCAAAAGGTGGCCTGATGAAATTCAAAACAAGGAATATTCCTTCAATGCATGACTCTTACACAAAGCTTATCGTGTTTCCAGGTGCATTTCAGTTATTTAATGTAGTTAATCTTAATACATGTGCTGCTACTGAGATTTTTACACTAACATTAAAGGACCTTGAATCTATATTATTTTAAGAGTTGATTGTGACAACTCTTCATTTAATTTATCTTACATGCATATTTTCAAGCATGGTATTGATGTATAAGATACAATTAAAAATAGAGTTGAGTTTGTGGATGTTTTTGATGATTTACAACTGTTATACAACACAGGGCTACCAATCCCATAGTTTTTAAATGAATAAGATGTTACATTCCTCAAACGTTTGCTAATGAACCTTCAATTTTTAAATATAAGCAATTTTTTTTTTCCCATTTAAAGAAAAAGAACACTAACTCTTCTATAAAAACCTCAAACTTCAGTTGTTTTAGAGTGAAGAGTCAAGTATATTGTACTGCTGAATCACAACAAGAAATTAAAACACCAAGAATTTACTGGATATGGTATTAAAAGGATTGAGTTCAAATGACTTAATCAGTCAACTTATTAAATTGCTCTTGCAGGGTGGGATATCTGGTATTATCTATGACCTGCTAGTCATCAGTGTTTACTTTATCATTATCCTGTGGTGAATTTTCTGGAGGAATTCCAGGAAACACTAAAGTATATTATCCTGAGATTTATTTATTTTTCAGCACTGATTAAAAGCTACAATTCCTTCCTGGATGCATAAGATGTGACAGAATTTACACAAGGGGGAGAAGAGAAAGACTTCATATCCATAAAAAAAACTATGCTACAATTTTAAATGCATCATTCAGTTTGGTTGAAACATGTTTTCTGTCCTCTATATCATTTTAATGCTATAATAGGTACCCTTATTGAAAGAACACTGGACAGTGAAGTTATTAATTAGAAACAATTTGAACAGAAATAGCACAGTCATGCATCTTTTATATTTTCCAACACATAACATCAGGAGACATACTGTAAGCCAAATATGAACAGTTAAGAGATGTTAATTTCTGTTAAACTGAAAGACCAAGGTCAGGTTAAGATGACTGCATTAAAAATGAAACTATACAGTATATTCTTAATGTCACCACTGCACCACGTCTATTTTTTAGAGTTTACAGCCAGATTTATTTGTGCCTCCAAAATAGATTTAAAATGTATTCTATTCTATTTTAATCAGTTAGGCCTATATCTGAATGTCTTTACTTACTATACTGTATTCATGAAATGTGAAGACGCTTATTAGAATCTGGCCTTTAACTTATAATTATTACTTTTGGGATTGGAAATACCCTTTTCAGCTTCTTCAGGGACCTTCATCACTGATAACCAGGACTTCCATGGTAGCATTTTCTGAAATGCTTCCAGTGCCATGTACCGGGACAGCTAGACAGGCAGAGCTCTAGTCTTAATGTGCAGCTGAGATGATGGTATAGGGAGGACAGGTTTAGATTTATTAGGAACTGGGGGACCTTTTGGAACAGGGGGAGCCTGTACAGAAGTAATGGTCTCCACCTGAGTCAATATAGTACCAAACTGCTGGCACATAATATTAAAAAGATGCTTGAGCAGCTTTAAACTAAAAATAGGGGAAGACTGACAGGTGTGGAACAGCATACAGTTTGAATTGACACACCCTATAGGGGTAAAACCAGAAAAATTGGGGATAATAAAAGGTCACACAGAAGTAGTTAACCAGGCAAGAATAAAATGTATACATGCTTTTATACTAATGCTAAAAGTCTAAGATGAAAGGTGGGGAACGTGAATGTTCAGCATTAAGTAATAATATTGACATAATAGGTATCTCTGAAACATGGTGGAATGAGGAAAATCAATGGGATGCTGTAATGCTGGGATACAAATTACAAAGGAATGACAGAGTCGGTCATACTGGTGGGGGAGAGGAATTCCACATCAAAGACTTTATTGAATCAACTGATATGCAAGGCACCATAGAATCTCGGTGGATAGAAATTCTGGGTTTAAATAGAAAAATGTATGTCTGGAGATACACTATTGACTCCCGGATCAGGACAGCAGCAATGAACTAGAAATGCTAAGGGAAATGAGAGAGGCTGTGACACCAGTAAACACAGAAATAATGGGTGACTTCGACTATTAACAAATGACTGGGTCAGTCTAACGTCAGACCAAATTTCTTGAAGTTACAAAAGACTGCTTTCTGAAGCAGTTGGTCCTGGAACTGACAAGAGGATAGTCCAGTCTGGACTTAGTCCTAAGCAGTGCACAGAGTTTGGTGCAAAGGGTAAGTGTTACTGAGCCGTTCTGCAATAGTGACCACAATGCAATTAGGTTTGACATCCATGTAGGAGGGGAGACAAGAAGAAAATCTATCACAGTACCCTTTAATTTAACAAAGGAAGACTACACAGAAATAAGGAGGCTAGTTAGAGGGTGCATCAACATGTGCAATTAATGTGAAGCAATAAGCTCTGGAGCTTATTGCTCTGGAATGTGTTGCTCCCAGGTACACTGTTTGAACATATGCCTGGGAGCAATAAACTCCAAAGCGACAAACTCCAGAGTTTATTGCCATTTGAACACAGCATGTTGAGCTGGGTCAGAGTGGCCCTAGCTGGCAGGGAGCCCAGGGGGGGTCAGCCTGCCAACCCAGCATGGCTCCCCTCAGCTTATCGTGCTGCAGAGGGTCTGCCTGGGGCACAGGGTGCTTCATTGTAGGGCTAGTAAGCAGGCAGCCCCTGCACTGAAGCACCCTCATGCCCTTGCCGAGCAGGGTAACATCTACACTGGACTGCTATGAGTTTTTTACTCTGCAGGAGGATAGCACTTGTACTTGTAAATACAAGTACTATCCTGCTACGGAGTAAATTAGTTTATTACAGCCTTAATAGGGGTGCACATGTAGATGCTGAAACATTTACTGCATAGCTAATTAGTCTACTGCATAGTAAATGTCTTATGTAGATGTACCCAGAAAGAAGTTAAAAGGGCCCCCTAAGGAGATGAAGAACTTGTAAGCAGCATGGGAACTTCTTAAAAACAACATATTAGAGGCACAGAGCAACTGCATATCGCAAAAAATGGACCAAAAGAAAGCCAGAATGGTTTAATGGCAGAGTTGCAGAGGCACTAAGCGGAAAAAAAGGCTTCTTTCATAAAGTGTAAGTTAAATCCTACTGAGGGAAATAAAAAAGTGCATAAACTCTGGTAAATCAAATGTAAAGCCATAATAAGACAAACTAAGAATCTGAGGAGAAACTTGCTAGAGACATGAAAAGTAACAATAAAAATTCATTAAGTAAATTAAAAGCCAAAGACCTGCCACAGAGTCAGTTGAGCCTTCAGATGATCGGAGTGTAAAAGAGGTACTAAAGGATGACAGGGCCATTGTCAGGAAACTAAAGGCATTCTTCACTGTGAAAGATGTTAGGGAAATTCTGTCATCAGATCCTCTCTTCTCTAGGGACAAGTCAATGGAGCTGATCCAAACTGAGGTTTCAGTAGCTGATGTTGTAGAGGAAACTGATAAACAAAACAGTAGCAGATCACCAAGACCTCATGGCCTCAAGACCACCAAGACCTTAGGGTCCTGAAGGAGTTCAGATCAGGAATTGAAGAACTTCAAATTGCAATATGCAATCTATCACTAAAAACAGCCTCAGCTCCAGAGGACTGAAGGGTTGCCAAGGTGACTCCTGTATTTAAAAAAGGTTATAAAGGGGACTACAGACTGGTGAGTATACCGTCTGTTTCTGGATACCTGGTAGAAAGAAGAATAAAAAATGGAATTGTCCAGCACATGGATGGATATGACTTGCTGGGGAGGAATCAACATGGCTTCTCAAAGGGAAATCATGCCTCACCAACCTATTAGGCTAGAAACAGAAGTTATACATAAACTGGTTTAAATGATCAGAAACTGGCTTAAACCTGTAACAGAACAGAAGCTCAGTGCATACAAACCAGTTTCAAAATGGCTGAAATGGGTTTAAAATAAACCTGGTTGAAGGTAGTATAAGACTTAACTGATTTCGGTCAAACCAGTTTATGAGACTTCTGTCCCAGACATTAGAGTTCTTTGTGGGTGTAAATAAGCAGGTGGATCAGGGTAATCCAGTTGACATAATATATTTGGATGTCCAAAAAAGCCTTTGATAAGGTCCCCAGTCAGAGGTTCTTATCTTAGTCACAGGATCACAGGGAATGTCCACTCATGGATTAGAAATTGGCTTAAAGATAGAAAGCAAAGAGTGAGTATAAATAATCAGTTTTCAAGATGGAAAGAAGAGGTCCTCCAGGAATCTGTGTTGGGACCAGTGCTATTTAAATTACTCATAAATGAACTGGGAAACTGAATGAGTAGTAAGGTGGCCAAATTTGTGGACCACAAAATTATTTAAAGTGATGAAGACCAAGGCGGACTGCGAAGAACTACAGAATGATCTGGCATGACTGAGCAAATGGGCAACTAAATAGCAGATGAAATCTACAACTCCACAAGCCTGACTTCCAGCAAAGTGAGGAGGGGTGTTGGATGCACAAGGGATGCATGATGAGACTATGAATGGGACTTTGTAATCTTTTCAGTGTTCTAAAATATACGAATGAAATTGTTCCAGATAGAAACACATTGCTTAAATTTACAAGTACGATAGCTGCTGTGGAGAATTGTCCATTACTAGCTTCCCACAGAACACTGCCAGTTTACCCACTGTATACTTACAGCAGATTTTTATGTCTTTTTTATTTCAGAATGTAAATCTCCATTCTCTGTCGGGATATGAAGGCTGTTTCAGGATAACCATAGTTGGCAGGTTAATGATAGTTCTTTGTGGGAGCAGACAGATTGCTCCATAAGCATTTAACCAACCCCAAATTAGCTCACATTGAAATTTTGCTACTAAGCTGGAACCCTCAAAAAGTTGTCATTGTCTTCTCTTGCAGGAGGAAGTCAGGGGGGAAAATGGAAATGAATTCATAAATATTCGTATTAGCATGTCACTAGAAAATTTGATAGCAGCACCTCAATGAATCATGTCTTTGAAATCTGAGCAGAGTCAAATAAGCTTCACTACTCAAATGGCATTTCCTTAAAGCTTGACTCTAAATACGAGATAGATTGTCAAATGCAATTGCTATAGAATATTATATAGAACTATAAAAAAATAAATATAATCAAGGAAGGGATTAAGGTCTTGTGTGTGTGTGTGTGTGTGTGTGTAAATAATGATGCAGAATTGTGTCAGATGACTGAATAAGTGATTGCATCATTATATACAGATGAGAGAATCCTGCTGTGACATTTCTTAAAAGAAAATGAAGGTGAACTGGAGAAAAAAGGGGGTGAAGTCCGGGACAAACTGAAATAAATGGAAGGGGCTTTGACAGACGAATTTCAGCCACTTTGTGTATTTTAAAAGAAGTAGTGCTTGTTTTTAATTGATAGTCTCTGTGGAGGTCTGTTCTCCTTGAGAAACTGTACCTGTTCTTTCTCACCTAAATCAGTAGTAGAAAACTAAGTACAATGAGAAAAGGCTTTTTCTCTGCTACAAAATATATTGTGATTTCACCACCCAAAATAATTCTTAAAGTCTTTATTTCCAAGATCAACACACCCCACCCCCTGTAAATATATAGTTTAATATTTCATTGCCTTGTCATGGCTTCAGAGTTTGATAAAATCGGTGCTTTTGGCACTATGAAGCCATGCCACTCTCAGATAACATGCATGACCTAACCAATGGTGCAATATCAGACTCATGTCAAATAATACTAGCATGAAATGACAATGCACTACAAGAAATCATATTCATTTTATAGTATCAAGCTGAAATATTAAAACAGGAGATCTCTAGTCTTTCTTGGAAATGATTGCAGGTGGGCAGAACCTGTTCTACATGAATTTATTTCAAGATCAGCTAGGCAGTAAAGTACCATATAATAAATCACTTTTGATAAAAGTGTTTATAAAAAAATCCTATTCATCTCAGTAGTACAGATCACCTTAAAACACTTTGACAGAACAAATAATTTGTGCTAGTTTTATTTTTTGTTTAAATTTATTAGAGGTTTTCCTAATCATTATTTAGTATGAACATGCCCAAAATGAATTAGCAGATAAACTTAAGCGTTAACTTAATCATTTCCAAACTGTGTATATTTTTATAAACTCAAAGGAAATATTTTTCAAAAATTGACATCCAATATACCTAGGTACAACACTGATCAATTTAATAATAAACATGTTATCACAACCCAAATTGATTGCGTTTGCTTTATGTGCACTATTGTACCACCATTGCCAGAAGGGCATCACATTACCAAACAAATTACACTGAGTAAAATGTGATGGGAAAGAAATGAAATATTGTAAACTATCCAGACAAAAGCATTTTCCTACAATTACATTCCTCGTATCTACATAGGAGTCTGCAGCAGAAGCTTGTTCAGCTGTATAATATACATTTGTAAATCACACCTTTCAAGCAATGTTCTTCAGGCCTCATTCCAACAATAATGTAATGTGCTTAACATCATGATAGACGTGCACTGATAGAGACAAAAAGTAAACCTCATATCCTGTTTTAACAGTCTTTTCTCATCACCATTACTGCAGTTTCCCTCCAGTTTTCCATCTTTCGCTGTCTTATCACCATTTGTATCCCCATCTCTTCTCTCCTTCTCACTAAGCTCCTTCTAACAAAAGTCACTTCAAAGAATAAGAATGAGAAAAAGGTAGGAGAAATGAGCTGTAGGCTACCAACACATTGATTTTTCTACGTGCAACACTGATATAAAAAGTTCTTTAAATGATGTATGCCTCCATGATTATAGGATAAGTGAATTTTACCCCTGAGAGCCCAGGCTCTTGGAGACCTCATCCTGCAACTAGATTTGCATGCAGAGACATGCTTTGCATAAACTTGCCTGTGTGATTGTACAACTACAGCCTTAATCTTCATGTTTCCCTTGTTTCTGGCCCAAGTCCCTCCAAACTTAAAGGCAGTTGAGCCATTTATTTGATGAAGGTAGGATAGGTCTCTTAATGGCAACTACATCAAGGTAAAAGATGAGTGGTGAACACTCTTACACAAAGGTGAATTTCCTCAGGTAAACAGAAAATTACTACTTTTGTTTGGGGCATTATTTTGATTTTGAATACTAGGTTCAATTTCTAACTTTTCAATGGTCCAAACATCTTTTGTTTTTAAATGTATATAGGACTACTACTTTCTGATCCAGATTCTCAGATGACTATAACTGATCTTTGCAGATTTATGTCAGCTAAGTATCTGTAAAATTAAATACATATACACGTCTTTGCAGTATTAAAACTTTAGTATTAACATTTAATTTGATATGATCTGTAAAAGAAAAGCAAGTTTACTCAGTATTTTATAATAGGAGTAGAGTGAATATTTTTATATTCCGCTAGAAGAGTAATCAACATTCTATCCACCAAAACCAGCATGAAAGTAATTGCATACTGCCCATTTGTTTCTGGTAATTTAAGGAATATATATACAAAGCCCAAACTATAGTAAAAAATATGCAAAAAATTTGAGGTAATATATTGTTTGTTCTCTGTCATTATTCCTCCTTTGTAAGCCATTTTCTCTTCTAAATTTCTGTCGTACTATTTGTGCAAATAAAGTTCAACAAGAGTTTGTAATACTGCACAACAGAATTCTAACTACCGAACTGCTGCCCTGTCGGATAGGTCAACAAAGACATCTATGAAATGACAGGGCTCTTTGGCCATAGATGCCTAAGCAGGTTGAAGTCCGTTTCCCCTCAGCAGCTAGAGTAGACTTGCCCTCTTCTAAAAGTCAAGGTGTGATAACATACCAAAGGGTGGAAACAGATGTCTCCTAACATCTCATTTGTGCCTCCATAAAGATGTTTATGGAGGCACAAATGGTGAGCTAACAGACGTCACTACCCTTTGCTGTTCTGCATCAAAGGAAAATCAGTGGTGCGATAAAAGGCAATAATAGACTCTGCTGCTTTACTGCGATGGACTGCCACGGAGTGTGAGCAGGACATGTCTGGCTTTCCCTGCTTAGAGAGAGGCAGCCTGGGGAATCTCAGGACACCTCTCCATAAGCAGAGAAGTTGGGGTCTCTGCTCACTCAGACTTATCCCCAGCAATCCCAGGAGTGAGCCTGTGTGAGCAGAGAAACCACCTGCTTGCAGGCATGCCCCCTATGTTGAGGAGGGGAAAATCCCCTGCAAGGGGTTTTTTCAATGCACATTTACAAGCACAAAATGGGGAGCTCCCATAGGAGTTTTCTAGGTACAGGTTTCCCTTGCCAACCGCTAGGAATAGGTTCCTGAAAGTTCCCGTGGTTGGCAAAACAAAAGGCTTATGGGAAAAATGGCAGGTGGCGGGCTGATGTGCAGCTGATGTGGAAAACCATGATTACTCAAAACTATACTGTGGTAGCCCAAATGGTATGTAGAATATTAAGCGTGGATACTCAAAACCATGGTTGGCAAAACCATAATTGGTGAGGGAAACCTGTAGTTGTGAAAAGATCAGAAAATCACTCCTAATATCAGTTTGAAAACAGAATCCCATAGGAGCTTTCCCCTTTCCCTTCAGAGGATTCCCCCATTCTCCAACGTGGGCGTGCAACTGCAAGGGGGTGCTTCCCCTGGTTGCAGACATGCCCCAAGTTGGGGCACAGCACCCAGTCATGTCTATAGAAGTCTGTGGAGCGTGATCAGCTGTGCTGCAACATATCACAGCACACCTGATCTCATCAAGCACAAAAATGGAACTCAGAGGGAAAGGAAGCATCTTTTTTATTGAGGTGGGAAATAGGATTTGCCTTGGAAAATAGTAGAAGAGGAGAAATGCTCCTACCAAGCCATCCTCATTTCCTCATCCAAATCAGACTGCATGGGATTTACTCTGAGACTGAAGAACTAGGGAGAATAACAATCTCTCCCCACTAAGCAGCTCCAAACCTCTGACTGTTTGTACAGCTGATGGGATTCTTTTTGAAACCACTCGTTATAGTGAGGAACCATATTATGCCATGATAAAAGACTACTAATTTGGTTGGGGGGGGGGGGAATGAAGTACTTTCAGCCATAGAATGAAGCCATTATATAAAAAAATAAATTTTTGTAAGGACTTTACTGCCTTCATGGTGTGTTGCAGAACTAAATTTGAAAGTCTGTGCCACCTGAGAAGAGGGAATTGCCTTTTATTGTTTCCAAAAACATCCATTTTGATTTGGCCAAATTATAAGCTACCATAGACCCTTTGCTTTCCACATGACACAATTTGTACTTGACTGTGTTTGTCCACAATGCAGACTGCAGCATATTACAATGATACTAAGGCTAGCTCAGGCTAGCTGCTCAGGTGCCAAAGGTTTAGCTATGACAGCACAGAGCTCAACACAATGCATGCAGTGTAGATGTGCTCGATATCAAAATGCAGACAGAAGGGAGTGTAATTCCTTTTGCACAGGCAAGCTATCTGGTATTTTCTCACAGGTGAATGCTTAGTTTTGCCTCTTAAATAACTTCCTTTTAGCACAGTTTTTGCATTAATTACAGGGGAGTGCCATATCAATTATGTAGTCTTACAGACCAATGAACAAGCTCTGCCCTGAGGAGTTCACCATCTCTTGTGCCCCTTTATCACAATATGAAGATATGTCTGGGTTAAGAACCTTCCATAAGGTTCTCAAAATCAGTTCTCTGGAGGACTTTATGCATTAATGCTCAAGATAACAATAACTTCTTGCAACTGTGATATCATTAATCATTTTTTTTTCTGAAGGGTGAAAAACCTAGTTTCCTTAGCAAGCCAGCTGACTAGACGGAAATTAACATTAGCACATAACCATCTATAATATAACCTGTAATAAATTAACCAACAGGCAGACAGCCAGACATTTTCTATTTTCTCCACATTAAATCTTTGTTATAGCCAAAGCTTGAAAAGCAAATTAAACTCATTTGATTTTCCACTCAGATGGACCAAGCCAGTAATCTCAGAATAGGGTAGAAGAAGGTTTGTCTAGAGTAGCACTGTATTTACGCAACTTGCCTGATAAATTAAGCCAATTTAATGTCTTCAATTCTGAAAATAAGATATGTATAGTTCCAATTTGGAAACGACAGGCATGTGCAGAACTTAGACCCTAAATGAAGGAGTATTCTGTATGTTATTAACATATTCTGTATGTCTTAACATTCTTTGCTATAACTAAAAACACACACAAGTGTTTTGTTCATTATGTTAATAAATATCAACCAAATGAGGTATCATTAATGGAAGGTGTTGTGGATTTGAATTGGGGCAGCTGACATAGAATTAAACTACAAAACCCTGAGGAAAATCAACGCTAACATTCTTTTGAAAAGATTATGATTGACTTAATAATAGGCTTTAATAAACTAAAAATGATTCAGTAAATTATCCATATGCTATGTTTATTTAAATGCACAAGCACTGATGCTCAGTTTAAAATTGTTCTAAAATAGCATTTATTGTAAAGAGAATGGTTTTCTAGATAGCAGTGAAAAGATCAGAGAATCATTTCTGATGTCAGACTCACAATCAGTAAAAAGAGCTTGTTCATTTTTTAGTCTTAATTTGTCACAAGTGGAGATTTCCCTCCCCCTAAACTTACAACTGCAGTTGGATCAAACAATGTGCAAACACGCTTACCTGTCCTGAGCCTGAGATCAGCTGAAAACTTCAAGTTGACCAGGCACGAACCATTTCATTTTCCCTGTATTCATCTCGTGAGCAGATAACTAAAGAAACCTTGAGTGGGTGAGCAAAGTGTAGCTAATCTGAGTGTTTACACCTAGTTTCTGTTGCTACGGAAACAGCTTCTTTTGTCTGTATACATTCAAAAGAGCAACCTCACTGAATCCTGGATTTCAGATTCTTGATTAAAGACATCAGACAAAAACACAAGTGGGATCTAAGAATATTGAGAAGTGTAATAGGAAAGGCTAAGAAGTACGCGAGAGAAATGAAAGGTGAGTTAGCATGACTCCAGAAAAAGAGAGCTTACTAGCTTAGTGCTCTTTGTGCCACGGAGTCTACAAGGATGCCTCCCCTCTTCTCAGCTGTTCTTCTTTCTAATTTGGCCATCCTGTGCTAAATTCATTCTCTCCCTTCTCTGCTGTCCTTTTCCATGTTTCTTTCAGCCTTCTGTTCCTCATTTTCACCAGTTTCCAAAACATCATTTATTTAGTTATTTCCGTATTGTCCATTATTAGCACATAAGGCATCCATCTCCATCTTCTTTCGTTGCCTTTGATAATTATGTTTCTTTTCTTGGTCTTCTCTTCTGCCTGTCTTTGCTATCAGTTTTAGCCAGAAAATATTCGGGATTCTTTGGTGGTATCAGAATGTAAACAATCCTACCTTCTTCTCAAGTCTTTTTGTATTCATCCAACTTTTTGTTACCATATAGGAATACTGATTTTACACCACTGTTGTACAGTTACATTTTTGTTACAAAGCCATATTTATTTTACTCCCAAATGTTTTTCAGTTGCATAAATACTGCTCTTGCCATTTTTTTTCATTGACTATTACACTACACCAATATTACATTACAACTGAAGCCATCACACAAAGTGTTTATAACGTTTACAATCTTGACGAGAAATCTGTAGATGCACAGTATTTTCCACGGTGATTCCTGATGTATGGAATCAAAGAAAAGTCCATGATATTAAGGAAAAATATGAGTTCCATTACGCCCTTTTTTACATTACATTTCTCAGTGTTAAAATTTGAGCCCTGCACTCCTTATTCTATCTGAATCTAATTTATTCTTTTCTAAGCAGCATCTGACATCTTGCATGGTGTGCAGTAGGATTCTACAGAATATTTTGCTTGTTACTACAAGCAGTGCTACACCTTTCCAGTTTTGATGTCTCCTTCCTTAGGCAGTTGTACCGTCAGGCCTTTCTTTTATACTTTCAGATTGTTTCTGGTTTAAGATCTTGTTAAATAAGCTTTGTGAATATCCTAGATGAGTCTTGGATGTCTACTTCATATAATTCTCCATTTAAGTTGTCTATTCTTGAGCCCGTTCTGTTGTTCACAGCCTTGAGTGCCTTTGCAATCTCTTCTGGGTTGATGGCCTATTCCTAAAGGTGAGGTTCCCTCATCTTCTGCTATCTCTGATAGATTATTCGGTTTCTTATTGTTGAAGACCTCATTGAAGTGCTTGACCCACCATTTCACTTGACCATCTATTTTGTTTACTAATTTTCCATCTTTTGATTGTACATGTCTCATTTTGCATTTTTTTCAAGGCATTTCTTGGGATCTTACATACTGTTGCCACATTTCTTTTTGTTTGAAGCAGTTTCTGCTTCTTTTGCCAGGTCCTCTAATACTTCCATTAATCTCTTCTGGAGTTACTTTTTGTAGGAATCTGCTGGTAGGTGTTCTTTTTGTTCTGGTGTTTTGCTACCATTAAACTACCAAAATATATTTCCACCATTGTGCTATTGTGTGTGCATGCATGTGTGAGAAGAGGAAGCTTTTATTTTTGTACTATAATTTTAGTATTAGAATTGGATGCATTTTTTCACATTTCAATTTTTTGAGTAAATCTGTCATTAAAATTTTGATTTGATGGGAAAAACACTGAATATTTTCTAATCAAATTTTCTTTTATTTTCAGGCAGCTATAGAACAAGCTGAAACTGTCTAATTTTGAGTCTACAATGGGCTGTTGAGTAATCTAATTTTTAAAAAATCCCCTGCAAAAATTAGCATGTTTAAGTTTTCTGATCTGGCCTATTTAACATACAGAAATTCAAACTCCACAAGTAAGATTAATAAACCCTCCTGTCTCATGGATAAGATCAATTTCCATCTAGCCTTTCTAAAGATGGGTTTTCCCTGTGTTAAAGCCTGCCTCTTCATCTGTTCGCCACAGTGAGTCATTAGCGCACACACAGAGCATACTGGTTGTTCTAAGGGGTGATTTATTTGGACTTTCTCCCAAGCAGAACACAGAGGGTTGGGAGGGAGCAGGGCACAACAGAGCCAGGAGATGGTGGCATAAGTAAGGGTGAGAAGGACACCAGCTCTGGGCACTGACTTGGGAGGAATGTGAAAATTGTTCCCCCATTCTGATGTAGTCTGTGCCCTGGTAGCAAAAGCAACCCCACATCATTGCTTTTGTAGTACCAAGTGGAGTGCACACACCAGGATGTTACTTCTGCATTAAGAGTAGAAGACAGGGTGGGCAGAGCATGCAGAAACATCAGCCAGGGACTGTGTTGGGTAAGACTCCTGCCAACGTCCTGCTCCTGCACAGTTTGTGCCCTGGGCACCCCTTTGTTACATCACTTCCAGGACCAGAGCTGAAGGATCGACTGCAATTTAGGTCCTCCAATCCTCCTCAGCTGCCAAGGTGGGGTCCAGGGAGAGGAGAGGAAGGAGGGGAACACAACATGGGGGGTGATTAGAAATCTATCTTGCAATGATTTATGCATGCAAAGCTCAACTGAAGTTAACAGAACACTGCATATGGAACCTGCTGGTACAAGTTCTGCTGGTACACGATAGATTGTAAGGTCAAATAATTTTCCTATCTATCTATCTATCTATCTATCTATCTATCTATCTATCTATCTATCTATCTATCTATCTATCTATCTGTTTGTGTGTGTACCAGATTATATATGTATAATTTAATAATATAGAGATTATATAACCTAATATATATATTATAGATAATATAATCTCTATATAGAGAGATAAATTATATCTATCTATTGATTGATCAATAGATAGATAGATAGATAGATAGATAGATAGATAGATAGATAGATATAATCACTAAGACATAACCATTATAACCAACCTAAAAATTATCTACACAGTTTCATTTTTACACAGTTTATTTCATTTTAAAGAATCCTTGGCAGTAACTACAATAAGCTCTTGTAAAAGGACCTTTTTGGAAGAGCTGTGATCCCTTAGGCTGTGTAACAAGATAACATGGGTCATATACATTAACTTTAAATTACAGGCTTGTTCACTACTGCCAATAAAGAGAAGACTAAAATATCTCTCCTTGCTGACAAAAGTCATAATACGCTAGTGTATCTACAGGATTCTACATGGATCCTTGGTTACAGATCTCAATGCAGGATCCATATTTTGGTGAACAACTATGGCATGGCTATTTCTGTTTATTTTACAATATAGTTACATTATATTTCCTCTCCTTTTTTTCCTACCTCATGTGCTTGACATCTAATCTGTATATGATCTCAATATGGGGAAGACAACAGTCCACATGAAATGAGTCCCAAACAGGTGAAGGTACTCGTACAGCATTTGGACATTTTCAAGTCTGCTGGGCCAGATGATCTGCATTCAAGAGTCCTGAAAGAACTCACTGAGCTCATAGCAGGGCCTCTGGCAAAGCTGTTCAAAGAGTCATGGAACTCAGGAGTGGTCCTGAATGACTGGAAGAGGGTTAACGTGGTGCCCATTTTTAAGAAAGGGAAGAGGGACTACACTGCAAACTATAGACCAGTCAGTCTGATTTTGGTCCTTGGATAAATCTTTGAAAAAAATTGTCAAGGAGACCATCAATCACAAGCCCATAACTGGCAGGGTATTAAGAAGCAACCAGCACAGCCTTATCAAGGGAAGGTTATGCCTGTCAAACTTGGTGTCCTTTTATGACCAGGTAACTAACCAGCTGGACAAGGGACATAAGGTTGGCATAATTTATGTAAACTTCAGCAAGGCCTTTGACTCTGTTTCCCATGAGATTTTTCTCAATTAAACTGGAGGGTACTGGCCTAGACCAGTTTATAGTGAGGTGTGTTGGCAACTGGCTCAAAGGCCGATCCCAGAGAGCTGTAATCGATGGGATGGCCTCATCCTGGAGGGCCATCTCCAGTGGTGTCCCCCAGGGATCAGTGCTTGGGCCTGTGCTCTTTAATATCTTTATCAATGACTTGGATGAGGGGGTGGAAAGTGCAATGATTAAGTTTGTGGATGGCACAAAGCTGTAGGGAATTGCAGGCACATCAGAGGATAGGGTAAGGATCCAGGATGACCTTGACAGACTAGTCCTATGGACTGAATGCAATCAGATGAGAGGGACAAGTGCTGGGTCCTTTACCTGGGTAAGAAAAACTTTCACCATAACTATATGATGGGTGGTGGTCTACTGGCTGGCACTTCATCTGAAAGAGACCTGGCGGTGACAACTGACCAGAAGATGAACATGAGCCAACAGTACGATGAAGTCACTAGCAGGGAAAATAAAACTCTTGCATGCATCAGCCAATGTGTTGTGAATAGATCCAGAGAGGTGCTTCTCCCCCTCTATTCAGCATTGGTGAGGCCACAGCTGGAGTACTGTGTCCAATTTTGGGCACCCTACTTCAGGAAGTATGTGGATAAGCTCGAAAGGGTACAGAGAAGGACCATCCACCTGATTAGGGGCCTGGAGGACAAGCCCTTTGAGGAGAGACTCTGGGAACTGGGTCTGCTCAGTCTGAGTAAGAGAAGACTGAGAGGTGACTAGATAGCCACCTACAAGTATGTCAGGGGTGAACACCAAGATCTAGGGGAGCAGCTCTTCAGAAAGGCACCCCTTGGGAGGATGAGGACCAATGGGCACAAGCTAATTGAGGACAAATTTAGGATGGACGTAAGGAAAAACTTCTTTTCTGTAAGGGTAGCTAGATTCTGGAACACACTCCCAGCAGAGGTGTTGCAGTTGTCATCCTTGGAGATGTTCAAGAGGAGGCTTGGACAAGTACCTTGTTGAGCTCGTCTGAGACTAATAACCTCCTGCCCATGGCAGGGGACTGGACTTGATGATCTTTTAGGTCCCTTCCAATCATTTGATTCTATGATTCTATGAAACAATGGTACTCATTCACTTAAGTATTTGTAGCATCCATGCCCAAGAGATATTTTAAAGTTCAGACTCCAATCATATAGTTTTTGATACTTTTCATCTCCTTCAGTGAAACTTAATTCGTTTAGTTCAAAACAGGATTTAACTGGATGTAATGTTATGGTCCATGACTATGCAGGCTATATTAGATATAACAGTCCCTTTAGACTATATTTATGGTTTTCTTCCACACCTCTTTTTAAATTGTATTTCCTTAGTCTGGGATTTTTAAAAGGAAGATTTTGGTATCCAAACGCTACTTAAATTCAAGAGAAATTCTGGAAACTCTTTGGGGTAAGGAACTTGTATCTGCTTTTAAAAAGGTCAAGGCTATTAATATATTAAAATGCATTTATTGTGCATTATTCTTCTACTTTTGTTCTTCCTTGTTTCCTCCCAGTGCTGATTTCACCAACTGTAGCCAATGCAATTTACATGGAAATGCAAAAAATTTCCTACATCCCAATGGGTATGTACTTCAGTGAAAAAGTTTAGATAAATGTCCTTAATGCTTATTAATCTGCCTGTTTTGCAACAACATTCACTAAAAGCTAGTACAGTAATGGAATGTTCTCGAGGTGATAAAGTAGCACTTCAGATTGCCAAGACAAGGGTAATTTAATGTTACAGGTATGGCCTTACCACCTGAGGAAATGCTGACATTAATTCATGTGACAATCCAGTGGTGTGAAAGGCATTTTACCCCCTATTTTATCAGAATTTAGCCATGGATATTTGACAACCTGACTAATCAAGAATAGACAGTTCCATCAGAATTAATGAGGCACTACAACAAATGAATAATGAAGGATTTTTTTAAGATTCCTCTATGCATTTTATCATATAACAGCAATTAATTTAAGTGTTGAGGCTTCCATTGATAGGCATATTAAAAAGTTTGGTACTTAGTGAACAAAGTCAAATCCTCTCAGTGGGTGAGTTTTACACCAAGACACAAGATCTAAACCAAAGTCCCACTTTCTGGACTTTTTTTCTAAGTAATGAACCATTGAGATTTGGGGTGGTATGCAAATTTGCACTGTGATGCTCAGCCCCCCTGAGGAACTGTGAGTCTTGCTATCGCAGCAAGATGCAGCATGGCAGTACTGAAGGAAGACTGACGAAAAAAACCCAAAATAACTCCATTGCCCCTATAAGCCTATTCCAAAAACCAAAATAACTCCATTTTCCCTATAAGCTATGGAAAGTCATAGTTGTGAAAAGTTACAGTGATACCAAAAGACAGGAATTCTTTTTTCGGTTCCTATTTGACATTTTGATTTAGATACAATAAGAACTGTCTTCAATTATCACTAATTCAAAGTAGAAATTTCTCAAGGTCTGAAAAGCTTTCTTTTGGTCTGAAAAAACATAACCGGCTTTCTAATTTCCTTTACCACCTGTCTCATATCAATACCCTTGTTATGTTTCCATAACTAGAAGGGTAAAAGATTGTTCAGACTTCTAACCTGGACGGAGGTAAGAAGTAAGGAGAATTTTCCCTGATAAATCTTTTTGGTAGATTTCTAACCCAGTTTTGCATATGCAAGATGCCTGGATAGTTTTCAGTATATTTGAATAAGTATCTGAGTTTTTTATACTTTTTGGATATCAAGCATTACAAAATACAAGTGAGGTAAGGATGGGGGATAGCTACATTTTGTATTTTTGTATATTTACAACTTTTTAAACTGACTCATAAACAGTTTGTTTCCATGCATCTTTCTTAATGCTAAAATGGCTAAATTGCTTTAAAAAAAGTGCTTTCCCCCTTGGGTACATATTAACAATTTACTTTTTGCAGACAAGTGCACAAATATGATTAGCTTTTGCAAATTGCTCCTTATTCTGTTACTGGTAAGTAATTTTTATATTATTACAGTGTAAACAGATGCTATTTTCCACTACATATTCAGCAGTAATGAGCTAATTTAATGTGTTAAAAACAACAAAAGAACTTCAAGAATGAGCTATTTGCTTGAATAGTCCAAACTCCATTGAAATCTATGTTAAAATCAACTGTGATAGAGAAGTTAGCAAATTACCGTAGAAACCCGGTTGCAAAGTAAGAACTTTCTTAACTCTGTTTTCTTAAATATTACAGTATATTTTCTTAGATTTTTTATTGGTATATTACTGAAATATTTTTTGGACACTGAGTTAAAGGAACTTCTTTGGTCTCAGTAAACCTCCACTACTTTTTCTCACAAAATCTTTACAGAGGAATTAAAAAAATCATTTTAATATACCTTTTACAAACATCCTAACAAAATCAACCAAAATCTATAAACACAAACCACTATGTTTTCTTGCTTAGTGAGGAGCAAAACACATGGATATGTTAATATTTAAACACCTGGGGGGAAATCTTGTTTCCATTGAAGGCAATAAGAGTTTTCCCACTGATTTCAGTGAAGCCAAGATTCCTTTTAGGATGTTGAATATTATTGGCAGGAATGCCAGGATACTCTAAAGGCAAAGGGAGTAGAATAGACCAGTAGCTACTAGAATCTTTATAAAATAGATATCAGGTTGCATTAGTAACCCCTACTGGTGTCTAGAATGGTTCCTTCTGGATGAAAGAGAAATGAGATAAACAGTAGGGGTGTGCAAAGTGGACCTTATTTGATTCAGATTCCGCCTGAATCAGAAATAGTGATTCAATTCATTGATTCGGATCACTGTCCCTGATTCGATTCAGCTGAATCCAAATCTGAAGATTCAATGCTGATTCAGAGAATCAGTGATTTGGACATAGATACAGCTTTAAATTTTTTTTCTACATACCTTGAGGTAGCAGGTGCAGCTCGTGATTGCTGCAATGCTGGGGTGTATGGAGCATCCCACAGGAGTGCAGGGGGGCCCTCCATGTGCTCGGCGGTGAACCTGGAAGTGGACCGCCAGGGAGCACACTGCCCTCCCCCACACCTTCACAGTTCAGCTATCTGTCACTTGGGGACCCTGGGTGCCCCTCCAGGCCCAGGAGGCACCAGTCACTAAGCTGGAGCCCCCCCCCGCCAGGTGCTCCCCAGTGGACCCAGAAGTGGACCAGAAGTGCTTCTGGTCCACTTCTGTGTCTGCTGCTGAGAGCGTTGGGGAGCCCCCATGCTTCTATGGGACACTCCATGTGCCCCAGCACTGCAGCACTCATGAGCCCCTGCTACCCAGAAGTATGTAGAAAAAACATTTAAAGCTGTCTCTATGTCTGAATCTCCAAATCTTTCTGAATCTCTCCAAATCGATTTGGAGAATTCTGATTTGATTCAGAGAAATTAAAGAGTCCTCTGATTTGATCCAGATTTAGAGATTTGGCCACTGAATCAGGCCGAATCTCCACCAAATCAAATCAGGGACCGAAGCTTTGCACAGTCCTAATAAACAGAAAGCAATGGGAAGGAAAAAGTCACTTGCAGACTTTATTTAATTATATCTGCTATTCTGGCTCCTTACCCTGCATAAAACCACACAGCCCAAGCTGTCTGGCTGTGCCATACATCTGGCTGTACATATCTTGCGTACCATAAACATGTACATACCTGTGCCCAGTAGAACATAGGTTTTATAGATATAGGTCTCTGCCATGTTGTTTTTTTATGACAGTTGTATTCATGATAGAGAAGTGTATTCAAGAGAATGGCTCTGAAATATACAGCAATAAATGTAAGATAAATGTAAAAATATGGGTGTAATAGAAACAAACAAACAAAAACCCCAAATTGACTTGTTTTCTAATGGCTTTTTCTACAGTCTTCTCTCACATCTCTGGTCTGTAAATTTATCTAAGAATGCTGGAATATTTTAAAGAGAATTCACTGTTTAGGGCCATTGACACGAAAGCTGTTCAAGGATATCTCAGCCATATCCAAGGTAAGCTGACAGCCATAACACGATATTGCACACATGCAAGTACACACAGGCTAGGTACAGAAATTACACATAAACTGGTATAAGTGATCAGAAACCAGTTCAATACAACAGAAGTTCAGTGCATATAAACTCCCTTTCAAAATGGACAAAACTGGTTTAAGATAAACCTGGATAGATGTAGTATCAGACCTAGCCTATTTAAGTTAAACCAGTTTACTGAAATTCTCTCCCAGATCCCTTCTAGTTTCAAGTTTACTCATAGTCCCCCAGCATCCCAGGATGCTTTGCACCACCCACACAAGTCCCCCTCTTAGCAGCCAAAGGTGTCTGCTCCAGCAGACCAAGGAGGCATAACTCTAGCACCCGCCCAGCTTCTGTCATTGCAGGCATGTGGCTGCATTTTTGGAATCAAAAGTGAATGTCAGGTCACTTGCTTATTGGTTCAATCTACGGAGCTTCAGCTAACCTCCAAAGACTGAATCAATTCAGTCTTGGGCTTTTTGACTGTCTGTATTTAGCCATACAAAACACAGAGTAGCAGGGACATCAGGTGCTGGAACTTTGGTCTAGCCTCAGTAACAGTATTGATAAAAACATAGGTGCTTATAGCCTCTTAGGGCATCTTTACATAAGCTCAGGGGTGGTGGTGGGGGTTCTTTAATTAGAATGGCTCTTAGGAGCTGCTCTCATTAGGACACCCACAGCCTCACATGTATACAGTGTACTGTGCTTCAAAATGGCAATAAGGGTGCTTTAACTAAAGCTTGTTCAATAAGCTTTATTTAAAGTGCTCCCACTGCCATTTTGAAGTGTGGAGACAATAACTACATATTATGCCGAGGTTGTTGGAGTATTCCAATTAAATTAATCGAGTCTGCTCTGAAACATTCTAATTGGAATGCACTGGAGCAGGTGTCTGCTCATGTACAGGAACCCTCTGATGCCTAAGGAGTTATGGATTGTTCACTTTGACTTAGGTCCCTACATTCTATAGACTTTAGGCTTTTTAGATCTTTTAAGGACATTCAGAATACTAGCACAATCCTCTTACATTTTCACTTATGGAACAGTTGCTTAGAATGGCAGGGGTTTTTTTATGTCCAGCTCCTACAGGGGTTATGACAAATCTCATCAGTGGGTTATATAATATTCTGGAAGACAACCATGGAATGTTTCAATAACAGGGTTTTTAAGACTTCTTCCACGTTCTGGGAACACAATTTGGTTTGGCAGTTAGAACAGTCGTTTCAGATAGCATAGCTGAATCTACGTACACATGTATACATATATATCGTATCTATACGATAGCAATATTATAAATGTTTTCCTAAAGATGATGTGGCTGTCATAGAAAAGTATACCTGGAAGAGACCTCCAGGGGTCATCTAGTTCTTTCTCCATGTCAGAGGCAGAATCAACCCCCTCCAAACCATCCTATACAAATCCCTGTCTAGCCTATATGTAAGACTACATGGGGATCCCTGACTGCCCATGTAGTTGCCCAACTGTTGGCACTGGATTTATGACCTAGATACCTTCTTCCAGGTGGATCCATACCCTCAGAGTGACCATGACTTCTCCATTTGATAAGAGACGAATTCTATTGATACAAAATGATAGCAGATATGAATAATGCAAACAATTGTATATCTACCAGTCTTAGGGCTGTCACAGAGGGAAGGTTACATGAATTTCACCCTGAGGTTATTTCTTGAATGTGTGACATCAGCAGCCTGGAAATCGAAGGCTGAATCCCCCTACCCCTGCAGTGGGGTGTGTGAGATGGGTTGGTGGTGTGCCCTCTGTCCATGGTGGACTTAGGGTCCCCTTGCTGCTCTGAAATCCTTCCTTTTGTATTCTTTCTCTCCTCTGATGATTCTTCATTCCCAGGGATCATTTATTGGTTTCCCTGTGGTCCTCATATTGTCTACGTTCTGTCCTATCAGCATATTCCTTTGTTCCAATAAACCCATCATATGCACACAAAGTCATTTGGTCATTTACCAAACCAGAAATCAAATCCCAAAGGCTCCGCAGTTGGGCACTGTGACCTAATGTCTCCTTATCTCATATTATGGAACAGTGTGGTACATGCCTTCAATTTCCCAGCCTGTGTCTTTGCTGGCTTCAGACACAGTGGGCCTTGAAGTAAACTTTGTTATAAACAGGCTTTTAGAAAACAAATAACCCTTGCCATTCCCCTGGACCATTGTTCTAATGAATATCTACTTTACCTACAAGTCAATTCCTAAAAGCAAAGCTCTAATTATTATTCTCTAGCCATCAACAATGACAAGGCATAACACCTTAACCTGCCACAGGTAAACAGGGGGACAATGGTGGCCAATGTCCTGCTACTGCAAGGATTATTAAAATATGCTCAAGGGTTCTAAGGAAGACACCTATGCCCTCTGCTACACAGGAGGGGAAAAATCCTCCACAGTCTGTACCAATTTGACCATGGGGCAGAGTTCCTTCCTGACCCCAAATATGGCAATTAGTCAGACCCTGAGTGGAAGGGCAAGACCCTCTAGCTAGGAATCTCTGGGTTTTATTTCCAGCAGACGGATTGAGATATCCCCATCAAAATCCCCAGTCTTGGCTGCAGCCAATACCCGGTACTCTGAGGAAGGCAAATCCCCTCTTACCTCCAATATGTGTAGCAACAAGAAGGGAAAAAAATTCCTTCCTTGCCCCATGTGGCAACCAACAAACTCCAGAAACATGTGAAATAACCATAGTAGAGCACAGGCATAGCTACTCCTAGATTATCCCTGTCAATGCTTGTTCATCCTCTCCTTGAACACCTCTAGTGATGGAGATTCCACTGACACATGAAAAACCTAGAATCTACTTATTGCATTGATGGAAATGTCCTGCAACCCTCTCAGGTTCCTCATTTTTTAAATGATGGAGCATTCAAGGGGAGTGAGAACAGAAGCCATATTCTCTTGGCACATTTATATACATACCTTTGTGTCCTGCAACATGCTAGTGGTCCGCCGCTTCAGAGCAGACTCCATTAATTGAGTCTGCTCTGCATGCAAGCTGATGTGAACTGTGTTGTGCTGTGTGCAGTTGTATAAGCAGCTAAATGTGTGTCCACATACAGAAAATGGTGGTGGTGCGCTCTTGAACTAAAAGACCTTTGATGTGTTGTAGTTCATAAGCACACCACTGCCATTTTCTCAGCGCTGATGCACATTTCGCCACTTATGCAACTGCAAGTAACGCAGTGCTGGGCGCTTTTCAAAGCACCCAGTGCTGTGGTACTTCCATATGTAAGAATGCCCCTAGATCCTAGATTTAGGCTCTTAATCCCTGAGCACCTTCTGAAAGACCACTAGGTATTTTGATCTAAGTGGCTGCCTGCATGAGGTTATACCCAAGGCATAACATGACTGCCAGTTGCATGAATTCCATATGAGATGTGCAACACTTGGCATGTGTAAAAGAGCATTGCAAAACTATTGCATGGGGAAGGGCCATGGGACTGAGCTCAGGTCCACT
Organism: Alligator mississippiensis; assembly: GCF_030867095.1. Taxonomy (NCBI): domain Eukaryota; kingdom Metazoa; phylum Chordata; order Crocodylia; family Alligatoridae; genus Alligator; species Alligator mississippiensis. The sequence continues at coordinate 149,548,794 of NC_081828.1, read as the reverse complement.
TGGTTTCACACACTGGTTCTGCCAAGCAGCACATTAAATATCCAGATGTGATTTTACTCCTAACTTTTTCCAGCACGACTTTCCACTTATTACCAGTTATGATTTTTTTTCCATTCATAAGATGAGGACTGAAGCTTTGGTCCCTAACTCAGTCCTTCTTCAATTTCTTTTTACAGATACAATTTCAGCCTCAATGTTCCTCCCCTGTCCTCTCCCCAAAAATCAAATTGTATTGCACTCCAAATATAAACCAGATATTTCCTTCCAGCTCAGGGGTTTAAAATGTATTAGCACCTTCAGGCTTCTTATGCATGGTAAATCTAATAGGTTTCTTCAGGCAGACAAACAGCCAAGGAATGGCTTAAAGCTTGCAGGCTAAGCCAAGAGGCCTGTTGGTCTGAATTTGCCGGTAGGATGAGCAGTTCTTGACTAAGAATGAATTAAATCCACAGCTGAACAATTTATTCAGTTGAATGGGAATATTTCTTTCAGTTATTCCAAGGTAGGTTTATGGCTTCTGCAGATTTCAAGAACTGAGCCCTTAAAACTACCTCTCATTTGACTGTAAGGGGAACTCCCAACTTCTTTACCTTGTTAGGCAGACCACAGCATTGGTCCCCAAAGTCTTTTGACTTCATTGCCTATTATTGCAAGAGCCAGCAGCAGAATTTATTGTCTACAGGAATCTCTGTTCCAGCCATGCACACACCCTTAATAAATTCTTTAGAGCTAGGCACAAGAAGCTGAATTAGCTGAGAATCTGGACTCTGGAGTAATATGAGTCTTAGTAGCTCTCACCTTTTATAAAAAATATTAATAAAAGGGATGAAATCCCATAGCAAATATTAAACATACAAATGGGAAGGGTGTTCAAATTAAGCAAACAGCCTGACTATCTCCAAATTGGCTAAAGGACTCTCATCCCTCTATTAGCTGTTGCTAACAGCTAATAGGAGGTCGGTCTAAAAATATTGCATATTCAGTATAAAATGGTCTGAGATTTGACATGAACAAAAAGATCATCATCTTGTTGATCTGCCTTGTGTATTGCTGATACAAGAAAATTATATATAGATATTTTGCCACTCTGGCCAAAGTGCCTCAAGTGCCAACTCATCACTCATCAATTGAAAATGCATCTTTTGAACATGCCAATGAACTAAAAGCCAACCTTGTCCTGCAGGCACTTCATGTTTCAGTACACAGCATGCTGAAATGCAGTCATCCTCTGTTAGCTCATCAGTTCGACAAAACTCTGACTTGTTAGCTACAGTCATAGTCAATCATGCCTGTTTAGAACGAAGGTGTTCACTTTATAATGCATATAATAGAGAGGTCACACTTGCATAATACTTGTACAGATTGCTGTAACCCTAAGTATGAAGAATATATGAATTTGAATCAAAGCTCATAGTCAATTAAGGTACATGACTAAAAATTTCTACTGTGATTTGCTCAGAACTTTTTTCACTCTGTCACCTTTCTTCAAGTTTGGCACACCTCCTTTCTTAACAGCCTTTGCAGACACGCAAACTGATTTTATGGCTTCTTTTTTTGGTAAGATTAAAAAAAAAAGCATGAAATAACAAAAACAAACCCCTTTCTCCCACCATTTCATATTCATTTCCAAGACATGCTGCAAATTCTGCTTCCTTTGAAGCAGAGGGAGACTTAAGAGCATGGAGAAGGCAGAGACACAAGGTATGTGCTCTTTAAAAAACATGTTTAATGCAGGAACCAACTTTAACTGCTGCAAATGCCTTCATTTACTAGATGAAAGGCTGTGTTTGCAGCACAGCTTTTTAAAGGCTAATAGACAAGTGTGTTTGGAAAGCAGTGGGGAGGAAGGGATGACTGATCCTCCTTGCTTCCACCTCCCAACAGTTTCCCACTGAAGACAAAGGAAGATCTGCAAACAGCAGATATCTAGGACACATACATGCAGGAAGTTCAGATACAACCAGCAGAGGCAGAGCAGTAGGTGGCATTAGAGAAAGCACCTACCTGACTCCTAACAGCTGCTGAGAAGCTCAAGGACAGGACACTGAGCATCTAAAGGCTCTGTCCCTGAGTCTCTCCTCTCCTTTGTATTTATACCACACTCTCTCTCTACCACCTGAGCTGCTCCCATAGTTTCAAATGTGTCTTCAGCTCAAACAATTCCTATTCCAATTATAATTCCCATCTATTTCTCACTTTTTTCCTTCTTTCCACTCTGAAATGTCACACTATCATCCCAAAGTGGATATTTCCAAAACTATACTCCTATTTCCTCTTCTTTTCTTCTATGTCTACTTTGACACTGTGCTATCTATCCTTCCTCTGCCTCTGGTTTTAATCCCATCTTTATCCATCTCCCATTTATAGATACAAGTCTCATGACAGTTTGCTTTTTTAAACTCTTTAGTACCCACAGAACATGTTATTTCTTGGATGTCCCTAATGGTAAAATACCTGCTATGCACTTCTTAAATGTCCTCTCAATTATGTTTTTACTTTATAAATCTAGTATTCCCATTCTCTCCTTTCCTCCTCTTTCATTCAGGACACATAACTCCAACTGCACAAAAACACATAACATTCACCATTGGTCTGCTGTCTCTTACCATATGAAATTTAGACCTCTGGCCCTTATATTCAGTGCCTTATTATCCAATTTGTACCTCTGCATTTTCTGTCTCACTTAACAGCCTTAACTCCTCAGTTATGACTCTCTCAATGAATTTGCTCCCAAGAGTCTTAGACAGTCTTACAATCTTGGCTTTGATACAGTGGCTGGTGGAGCCTCTGGATCCATACTGCAGAGCTAGAGGGCTTTGCCTGTGCCTGCACCTACACCTGTACCGGGGCTAGGCAGCGAGGAACTGTGCCAGGTCAAGGCAACTTCCAGTTGTGTTCACATTTTTGCCACTTCTCCTCAGCCCCTCACCCTCCAGTTGCAGCATGGGTGCAGCTTCCAGCTGATAGAGAGCTGTTCCTGGGCCAGACAACTTGCACTGTGACTACACTCAGCCAGAAGGCAGGGGGGAAGTAGAGAGAAGCAGCAGCAGCAGCAGCAGGGATGCAGTTCACAACTGTTCAGCCCTGATGCAACTCCCCACTGGCAGGAAGGTGTACCCACATGTAACCTCCATTATTGGAGATGTAATGAAGGTAATCATCCTTCTCTGCATGATCAATGTGGTCTGTAGATTAGTTCTGAGTAGTCAGGGATGCACACAAATATTGGGCATGGTTCATCACTGTAATGTTACTGAATCTGTGCTTGAGCATTTACAGTGTCCAAAAACATGTAAAGAGGGGAGATGTGGATGGACAGCCAACACTTGTGTAGCCTAATGGACAGAACAACAGACACAGAGTTAAGGACAAAAATTACACATAAACTGGTAAAAATGATTAGAAACCAATTCAAATCTGCAACACAACAGAAGTTCAGTGCCCATAAACTACTTTCAAAATGGCTGAAACTGGTTTAGGATAAACCTGGATGCATGTAGTATTAGACTTAACTGATTTAGGTAAAATCAGTTTATTGAACTTCTGTCCCACATCCCCTTCAGATTCAAGTTAACACACAGTCCCCCAGCACCCCAGGATACTTTGCACCTTCCCCACAAACCTCCTTTCTCAGGGAGGGCAGGCTAGTCTTGGCCGAAGCTGTCTACTCCAGGCGAGCAGGGAGGCATGCTCTAGTGTGACTTCTGACCTGGGCTACTGCAGGCATGTGGCTGCATTTCTGGAATCAAAAGTGATCGTCTGTTTACTTGCTTATCAGTTTAATCCACAGAGCTTAGACTAACCTGCGAAGATTGGCTGTGTGTAGACAAAATGAGAGGCATGTGTGACCGCCTGAGCCGGGTGCCTGCGGGTGGGTGCTACCAGGGAGGTGGGGGGTGCTGCTGCTGTGCACAGAAGCACCAGCATCCCCCCCTGCCCCACAGCCCAGGGACAGCTCACCCTCCCCTCCCTGCCAGAAAGGCAGGTGAGTCAGAGGGGTGTGTACATGACACGGGGGTTTAATCAGCCCTAAATTGAAGCGGTGTTTTTTAAAACTCACTGCTTCAATTTAGGGCCCCTGTTTCATCTATGCAATCTGATTGATTCAATACAGTCTTGGGCTTTTTGATTGTCTGTACTTAGCCCAAAAGAGCTGAAGCTTTGCCTACCTCCACTGTTACAAAGTGTTGGAACACCAGCCCTCCAGCAGCTCCATGAATGAGAAGCAGTTACACATCTTTCATGAGGGAAAGGCTAAATGTTACCTCTACAATTTTTTCCAGAACTTAAAAGTTACAGTTAGTCATTTCCTATGTGACTTTGGAAAAGCTCTTACTGAGGGGCTTGCATAACATACAGTAAAATCCTGTCAGTTTTAAGCAGAAATCAATATTGCTGCTTATAGTACTGAGATAGAGAAACATTTCAATATACTCCAAATTTCCTATATTTCCAAACACTGTTACTTGTTTAATGTTCTTTCTCAATGTCCGGTTACCACTAGGATTGACTTTATTGTAACTGTTTATTACTACCTGAAACTCTGATATAAAAATCTTATTACAAACAATGACAGATACTTTATGATAGTTTGACTAGAACTGTGTGAGAAAATATCATATACATCCATTCAGCAAGACAAAAGTTCTGCTGTTTAAACTACAATAAGGACCAATATATCTTTGTAAAAGTAATCTTCAGAGATAGGTCCTGTAAAATACTAAATGCAGCAATATACTCATATTAATTATTAAACCATAAAAATAAAAAAGATGCCACTTTGGGAGAATTTCTATGCTGGTGGTGGAATCTAGTACTAGACAGATGAAGAATTCAAGTAGACAAAGCATAAGGAGTAAGCCTGTTTGAGTGATTATTTGATTTGTAATTTACTGCTTTTATCATCAATTTAAGAACAAAACAAAGCCTCTGAGTGAACACTTCATAGTTTTTAAATTACTGTATCTATCATTGGCCTATTAAATGATGACATTTGCCCATGTTTTGTATCATGGTGTAGATTAAGGTGAGAGATAATGCTGAAGTGTCTGCATCTAATGAAAACATAACACCTTCTATTTGTTGGCATAGCTCAGTGCAATAAAGCAATATATCACTGTCCTGAAAGCGGCTAGCAGGAATAGGAAAATAAGCTTCTGCTAATTAAACCTTTTACACAAAAAACATGACTGCTAATGAAATCTGTATTATCCTATACTCACATATTTTACTTTGGTTGCCATTGACACTTGGTTTAGAGCATCACGTTTATAGGCCTCCTTTAAACTGTTCTTTTTGATACTGTGGAAGAATAAACTAGTGGCAATAATCAACAATAAATAAACAAACAAGTAAACAAATACATAAATAAATAAAGAGTGGTTGTGCATTGAAATAGCATGGCATTAGTAAAATATGTCTAGTTACTCAATAGCTATTTAAAAAGCGATATTTAAGTTGTTAATTCAACAAAATATTTAGTCAGGCAAAGTTTCATCATACTGAGAACTGATTAATGTTACAAGCAAGACAATAAACTTGTCTGTAGACTTACAAAGTAAATGTATTCACCTAAGTGTGGCAATCAATAATGTTCATTACACTGTAAATCATATTTTCTTCCAAGAAATTAAAGACATGTAATTTAAAGAACCTACTACTATGAAGTTAGTTACCAAACCACTTCAAATAAACCAAACATTAACTAAAATTATTGCCCCAACCAATCTGAATAGAGAACCTATTAAAATTGACAAACTAGATTCTGCAAAAATTCTGTACTAACATTCAGTACTAACATTTGCTTAAAACCTTTAAACAAATTGTTATACAGCTATTAATTTTTTTAATCTATGCCATTTTAATTACTACAATATCAGAACAGTCAAGTGAAAAAAAATTACAATATAAGATACTATTCCACAACCTTAGTGATATCCTTGTAAAAATACAGGCAAAGATCAACTGAACTTCTTATTTTTTCTAAAATAAATAATACAATCAAAGCTAGAGCTGACAACTGCAACAAGACCCCGAATGAAAATGAAAGCACTTTTGACAAAAGCCTTGAAGGCAAGTGATTCTCCCACTGCGGGATGATTTTCACTAGTCTCCAGGTGTAATATTATGTGCACTGATGAGCTGATCAACAGAACAGAACTTCTACCCAGCTGTAATCAAGAGTGATTGATGGTTGGGACAAAAAAGTTGATTATCATGACAAGTCCACTGATGCAGAGAAAATAAGCTGTGCTGGGGAGAGGACAAAACCTGTTCAGAGACTACCTTCTGAAACCTCCTTCATAAAGTATAAAAGGAAACATTTATGCTCACTCAGGAAGAGCTAATACAAATTAACTCAGCAACAGTAAATTTACAATGCAACTGTATCTGCAGTTTTTCCACTGCTGTACAATGAAACTTATATAAACCCAACATAGAATAAACCTTTATCTTTGTGAATCAGCATATAGAGAACAGCCTGTTATTTATCAGTGGAGGACAATTACATTTGAAAGCACCTTTATGTTTGTATCAGCAGAGCACTGTCTAGGTTCAAATATACACTATGGATTCAAAACCAAATTTTTCAAAGCCATGGGAGAGTTAGGTGTGACTATCGTGTTGTATTATCTAGTGAGAAGAATTGGGCACCTTAGGGCCATTTAAAACCTTTAAAGGCATCATTTTCAATTCAAATAAAAAAAACCCATGCACAAGGGCATAGGCAACACGCTTGCAAAGGCTTAACTCAAATATGTGTTCTTTCTTGAATACAAAGCTTTAAAAAAAGCTTTTTTTGGTCCCTTCACAGGATCAAAGTCCATTTGGAAGCCAGACTGTAGATATGCACATGGAACTGCAATATCTCCAGAAAGCATCACACACTGATAAAAGAATGCAGGAGCTAAGGACAGGTCAATCCAGTGGGTTCTTAGGAATAATTTAGTTTATACCAACTACAGTGAAGCTCATTAATAACTCTCACTAAAGGGACTATTTTTCTGTGCATTATTATAGGTGGCTGCACAATACACCTCTGATTAATATTTCAAGAACTATCATGGTGAGTGAGATTTTATGGTCATTAAGGGAAGTGTCTAGAATTAGCAGGACACCATTAAAACAGGTTTCATGTTGGGTCCTATAGAGTGTAATCAACTAAAGCATACAATAGATGTAACTTGTTTAAAACATTCTGAAAAGGAATCAGGACATTATTGGGAGAGAAAGTTTTTATGGGTTATAATAACTCATTTTGAAGGAGGCACCACTACAATACATGAAACATTTTTTCATTCAGGTATGTGTCCGTCCTCTGAGTCACAGCTCAACATATATATATGATTTGCTCCCACTTCTATTTGTCCTCAGTGAGTGCACCAAAAAGGTGAGTCTAGTCACTTAAGTACTGAAATATATAGAGAGGGGTATAAAATGGGAACACTGATTAATGATGACTGAAGGCAGATAATGTTTTGTTATTACGATGTGAAATGTGTGGACTGTACCCATGACTAATAGCTTGAGATCACAGTTTCCTCATACTGGAATTTCTATCATTTTAGATAAATATATCAAGCAAAGTGAAGATGGCACAGTAAATAATCTACAGTTCAAAGTAAACATTGTGAAATTCAATCCCCCTTTTTAGGTAGCAGCTAACGGGAAACTATGTGGACAATATATTTTTAAAAAGTCCCTATATTATGTCCTCCTAACTTTGACTTGTTCTTTTAAAAAGTTATTTGATTTACTCCAGATTTAGATTGAATATATGGCATGTATAAATGATCTAATGGCCAAAGAAGGAATATTCCCAAAATAGACATTTAGTTTTCACATACCTGCTTGGTCTGAACCCTTCATCAGTCAATAAAGGGCAGCTTCCAACAAATCCCTTTTTGGAAATCAAGTCTAGCACTAAAATTACAGAGTACAGTGCCACCAAGAAAGGTTTTGTGCCCCTATGCTACCAGAATGTAGATGACAACTTCGAGTGCCAGACACTTCAGCTGAGTAACTAATTTTCTTGGGAGGTCCTTGATTGAAATTGTGAGTGTGATGATTTCAAATAGCTGTACTTTGGAAAGTGTCTTAATCCAGGTGAGGAAACTGAGGTAGAGAGATAGAAAAAGTTTTTGCTTGTCCAAAACATATGGATGGTAACAATGAGAAATTGGAAATCCCTTATTAGCGTTCTCAGTATTCTTCACGTATAATTGAAACTACCAGCCTTCTCAGATGGAAAGGATACGTGACATAGATGTAAGAGGGCTTGGCTCTTTTCCTTTTTCCCCCAATCCGGAGCCAACAACCTTTCCCCCTCGTTTCTCTGTGATTATGCAAATTACTTTGAACAAAGGCAGGAGCAGTATCAGATTTCAGGGGGACAAAGTTGCTTCCTCCTTGGGAAATTATAAAGATTTTATTTTTAAATTGGCAAAAATTAAATATCTTCTGTGTGTCAGGTATCCAGGTTGTTGCCATATTGGTCTAGAGGAAAAGGCAATCAGGGCTTGTGGTAGAGATGATATCTTTGATTAGACTAACAAGATTTTTGCAAAAAAAATTCTTTAGTTGTAAGCTTTCAGACATGAATCTGTTCTCCGACACCTGATGAAAGGTGTTTGTTCCCAAAAGCTTGCAATTAAAGAATTTATTTTTTGTCAAAATCTTGTTGGTCTAATAACAGCTATCACCTCTGCCATGAGCCCTGATTGCCTTTCCCTTTAAACCAATATGGCTACAACCTGGATACCTAACAGTTAAGATAGTATTAATTATAAATAACCTTCATTTTTGTTGAAACCTTTGTAATTTCTACAATTATCTAAAACAACTGGACTCTTTCCCTATTTGTAGAAACTATACAGCATATCCATGCCATTTTTGAGAGCTCATGCATGTTCTGCTGATCAGAGTTGCCACAAAAAATTGAAAACAAAATAGCTCAGCAGTTTAAGCAGGCCAGTGAGCTCATTCAGAAATGTTGGCCCAAGCTAAGCAGTGCCTGGAAAATTAGTATAGTTGCTATGGCCCTTTCTTATGCCTTACCCATAGCAACAGTTGTTGGAGGCAGACTCTCTAGGGTCAAATCCTGACTTTTCTGTTCAGCAAGAGTAAATTTTGAATACAGCCCTGTTGTTTGACCAAGCTCTATGTTCACACAGCTCTTTGATGAGACCGATTTATTCCTATAAGGGACAGAAAGCTGTGGCCACTTGACTCTAGTTTGTTTCTTGATTTGGATGGATGACTGTGACAGACTGGTTTTGTTGTAATATTTCTGGTTCAACGTTATAATCATGGTTCTGTTCATGTTATAATCATGTTGCATGCCTTAGTTTCCCTGGCTTGCTTGTACAAGGGAGAAAGAAAGGATTAAGAGACATAACCAGCAACAAAGAATTGAATAGCCTTCTGATGGTTTAGATAGGCTTGGTAAACATCCTTTGGAGATGATACCCAGGAGGCCTCAGGGGGAAGCAAATGGAAATAAGCATAAGATAAAAACAGAACAGTTGGAAAAACTGTAGATCTCCAAGAGACTAAAAAGGGAATAGTTGAGTTTACTTTGAGGTACTTGAGTGTGCATGCTGGAGAGACAACAGCTCAGCTAACTTTGGGGTGTTCAAGTCTGTGCAGACTGGTTTGTGGATAGAAGGACTGCTTAACTCTTTGGAGGTCTTTTTGCTATGTGGCTTTTGCCCCAGTAAATGTCTTTATTGAAAGAGAGATATCTGCTTTGCTGCTTGGGACTTTGGGTATACTTCTCCCTTTGAAGAAGTAAAAGTTCCTCCCAGGAACTGAACTGGAAGGTAATTCCTCAAGGAAGGACCATGGGTAACCAGGGATAGCCAAGGACTGAACAGCAAGGATCTTCAACTCAAAGCCAGAGCTCACCCAACTCTGAGCTAGGTACTTAGGGAGACTTAGGGAGACTATACAAAGTGGGGGTTCCTGGGGAAATCTGTGACAGTGATACCATTCTCTCATATATACAAATCATATATCTCAAATAGTTTTTCAGTTCTTCAGGGTTTCTAGAATGTATTGATATAAATGCCATAGATTCCATAGAAATCTCCCCAGGAATCACTCTGCAACTGTTTACTACTTCTTTCCAGTGAACACCATATACTAGCATCTGTGGAAAAGTGTTGACATTTACTGTATTTCAATTAAGTTATATTCTGATCTCGAATGGCACATGCATTAATATTTGAAATCGTCTCTCACAGTTGATCTCTTATTATAAAAACAGTACAGTTTCCTTGGACAAGTATAGCATCAAATAACAACAATACCACCGTTTCAGATTAAATTGGAAGGAACTGGATACTCCCAGGTACCCATAGATGTTATAATCAAAGTTAGGTATGTTTACCATTCTCTCCCAGTAGCAGATGTAGGAATGGGACAAAGGGGTGCACACACACTTTGACCTTGCCCTGCATTTGCAGAGCACTCTAAGCTTACTGCCTTGTCAATGGAAGCTCCTGTGGATAAGCAATGAGCTCCGAGCTTAGCAGGATCCAGGTGGAGTCTTTTCAGCTCTGGATCCCAGGGTGGGACGGCTGATGCTGAATACCATTCTCCTTCCTCCCCTCCACATTGAATTCAGCAGCAGGGGAAACCAGGGGATGTGCAGCAGCAGGGCTCTGGCGTCACAAGAAAGCAGTGGCTCTGGGCAGGTTCTGCTCCAAGAGTCCACATGTGATACAGCCACTGCACTGCCTCTGGATCTGTCCCTGTGTTCTAGGTTCCCTAGGGAGCAATGCTGAGGATGGTGTCATGACTCAAAGGTCTGATTTTTTTTTGTGTGTGCTTCAGCACTAAGAATTATCCCCGTGGGTATACAGCTTCGTTGCACGGAGGAGTTCTGCTGCGCAGAGAACCCGCGTGCAGGGAAGTGTTCCCGCCACTTTGCAGCGATCTTTGCAGGGTGCATTTCCTTTGCAGCACATAAATGCACGGTGCAAAGGTTTCCCGCTCGTCGTATGCAAATTCGTGCCCCGCAATTGGCTAGTTTTAAATTATTCACATGTGGCGGCTAGCGATTGGCCTGCTAGCCGTATAAGAGGCTTGAGCAGTTTCCGCCCAAGCCGAAGAGGACTCCGCATCCATCTCGTGGGGACTCTGGGTGTGCGCGGCAGGGTAATAGAAACCCTGTGTGTCGCTCAGAGGAGTTTGGCGGACTGATCCACCGCCCATCTCTTCCTGTCTTCGAATGGAGCCTACTATAAGACGTAACGACGAGTTTAATGCGCGCTTGTCCTGGACATCTGGAGTTTGTCTGCGTGGAGCCTAGCAACCTCCACGTGATTGTTCGTGTTCTGTCTGCGTGGAGCCTTGCAACCTCCACGTGTGTTCGTATTTTTTGTTGTAACCGCAACTCAAGCAAGTTCTCAGCCTACACCACGACCATCTCGGTGTAAGTAAAATAATCTTAAAATCAACCGTTACGTGTCTGTGCCTAATTCTAGCTCGGCGCCCGCCCTCTCCGACCTGGCCTGCCCGGGCTGCTGGCCGCAGCCCGCGTGCAGAGCGACGTAAGCGACCTGGGGTCAGACCCGGCGCGCACAGATGGTAGACAGAATCAGAGAAAAAGGGAAGGAAAGGACCTCAAGATGTCATCTAATCCAGCCCCCTTCTTGATCACCCCTATGGTATATCAACCATATCATGCAAATATTTGTCTAACCAGCACTTAGAAACATCCAGTGATGTAGATTCCACAACCTCTCAAAGTTTAGAAGTTGTTATAGTTCAACCAAAAAGCATGTGCCTGTCAGCTGAATATTGCCCTTCTATATTGCTAGTGTGTTCAGGTAAGCTAGAGGATTTAATTCTACATTAAGAAAATTATTCAGTTCAGTGCAATCTCCCAGACTGAAATAGTAATGAGGGAAGGTAAAAGTAAAAAAAACAAAGACATGAAATTCTTTTTTTGCAAAAAATAAAATAAAGCTTGAAATATAAGATCTGGAGCTAAAGTATGGAAACAGTACAGTGCAGGTTGTGACTGCAATTTCTACTGCAGTACCAGCTTTTAAAACTCTGACTTAGGAAAGAGAAGGTAATACTTGTAAAATGTGCTGCTTATGCCTATAAAAAACAGAAGCCACTACACATCCAACTGTGCAAAAAAAATTTATTGGGTTGTTTTTAAATTTGTTAAGTGCGCTATGTAAGTGCAAAGCATTCTATGTTATTTTATTGGACTTTTAGAATGCCAAAAATCATATATTTCAAATATTTTTTCAATTATTCAGGGTTTCTAGAATGTATTGATATAAATGCCATAGATTCCATAGAAATCTCCCCAGGAATCACTTTCTGCGACTGTTTACTACTTCTTTCCAGTGAACACCATATACTAGCATCTGTGGAAAAGTGTTGACATCTACTGTATTTCAATTAAGTTATAATCTGATCTCAAATGAATGGCACATGCATTAATATCTGAAATCGTCTCTCACAGTTGACCTCTTATTATAAAAACAGTACAGTTTCCTTGGACAAATATAGCATAGAATAACAACAATACCACCATTTCAGATTAAACTGGAGGGAACTGGATACTCCAAGGTACCCATAGATGTTGTAATCAAGGTTAAGTATGTTTACATACAGATCAGCAATTGCTTACCACCTGTGCAGGATCTATATTGCTTGGTGACAGACAAAATATATTATCACTATAGCCACAATGCTGTGTGAATTCTTATGCTTATGTACAGTGCCACTGATTTAAATGGGATGCTGGGTGTCTTAAGAGTCAGCACGGGTAGGGTTTTTTTAATTTTTGTTTTATTTACTTATTTATTTTCCTAGAAAAGGGCTTAAAAGTGAATTCATAGAGATTTACTCTGCTGATAAAAACCAAAAGGAGAAAAGGTATGCTATGAAAATGCAATACTGTGCTTGATGGCCTGCAGTGCACATAAATATGCTTTCCCATAGCCATTGCTGAGAATGAAAAAAAACTATTATAATAAGAACAGAAACAGATGTTTTTATGACAAAACAGGATTCTAAATTTAGGGGATATAACTTAACAATCAGGAACACAACTATGTTAGGCAAAATATGAGGCACATGCATTGAGATACAGGAGAAAATGACTGAAATACCATAAACCTAGAGTACCTTAGATTTAGACTTGAAATGACTGAGGAATAATAAAGGTGTAAGTATAAATGTGGAATTTTGAATAAGCATGAGAAATTAGGAGTATTAAGCCTTTTCCTGTTCCCAAGGAGGCAATTTCTGAAAACCTGCCCAAAAACATCTCCTGCCAAGACTGTGCATCTCAAATAAAATCTCAATTGCCCATTTATTCATGCTAATACTGGTTCCATGCAGCTACCTCAGAATGAGCCCTTCAAATTCTCTCCCCAAAATGTCTCATGTTTCAGGAGTTATTTGTATCTGTTTTGTATAATGGAAAATACCACATTAAAAATTCTGGGAATGGATCTTCTACTTTATCCACAAGGATTTCTATATACTTCTGCTGATGTGTAAAATCAAAGAAATGTAGGCCTGGTAGAGACCTAGTCCTTACATTTTCACCTAGACCAGTACGGGCCAAACCTTTTAACAGGCATTCCGCAAATTGATGCCACAACCTGCCCAAGTGCCCTTCCCTTGTCCAATCTGCTGCTCTGCTTTCTGCTTCCTTTCATGTGCTCTCTGCCCAATTTGCTGCTTTGCTTTCTGTTTCCTTCCCTCTCTGCCCTTGTGCTGCCTATGCCCTACTCAATCTGCCACATGCCACACACACTGTGGCTGCCTGTGCCACTTGTGGCATGTGTGATGTAGGCTGGCCACTCTGATCTAGACCACTACGTAGATGTTTATTTAAATTGCTCTTAAAACCTCAACTGATAGGGACCTCTATCCTTATAGCCATCCAATAACTATTTTATACCGATCCTAATATTCAACCTAAATCTTCCTTGCCAAACAATAAGTTTACTACTTCTTGTCCTGCCATCAGTGTACAGGGAGAACTTGTGACTGTCCTTTTTAAACTACCTTCCATTTACTTGAAGGCTTATTATGTCCCCATCTCAGCCTTCTTTTTTAGACTATGCTGATTCAATCCTTTCAAACTTTCTGCATAGGTCACACTTAGCAAGCCTCTCACTCTTGTTGCTTTGCTCTTGATACTCTCCAATTTGTCTATATTTTTCTTAAAGCATTCAAAATTGCACACAGCCCTCCTACTAAAGCTCCCCATGGCTGAGTAGAGGCAAAATAATTACTTCTCTTCTCCTAAATATGACACTCCTGTTAATACATCATAAAATGGAATTTAGCTTTTCCTAATAGCATCACCTTGCTGGCTCACATTCAGATTTTCATCCACTGTAATCCCCAGACCATTTATTTTTACACTGCTGCCAAGTCGCTTATTGTCCATTTTGTATTTGTGTGCTTGATTTTTCCCTTAAGCATAGTGCTTTGAACTTGTCCTTATTACATTTCTTCTTAAAATTTTCCAATTTATCAACATTTTTTGCAAATTCTAATCCTGTTCTCTTAAGGACTTGCAACTTCCCTCATGAGCTTGGTGCCACCCACAGATTTTTCAACTGAACACTATTCCATCATGGTGGTTATAATGAAAATATAGGAAAATGCCAAACACAGAATGAACCCCTGTTGAACACTACTAGATACACTCTCCCAGTTTGACACTGAATGATTACTAAGTATTCTATCAACCATTTTTTCAACCAGTTGTGCACCATATAGTAATTTTACCGCAACCATATTTCCCTAGGTGTTTATGAGAAAGTCACATAGGACTGTATGAAAAATCTTACTTAGGTCAAGATATATCACATTTAGATTTCTCTTTCATCCATTACTTCTCTCATCAATTATTTCTATTATCCTATGACAGAAGGAAATTGGATTACTACAATTCATTCTTAACAAACCAGTGTTGATTGTTTCTTACCACCTTGTAACTCTGGTTACCAACTAACTGAATGTTTAATCATTTCTTCCAGTATTTGTCCAGACATTAACATCTGATTAACTGGTCTATAATTCCCCAGTTCTGATTTCTCCATCCTGACTCTCTATGCATCTTGGAATGTGATTGGCCGGCATAAAATCCTTTAACCATCTAGAATGCTCTTAGCATCAACTTTATGGCCTCAAGGATTGGTGCCAGCAAGACTGGAACTAACTATAGCTGAGTGGTGGATGGAAAAACAAGAAAAAAAGATGACTGATAAAGACTCTCTGTGACAAATGTTAGTTCATAGTTTTTTGAGAGCTTCACTGCTGTTGCTATTTATGTTAAACAATTGTTTCTGGCTAGCATAGTTGGAAATACTTTTTTATTGTTTCATAATGGAATTCTAGTGCTATGCACGCGTCCAAATCCCTGCCCGATCTTCCAATCGTAAGTAAACTGGATTATCATTCAGAGATCTCCATTGCAGAAGACTAAAAAGAAGAGAGAAAGAGTCTATGGTGTAAGAGCTAACCTACTTAACAGGCAGTTGCTGCTGAAGATGTTACTTTGCTAATAGCTCTACCTTTTTGCTTATGAGTAGCTCCCCACAAAATCAACTGAGGTTTATTTCTGCAAAAAGCTTACCACTATGGCTCCAATCCAGCCAGGGGTTTAAGTATATAATAATTCTCATGGACAGTAACTGCATGTATAAAGTAGAGCACATAGTTACCAGTACGCACTTTCCAAATTAAGGTCAAAGTACTCAGCAGCTAGTATACCAGCTCTTGAACAATTCATGCTTATAGTGAAGCAAGCTTTGTTGGCTTGGGATATACCAAGAATGCAAAGACTAAATGGAGATCTCTTCAGAAGGTCATTGCCCAAACCAGACTCAACAGAACCTGCTTTTGCCAGTTCAATGATCTTTCTCAGCATGGACAGATACTAGTTATTTTCTCATTCCTCCCTTCTCTTGTGTGAGAAGATTTATTTTAAAAAGAAATATTGAACACACAGCTGTCAGGAAGATTTATAGATAACTTCTTTAGAATGAATCTAAACAGTTTGAGACTAGCGTACTGCCTTTTCTCATTTTTCTTTGAAACTTAATTTTGAGACCATGCAACCAGAAAAAATGTTCTTCTAGTCTAAAAGAAATCTCTATCAAAAGGGAGAAGACTCTGTATCTTGAACGAAAATGAAAAATCCAAAAGAACAGTTTTTTGTAAACATTTTCATAATACTGTCATACAGTAAGTAAATGGAGTCTCTATTCATTACTGTCAGGTAAAACCTATCTCTGGTATCTAAAAATAAAGTTTCATCAGTAGAACTGCTGTAGAGCGCTGGGTCACAGAACAAATATCTATTTGTTGTTCTCATGGCTTTAAATTACATTCACCAAAATCCTATAGAAATGAAAAGTAGGTTCAGTAAAATGAAAATGTTTCTTCATGTGTGTAGGTTTGCCATTCACATAGTACAGTACTGCAAATCAAAAACTCTTTGTGGATCACTTCTTTTCTGGGAGTAACCTAAGCTCCAATATTTTGGCTGCATCTATTCTGTTGCTAATACTGGACGAAGTTTTGACTTCTACAAGAGGCTCTGGAAATTGCTTTGGGAATCTACCCACAAACAGTGTGACTAGAGTGTGGCAAATCAGATACCCGCTCTGGGTGCTGAATTGGGGGGAAGTGGGAGAAGCAAAAAAAGCAGCTGCCGCTGGCAAACGTGGCTGCAATGGGTAATCACCACTGCCCCTGTGCTGTGACTATAACTGGGGGAAGAATCTGGCCAGTGTGTATACAGTATGCAGTACCCTGCTGTGGATCCACAAATGGAAAGCATTGTGTATCTCATTTTGCTTCAATCAGTATACACCTGCAATAAACAAGTACACATTATTAAAATGATAGAAAGATGGTCAACTTACATCAGAATTAAATCTCAGCTGGCAAATGTTGCATGATATGATTTGCTTTCGTCGATGAGGAAGAGGAACCCCAAATGTATGATTTATTACAGCTTTCTGAATTGGGTCCATCTGTAAAGAAAGGAAGAGAAATAAAAGCTCTTCTGTTCCATTGGACAGCTGCCTATGCCACTTGCAGTGTTAAAAAGAATCTACACAGTGCCAATCCATAGCACACATTATAGCAGATATTTTTTATTTGGAAATATTTCTTTTTTATTACTTCACAGTAAAAATAAAAAGGAACAAAGAGGAATGAGATTAGCAACCTCTAAATGCATTTCTTTAGTTACAACCCTAAAAGTGCCAATCTTACTTTGCTGAGGGTAGCCAAAGGAAAAAACACCAAGCATGTTTTCCCACCAAAAATGCAAAACTATTTTTACCCCAGGAAAAAATAGCTAACTAAATAAAACAAGACATCAAGAAACTGGAGAAAAGAAAAAAAGGGGAGGGAAAGAAAAATTATTGAGGACATATAAACAGCTTGAAACAGTGGGGTTGTTAGCTTGGTGCACATGGTGACACAATTACCAAATATGAAAATATTCAACATCTCCTTGGATTCCAGAAATGGAGCTTTTATATAAGGCAATTTCTGTTTCTGTAAGAGCCAAGGTAAATTCCATATCATCCTCCAACCATCTGAAGATTATTTTTTCAGCCATTTAAGTAAACCTATTTTCAGCTTTTTGGTTCTTCTTCAGAGAACACATCTACAAGTTGAACTGTGGCCCCTAGCACAATGTAAATGGGCCTGACTCAAGTAACTCCAACAATGGTTAATCAGGAATACTATCCTACCCTCTTCTCTAGGTGATGGGCATGAGTATATTAGTTAATACATGGCTGCCTTAGCAGCTACGTCTGCATTCTTCTTGTGTCAGTTGATTTGTATTACACTCTTGCTTCTCTCCTGCCCCTGCGTTTCACCAGAGTCTCTCCAACACATCTGACAATGTTCCATCCAAAACTCACCAGGAAAATACATATTTAAGGGGTTATTCTACCAGAGAATTTACTTGCTCACTTTTGTCCTTGGAGTCCTCTTCAAGGGATCTTCTTTGTGCCTTTACAGAATTATGTGCACTGGGGCTAGGTAAACTGTCTTGGATGGGGAGTGATTCACATCCCTGTTGGCTTCCTGCTGATCTATCTCTAGGCTGTATACAACCTACCTACACCCTCATTGCACTGCTTCGGCGGTCCAAGAGAGGGGCAAAGACAGGTCTCCTTTGATACCGCTGATCAAAGCTGTGTCTCTGTATATTGATGGGGGAGGGAGGGGGAGCTGGAATACACATAATCTGGGCCAGGTTTTTATTACAACAGTAGGTCCAAAAATTAACCTATTTTATGCCTGTGTTTCTGCTATGCCCAAATTTTCATGAGAAGAGTGATTCATTTTGGACAAAATTCTGATGCAGTAGCTGGGGGGTTTTGGAGTCTTTCTGTTATTCAAGATGTAAAAAACCTTATAAGATTGTCTGGTTAGGTAAGCAATCTAACATTTTGGCTCAAATCTCAGAAGTACTCCAAAGATTTCAGCTCCAGTGTTGAAATAAGTTTCTAGAAACCTACAGGTCAAAGTGGATATTACTTCTCCCCTTTTGACAACAAATATTTGAAACTATTTTTTATTTTAAAATAGCTTTACAACAACATGTGAATCACTTGTTTAAGCAACTGGTAATCTTTGTCTTTGAATTATTTTATTATAGGCTTTTACAGAAATTGCCTGACATAGAAGTCAGTATGTGAGTCATTCAAATCCTGTCCACGATGCATCCTGGAAAACTGCATATCTCTCTTATATTTCTGTTAAGAAATTAAGCTGGTTTTCAGTTAGTGCACCTATGGTTCAGGCAACATAGGAAATACTTGATAAGTGAAGAATTAGAGATTTTCCTGTGAGTAATCAATGATTCATGGGAATTGCAGTGGTAGACAGAGTCTCTTTACCTTTATTGGTATTAATCTAGAACTTCTCAGCATTAAAACCTGTATCAGCTCATGGCTGTTCAATGGTCAATATTATATGGTTAGCTCATGGCAGAAAATGTCCAGATGATTAAAAAAAACTGGGTTCTGTATATAGATGTGAGGGGAGGGTTCACTGAACTAGCTACATTGGTTTTACTGAACAAAGCTAAACACTGTGGGTGTTTATACATTTGCGAGCTTAATGGAGCAGTGACTGGGACCTGTGGGTGCTACTGCAATAAAAATAAAGAACAGAGGTTAAAGCTAGATTATATCAAACACTGCAATGATACCATGCTTCAGTGCAGTCGAATAACCTTGCATTCTGATCTATGCAGCATGTATGTGATATCTCTTCATGTTGTACATCATGTTTGAAAAGTTGATGTTCCAGTGTAACATAGCACACAGCAGGAAAGAGCACATCCCTATGTGAAAGTTATATAGTGAAAACAATCAACCAGTGATAACTTTGCATTTAGGAGTTCATTCCTGAGTGAGGGGAGCTGCAGGGGGCAGGGGAGACAACAGAGCAATAACCTAATTGTACCACTTGACTTCTAATACTAAGACAGAGACTCTTTACTGATATAACTATGTTCCATAGTCATTGAAGCTTTGGGGGCGTTGGTATTTTGGCACTGCTTCACTTAGTATTGCAAGGCCCACATTATTTAGGAGTTTAAATCCCACTGACTTTGAGTGCTATACAAGTCATTTTTGAAAATGAGTCAAGCCTAGATTTATAAAGCTATTTAAAACAGTGTTGCTGAGTTAAGCAATGGCTAAATTCCTTTAAAAATATGGTGTTTAATAAATTAACCCCAAACTAGAAATTTGAGACCTTTTGTATTCATTCCAATGCCTCAGGTGGTCTTGGGATATTGTAGCCCGGGTACACCCAGGGGGATGTGCCCTGTCTGCCAATGACAGTGGTGGGGGTCAGGCAGGGTGCTGATGGAAGGGCCAGCTACTAGAGCAGTTCCCTCTCCTGTCTAGAGAGCCAGGCTGAGACCGAGTACTTAACTATACACAATGTATTACTATAATAAATACTTAAGATAAAACATGAAATATTTACAATACAGCTTGGCATATATCACTACATATAATATCCCACAATTCACATAAACCATATAACTTACAACATATATAATAATTAATACATTGAACAAGATAGTTAAGGTTACAACACAATAAACACGCATGGGGACTCAACTTATATAACCCAAATAAGTTAATAATACTTCCTAGACCTACCAAGTAACAATACAAATATACTTATTAAACACATTAAGAACATATAAACCATACAAACTTCCTTAAAGAATACTGATAGCTATATAGACCTTGACACAACAGCAATCACCCAAAATAAGGAGTGTACTCAGTACCTCCCCGAGGGGTTTCCTTGGAGCCCCTCCCCTTTAGGGCCCTGGAATGTGAACATGCCCCTCCTGCAATGGAGGGTGGAGGTGGCAGACCCTCCTGTCCCATGCCTGCCTCCGCTGTGGGGCCTGCTTCCCCAGCAACTCATGCTTCCTCTCTGAAGTGGCCAAGGCTCGTCCCCTAGAAGCCAATCCAATGACAGCCTCTCTCCAGCAGCACCTTTTGCAATCCTCAGTGGCCTGGCACCCTGCACTGGGCAGGCCAGGGCTCTCTGTCTCTCTCATGGGAGTCAAACCCTTACAGGGTCTGGTTCCCTGGTCTCACACTGGGGGCCCTCCCTTTCCCGGGCTTTGCTCTGGGTACCAGGGCTCTTTTAGTTAAAGGCAGAGCCGCACTGTGGGGCTCTGCTCACTCGGCCTAGGGCCAGGGCTAACTTCAGCAGCCACAAGCTGCTCCCAGGCAGGTCCTCCATGAGCTGACTCTCACACTGGGTGAGGCCCGAGCAGCCGTGAGCTGCTCCCAAGGCCAGCTCTCCATATGCCGATCTGCACACCGACTGCCCAGCCGCTTGCCGGATTCGCAGGCTCAAGCCGCCTAGAGCGGCTCCTAGAGTCTGATCCTCACGTGCCAATTTGCACACTGCTGAAGCTCTAGTGGGGTCCCAAGGACGGCCGTCTCTGGAGCTCCTCTCTCTTTGCTGTCCCTTGTTGTCAACTCCCCCAGTGTGCTGAGCACGCTCCCCTTTTATACTCTTCAGGGGCTCCACCCCCAAAGTTCTCCGGACCTGGCTGGTGCAGTTCTGATTCAGGTCCAGCTGTTCCTTGCCCCCTTCCTTCAGAAAAGGGTGGGGCATTGCTTCCCTTGTGCTGCCTCCGGATTGGTGGGTGGGCTCCACCAATCAAGCAGCAGACCCTCAATCCTGGGGCTCAACCCAAGCTCCAAAAAGGTAAGCCTGCTACGCTATGGACAGATAAATACATACTGTTTCCATCATTTTTGTGTACCAATCCAGACCACTACAGAATCAGGATAAAGACATGTAGTTTCCCCAGGATAGCTCACACAATAGATAGATAGCACTGCACATTACCAATAAGTGCAGAGAATAAGTAATAGCCTGTTCACCTTTAGCAACCAGCTACACTGGGATAGTTATGGACAAGTTATAGCTAAAAATCAGTATCATTTATACTGCTAGAGCTGTATTTCTTATTATTTCAGCAATAATTACCCCTGGGAATGGTGAGGTTATCCTAGTTTAAAAGGTTTGTATCATCTGTCTGATACTTATTTACATTTGTTTAATGCCAACTGCACTGGTATAAAGAAGATATCAGGCCAGGCCTTCAGGAAAGATTGCAAAATCTGAGCAGATATGCTTCTTTGCATCTTCCAGCTGAACACCTTTTCTCGAAAGACTCTGAAATCTTCAGTCCACTCCTACAACACTGAAAGTAAGTACACAAGCAGGAAAAGTTTGTGCTGCTTGAATCCTTTCTTAGAAACTTTTTTCTTCTTGCTGGTTCTAATCCTTAAAATACTTCTTTATGCTCCTTCCTCCTGCTTGTCTGCTCTTCTGTCTCACTACAAAACACCCTGTGCTCCACCAATCACACCAACCTGGAATATCTATGTGTTCTTTTCTCAAGTACACATCCCCATGCTTCCTTCCATGCTGCCTCTAAATGTGTAGCTCATCCTCCCTAGCCTAATCTTTAATTCAACAACCTCCTCAAGACTCACTTCTGTTGAGACACCTTCAAAAAAGCAGGCAACTAAAAATGGATAGTTTCGGCAGCGTTTGGGGATAACTGATGTTATTTATTTATAAAAGAAAAAAATTATTCCAATATTTGGAAGTAGAAAGCTGTGCATATGGCTGACCCATATGATCCTGTAACTGTTATCCTTCTGTCCCAATTATACCCAACGCTTTCCTACACTCCCTTGTTGTGTTCTAATTATAAAGAAATAGTATGCTCTCCCAAGCAATGACTTTCTCCCTATCTGCATATTCAGTTCCTACTACAATACGGTCTGATCGGGCGCATCTACATGAAATACTACTTCATTGTAGCGATTAGCTACAGCGACTTAGCTCGTCACTACAGTGATGTAACATTAGTGGGCACAAACCACGACGCCGACACTGCTGCATCTCAGTAGAGTCAGAAATGACCCGTGTAGTGCCGGGACTATGCAGTAATGGCAGTATTTGCTTAAGCAAGTACTAAATGACTGCACAGTAACAACTGCACAGTCTGGTACACATGTAGACGCGCCCACGGTCTTTGGCGGCCCTGAGCAATAAAAATAACTACTCCATATTCTATTTGCATTCAGTATCTTTTGTCTTTCAATCAGTAATATTTTTTTTAAAAGCCTAAAGAAAGCCAAAATAAAGATAAGTGTCAAGTTTTATAGACATCATGACCAATGGATTGGGAAACTAGTCTCACCAGCCAAAAGACAAAGATCACAATGATTTACCAACCACAGTTTATCTGTTTCTCTTCTCTCTACTCATACTTCAGTGATACTTTCAGATTATCAAGACACTCTGGGCCAAACCCTATTCTATGCATTAGGCACGTAAGTGGCACTTAGATGAACCTGTTCCACCCAGTAAATCTACCCTGCCATCTGCCTAGTTCACCCTGTCCAAGTCCCTTAAAGCCAACAAGAAGATGAAGGCATGTTACCTTGCTCTAATGTGCAAGGAGAAGGAAGGCTTTTCAGTACTCAAGCAGGGTGAAATAGAATCACATTTAGAGGCTTAATAGATGGAGTAAGACCTGACCTTCAGTCCTTGTCTTTGCCAGTGTCATACATGATGACAGTTTCTATGCCATCACCTGGGAACTCACAGTTTTCTGATTCAGTTCTGGAATGAGTTGTCCTCTGCCTCAATTTTTCCCTTTTTGTCTTCCTCCACTTTCCTACCTTTCTCTTGTAACCATACCCCCACACCCTTTGCCACCTCCCAAGTATGCACCATCCTTCTGACTCTCTATATAGAGGTATTACAGAAACTAGGTTCATTTGTGTTTGTTTAACAGATAGTAGCCTAGACTGTCAACAGAAACATGCATAAGCTGTCAGTGAGTTTCTGAAGTACCATACTCTTCACAGATCAGGGGCCAGCCATCCAGGAAAGAAACACTTAGAGTATAATACAAAAGTTGCTTCAATGGTCACTAGGTTGGAACAACTAATTTCTCAAGGATTTGAGCATATCCACCTATATGGTAAGGATTTCAAGTTAAAAGGGGGCTTCGATTTCTGCGAGAACTAATGTCTAAGCACTAAGTGTAATCAGTTTGCAGAAAGCAATTTTTGCAAGTGGTAGATTTTGTTTTGTTTCTTCCTAAATAAGGAATCAATATCCCTTTAGATTTTCTCTGTCTCATTCCTCATATCAGAAGTACAACTGCATCTTTTCTGTCTTCTTCCTATACATCTAGACCTCTAGATTCTGGTACCTATGATTTGTGCTTGTAGTTCTATAGGCAAAGTGTTCTGGATGGTCTCCAAAGTGATTAAGAAAAGCTGGTTCAAATGCAGGAATCCCTTCCTTGCCAATTGTTCTTTGACACAGCAAGTCAGAACTGCTTTTCTAAATATAGCTCTATAAACCCAGATCCTAATAAAGTCAAGGCAGATAAGCAGTAAGAATGAGAGTGCTTAAATAATATTTGGCATTATTATTTTTTCTGGAGACTTCTTTTTGGAATTGCTGCCAATCCACGAATTTCCAATAAACATTAAAAAAAAATTCTGTAGGAGTCAAGAGAGGTTAAAAAAAAGGGGAAGTACTGTGGTCTATGAAACATTGGAAGGCATAAACTGGAAGGACCAGTCCAGAACTGCAAATGGAGGAATCTGACTATCAGGGAAACAGAATGAAGAGACTGCACACAAGTTTGAAAATGATAAGCCTCCAACTCTTTTCAGGTTCACTGATTGTTACTAATTACATATGCAAATTATACCTCAAACTGTTTGAATATCATTTACTTGCTAAACTGTATTTCCTTTTTTTGGGGGGCGGGGAGGAGGAGGGGGTCTATCAAGATACAATTTTATATAATCTATTTTATTTGTGATACTAAAGCTGTATTAATTAATTAAATGTATTAAAATAGATATATTTTTTTAAATACCAATGTTTTTCCTCATTTAAGCCCTTCGATTTGCTCCAGGGGTTATGCATTGCTTTGGGGTTGTGGCAAAACCATGATGGAACTCATAGCTTCAGCAATGAAACAATGCTGGAAAATCCCATGTTCTATTTTCATAGTTCTGTTTTGCTTCTTGATCCCCAAGTGCTGGTGCAATGACCTTTTTTTTCTTTAGTTTTGTCATTTCAATCATTGGAATTAAAATTTCTGATCCTTTATTCTTAGTAAAGTACGTGCTAATATTTCTCTTTTTTTGGTTAAATGCCTTGTTCCTTTCTCAAGACTTACTCCAATTAAGCTTACAATGACTTCTTTGGAAGCATTGCCAGAGTTTTGTGAACTGAAAAAACTGACCCTTTATTTAGTTGTTTGTTTTTTAAGTCAATCCTTCCTTTCTCATGTTTAAAGCAAAATCCACATATGAAAGCTAACCAATTTGACAGCACTGCGTGGTGTTTCTTAAGTAACTAATTGAAAGGTACTGTCAGCAATTTGTTTCGATTTGAAGATGATCTCAAGCACAGCTTAATGAGGTGACTTAAGAATTGAACCCCTGAGCCACAGATCTATCCACAGAAGTTGCAGGTCTTTCCCCATGAGAGAGTAGGCTGTAGACTGGAATTCTCTCCTTTTCCTTCCTCCATTCTCTGGCAAGACACTTAAGTTATGTACAGAACTTGCTTTTTCACCATTTAAAGTCTTTATTGCCATGGCTTAATAGAAATGGATAGCTTTACAGCACTTTAAAAATGAGTACACCACTTTAAATTAACCCTTTTTAAATGAGTTATTAAATTTGAAGTGCTGTATTTTACAGCACTTTAGCAACCTACAGCACTTTAAATAACTTCTGTATACTGGACATATTTCTGGCTAGTGGAGAAGCCCTAGAAGGCTGTGGAGCAGTCTGTGCCTCCTTGCCTGGAAAGGGCAGGGAGCCTCAAAGCCTCCCCCCACCCCCAAATACCAAATACTTCACTTCTGTCATATTTAAGTGTGCTGTAACTTTATAGTACTGTAAAAAGTGCTGTAAATTACAGCAGTGCAAAACATGCATGAAGTACTTCTGTACACACTAGGGTTATGCAAAGCTTCAGTCCCTGATTCAATTTGGTGGAGATTTGGCCTGATTTGGTGGCCAAATATCTGAATTCAAATTGAATCAGAGGACCCTTTAATCTCTCCAAATCAAATTGGAACCCTCCAAATTGATCTGGAGAGATTCGGAAAGATTCAAAGATTTGGACACAGACACAGCTTTAAATGTTTTTTCTACATACCTCTAAGTAACAGGTGGCTCGTGAATGCTGAGATGGTGGGGTGCATGGAGTGCCCCACAGAAATGTGGGGGGCTCCCCAACATGCTTGGCAGCAGACCCAGAAGTGGACCAGAAGCACTTCCAGTCCACTTTGTGGTCCAGCAGGGAGCATGGGGGAGGGCGGGGGGGGGGCCCGCACTCCTCTGGCTTGGTGACTGGTGCCTCTTGGTTCTGAGGGGCGGCACTGGGGTCCCCCTGTGTCCAATCACTGAGCTGGGAGGATGCGGGGGGGCAGGACCTGGCTCACTCCCTGGCAGACCCAGAAGTGGACCGGAAGTACTTCTGATCCACTTCTGAGTTCACCACCAAGCACGTGGAGGGCTCCCTATACTCCTGTGGGATGCTCCATGCACCCCAGCATCACAGCAATCATGAGCCACACCTGGTACCTCAAGGTATGTAGAAAAAATATTTAAAGCTGTTTCTGTGTCCATATTGCTGATTCTCTGAATCAGCATCAAATCTTCAGATTCAGATTTGGTGGAATCAATTCAGGGACAGTGATCTGGATCAATGAATCGAATCACTGCCCCTAATTTGGGCTGAATCTGAATTGAATAGGGCCTGTTTCACGCACCCCTAGTACACACCCTTTCCCTCAAAGTGGGCTGCCACTTGGTTGAGGTTGCAATGTCACTGGAGTCAGTTAGCAGCCAGCTCCTCCCAACTGTTGATCTTGGTGCCTGTTTTCTTGAGGTATGCCTTCAGTTTGTCCTTATAGCATTTCCTCTCACCACCGCAGGATCTTAGGCTGCAACTAAGCTGGAAGTAGACCAT
Organism: Alligator mississippiensis; assembly: GCF_030867095.1. NCBI lineage: Eukaryota > Metazoa > Chordata > Crocodylia > Alligatoridae > Alligator > Alligator mississippiensis. The sequence goes on along the minus strand of NC_081828.1, from coordinate 149,522,184 downwards.
TTGTTTTGGGAACTGAGAGTCGGGCAACTGCAAAATGTCCAGTTCAGCAAAGTCGGTGCTCAAGGATAACTGACTCAATGCTGGTAACATTGTCTTCAGCAAGGATGCTGGCATTTCTGTGGCCATTTTCCCATTTGATATGGCAAGTCTTCTAGAGACATCGTTGGTGATACCTCTCTACAGAGAGCTACCATAGCTGTTTGTCCCTGTAGGGCTTCTGTAACTAATTCTCTGCATGAGATCTTGTTATCTAGTAACTAAAAGATGATTTCTGGGGTGGTGAGAATCTGCATAACAGCCTACAAAGTTTCAGTTTTATATCATTTCCATAATATAGTTATTAGTTACTCTTCCTTTTGTTCATGTGTCTTTTTGCCAAAGCCATGAATTACAGCTGTACAAATGTGTCTGTAATTTCTATTTAATCACAAATATAAAAGTAATGTCCTGACTACCAGTAAAAGCTGAGTGAAAAAATGGTAGACCTAGCAACTGTTACATCTGGAGGGAAACTGCCATAGTGGGGATACACTGAATACATAACATAGTTACTGCAGCCACACAGTAAGTCTGTCCCTTGCCCCACCCCCCTTTAAATCAATATAATTTGTTTTGGTCTCCTCGCCTTTAGTTTCAGGAATTTCTCCATAAGTAGAATACAACTTTTTTTCTGAAAATCATACCATGAAGCTAAATGCAGAGGAGAAATGGTGTCATGAAAGAGGTAAAGTTTATGATAGATTAGGTAGCTGTTGCGAAGCGGGAGAGGCTGCCTTGAAAAGTTTTCCTGTTCCTGAGAAAATGAAGTTGCAGCCACTTGGCCCAAATGCCTGATGTCCATTTCTGTTCTTGCTATTGTACTGACATTTGAAATACTATGTATGCTATATATCAGGAATCACTAAAACTGTAAAATTACAGTTGTGTGAAAATCAACTTATTGAACAGTATAAACATTGCCCATATACATGAAAGAAAACATTAACAAAAATCGAGAGGTGCTAAAATAAGAGTATGGATGACTGCCACTGCAAAGGGGCTTTGACTGTACATACACTCTGCTTTGTATTTGTACAAAACTTTGTATTGTAGATTAGGTTTAAGTGCCCAGGAAAACAGCCCTAGATAAAGCTCTCAAGAAATGTTCACTATAGATTGGAATTCTTTAGTAATAATTTACAATTACTCACATTATCTACCTTGACATCACAATTCATTACTGGAATGGGAAAGCAAGTGCAATGCCACTACTTCCCAACATCTTCTGTGACTTTCTACAATCGATCAAACAGCTAATAAAATAGAGGAATATAGTTTAAATAATCTAAGGGGCTAATTTCTAAAACTGCAACAAAAATTTGCACCCTGACTTACTTGCAAGTGCAAAACTTCAGGGACAAATGCCCAGATTGCAATGGTTAAGTATATTATTGGGCTTATAAATAAGGTATTTGTATCCCTACATGCAAAGTGTGTTCTCACAATTAACTATGTCCAATCCAGTTAAATACAAAACTGCACAGCAAAACTTGAGTTAGACCTCCTTTAAAAAAAAATCATCCCTGTATACTTGACAACTGTAAAACTATCAGCATGTTCCAAACACAGATGTAAATTGATATTTATGCAATTCGCCATGTCTTATCATTTAGAAGAGACAACATAATACTGCTACACTAAGGAATTTTCCTTCTAAACTAAATTATTTGGTGTACTATTTTAAAAATTACATGAGTTGATAAACACTGCCAAGATCAGAAAATAAAACATCTTGAAGTATGTTTTCTGGAGATGGGGTTGGTGTGGACGGGGAGCTGATCTTTGCCTGGTGTAAATCAGCATTGCTCAGTGATCTGGCCCTGCATATTCTCTGTTTATCTGTGGGATGTCTCCCATCACTAGGGCCATAAGTCCAGCTCCTTTTCTGAACATTTACACTGGCTTGAAAAATAAACAACATTGGAACCAGTTTAGGGAATTTCCTCAGCACAATAAACAAAGAAAAAATAAACAGACTCAATTTGTTTTTATGTGCAACTGGAAAACGATAACGTTGAATGCTTAAAATCCATGTTCTAGATATGCTACCATGCATGGTTCATCCTCTAATAGTTAATTTATTCAGTGTTGCTTCAGTAATTATGATGAATAATTACCTAATGAATTGAAATTCAGCATTATAAGTTCAACCCTTCTAAGGAAGCTACAATTTTTGGGATTATCAATGAAGTAGTGTAATGCGCTTCTCATGCCTCCAATAGAAACAATATTCACCCCAATTAAATATAAAATGATCAGGAAAAAATAATCTCTAGTATTTGTACAAGGACTCATTAAAAAAATCAGTTATTTTAGATTAGATAGAAATCAGCCCAAAATAACTCTCTGTTAATGGAATATGACTTCAATGTCATTGACTTAGTTAATATGAACACTACATCAGAATGAATTCCCAATGGAAAAAATCTGCATTCCTGTTTTCTACTGTTGCAGTATTAGACTGGTGAAATGATAAATGCAGAGACAAGTCATGCTGACCTATAAGGTGAGGATAAGAAGGTGAAGTTTAGCAGATGAGAAGGCTATAGAAACAAAGGTGGGGATTTTATACAAAGAAATTGCATTTAAACAGTTTTTATTTGCATTGCTATTTAAATTGACTTTATGATATTTCCCAACTTCCTTCCTTTCATTTGAATTCTGGACCTTTTCTGCTTCACAGTGAGAAGCTGAAGCAGAACCTTCATTGCTGACAAATAGCTTGAAAATTCAGTATACAAAAACCAGCAGATGCATTTGCATTTGCAATAGTGTGATTGAGAAATATTGGAACTGCATAGAGATTATGCAAATCCTTGCACTCTGATTGTCTAATAATGGCTGTCAGTCAGAAGCCAATCATTTGCATACGCTATGGTTAGTGAAAAATAAGCACACAGTGATTATGTTAATCAAGTGTACTAAATAAAGTGTGGGGAATCATAAAAGTGGAATAAATCTGTACATATATGCATGTGTTTGGCACACACACTTGCACTCACACACATATGATGTTAAAAGGACATTAAAGTTGCACTGAAGGTTTGGAAATGCTAGAGTTAAGGCTGCCTATATGCACAGAATAAGCGATGCTCTCTTAAGAGGCATTTCATAGATTCATAGATTGTAAGGGCTGGAAGGGACCTCACAAGATCATTGGATCCACCCCCCTGCACTAGGCAGGAAAGACAACTGGGGTCAGGTGACACTAGCAAGGTGAACATCCAGTCTCCTCTTGAAGATTTCTAGTGTAGGTGATTGCACCACCTCTGGAGGAAGCCTTATCCACAGGCTAGACACCCTAACTGTGAAGAAATCTTTCCCAATGTTAAGCCAGAAATGGTCTTCCAGGAGTCTGTGGCCATTACTCCTGGTTTTCTGCAAGGGTGCCCTGGTGAACAGTTGTTTGCTAAGCCCCTGATGTAGTCCCTTGAGTAGTGGTAAACTGCTACCAAGTCCCCTCTCAGCCTTCTCTTTTTTAGGCTGAAGAGGCCCAAGTCCCTCAGCCTTTTCTCAAATGGTTTCAATGCAAGTCTCTGATCATATGGGTGGCTCTTCTCTGGACTCTCTCAAGCTTTACCACGTCCTTGTTGAAGTGCAGCATCCAGAACTGGACGCAGTACTCCAGCTGCGGTCTCACCAATGCTGAGTAAAGCAGAAGAATCACTTCCTTGGTTTTGCCTGAGATGCAGCAATTGATGCATGCCAGAGTATTATTTGCCCTGCTGGCTACAGCGTCGCACTGATGGTTCATATTCACTGTGGTCTATTATTACCCCAGTGAAAATTATTATTCAGTCGTGGTACTGGTTAGGTTGGCACTGCCAAGCATGTAGGCATGTTTACGATTGTTCATCTCCAGGTGGAGCACTTTACATTTCTCGATGTTGAACTTCATCTTGTTTTGATCTACCCCACTTGCCAGCCTGTCTAGGTCCACCTGTATCTGCAGCCTATCTTCAAGAGTGACCACACTCCCCCATAACTTGGTGTTGTCCGCAAACTTGGCCAGCGAGCTCTTCACCCTCACATCCTACTCTGCACCCAGTTTCCTACCCACCTAACTGTCACACAGTTAAGATGACAATCCTCCAATTTTCCCATGAGAACATTGTGGGATACCAGATCAAAGGCCTTTTGGAAGGCAAGGCATACAATGTCAACTTCCTCTCTCTTAACCAGGTGGCAAGTTACCTAGCTGTAGAAGGAGATAAGATTAGAAAGACAAGCCTGCGACAAAGCCATGCTATCTGTCATTCAGCATCCTAGCATTTGCAAGTCTATCGCACATAGAACCCTTAAGGAATTTTCCAGGATTTTCCCTGGGATAGAAGTTAGGCTTATTGGCCTATAGTTACCCAGGTCCTCTCTCTTTCCCTTCTTGAAGATGGGCAAAACATTGGCCCTCTTCCAGTCTCAGGGACCTCTCCAGAACACCATTTATTCTTATCCAAATATTTGAGATGTGAATTTAGGTCTTATTTACTAACCACCATTCAAACTTTGCTCTGAAGAACAAATGTAATTAATTGGCTTTTCTATAGCATTCAATACCCTAGATCTAATCAGTTATTTTATTTTCAAAACCCTCAGTGATGTAACGTGGAGGCAGTATTATCTCTGTTTCAGTCATCATAGTATCATAGTAGCTAGGGTCAGGAGAGACCTGAACAGATCCCCTGCCACAGGCAGAAATGAATGCTGGGTTCACAAGACCCCAGACAGGTGATCATCCAACCTCCTCTTGAATTTGCTCAAGGTAGGGGTGAGGACCACTTCTCTGGGAAGCTGGTTCCAGATTTTGGCCACCCTAACTGTAAAATATTGCCTTCTGATCTCTAACCTAAACTTATTCTCCATTCGCTTATGACCATTGTTCCTTGTCACCCCAGGTGGTGCTGGGGAGAAAAGGGCTCTTCCTATTTGCTGTTGATCTCCCCTGATGAGCTTGTAGGCAGCCACCAGGTTCCCCCTCAGCCTCCTCTTGCTGAGGCTGAACAGGTACAGGTCCCTCAGTCTCTCCTCGTAGGGCCAGTCCTGCTGCCCTCTCACCAAGCGGGTGGCCCTCCTCTGAACCCTCTCCAGGCTGGTCACATCCCTTTTGAAGTGCGGCGCCCAGTACTGGACTCATTACTCCAACTACTGCCTGACCAGAGTGGCATAGAGGGGGAGTATCACCTCTCTGGACCGGCTTGAGATGCACCTTTGGATGCATGACAATGTATGGCTGGCCTTGCTGGCTGCTGTCTGGCATGGCGGCTCATGTTCATCTTGGAGTCAATAATGACTCCAAGATCCCTTTCCACCTCTGTGCTTTCAAGAGGGGAACTCCCCAGCCTGTATGTATGCTGTGGATTCCTTCTCCCAAGGTGCAGCACCCTGCATTTGTCTACGTTGAACCCCATCCTATTCTTGTCTGCCCACTTTTGTAGTCTGTCTAAATCTAGTTGCAGCCTCTCTCTCCCTTCAAGTGTGTCCACCTCACCCCACATCTTAGTGTCATCAGCAAACTTGGACAGCGTGCTTTCCACCCCCTTGACCAAGTCACTGATGAAGATGTTAAACAGTGCAGGCCCGATGACCGAGCCCTGGGGTACCCCACTGCTCACATCTCGCCAGGTTGAATACAACCTATCCACCACTACTCTCTGGGTGCGCCCCATCAGCCAATTTTTCACCAATCCATTAGCAACAAATAGGGGATGCACATGGGTCACATGCACCCCCCTGAGACTGGTGGCGCACCCCCTGCAAAAAGTGCCACTGACACTGCCAGTGGTGCCTGTAGGTAGTCGCCACTCACCACCCTGTCCTTACCACTAACATTGCCAGTGGCATGTGCAGGCAGTCCCCAAATGCCGCTGGCCACTGCTGACACTGCCAGAGGCACCTATGGGTGGTTGCCAACTGCCAATCAGTTCTTGTCATGCCCCTCCCCGCTGCTGACAGTGCCATAGCCACCTGCAGGAGCTCACCGCTTGCTGCTGCCATGCTCCCTCTGCCAACATCACCACCTGTGGGAGCTCGCCATGCCCCCCCAACCTCCGGAGGCATGTGACATTCATGGACATGGGGCACAGAAAGATGAAGCTCAAAAGTAACCAGTAATTCTGGATGCCCCACTTGATGAAAAAAGCAATGACCATTATATAGTACTTCATATATTCCAAGTGAGTTTCCAATGACTTTACTTATAGTTGTGAGAACTCTTTTTTCTTTCTGGTTTTTTGTTTTGTTTTGTTTTGCTAATTACACCCCAGGGTCTCAAGTTCAGCACCAAGAAAGATGAAGAACATACAATTAGTGGCCACCTGCAGAAAGAAAGGTCAATTTAAGTGACTTGCACAGAATTCTACAGGAACCCTCCACTAGAATCAGGCTTAGAGAATCCGGTTTTCTCAGCTGGCATGCAACTGCCTTTTTGGATGAGATTTGGATGAGATTATCTTTATCATTATTGACTCCAAGATGAACATGGGCCGACAATGCGAGGTCACGGTCAGCAGGGCTAACTGGACCTTATCGTGCATCCACAGGTGCATCTCAAGTAGGGCCAAGGAGGTGATCCTTCCCCTCTACGTGACACTGGTCAGGCCACAGCTGGAGTACTGTGTCCAGTTCTGGGCACCCCACTTCAAGAGGGATGTGGACAACATTGAGAAGGTCCAGAGGAGGGCCACCCGCATGATCCGGGGACAGCAGGGCAGACCCTACAATGAGAGGCTACGGGACCTGAACCTGTTCCGCCTTCACAAGAGAAGGCTGAGGGGGGATCTTGTGACCATCTATAAACTCACTAGAGGGGACCAGAAGGGTTTGGGGGAGACCTTGTTTCCCCTAGCGCCCCCCGGGATAACAAGGAATAACAGCCACAAGTTGTTGGAGAGTAGGTTTAGATTAGACATCCGTAGGAACTACTTCACAGTTAGGGTGGCTAGGATCTGGAACCAACTTCCAAGGAAAGTGGTGCTGGCTCCTACCCTGGGGGTCTTTAAGAAGCGGCTTGATGCCTACCTGACTGGGGTCATTTGAGACCAGTTTTCCTCCTGCCCAGGCAGGGGGTTGAACTTGAAGATCTACAAGGTCCCTTCCGACCCTGCTTCTATGATTCTATGAATCCTAACTAGTGCAGAAATCTCCTGCCTCACTCATCACATATTTTCCATCTTCTACAACAAATGAAGAAAAGGACCTACAGACAATTGCCTTCTTCAGTAGCAATTTGCATATAGCCCCAGAGCTAGCTCAGGAAGAAGCACAAAGCCTTACCAAAACAAAAACTGATCCTGCACATAAAATTCACCTGCTATGGGGAAGATTATACAGAATCACAAAGGCCATATTTGTCATGTCATTTGATGGACTATTGGGAGACACCTAGATACCACAATAATGAGGGAAGCAAAGGAACCAGAACAGAAGAAAATAAAATGTGAGCATTCAGCTTTGGGGCATACATAATAACTGACTACTTTGTCTTTTTAGAAGTGATGGTTTTTCAGGAGACCTAAGTAAGGAGAGGTAGAGAACAACAACATTATGAAAGAAAGAACAGCAGCTTCACAAAACAAAAAAGGAAGATTTACTAATAAATAAGCTCTTTGTAAATATGTTAATATAGATAAAATCCAGTTTTCTCCCCAAGTTCAACAAAAATGAAGTGAAGTAAAAAGAAAACAGCACAAAAATATTTATAAGGCTAAGGCATTTTCAAGTTCTGTCTTTAAGGAAGATTTCAGAACAAAAGGCTGCCAAGTATAATGCAGATCGCATAACACATTCCCAACAGGATCATGCAGATATGAATGAATTTCAGTAAAGTGGACCAAATGTTATAATTGGCTTTTAATGAGAGTAAGTCCTTTTAATGACTCATAACAAATGACAGCAGAAGGTGTACCACATATAGGCATAAATGAGGGAGATTCTCTTAATTCCTACAGAATGTGACCCTAAATAGAAGTGCATGAGGCCACAAAGGCCACTGTAGTGTTTTGCATATATGCACACGCACACATCAAAAATGTTGATTGTATACAGTTGTTTTTAAGGAAATGAAAAATAATTCTCATTATTAATGTAATGAAGCCCTGTATGGCAATTCTACTATGCCCATGTAGTCATTTTTTGAAAAACACCTCTTTTTTATCCAATGAACTCTAACTACTCCAAAAGAAGGCATTAAAAGCCAACAGTCATTATGTAATTAGCATATTTTAAACATGTAGAATACTTACTTGGAATAGATAGCTCAATGGACTCTTCAAACATCATTACAACATTCCTCGTGGTGTCTATGCCCAAACAGTATGAATTTAATGAATGAGGTAAAATCGAACCCTGTGAGAAGTCACTGTCTGTAAGTAATAAACACCATGCAAAACTAAATACTTAAAGGAACAGTCTACTTGATGTATCTAGTCAACTGTAAAAACTGCTTAAAGTAGTTTTCAATTCCTAAAGGCATACAAAATCATCAAGAATCTCATTTAACTGTTCCATCTTGTGTAAGATTGATCAGTTTCGATAGTGTCCTACTTTGTGATAGAAACTCACTAGACCTCCACCCATTTTCAGGGTCAGGGTAAGTCAGAAGAGTGGTTAATCCTATGACTGTTGAATGGACATCAGCCTACTCTTATCATTTCCTGGAAGCAATAAACTATATGTCCAAATGAAAAAAAAAATGGACATGTATAATTGCAGATATTTCTAACTGCCAAAATGTACCTCCCTTCTCCCTCTGAGAAAATGAACTAAAATAGCTTCTGCTGATCATTCTAATCATGTGGGGTAGGTTCTGCCAACTGGGAAATTAAAAGCAAGTGACCAGCCCCAATAAATCCATATAAAAATGTAAGGGTCAAAGGAAATCACTTCAGAAATATTTGGGGGCCATTTAGTCAGCACAGTCTGCACCCAAAAAGTGTGTACAAATTCAGTATTTCATTGAGGCAAAATGTCTAAATACTGTAAGTTTGCATACGCATTGGAATAAAAAGTAATGATAGACTTTGAGGATTTTTGAGTATCAAACTAAACTTTTTGCACAGCTGCATTTCATATCCTTAACTAAGAACAGCAGAAAGCTCAATATAATATCACTGTAACATCCTAACAGGACTTCTCTACAGAGAAGACCTCTTTGGTGCCTGTAGCATGAGAGCCCTGAGCAGAAGTCAGCAACTTTTATGTTTTTTCAGCGGTGTCATCAGATATGAGTCTTGTTTGAATTTTTTATTGAGAGTAGTAAGCTATGGGAACTATGTGTTTAGGAGGTGAGCCTTTACTAATATGGAGATAAGAAAAGAAAAAGGAATGTAAACAGTGTAATAAGACCATTGCTGGTATACCATGGTAGCTTGCAAAACAGTGAAATGAGAACAGTTTTTTGCATCCATATTTCAATAGTACCAGGATTGTTCTGGTGCTCAATTTGATGGGTACCCCTAATTAGGTGAGGGAGAGAGAGACAGCCAGAGGATCTGTTTTATTGTTGACCTGCACCAAGTGTAGACTTATACACCAGGGCAAAGCAGACATAAAAAAAAATGACCACAAGGATTTCTGCTTCAGTTCTAGGATGAAAAACGTAAAGGAAAAGTGAGAGGAAAATAGATTTAGCACAAATTGATGTTATAACAGTGGCGTCCCAGATTCTCAGCTGTTGAATTGTATCATATTTTCCTCCAAGTAAACAGTAAGACTGGAGCACAAATTTTATTCACATGATGACTTTGGGTGAACACAGCAGACCTACTCCTTTATTGTGTACCCAGAACTGTGACTCCACTTAAAAAGTCTAATTTTCTACTGATTGCCATTGAGGTTCATTCCGTCTCCTGTCACTCTTAGTGAGCAGATCATTAGAGTGATCCTGAATGCAGTGAACAGCTGTGAAAAATATATTTACAGCTCATTCATTACCTAGAATACTTTCCATCCTCTCCTACCCCTGCTTCAAAATGTGATGTATTAAATCTTCATGACATTTTACATCATTTAGGAAAAGACACTGAAATTAACATTGTGCACTCCTCTGTCAAATGAGGCAATTTATATTTTAAATATACTTTATCCTTATCTGAATAGAATGGCAAAGCAGTGATCAAAACCAAACTTTTTATTACCAGGATGCGTCTATTTCAGCCTTTTTAAAACCAAACCACAACTACTCCAGAGTGCACAATATAGAGGTTCATGAAAAGAAAAATTGATTATATTTTTGCAGCACTCTCCAAAATACCAGACTGAAGATTCAGAATATTCCAGACATATCACTGGCATCTCCCACTCTGTCCTGGTGGCCTAGCACATCAATAATTACTACTGCATTTACAAACCTAAAGACATGAAATCAGTAGGAATCCTTGACTTATTGAACTACAGTACTTCAGTTACTGGATGTTTATTCCTATTACTTTATAAGGGTAAAGGATAATAAAATACTCAATGCCATTTAACGGAAAATTCATTCATTTCCACCCCACCATGAGAAGATTGCTTTGGAGACCTATACTCACTACTTCCGTCAGTGGGTATAAGTAGCTCCTATGTGCTAGTTTCACTGGCATTCCCAGGCTTGACAGAGAAGATTGCTCCCTCCTTCCTTGGCTTTCTCCTGTAGCACCCAGTCTGGCAATTTGAGTCAAGTAGTGAATGCAAAGTACTGGACTGTGAACTTGTACGCAATACCAGCTTTCTCCTGAATATTGTACAATATTTGACAAAGCTCCCTGACAGGCACACAAGTATTATGGCTAAACTGCTGCTCCTACGTTTTTACTCTACTCTCATTCCCAGCTCCTACTCTAGGCACTAGACAACAGTATCTGAGTTACATCAAACACCTGTGATGCAGATAAGTTCTATTTGTGAGAAGAGAGACAATCTTATTACTCAATTATTGCTCACAACTCATGTATTTAAAATGCCATTTGAATCATTAACATCCTCTTTCACAAGAGGGAGTATCTAGGTGAGTAAATAGTCAGCTTTGGATTTTTTTTTGTCTTGCAATTTATTTTTGACATTTCATTGTGTCTGGCCAGCTCGCTTTTTTTTGCCCTGTCTGCAGCAGAAGCCCTGTCCAGGTATATTCCTGCATTATAGAAAGTATGGCAGGGACCAGACAAGGCAATGACAGATGCTTGACAAACAAGAGAAAGACAGAGAGAAAAGTGCCTCTGTGCTGTGAGACAATCCAAATCTCTCTCTCTCTAGGTATATACAGCTCCTCTCACCACAGTCTCTGGACCCCTCACATATATTAATAGAGTTGATCATTTTGTCATTCTTTAGGGACATGGAAATACTGTCCTCATTTTATAGGTGCAAAACGAAATCGAGGGTAGCGATTAGCCAAGTTCACAAAGGAAGCTTGCAACTGAAAGGGGAATTTAATTCAGACCTCTTGAATCTTTGATCCAGTAGCACAATCTTAAGACTTCCCCCCTGCTTTATGTTGGAGGAGCAACCTCCCCACCCCCAAAAGACAGATAACACCACTGCTGGGGCAAAACTACTTAATTATTCCCATCGTAGGAGCAGTTTTTTGTTTCTTGTTTTTAAAAGAGGCAATAGTGGGAATTAACACCTCACAAGTCTGTTTCTCCCTTAGTTTCAATGTCCCACTGTAGGAAAAAGGGCCAGCTAGGACAGAGAAGAGGGGTGCATTTGAAGGTTACTAAAATCATCCACAAAGTTGCTTTTGTGTGTGTGTGTGTTTTCCCCCACTCTCAGCAGAAGATTGAAAGGAAGTAAACTGGAGCCACTAGCAGCTCTTCAAGAATAGTTAATGGTGAAGACATTTGAACACTCAGAGCCAGAGTTACTAAACAACTCCCTGTAGAATTTCAAACCTAAATCTATTCTCTGATTATTTTAATGCTGCTGCAGACTTTTCAGGCAGCTGTTGTCCCATCTGATATATCTCCCTAAAATGGGCATGAGAGTCTACCTCAGCAGAGCTGAGAAAGCCATTTGCAGTGCACTTTTAATGTTAATTTGTTCCTGCCTAATCCAAGAATCATGCCATGGATATTCTTGGGTGGCATCTACTGGCACCTTATTTATATATGTAAAGGCAAAACATTCCTGAAACACCCTCTTCTGAGGTGTCCTCTCTGGTTTCCCAGTCACCATCTAAATTATTTGGAAATCGCCAAAATGGCACAGCCACTATACCGTCTTTCTCCTGCGCCTTCTCATGTTATTTGAATATTGAAATATTATTAGAAACAGACATATTGAACCCAATTTCCCCCAGAACTTTGAAAGACCTTGGATCTGACCTTGGATTTGAACTTTGACAATTAGGCCCAATACTTAGCATAACTGTGTGTTCACATGCCATGGGAGGGTTTTCTTTATATTAATTCACTGCTGTTTAATACTGATAAAGCAATGCTTGGACTAAAGCCAAGCAGTCATTGTGGGGCTATAATTTATTCCACTGACAGAAAACACCTGACAAACACTTTTTAGAAACAAGGCAGGTCATGTTTCCCAATTGTTATTAAATGTGAGGTCAAGTAGGGTATGTCATGCTAAGGCACATTACTAACTGAAAGTCCGGCAGTTAATCAAATCCACTCTAATCCAAAGCTGGAATTTTGAATTTATGCTTGTGTTTGCTCCAGTATACTTAACTGTTCATCAGTTTTCTAACTGGTGCATTCACATTGACAGTGATGTGAAAATTGCAATGGCATCTTCTGACAGCTAGTGTCCCTGCTGTGGAACCTGCACAGAAACCAAAGGGATACACTACCAGCACTTGCATTAACACTCCTTGAGCAGAATGAACACACAGTTAATGGTGGTCAATTACTATGCAAATACCCAGTAATTGCACTCCTCAAAATAAAGTGTTGTATGTAAGGCATTTAATAAAAAAAAACAGCAATGAGAAATGGCTAGTACACGGCATGGGTTAATTGCTAAGAAAGGAAAAGGAACTGTCTCCTAGATTTTCTTCCAAAACCCTATGGCACTTTCAATGATGTAAATATACAAAGGAGCAAAACTGCAACTTTAAGTTAGCACACTGCTAGTCCTGTGTCTATAATTATGCTTTTGCTGTCTAAGATTAATCAGGCAAGTTAATGATGCAAAAAATTACATTTATAATCCAGTCTGAATACAGCTGTACTGCAAGCTAAAATCTAAGTGCTATTAAGGTAAATGGAATTAATGGGCTGTCCCTGGCAATCTTTATATCTATCAGTTCCTAATTAACATTCTTCTGTAAAGAATAATAATTTATGAAAAAAACATACAGAAGCAATAATACTCATACTTGCAGTATACAGTGCAGTTAAAGGCAGTCATACAGGCTGTAATAGACAGTGTTTCGTGTTCATTTCAACAGTGAACAAGAAACTACCAACTGGCACTGCAATCAGTAAAATCTTTTATGTAAAGTCATTTATTTTATACAGTAGCAAATTATCACTACCAAGGATGAACTTTTGTGGGAAATGTCGACTTCAGCTAATAATGGAAGGACTGAGCAAGGGAAGCAATAAAAACCCAGTAGTTAAATTAGCTACCAAGAAAAATGAATGCAGTGTGTTATCTTTGTAGATAATGTAGCACATTTGCCACTTCCAACATATGACTCCCAACTTGATTACTAATTTTATGCTCTCAGTACTTGTATTTATTTTAAGTGTTTCTGCCAAACCTTTACCACTATGTTCATTTGACTCTTTTTTGTTTTTGCCTTTATTACATAAAAAAGGAAGGCATTATTCTTCTGGGTTCTTTTTTAAATCCTCCTTATCTCTGCCTGTAAATGTATGCTCTATCACATCACATGCTGGGCATTTAGAACAGAGACTAAATCTGATAATAAACACCAGAGTTTCTTTTACTGTAGCTCCATTAAATGCTCCAATTTAGGTTTTTAAATTATATTCAAATGAATACCCACATTAAATGAAATCAAACTCTGTGTCTATCACATCTGACTAATATAGTATTTTTTCCTCAAAGTTAGAATTATTTAATAGTTTTCCATCCACACACAGAAGCTTAGGCTTATATATATAATGGATTGTGAGGAAAATGATAACTATTCTGAGATCACAATAAACCAAGTCCTTTTACAAGTTTCATATCAGTGTACAAAAAAGGAAAAAAATCACACCCCTGCTAAACCCCATAGATTTGGGATGATTTTAATTTTCTCTCCCATACCCAAATTGCAATAATCAACTACTATATTTATATAACCTAGATTCATTAACTATAAATGTAATGACATTCATTTCAAACTCACTCCCAGAATCGGTTTATTGAAATTGATTTTACATTTATAGTTAGATGTGGTTCTTGCCTGTAATCACCATTTCAAATACCTTCAATTAACATTATAAAAGCAAAATTTAGTGTATTAGCAATCTTTTTAACTTTGTTTGTAAGATGCCAGTGATAAACCCCACAACTTTAAAACTTATATGTGATCAGCTACTTTGTATTTACACTGAAGATAATTAAGAGATAAGGTTTTCAATTAACCCACAAAGACTTAGCATTATTTGCCAGGTAAGGGGAAAAATCTAGGACCCCAAGAAAAAAAATAATTAAATTTCTATGAAAAGATAATGTATATTGTCAAGAGTGTGTTCAAAGAGAGCAAGGCCCCTAACATTTTACACTAAGTCTCATTTCCCCAAAATGCAGTCACAGCATTACCTGTCCAAACTATAGAATTCTGGCTTAAGCTGTATGGCAAGAGAAGTTTGAAAGAAATAAATACAGAATTACAAATGTTGATAAGCCTGCAGCGAAAGGAAGGCAAAAGACTGTAAATCTAATACCAAAGGTACAGACCCAGTGAATTCTGCTGCTTTGAAAGCATGTAGGGAAATACATAATTTCATTTTTCTGGGGGAACTGAATGAGATAACAAATAAACCCAGTCAGGATGGATCTGACTGCAATGCAGTAAATGTTAAAATGGGTGTTCAATCTCTTCATTCTACTCTATAGTACATTTGCAATGTGTGATCTGTATTCAAATCGATATTTTTTTTTAATATATCTTTTATAAAAATGAATTCAAAACCATTTTATAATCTTGAACTCAAGTTTCTACTGCTGGTTTACCAGACATATTATTGAAAGGCCTAGCAGTGCTGCTGTACTAAAGGTTTTGGCATTCTTTCTCTATCCTCACCCCTGTGCTTAGGAATTTATGACCATCTGGAACAATTTGCTTTTTCTCTGAACTTTAGTATCAGGAAGGAAATGTATTTCCTATAAAAGAAAACAAAAACAAGAACTAGTATAATAAAAAGATAGATAGATATTCAACAGCTTAAAGATAGGCGTATGCTTTTGTAAAGAAAAAGAAAAAAATGAAGCATGGTAATTAGTTCATAAAGGATTCTACTTGTTTCTTATTTGCTCTTTTCATGAACACTGCAATGGTGAAAGATGTGGGACTGACAGACCTGCAGAGTGAAAGTCTGCATTTAGCCACAATAAAATGCATCAGCTAGGCTTCATCATCGAGGTTAATTGCATTTCAGACTATGGATCAGTCCATGAATCTTTAATGCTTGGGATCTGGTGAGACTTCCACCAGAGATGGGTGATCTGCTGCTATTGAGGTAACAATTTTGTGACATGGAAAACTGCTGAGATCTGTAATGGTTGGGTAACCAGTATGTCAAGACCACTGTCTAGCACAGAGGCATAACAACACAGCTGGGTCCCTGGTGTATTTGTGACACAAAGGGGCAGTGGTGATTTTTAGTTGCCACTGTGCTACCAGCACAATTGTGTATCTAGAGCTGCACCATAGGTGCCAGCTTTTACTTTTGTTGGGGTAGGGAGGGCTAAAATGATGGACATGTGGAAAGTTTTATGCATTTCAGTTGACAGCTGTCTTCCCGATGCAGGGCCAGGGCCCTTGTGTCCCCATGTACTTGGCTCCTTTGGCTGTAGCCATTTGTTTCTTGTCTTTCCCTCTTCCCTTCCACCCAAATCAGCTGTCCCAGTTGCCCCATTCTAGTTAGAGTACTGGTCTATCAGGTTCATTTAACTGTCTCCTTTTTTTCTACCACATTCACCTTTATATACCTGTTACATCTTAAACTTGCAAGCTCTTTGGGGAAGGAAAATATTCTTTGTTTTGTGTCCATATAATGCCCATTACAATAGGGTTCTAATCCGTGACAGGATTGTCTATGCTTTATCACAATGTAAAAAAAAAACCCAACAAAAAACCCCAGCAGCTTATTTTACATGGCCATTGAAAAACATTTAGACAGTGAGAACTTTTGGTCAAAAGGACCTAGTTATGCCCTGTTGCTGTAAATGAGAGTTTTACAATAGATGACTACAGTAGTATTGGACTCTGGAACATGCCGAAGTCATATATTTGAACAGTGTAGAAAGTGGCAGTATCACATTACCATTTCCCAAACACATTCAGATCCCTACTGTTATCTTTTGAACATATTTGAGTGACTGAAATTGAAAACTTGGAAAACTTCACCTCTTGAGAGTTTGGATCAATGCAAAATGTCTTTTTAAATCAATCTATTAATTTTCAGTGATGAACCATAAACATAATAGCTGAAGAATCATGTGTTAACATAAGTAATATACATTTTAAAGTATTATAAAATAGTATTTAGGTAATGGGCCTCAAAATAAATTAACAGAGCCTAAAAATAATCTTTTCAACATGCAAAATTCAGTCTTACTCTCAGATGAATATAGACTAGAATCTGTAGTGCATTCATCCTAATGACTTCAAAGAAGTTTTTGTCAGAATTTGATCTGCAGATGATCTGTACCACCTACACACTTCACCAACTGGTTCAGATGGTTCAGCTGCTACTTATGGACTCCAGCAGATTCCTATGAACTATAAAGGATACCAGTTGCTGAGGAGGAATGTGCCTAAATATGGTGTGTGCTTGATACTTTTCCCCTTAGTAATCTGCCCATTCTTTAATTCTCAAAAAACTCAAGCGTTCTTACATACATGCTCAAAAGTAAAATAATCCAAAGTTTCTTATTCTTCACATTTTAAAAGAAGATATATATTTCAGGTTTTTGTTTGCTGTCCTGCTATCCTGAGAAGTTATTTCAGAAAAGGTGGAATATTCTATTTTTACCTTTCTAGTCAAAGTAGCAACATTTTATAACTAGAAAATATTCATTTTAAGGCACACTACTATTTTGGCGTACAACACAATGTTTTCCATGTACATTTCACTTTTATTGTGATTGTTCTGCACCAATCATTTGCTGTGGCTACAAGCTGAAACATATCTGGGAAAGAATGGAGTCCCACTGTCCTTCGTTTTAGTTGTTTCTGTGGTCACCAGTAGCATAAGACAGGAGGAAAACAAGGGCTAGAGACATAGTAGAGCAGGGGGAAAGCAAACCTCGTTCACTTTTTCTTTGATCTGCTATGCTGCTATAGGCAGAATTTTTTCAACCCAGGTGGAGGAATCAGAATGTGGAGCTTCCAAGTATCTCATGATCCTGAAGGTGTTGTTGCAAAAAAATGCCACAAGCGTTTTATTTGGAAAATAATATTAATCTTAACTAAGACTTTGTTATTTTCTCCAGAAATGCTGCAAAATACATATTTTGATACCAGAGGACATCACTGCATGAAAATACTGCTAAACTACATTTGTCAATCAAAACTATTCAAAAGTACGAAGTGCAATGTGTGATATAATGCATTTGGTTTTATTTTGTCCTCTTCTTTACTTGCTAGACTACACAACTGGAAATTTATAGGCTTCTATGGCCTGGACCAAATCTTCTGAAAAAATTGAAAAGTCCCTGACTTCCACAGGAACTGGGCCCCAGTCACCTCTTTATTAATGGGTTGACTAATATCATTTTTGACAGGCTGCAGCATACAGAAACACTTGTAAAAACTGCATTACTTTAGTAAAGTATGATTTAATGTTAAATTGGCTGAAGGAACATGGATGTTATATTAGGTCAATAATCCAAATATGTGGACGTGAAATGTTTGAGAGAAGAGAACATTATTCATGGCTTTCATCAAAACCAGAGAAGATGGAAGGAAGGATTTTTTAGCAATACTAAAATTCTAATGTTGGTTTCACCACACATTCTTGTTAGGATACTCCCCCCATTTATCTGTTTTACCGTCAGTAAAATGGGCATATTGAGCGTGTGTAGGTGAAATGGGGGCCCTACATTGAAGTGGTGGGTTTTTAAAAACACTGGCGAAGTAAACCCCTGTGTCGTGCACACACCCCGCACTTACCTGCCTTTCCGGTGGTGGGGAGGGAAGGGTGAGCTGCCAGCAGGTGGAGCAGTCCCTGCGCTGTGGGGGTTGGGCTGGTGCTTCCCCCTGTGGCAGCGGTGGCCCCCCCAGGCAGCACCCGCCCGCAGCCACCCAGCTTGGGTGGTCCTGGGGGGCACCGCAGCTGTGGAGGGAAGCACCAGGCCCCCAAGCAGCTTAGGCAGGCAGGCACGCTCCACTGCCAGGCAGGCTCCAGGTTGCTGCTAGGCTGCCTGCACAGGCTTCTTGTAGAGCCCCTGAGCTGCACAGAGCCCAGTGCTTCACTCCACAGCTGTAGGGCAGCAAACTAAAACTCCTTGGAGGAGGAGTTTTAGTTTGCTGCACCCCAAGTAATTTAAGTCATGAAGTCATGAATTTGCTACAGTGGCTGGAACTATGGGCAATATGCCCATAACACATGCAAACACCAACACCATTAAAGTGGTGCAAAGGCATTTAACCCACTTTAAAATGTCGTGCATACATGGCCCTCATTTAATCTATGCACAGACATTAACTGTAATTTAGAAGCCACATCAGTGATCACTGAATGTCTATAATGTGCTAGAAAAATGTAAACTACAGATATAAATTATGAGTCATGAGGATATCCCTCCTGACTCCTCTCCCACAGCCATGAAGCTCCGTATTTAAAAAAGAACCCTACCATGTGCCATGGCTGGAGAGTGGGATAGACAGTGCATTACCACTTGCTATTATAGTGACAGGAAATTCTTAGCATTTCTGTTTTAAAGGTCTCCAAAGCAGGGAATATTTATATAACAACTATTTTTGTGGCTACTGTGGTGGCTCAAAGACAAAAGCCACCTCTGATCTCTCTCATGCTTAGCATGACCATATGTCCTGGGCAAACTGCGAGAGTCCCAACTTCCATAGCCTGGTCCCAGATGGTTGGTAAAAGTCCCAGAGTGAAGTCCATCAGGGATGCCATGGTGGAATAGACAGGCAGGCAGGCATCACTGCAGTTGTGGGTGGGAGCAAGGCGGACAGTTTTACCCAGCCTGGTGCACCATGCTGCTTTGTGTCCCTGCCAGACTCTGCTCCAGGACTTTTGACTAACTGGCTGGGACCAGACTACAGAAGCCAGGACTGTCCCAGTTTGCCTGGGACTATGGTCACTCTATTCATGCTGCTTCTATGGGCAACCTTTCCAAGCATCTTCTTACCAAGCAATTTATATTCTTCCCACAGGTGAAATTTCACAGTTGATCCCACATAAGACTGTCTATACCACCCCTTATTTTAACCACCAGGGTGGGCAGTACCTTTTACCACTGGCAATCCCTCATAAATGTACTCTGTGCGACTGCTTTTGCTGCTTTCACTTCTCTCCGGGTGGAACTCCATGATCCTATAACTCCAACTGGAACTTGGGATGAAAGCACTTCGTTTTTATCCACATTAATGCAACAAGCCCAGCTGCAATGAATACCTTCACAATATTCCATTCTCGGTAGCTATGGCAAATGGTTGATAAAAGTGACTCATACTAGCTCCTTCCAAACAAACATATTGTCCATTCACCCAAAACTATACAGCAAGTAGATGGAAGAGTTAAAATCTCTCTAAGGATCATATGCCTGGCCCTAGCCATTAGCTCATCACCTTTCCCAAAGCTTTGGAGAGACCAGCTGCATCATGCACATCCTTTAGAGATCCTGCTTTAGTTCTATAGTCCTGCCAAAGGATCTGCCTATTTTTGGTTAGGAAGAAACAGACACTGGTCATGAAGTTTCTCTTTCTGTCTCTCCCTCTGAGCAGCTGTTCTCTGCTTATACCCTATTTCTCTCTGAACAGGGATTTGTAATGACTTAGTGTTCTTTTGATCCACCAGCCGGTTAACTTAGCTGGCTACAGGAAGGTAGCTGTTTCACCCATTGTTCTATTAAGGATCCTTTATATTCTCCCTTGACATAGGGTCACTTCCTTAGACCCTCTTTTCTTTTATGTCCATGCAGAGAGCCAGAAAATTGGCAAACATGTAAACTCAGGCATATATAATATTCACACCAGATACTCCCACATTCTTCAGAGCCAAAGGACTCATGATTAGTGTCTGCTAAGTTCTGCTGTCCTCTTTTTACTTATTTGACATGAGCAAAAAAATTGCCAGTGAACAGTTCCCAAACAACATATGTTCAAGTGACAATAGGCCAAGCTCTCCACTCATATAGAAAAGTCTGAGGGGCGTATACTGGAAAGAATGTTAGCACACAGTTCTCACTGTGCACAGTATTTCTTTTTTAAATAATGGAGTCAAGGAAAATCTAAGTTCCTGCTGACATTTTATTTATATTACATGTACACTATCTGGCTCTAGTTAAAACCTACTCTGACTATTATGAATAACACTAGTGCCCGATTTTCCCACAATGCAGATTACCAGACACTCCCATTGCAGTAAATGTTAAATTATTGGTATTCTGCAGTAAGTAACAACATTCATCACTGAATAGCTGAAAAGCTATTACTAGATAGGAAACAAGATGGCATCCTAGACTCAGTCCAGATGGATGCTGAGGATCTCATTGAACTTTAACATCTTGCCAAACTTGGTCTTAGATTTAAGCTTTCTTTCTGTTGTCCTCTCTCCCCAATACATCAATCAATTGGTATCTTCCAAAATTCCAGAAAACCTTTCAAAATGTAGAAATTAAATTTGAAATAAAGCCAGAATGAGTTAATTTCAAAGTATTTTCTCTGGCATTAAGGAGACTTCAAGCTGATTTGAATTTTGGAATTTATAAAACATATTGGTAAAGTTCATAGATATTCTGGTATGAGTTCTCTGACATACTCAGGTGTAAGGTATATGAACTATGGAATATAATGCAGAAATTATTAAACTACTGTAGGAGTAAATAAGAAATAACTGGCCCAGCTACCTAGTACCTCATGAACAGAGTAACAAACACATGAATCAGTGCAAGAAGTCTCAGATGCATATTTCAGAAGAAGTGGGAAAATTGCCCAAAGATGAGAATTGCCAATTCCTCCATTCTCCCTCCTCTTTCTCTCCCCTTCCCAAAAGCACCTGGCACTCTACCTTTTACATTTTCTTCCTAATAAAAGAAAAATAAAGAAATAAAAATCCACTTAATTCCTCACCCTCCACAATGCACTGCTTTATATACCAATTAGCAAGAGATTGTCTTTCTAACTGCATTGTTTGCATGTTCCTCTAGTCATCCAGGGATGTCAATATTTGATTCCAAACATGGGAAACTAAGGGAATGTTTAAAAGATGAGGAAGATGGGTTTGAGATAAATCAGTCGTGCTTCTTATATATGGATCTCAGATCAGAATTCATTTTGCATGAGCTGCTAGATCACATGCATGAGTTAAAGACAAGCATAACTTCAAATGTTTGGGCTCTGCTACATTTAGGTGCCAACCTGAGTTCAAGGAGTACACTAGATGTGCTCAGCCTTGTGTATTACAAAGAAAAAACTACAGCCCTTACCTTAAGAAACTGTTCACTAAAGCAGATAAATAATACACTAGCTAACTAAAAAGTTTCAATTTCCAAACAGTATGTGATACATACATACATACATATTTGCACACATGAAGGTGGCAGCCAGGCAAGGATGGAGAGCAGCTCCCACAGTTCCCTCCAGGTAAGGCTATGGGGGTCAGGGTAGGGGGCACAGTTGATGTGTTGGGGGGGCAGAAGTGACATGTGGGGGTGCAGGGAGAGCAAAGACAATGCATGGGGAGGGGGTTGTGCTCCCCCCACCAGATTTCTCTGCCCACAGTGGAGCACAGGGCTGCATCCTGGCTGGATCAGCTCCAGGCAGGAGCTGCCTCTGTGGCCCAGTAGGCAGGAATGAGCATGGGAAGGAGCGTCATGCCTCCGTAGCCACTAAGATGTGGCACAGTGGCAGCACTGTGGGGTTGTGCCCCCACTGCTGCCAGGGGGGCAGGGGACTCCTCACCTTGGTGGCCATGATGGTGCAGCTCTCCCTCCCATGCTGGGTCCCACTCATTGCGCCACAGAGGCAACTCCTGCCCGGAGGTGATCCAGCCTGGTTGCAGCCCTGTACCCCACTATGGGTGCAGAAATCTTGGGGGCATATGCCCCTCCCTCTCCCGATGTGTCACCTGTACTCCCCCACCTCCCCACGCATGGCCTATGGTCCCCAACATAAGGTCTATGTTCCCACACCCCTCCAATGTGTCACCTGTGCCCACACCCTCTTAGCCCACATACCCACCCTGTTGCTCATACATTGTGGGGCTAGGGCCTGGGGCAGAGGGCAGCAGGATGGGAATGAGGGGCACCAGCAGTACTTGAAGCACTGTGGGTTGGGAGTGAGGGGCACTGGTAGGTCCAGGGAGCTGTGGGTGGGGTGTGAGGGGCACTGGCAGGGCTGAGAGGGCTGTGGCTTGGAAGTGAGGGGCAACAGCATGGGCAGGGCACCAACATATCAGGGCTGCTCAGTGTCACAAAGCAGTGGAGGTGACAGCTGCAGCTGGACCCATGTCCTGGTGAGCAAAGGGAGCAGGGGGAGCACTGATTTTCCACAATAAAAACCAAAATCAAGTGCTAAAATGTATAGGTATTTAAAATGTATTTTCTTATAGTGATTGAGGCACTGGTAGACCTCCAAAATGCTTTCAGATTGTAAATATATCAATAAAACATTGTGTTCAACTAATACGTCTATGTATAGTGGTGTTTCATTTTAATCACAGAAAAAACGTGGATTTGGGGTTTTTAAATCAGAGGAGTTGTGATTTTTATCAGAGAATTTGTAATGTTTAAAGAGAGAAAACCAGGATACCTGATTATGAGACATTCAGAAACTGGACAATGGAGCAGGATCATAGCTAGGGATAATGGAAGCCCTCCATAGACAGCATGCAGGGCCTCTGTACCCAAGCAGTTCTAGAAGCTAGTATAGAGAGGTGGAGACATGACAGTGAGTGTATCCCCAGCTCTTTGCAGGAACTAATTTGGACAACAGCATTAGTGCCCTGGAACCATCATATACTGTAGGCACACTATTTGGGAGATATGCTAGTAACCATTTTAAAATAGAAATTCATCATATACCTGTGATAGTCCTTGTGTGATGGGTGGAAAAGGAAGCACATGAAAGTGTAAGCAGATTCTTGCTGCCTTCTTTTCTTTGGAAATTAAAGGAAACAAACACAATTTGGCTTCTGAACCAATATACTTAACCAAAAGTCTCCCATATGAATAGAATAAGTAAAGGAAGAGTAGAAGCAGGGGATTAGGAGAATTCCTGGGGACAGAGACCAAAAGAACTGAATTTGAATGGTGTGTAACAGGCAGAGCCAGCCTTAAGGGTGGGCAATGCCAAGGGCACCCTGGTCAGGGGGGGCACCAGAAGCATGGTACAGCTCTGCAGACAGAGGCAGCAAAAGTGTGGTATACCTGTGGCATTACTATTCATGCAGCTAACGTTACTAAGGGAGATGATTGTTAACATCTGTAAAATAAAGAACAATGGGCCATTAATGGGCCATTAATTCCTTTATCTGCCCAAACAGTAATACATACCAGAGCTGCACCATTGTGGGGGGGAGAAAGGGGTAATACATACCAGAGCTGCACCATGGTATGGGGGGAAGGGGTGATTAGTGACAGCAGGAGCAGGAGCAGGGCCAAAAATGGGATGCTTGTTCTAATTTTCACCAACCATTACCCTTTCCAGCATGTGCCAGCACGTGCCAGGATGCTCATTTTAATTTTTACTGGCTGTGAAACTTGGAAGGATACAAAGTACCTAAGAAGAAGATGTCAGGGTCACAGAACAGGAAACAAAAAGCTCAGTTAATAGCTGCAAGACACAGATGCAATTAAAAATCCTTGAAATCTGTTAACAACAATGCATGCAGTAGTAGTGAGATGGTCACAGTGGAGACATTATATGAAAAATGTATAGATGAACCACAATTCAACTTCCAAGAATCATCAAAAGAGAAACAAAGGGACCCAAACAAAACAGAACTTCTTCTTCCAAACCAGAATAATGGTGATGCCACCAGTGATAGAGATTAAATTATTCCCATTATAGGCATTGGCAAAGCCATATCTGATCCTGCTTTATGGCCCAACCTAATGTCCAAAATTTGAGATCTGCTAGTGACCAATGGTCAACCAAAAGTAAAGAACATGGATTTTCCTCTGGATAAGCAGAATTGCCATTTTTCTATGAATTTTTATACAGAAATCTTGAAAACGGCGAAGGTCTGGTGGTGCTGGCTGCTTTACTCGGAATCCACTGATAATGTTTCCTGTTTTTATTGCAAGCTCTTCAACTTGAATCCAAAATCATCCCTAGTACTTGAGGGGGCACATAACTGGAAGCACATGTCTCAGATTCTTGTGCATCATGAAAAGTCGCCTAGTCATTTCAATTCCTGCCAAATATGGGTCAAAGAAGAGTAAAGGATAAAACAGGATAATTACATCAATGTGGAGCTTCGACATATGATTAAGCAAGACATAAAATACTAGGAGAAATTCTAGAAATGGTCATGGCTATAAAACTATATCTTTCTAAAGATAAAATGGCTTTTGAGGTTCATCTAACAGGCTCTTCATGGCAAACACTGGGAACTTCCTGGGTTTGGTGGTGTTACTAAGACAGTATGATGAAGTAATGAAGGAACATCTGTGATCAAGGCCCTTCTTTATGCATTGACACATGGAGAGAGCTCTGACATTAATGGCGTCAACCTCTACAAAGAACTTGGTTATCCCAAAGTCTATTTCTAATTTCTAATGAAATGCAGTGCTTCTTAACAAGTTCTACGATTTATGTATAACAATGAATTTCGTGACAATTTCCCAAACACATGGATAGCACTCAGGAGCCTGTTAACCATGCCCATAATGGTGACAAGCAGCAAATGGAGCTTCTCAAAATTGAAGCTTATAAAAATATATTTGCAATCAACCATGGGAGAAAACAAACTATCTTTGCTGGCCCTCCTGTCTATCAAGAATGCTGTGGTTCAAAATACAGACCGGTCATAAGCAAGATCAGAGTTTGCAACAGCAAAGGTGCTCAGAGGTGTCTTCTGAGTCTTGGAATCTTGGTGAACAAAGTTTTTTATTTCTTACTCCTATTTATTATTTAAGTGTTTAATGTTTAATTTATTTGTCACAACTATAATGTTATTTTTATGACTCTATTATTTGAAAAAAATCAATTTAATTGAATTAAATTATGTGTCATTTCCTCTCTTGTATTTGTTTTAGTAAATTATAAGAAACTTTTGAGAAATCAGCTTTATTTCTGAAAGGTGGGGGATAGAGGTGCCAACATACAAGTTCACCTAGGGCACCATTTTCCCTAAGGGTAGCTCTGGGTGGATCAAAACCTGGAGGGAATTAGGGGGAATTAATGGAGCCAAACATGGAGAAAGCACTGTACATTGTTTCCTCATGGAAATAAAGAGCTTATGATTGCTGCACCTTCAGTTCTGCACTGAATCCAGAACCACACAGACCAGTCTGAATCCAAATCCCCCAAATCCAAAAAACATGAAAATTCAGGGAATTGGGCAGATGGGACCATTCACATATGGCCTCATAATAGGTAGACAAAGACCTACACGCATATAGGTGATGGCTATGTGATAAACTACAGGACTATGTTTATTGTGCACCCTCATCTATCTCCCCAGCTTTATTATTGCATTTCAAATATCTGAGCAGCTTCAAAGATCTGCCGTTGTAACCTGGTCCTTAAAATGGACACAAACTCATTCTCAACATAGGTAACCTTAAAAATATATCCTAAAAATACAATTAGAACAATCCAATTTACAGAGTAATTGTCTTTGAATGGACACAACATTTAATCTACTGACTTGATTAGCTTTCATTCTTCAGTGACAGTGGATGTCCAAAAAGGAAGTACAACTCAGTGATATTAACATTTCCCTTTGGTAAGGTTATTAGTCTACAGCTACCATGGAAAAGACTGCCAGTCAACACTAGGGGAGGACATGACAGGTTAAGGCAGCACCTGGATGGAAGTGTCTACACAACAGTATTCTGCTAGTGGTGTTCTACTAGGACTGCCTGTGAACCATTAGTATCTGAGAGGTCAAGGTTAAACTGTCTTCTTACCGAAGTGAAAAAAAGGCCAAACTTGATCATTTAAAATAAAATTTGAAGAAATAGTAGGAAATGGTTAATCCACAGGTCATTGTCTCCAGGACTGCTGCAAGAATACTTGGTTTTTGCAGCTGTTATTTCAACAGGCTCAGAACTGTTTCTGAGCTCCAGTTGTGAGCTTCTCCTTCATAGTGTGAACTTCTGAAGCTGAAAATCTGACTTTTTAATTGAAGGGTGCAACAAGCATATGTTCTGCACAAATAAGTGTGTGACGTTTGAAGTGTTGTATATAACCACTATTAATGGCTTTTGCTTTCAAGGCACCACACACTTGGAAATGACTGCTACTTAATTTGAAGCCAAGATAAAACTTTAATTTATTGAAAAAGTCTGCCTCTTTCTAATGGGAACACAATTTGAAAATACCCAGCAGAGAATGATGTCAAGGTTTAATTAAAAACAGCAGCTCCTTATGAACTTCAGCCATACTAACTTTTGTTACAACTAGGCCCCTCTGTACAGACATCAGTCTGTTTTTGAGTAGGCCCCATAGTTCCCATGTGTTTCTGAGTCAATGGATAGAATCTAATCATCTCTAGCTCTGAAATCACTAGGCATTCTCAGGTTCATACTTCTTGTCCAGTGTCCATCCTTGGGACATGAAGCAACATGGAACACTACTACCTAGGTACTATCAGCCCCAAATTAATTTCCGAAACCTTCAGAGCACTCCAGTCATTTGCTAAGTTTGCTCAGAACTCCACTCAAACCATGGGCTCCTAATGTTAGTTGCATGGGACAACAAAGCAGAATAGGATAAAACTCACATTTAGTAAAGACATTTCTCACCCAGCAATTTTGCTCTTAAAGCATTTGAAAGTTACAAGTCTTTTAAAATAATAGAAATCCTGAGATATAGCTTCCCCATGTCAGATCTCTTTCAATGAGTATGAGGTTTGTCAGCATTTTAGGCTGGGCAGAGTCTCTCTTACCATCTGTCTGCTATATCTTTCTCAAATCTGGTGGTCAGCAGTACATCTGAATAGAGCACAACCCTGTTTCGAAGTAGGGCTCTACCCTGTGCCACATGCTCAACTGAGAAGGCTCACTCACAACAACTGTGCCATCCTTTCACACACTGAGGAAAACTTCCAGACCACACTGGATCTCTTAGCAGAAGTCTACTGAACTTTGGGCCACTCTCTCAACATCAAAAAAACTAAAGTGCTCTATCAGCCTGATCGAGGCCATGAATCTGGGAAAGATCCTGGAGGTAGTTAAGCACTTTCCTTATCTAAGTAGCCACCTTTTTCAGAGAGTGAATACTGATGTGGAGACTCAGCACAGGATCCAGAGCACAAGTGCATTTTTTGGGAAATTGTTTTGGTATACTTCTATTGACCACAGTCTCCTGAAAGTTACCAATATCCAGATCCATGACAAAGTCATCATCCCCACTCTCTTCTATGGATGTGAAATATGAGTGACCTACCATTTTCATCTCAAGAGCCTGGAGAGGTATCACTAAATATGTCTGAAATATCCTCCACATCAAATGGGATGATAGCCACAAAAATGCCAGCATCCTTGCTGAAGCCAACATTTCCAACATTGAATCAGTGATCCTCAAGCACCAACTTCACTGGACCAGACACTGTGTGCAGATGCCCAACCCTTCGCTCCCAAAAGAAATGCTCTACTCCGAGCTTAGTTGTGGCCTGAGGTCTCGTGGTGGCCAGAGGAAATGCTACAAGGACACACTGAAGGCATACCTCAAAAAAACGGATACCAACATCAACAGCTGGGAGAAGCTGGCTGCTAACCGACTCCAATGGCGCTGCAACATCAACCAAGTGGCAGCCCACTTCGAGGTAACGCATCTTGCCCTTGAAGCAAAGAAGAGAGAGTGGAGGAAGGAAAAGGAGAGAAATCCCAGCCTACAGTCTATTTTTTACAACAGAAAGATCTGCAACTTTTTGCAGATGGATCTGTGGCTCAAGGATTAGGCTCTTAAGTCACCTCAAGACCCATTCAAAAGCCATGGTAAAGATCATCCTTAAATTGAACGATTGCCAATGATGAATGAGGTACAAAATACCTTTGCTGTTATGAGAGCTGTCTGAAAAACATTGCAATTAGGTGGCTTTAGGCAAGTTTACTTTTGTGCACCCAGGCTGCTCACAGACATGGAGAAAAAAATGGCACTTCACTTAAAGCTTAGCATGCCTCTGCACCAAACACATGCCCATAAGAAGCATTGCATTAGTTGGACCCAACTCACCCAACGTCTGTATAAATCAGGGGCTTCAGCGGGGCTTTTTGGCACTTTTATCTAATAACTGATTCAATCAGCTATTAGATAAAAATACCAAAAAGCCTCAATAAAGCTCCTGATCTATACAGGCACTATGGAGCCAGATCCAACTAACCCACTGCCTCTTCTGGTAAAACACTGTTTGTTTGTTTTTTCCACATCTGTCAGCACCACCAGTGTCTAGCCTTCTACACGTGGGAAACAAAGTTTATAATGTAACTCTGATACTTATCTTCCTCTAACAACTTCACTTTGGGCAGTTCTTGAATTGGGGGTTTAAAAAAAACAGACAGATGGCCTACATTTAAGTATCCTTATTTTTAGCACTCATTTTCACCAGCAATTCTTAATTAAAATGAATAAAGCCACTGAGTAACCATTTGTACATAACTAAGCAGCGACAACTGCAATGTTTGGTAATTTGTCAACTTTTCAATAAGCAGCAAGGGAAATAAGGCTATGGATTTGGTACCACCTAGACTCCCTTACATTTAAGCACCAAGTATGCATTATGGGTATCTATCTACAAGTTGTGTAAGCCACCACACTCACTTTTGTTTTATTACATAGATAATAACTTGGGATGTAATCAAGAGAGAATTGAAGTCAGAGTACCATTTGACTTCAAAGCGGACTCTTTGATTTAATGTACTCCTTGGACCGGTTTAATGTTTTTAACAGAGGATGTGAAATCTGGTTTAGAAAACATGAAAGCGAACCCTTGCAGTGGCTCACCTACATCAGGAATTACCAGAATTTTGGCAATGATGATAAAACCAAGAGTAAAAGCAATGCAGGGTAGGAAAAAACTTGTTAATTATGTTCTCTAAAAAGGTAACTCAACAGAAGAGGGAAGGGTGGGGTCAGGGAAAGAACTGTTTCATATTTGCTGGAAAGGACAGATTCTGGACATGGGTTGGCTGAATCATCCTGGATGAGCATCAGTTAACATGTCAAAACCTTTGACATTTATCCAACTGTTTCTGACTGTCTTATCTGGAGATGGACCAGCAAATAGTATTCTGTTAAGGATTAAATTTAAGCACTAGCACAGGATTCTGACTCATCCCTACTCCCACATTTTTAACATGGCGTGTCAATTTAAAAGCAATGAGTAGTAGGTTTAAGCACTTCTTCAGATGTTAACTGTGGCAGAGGACAAAAGAATAAATGACACCAAATTAGAAGTGAGACAGAAGGCAGGGTAGAGTTGTCCCCTATAGATTAACTAATTAATTAGTCTATAACTAGCTAATAAGCAAGAGCTCACTTCATCAGATTCTATGAAAGGACTTCTGGAGAGTAAGCATTCAAATAGAGTGATTTAAATACAAAAGACAGGGAAGTGGGGAGGAAGGAGATGGGAAGTGCTGAGACAGGCAGAGATAGGTTAAAGTGAAAGACAAAGCAGTAAACCCATACGGACATAGGAGGTCATAAAAGCTAATCTAGGTAGTGAATCTCTGCGGGGATTTATCATGTGCCAGCTGATCCACAATAACGTGTTTTGCATGTCTGTTCCCATCCTGTGGTTAGTGGGAGCTAAAGCAGGAGGTCCCTGAATGAAACTTGGCTAAGTTACCATAATTTACTTTCTGCTTATTTCAGGATAGGAACAGGCATACAAAACAGGTACTGCAAAACAACTGATTTATGGTAAATCACTTCTCTTTTGTCTCAGTACAATTTGTCTGTCTGTACACATCCAGATGTATGTGCAAAACTAGAAATCAAATAATGGAATAATTTAAGCATGCTAGGCATAACTTATTTAGCTTTTAAAAATCTTTTGTGAATCATGTTTTCTAACAATCTATTAATTGAGAGAAAGTATAATATTTCTATGATCTACATGTCTGTAATTTTTATAACCATTATATCTGTCATAAAACAAGTTTGAAGTAGTTTTTAAAACACTTACCTGGGAAAATAAATATTCCCCTCCCCCACCCCCCACACACACAGAGCAAAAAAGCAAAGAAGAGATAAATGAGGGGAAATCCTGTATCCAAAAACAAACTGTATAGCTGCTCTGAGCTCTACAGATCCTCATGGAATAAGAGGGGAGGAGAATTACCTTCAAGGCAGAGATAGCTTAAATAGCAACTGTACCCTATTATAGAGATATTTTATGGCTGACTTTACTGACAGTCATTTTTAGCCTCATTTTTTACTGACAGTTAGTAAATGTATTGACAGTTGGCAACCCAACTCCACACTATATAGTAAGAGGCGTCATCGGTACTGTGGCTGACCATTCCACAGAGCACTCCCACAAGCAAGGCTTGCCACAAAAAAGGAGTATAGAGTTAAACCTTAATGAAATGCCAAGTGCCACATAATTAGCGAGGAAAAGAGTTGCAATTATTACTTGGGGGTCCTAAAATAGGATAGCCAACACTCCCCCCTCAAGAAAAATAAATTATTACAATGTGCAAGCTTTTTACTATGGCCAACCTTTTTTACTGACACACATTTTTACTGATTTTTTTTTTTTTTTTTTTTACATAATGTATCTGTAACTCTTCTGCCAGGCTTTGTCCTGATGCCAGGCTCCATTTAGAAGAGTTGGGTTGAAATTTAGGCGGATAAAATCAATCATAGTAAAAAAAACTTTAAAAGTTTAGTTGTCAGTAAAAAATATGCCATAAAAAAAAATCTTGGGTTGGCAACATTGTTTGACTTCAGCAATGATTTTATACGGTGGTGTACCCCCAATAGGGGCCTCCTACTCACCCCTTTCATGCTTATGTCCCAACTTCACCCCACACCATGCTGCCTCTCCCCAGCCAACCCTCCTAGCCCTATCCTACTGGCTCCAATCCCCTCTTCCCAGCTTCTACCATCCCCTCATCCCAGCCTGTGACCCAGCAGCATTACAGGCAGCCTTGGATGCAGCAGCAGCAGCAGATGGCTAAGATAAAGTTCTCTGCAGGGTGCTGCACTCCCAGTCAGACACCAGGTAGTGCTGTTGTGTTCTGTTTCAATCAAGCCGTGTTTTTACTGGGCGCATCTACACAAGGTGTTTACTGTGGAGCTGACTAATTAGCTCTGCGGTAAACATCTCAATGTCTACATGTACATCCCTATTAGGGTACAGGAAACTAATACACTCCACAGCAGGGTAGTTCTTGAGAATTCAGAAGTGCTGGATTTTATAACATCCTTTATAGAAATATCTTAAAGAAAGAGGCTGTATTTAAAATCTAATGGGAGAGGTAACTGGTAGAGGGTGATTATGGTATGCCAAAATGAATAGACTACAATGTCAAAGTAGGTCAGAAGCAAAGTGGATCAGTAGTGCATTCTTTTAAGTTACTCGAGAGTGGTGTGCCTGATATACAATTAGGTATGGGTGAATCGGATGAGATAAAATAACGTCCAACATAAAATTTTCTCTAAAATGTCAACATCCCTGAACTTTTGAGTTTCAAAAGCACTGAGGTAACTAAAGATTTTCTTTGGTTCTACATGCCTCAGCACTTTCTATCCCAGAGAAAGAAATAATGCAGAAAGGTTATTATTTCTTATCTGAACCAGATAAAACTAGAGGGGAAAAAACCCCACACTACTGGGCATCCAATACAACCTACATGCATACTAAATACCAAGCTCAGTTTATCACCTAAATATTTGGGTGAGCTTTAGGCAACATCCAAACTTGACTCTAAATGGAGCCCTACTGACTTCAGCATGTGCCTCTATGGAGCTTATTACAGGACCAAAAGCTTTGTTCATCAAGTGAAAAAGCTCAGAGGAAAAAGCTTTGAGAATCACTGATAAGAATGTACTTCCCTGATTTTATAATGTAACTCTGTTAAATAGCTGGGGTTTTTGTTAAATTTCATACCAACAGTAGTCAGGAAGAGCTGAATTGAAGTAATTGATTATATACCACTCCAAAATAGGGAATAAGTAAAAGGAGCATGTATTAAATGGATGCAAATATTTATTTGGGCTGATCCTGACTTATTTCTCAGTGGTTTTTTTTAATGTATTATCATCTTTCTCCAATATCCATACCCTACTAAAACTGACATAGCTAAGATGGGCCAGCCACCTTTCAAGAATGCCCGACACTCGCCTGCTAAAAAAAAATTCTTTGGTTAACTGTCAAATGGAGTACGCTCTCATGGTGTACCAAAGAAGCAGTGCAAAGACACCCTAAAGGTGTCCCTAAAGAGTTTTAGCAACAGTGCATGGCAGAGGCAGTGAGGAAGCGCATGGCCAGGAAAACGAGGAACTCTCATGTCCAGTCCTCATCACTCTTCTTCCCCTGCTGCAGCAGATTAGTTAGGGCAAAGATCAGGCTAATAAGTCACCTACATACCCACATGACCTAGCCTCCACCTCCACCCCACCTTTCCTTTCTCTTCTTTCTCCTTTTTCCTCTCTTTCTCCCTTTCTCTTTTCTTCCTCCCCTTTTCTTTCCTGCTTCCCTTCTCTCTTCTCCCTGCTCCCATCCCCCCTTCCCCTCCATTAGATGTGGTTTTCTTTGCTTGTGATGAACAAACAACATAACTGGCTGCAATAAGCCATGAATTCTTTCAAAAATGGCGGGGGGGGGGGAGAAAATCACAAGACATTATAAAGCAAAATTGCTTTATATTAAATAGCTCTTATTTCTTTAACATTGACTAAACTGCTAATACAACTGATGCATTAAAGTATATTGAAAGCTGTGTTCTCTCTTCTTAGAATGAAGTATATTTTTTATATTAACTCAGAAGTTTTGAATAAGGCATGTTTATCACCAATAATAGCTGTCTATAAAAAACTGAACATACAATTATGCAACTTGAATAATTCCAATGTTAAATCCTTTACTTGGTTCAAGACTCAAGCATTGCTAATGATAGCCAAAGAAAAAAAATGACAATTACTGTTCTTTTTTAAATAAAAAGATGCTGTACACCAAGTTGCAGCTCTAAGACAGTGGGCACATCTATAGGAGATGCTAACTGCTCAGTAGCCAGTAATACTGTGTCACAGCACAAACAGTGCTAATATGGTATTGCACAGTATTATTAGGCTACCATGAAGTAGCATCACTAAAAAGGCATGCACTGGTGCTACTGCGCAGTAATGCCTGCTACTGTACATTAATTTAGTACTTGATTATACAAGTACTAAACTTAATGCACTGTAAATACAATGCATTAATGAACATGTAGACGTGCCCAGTGGTTCTTATACCCTTTTGGGGCATGGGCAACTGTACTGAACTGCATCATGCTTTGCTACCCTTGTCAGTCTTATCTTTAACTCTTTAATTTCCTGGGGCCATGAACAATGTCAGAGGGTCTCCAAGCAGAATGTTGCTTATAAGGCTGGGTAGCCAACCACTGCTGTAGCTGAATGCAGCATTATGCATTGTGGTTTACTGAAAGCCAAAATATATTTAAACATCCCTCTAGCTCCCATGCTTGAGGTTGTTGCTTACCATCTATATATTTGCTCATATGTACTGGCAACTTCAAGAAATATAGGCAAAATCAGGCAGTAGCATCCTTTTGTGGGGCAAGAGAAGATAACATTCTAGGAATTTTGGAGTAAAAGTCACATTGTGTAGTACAACATAATCAAGTGATTTAATAAAATGAATATTCAGAACCTTTAAGCTTTTCACATACTGCATGTTCTGTGCTTTTGAGCTACCATTTGATGGACTATACTATTTTCATATTGTAACAATACAGAAGAAAATATTTATTTAATAAAAATTAATATAATGTCATTTAATTTCATTTTCAAAATGCAATGCTGATAAATTGATACTGCACAGTTTTGCTTCTCTTTGCTCTCACCTGAGCTGCTCAAGGGACACTAAATTTAGCATCACACACAGCATACTATTCACCCACAGGGTCAACATCAATTTATGTGGCAAATCTCTTGCCTATCAGAGCATTCCCTTAAAAAGAAATTAAATGCATGAGGACATTTCAAAAAGTTGCAATGATTTGTGCAGTAACAGATATGGGAAATAATTCTGAATGCAATGAAACATATTTTTCTCAAAAAACTGGACCTTGGGCCC
The DNA here is from genome assembly GCF_030867095.1 of Alligator mississippiensis. Lineage (NCBI taxonomy): Eukaryota > Metazoa > Chordata > Crocodylia > Alligatoridae > Alligator > Alligator mississippiensis. The sequence continues at coordinate 149,487,373 of NC_081828.1, read as the reverse complement.
AAACAAAAACATAAAATAAAATCTCAGATTCACAGCCATGGTATGGCCATGTCACTAAAAACGGATGCTTTTTCTGCACTAAACTCTTATATTCCTAAGAACTCTACTTGTCTAAAAAGGCACAGGCATTTTTTGCAGCAGCTTAGGAGAGATATGAACACCGTGTGTTCTCTGAGGTGAGTAGGCTTTATTTCTTGCTTCCCTTAATCTAAAGCAAAGACATTTATATTTTCCTCTTATGCATGGAAACTTAAGTGAAATCCTTTGGTCTGTCTGTCTCTTCTAGACTTCTAAGGGCAGGTTCTGAGCTGCTATGAAGCAAAAACAGGTTAGGCTAAGCAGAGAGCAGGGTTTCCTTTTCTTGGAACTTCATCTCCTTTTCAAAGCACAAGCTATTTTTAATTCATTGCTCATTTTAGTGCAGTCTGAAATACATTTTCAACAGGTAGTGAGGTAATATCCTCTTTTTATTTTTGCAAATTAGGCTGGAAAACAGAATTGCATATCAAGCTGACACAAATTCAGTAGAGAGAGAGAGAATAAATAAGACTGGAAGTAGGAAGGATCAGTAATGACTTTGATTCCAAATACTTCAAGATTATATTCATTCTCCCAGCCAAGTAAAAACATGAGATTAAAAAAGGTAGAGCTATTTTATACATTGTAACACTTTTTAATGGGCTGTTTAAACTTATTTTGCTATATGTTTGGCTTTTTTATTGTTTTCCTGTGCAGACACCAATTTGTAACTGTGCTTGTGGACATATTGAGCACATCCACAAGATCATGCATGTGCCACTTCCAGTGTCTCCAACCCCTCTGTGATGCTGCAAGACGCACATGTGGGAACAAAAAAACCCTTCCCCATGCTGCATATTTGCCGCACAGGGGCAAAATTTAACACCTGGATATCCAGGTATCTAAAAATAACCGGGGAAAAAAAAGCAGGGCAGGGCACAGTCCTAGATTGTGCTCTGAGGCAACCAGAAGCTTGGTCCTCCACAGAGATGCTCTGGTAGACAGCCGGAGCATCTCTATGGTTGGCCCTTTCCCTGGTACTGAAGCATGCTGCTTGGTCATGTAGGGCAGGCAGCGGTGTAGGCTGCAGCAACTGGGACCTGGGCCCTGTGTCAGGTAAGTAGAGGGTGCAGGGGAGTTAGAGGATGGGAGAGAGGACTATGGGGGGGCCTCACCCAGCTCCAGCCCCCCTGCTCACTTCCCCAGATCCCCAATCACTTCTCCAGGTCCCCAATTCTTTCCCCAGCTTCTCCCTCCTTCCCCCAGCTCCCCACTCACTTCCCTGCCTGGGCCTGCCCCTTACCCCTCGCACTGCCCACATTGACTGGCTGTAGCAGTGGCCATTGGGGCTGCTCAGGGCCTCCTGGAACAGCCCTTCCACATGGTACCGGGCAGCAGGAATCAGGGCTCAGCCCCAGCTGCCTGAAATCTGTGTTGCCGCTGCCACATTGTGCGGCTGCAGCCCCACTCAGCAGAGCACCATGTGGTGTGGTGTGCTTTTGTGCAGCTTGGGGTTGTGACCCAGGGCCCTGTGCTGGGTCCATGGGGACCACCTGCTGTGCTGGGCCTGGCCCTGCGTGCATGGAAGCAGCCTGGCCTGGTGGCACACAGGGCCCAGTCTGGCATGGCAGGCTGTCCCTGCGAGTGGCACAGGGCTCTGAGTCACAGCCTCAAATTGCCAGAAAATGCGACATGCTGTGGGGCACCCTGCCAAGCATGGCCACAGCTACGCAATGTAGCACTCACAGTGTGGATGCCAGGTGGCCAGGGCTGAGTCCCGCTGCCCCCAACAATGCCACGCCATGCTGGGGGGCTGTGCTGTGATTGCTGGTGAGTGTGGGAATGCTGGCACCAGCCGGGGGGGGCAGGTGGGGGAGTGATCGGGGGTTTGGGGGAGCGATCAGGGAGCAGGGGGAGCAAGCAGGGGGGTTGGAACCCAGTAGAGAGGGGCTGGGACCCTGCAGGGGGGCTGTGGCCCTGCAGGGAGGGGCTGGGACCCTGCAGGGGAGGCAGTCTATATTCTGTGCGGGGGCTGTGCCCTGTGGGGAGTAGGGGACCCACCCTTCCTGAGCATCCCCCCAAACAGTCCCCCCACACCCCTACCCCTTTCCACTTCCCTCCTGCAAACCCCACCACACACCCATTGTGTGATAGGAAATCCAAAAGCAAACATTGAGGTATATAGATATTCAGAATTTATTTTATTATGTTGATAGGGACACTGGTAGGCTTCCAAATTGCTTTAACCTTGTAAATATAGCAATAAAACATTGCCCAACTGATCGATCCTATTCTCTCCCTCTGATCCTATCTATCTATCTATCTATCTATCTATCTATCTATCTATCTATCTATCTATCTATCTATCTATCTATCTATCTATCGTGGTCTTTTGTTCTACTTGTGGAAGAACATGGATTTGGGGGTATTTTAAAAAGTGATTTTGGTGATGCTGCTTTGGCAGTCCATCTGGCACAAGGGGTAGTATCCCCAGATACCAAGTGGCCAGGCACTTCTGAGGGCACATAGCTATGAGCTGCTGGCCAGGGCAGGTTTTTATACTGCTGGGGCCAGCTGCAGAGGAGCTGGGCAGGGTTATTTTGCCCCAAGCGGTACAACTTGCCCCACAGCAAAGTGCACGTCTGGTCACATATGCCGAGGCAAAAAGCCCTGGCTCAAATTTGTGCCACTTCTATTTGAGCTGCTGCAAAAGCACGTGCCTGCATGTATGGGTGCACCCATTGGGTACTTTAGTAGTCAAGCCTCTATCTCCATTTTACCCTCTTTTTTCTGGCCTTCTCTATATAGCCTACATCTCATAGGCTCTTCTTCATCAGTCTCATGACTGTTCTACCAGAAACCTGCCTATGTTATTTACTAACCACCAGCTGCTTCCCAGTGCTAATACTGCAGTCCCAGAGGGCACTGTTTTGGCAGCATTCCTTTGGTATATCCTTGTCATCGCTGACTTTTGGCAACATCAGTAACATCACTTTTTCATGTAATTAGCAAATCCATACATTTCAAACATAAAATATGAGCTACATAGTGGATTTAGGATGTTCCCTTATCCATTCCCTGCTATCATGCACTCATGGCACCCTTTTGCATATGCAATTAACAACAATGCTTAGACTTGATATGGCATGGCTTGCTATTTGCTATTGCAAGTTACACGTCCCAACTTTTTGTCTTTTCTTAAACAAATTTTTAATAATTAATTTTTAACCCTTCCAACACAGAGCATACCAGCTTCCAAAGGATCCCAATGGAGCTAATACTAAGGCCCCCTAAATGTTACAGGTATTGCACAATTAACTGATTAATTGTGCAATTACCTTAAGAACAGTGACACATGCAAAGTATCTATCACATGATAAAAAAGCTCCAACCAGCTATAAAGTCAGACCTCAAATGTATGATAACTTTATAGCTGGTTGCTATCAAGCTTTAATTTGCATGTGCAGCAGGGTCTCCCCTGGGGATGGGAGCCCAGTCAGCAGACAGGGCTCCCAGCTGCAAGGGTGCACCTTGAAACTCCCAAGGCCTAGGGCATGCAGTTGCCATGAACCCCAAGGCCTGGGGGTTCATGAAACCCTCAGTCCACATGGGGCTTATGGCCACAGCTGCACCTCACTGTCAGCCAGAACCAAGAGCCCTACAACTGATGGGGATTTTGGTCCTGGCTGTGCATGGCCCCCATGGCTATGAGCCCCTCAGCAAAGGGGCTCCCAGCCATGGGAACCTGCTTCTTGCCAGTGCAGAGGGAGCCATCTTGGGGGATCCTGAACCTGGGCTTCCCCTGCACCAGAAATAAGGTGCACTTGGATCTAATGTGAGATCCCACAGTGGCAGAATGCCACCTCTGTCTCTCCCCAAAAACTCTGCTATGTGACAATTTCATTAACATGGTCACTGCAAAGGGCAGACATCCCATGGGCTCTATAGGTAACCCTGAGTTGTAACCTGAGTTGGATACATTCCTGAGGGAGGGGGGAAACCTGCTCCCTCTGCCTATGTGACTGGCATCACATACCTGGGTGAGGGGCTTATGCTCCCTATTGTTCTGAGCAATGCCAGTCTACGTGGCAACCAGTGATGCATTTCAAATTGGCTGGCTACCACCCAACAGGTGCTGGCCTCTACTGGGCCAGGTAAATGAGAACATAAGGTCTATATAAGTTAAGAACTGCCCAGGAGCAGGAGTAGTAGCCATGATGAAAACTCAGAAAGAGAAGAGGTGGACCATCTGAAACTTGCTCCCTCTCTTGAAACTCATGATCAATGAACTGCCTGCCTTCAAAGGGAATCTCCACCTACCTCTGGATGATACTTGTGAGTAAGCTACCTGAGATCTAACTATATATATAGCTTGCAGTAACTCAGATGTGTGATCAAAGGCTACCCAGCCATGCCAGTTTTCTCTAATATTTCTAGGGATTTCTCTAATGTTGCCTATTCCCTACTCTGTACCCTATTCCAAACCTACTCTTTGTAACTAATAAAGTTCTTCTTTCTTCTTTGTAGCTAGTGTGCGAGACTTATTGGGAGTGGGTCTAGTTTATGTCTTGGGGTCCCCTTGGTTCGGCTGACTAAGGGAGACCGCTATTTGTGCTTCAGACTGAGGGAACCACCCCAAGTTCTTGAAGTGGGTCGAGTACCCTCAAGGACTACTAGGCCTGTGTTTCTCAGGGGGCACAGTGCCAGGATCAGGCCAGACCCTGGGTGGTGGAAGCACTACCCCCAGGCTAGCAGGTGTGCTCCAGGAAGGGGTTTGGATAGACATGAGGCAATCCCAGGGAGGCACTTGGAGCCTGAAAGTTGGTTGGGTGCAGTGAGGTGGGTGGCTCAGTGCAGGAGCACCCCATCGTGGCCTGCTACACCCACAATCATGCCCCCTGCCATGCAGGTATAGATGGGGCCTCATGGTATGATGTAAATTGTCTCTGCAGTTCTTGGTAGATGAGTGTTAGATGCCACCTGTAAATCTTCACCAAATGTACAATATTAAGAATAAATTCAGGAAAACTCAATAGGCCAGCAATCAGCAACCTTTTCTGGTGGCAGGCCAGAATGCCTCAGCTTAAGTCCAAGTCAGGCCAGTGCTAGGACCCAACTGCTACCACTGATGCTCACCATCATCAACTCTGTTCACCATCCAGCTGCAGTGCATCACAGGAAAGGTCCACAACATCCAGCCACAGAGCAGCACGACATGGGCAAAGCCCCCAGCACCAAATGCCACTGGATTCGATACATAAGCCATAGGTTGCTGACCTCGGCAGTAGGCAGAATGTTTATGAACTGAGGTGGAATGCTTAATCAGTAAAGATGAGCAAGAAAAATCCTTGCTTCCTTAGGATTCCTATGTAAAAATACCTGTATAACAAGTATAGAGCCAACAAAGTATACAGGGAGCCTTGCCGTCTATATGCATGCTTTCTTCCCCTTAATGCTGCAGTGGAGGGCACAGGGGGACATTGGCAGCGGATGACGGAAGTGGGCCTTCATGGTGCTTGTAGAGGCAGAATGCAGCTCATGTATCTAGTACTCCTCAGCAGTCTCTCTGTGTCCTCTACTGCAGTTGCTTCTCTTAAAATGAGTGCCAATGAGCAATTCCGTCCCTAGCTTTAAAACCAGCACTCCCAACCAGAGCACCTCTGACCAAAGGCAGGTAACTCCAAGGTTTTTTCCTAGCTATGTCCCTGCCCTTATACACTGAAGTATAACATTACGGCTGGGATAAAGCAATAGTGGGCAAACTCAAAGTAGGTACTGACATTCAGGCCAGGCACAGACATTACACTTTTACCAGTATAAATGATGGGAAACTGGTCTATACCTATAACAAAACAGATGTTTGGCACACAAAAATGGTCTATACCTGTATATACCTGTAACAGAACAGAAGTTCAGCACTGGTTTAAATATTGCAGAACCCGGTCTAAGATTTTCTCCCACCAAAGGGAGAATGTGTGTTATGTTCACTACCAATCTAAAGTACGCAGCTTACAGAAAACCATGTAACTTAGATCAACTCTGCTTTAGGTTTTTTGAATATCTGAACCTAGCCTGACAGACCATCTGCTTTAGTATAATTTAGCCACATTGTATCATATTATCTGAGCCAAGTCAGGTGAGACTTGCATTTGAGAAACATCACTGACAGAAGACATAAGGGTCTAGAAAAAGTAGTGAGCTTATACATAATTTACACTGAGTAAGCAATAAACTGGTAATCAGAACTAGTTTAGGTTATCAGAGATGCTATATTTTTTATGACAAAAATAACTGAGCTACTGACTAGCTGCAGTCATTAAAGTCTCTATGACACTGTGAAAAAATAAAAGGATTAGATCATCGGCTGCAGCTGAGGGGCAAAAATGGCTTTAGGCAATGTTCCCGGTTTCTTGAACTCAAGGATGGCTTATGGATTTTCCCAGCTTCATGCAACAGAGCAACCCCAGGGCTCCTTTAAGTTACATATGAACTACCCATAGGCTTAAGTAGCTGTTATGATAGCAAGGGATTTCTGGTAGTCTTTGCGATATCTTCTCTTCCTAGAACAACTCTCCAAGCCACTTGAAGTAGAGCTGACAGTGTGGACATTCTACTATAAAAGTTACATTCAGCTAGTCAGACCTACCAATTTTAAGTTGCTTCACAGCAATGTGAGCAATGCATGCCACACCCTAAACCTCCAGGTCCAGGAAAAGGATATTTTATGTAAACTAAATTTTAGCTGTCTAAATTATTTGTATTTGCATTTTGTTACAGACTAGTTAACTTCCTGTCCTGGACTGTTAAATAGCTGTTCTGTTCCACTTTAGATATGGCTACTCTTCAGAGCTCATCACTGTGTAGAATAGCTGTCAAGTTCCTTAAGTACACTGTCATCCCTCTTGATAAAAAGGTTAAATAGGCATGTATAATATCATCTATTTTTTTTTAATTCACTGATGTCTCATTTATGAATCACAATGCTTGGATTATAGCACTCCATTAATTTGTTGGTTTTTAAAGATGTTAGGGCAATGATTTTACTATGCAATGATGAGTGTTGACCATGATATCTTTAAAAGAGAAACGTGGATTTCAGAAGACATATGGTCTTTTGTACTCTTAATTATGAATTATTTTGACTGTTAATTTCATGTGTCTAGATATATTTACACAGCACTACTTGAAGCAGTCAGCAAGGCCAAAGGCAAGACGCCAGGAAAAACAGCAGTTGCATGAGAATTTGGAGTTCTAAATCTCAATTCTACTGTACAAGTTCAACACATAACCTTTGGGGACTGTCTTGTCTTATCAAAAATATCATAAAATAAAATAAATTAGACAGAATATGGACACAATAGAAATATTCCATCATAATGTACATCGTGGAATGACTCTTAACCATGTCTCATTTGCTAGCCAAAAGTCCTGTGGTTTAAAAACAGTGGGAAGGGAAAATCGTCTATTTGTCAAAATGGAAGGAAACATGTTTTAGACTAAATTAATATTCCAAATTATATACATGCACAGAAAAAGGTAATTGTGCTCACAAATATATTTTTATCAGTAAATTGCTTTACACATGAATGTTTATTGCCATGTCTAGCTGTTGAAAAATTTTCCATAAAGAACAAAGTACGGGTTGTGATTAAGTTTAACAAACTAGTTATACATCTAGGTTAGCAATGCAAACAAGCCTAGATACTAGGAAGATTTGTTTCTTATTTTAAAGTCCCTGTGAATGTTTGTATTATTAACAAAAATATTATTTATTTAGAATTTTTTTCGCTCTTTTTCCTCCTCAGACTACAATACTCTAACAATTTCTTTAAGTAATTTCTTTTCCCTTTAATAGCAGCCTTTTAAAAACAGGTTAATAATCATCATATTTAAACTGTAGACTTTATGAGTTATACTTACTATACTACTCATTAACGTTTTTACAGTCTTTGCAGAACAAAATAATCATTGATCTTTTTCATCTGAGCTCTATTAAGATAAAGGGTGTAAACATCAGCTGATTAAAACATTACTTAAAATGCTGTATTAAAATTTATTTTAAGCTGTTACACTCATTAAGACTTGACAAATCTGAAGAGCACTTCATTTAATTTCCTATTTGAAAATGTTTTGCATGCAAAGTAAGAGCCTGAGGGACTCTCAGTCCCCAGAAAGGGCTGTGCTATTGCCACTGTGTGTAGGATGCTATGACTTTCAGATAGCTACTTATCTGCCAACCCACTGTGCAGCGCCCTCTAGGATAAATGTAAGGCAGGATGAGATAACTAGGAAAGCCTTATTCCTTCTCTATTACTAATCATCAGTTAAAGAAACAAACATATGAAATGTTCAGATCACTTTTTTTGTCTTGTTTAGATAAACAAACTACAGCAGTAAAGTAAAAGATACCCCATCAACTTCATTTCAGGAACTGAAAATGGTGTCTGTGGATTTTCACCTTCACAGATCAAATCAAGCCCATGTTACTGCTCAATAAAAGGCCTTATAACTGGACTGAAATTCTACAATCTAGTAGATACAAAATCCTTTTGTTATGTAATTTAGTAGTGGACAACAGTTTATACAAGGAATGGTTTCAACAGGCTATTTCACTCATATGGAAAAGCAGAATCAATTCTAAGTCCATTAGTTCTTACTGGTCCAGCGTTAATTGCAGCAGGAGCAACAAAAAAGTACCAGTAAGCCACACTTGAATGAGAAATATACTGACAATACAGAATGGAGAAACATACAAGAGTGGGAAGGCCACATACTTAACCTGCTTCATGAAGAACATTTCTGCTTGCAAACACTCCAGGATGAATGCAACCTGCATTTGGCAACTTCAGTAGGCACCCATGAATGCCACCAATAATGAGACATCAATGAGGCCACATGATGCAACTAATCTGCCTAGTGGAAAAAATTAGTTAATTTTGGCCCTTCATGAGCTGTAAAGACACTGACACAAGAGGCAAAGAAGAAACAGATGCAAATGAAAGAACTGTACCCTGGCTGTATTGAGGACATTCTCCTAAAAATATCAGAGGTAGCACACTGTGCAAAGAAGAAAAAACACAAACCTAAAATATTTGAATATGATCTTAAAATTCATTTCCCAAGAGTATTCATGCGAGAAACCTGAATTTCCACAGAAAGCGAAAACAGAAGGAACGTGAATGGAGCTGATATGAATGTAATTTAAATTCCAAAGCGACTTTTCATGGAAGTTTTCTTTCAATATTCCCCCAGCTCTGCCCATGAATAAACCCCTCTAAGGCTGCAAGATTCCTGCCGTTCATCTGGCTACAGGTCCCTGCTGTTCTTCATAAGCACAAAAGACCGTCAAATTCTCTAACTAGAGCATAATCCTAAACAAAACAGCAGAAAATCATTGAAATAAACTGTTATAAAATTCAAACAGCTCCAAGAACAGGGCCAACAGAGCCTCCAAAACATAAGGGAACATTTAGAGTAAAATTACAAGAACATCATTGTTGGGGTTTGAGCTAAGGCTTGCTAGAGTTCTTACTGGTTAGTTGGCAAGAAAGGACAACACTTATAGGAGGGAAAAACAGACACATATACACACAGAATGGCCAAATTGGAGAAAACTAGGGTTGGAAGGAACCTCAGAAGGTCATCTAGACTAACCCTCCCCTGCTCAAAGCAGAACTACCCTCAACTATATCATCTCAGCCAATGCTTTGTCTAGCCTTGTGTTAAAAACCTCCAAAGATGAAGATTCCACAATCTATCTAGGTAGCCTGTTACAGTCCTAATGAGAAAGCTTTTCCTAATATCTAACCCTAACTTCCCTTGCTGTGACTTGAAACCACTGCTCCTTGTTCTCTGCTGAAAACAATATAGCTTCATCCTCTACGTAACCACCCTTCAGGTAGATAAAGGCTGTTATTAAATCCGCCCTCAGCCTTCTCTTCTGTAGATGCAATAAACCCAGTTCCCTCAGCCTCTTCTCATAAGTCTTGTGCCCCAGGCCCTGAAACATTTTTGTTACTCTCTGCTGGACTCTCTCCAACTTGTCCACAACCTTTCTATAGTGGGGGGCCCAAAACTGGACACAGTAATCCAGATGTGGCCTCACCAGTCCAGAATAGATTCAAATAATCATTTCCCTATTTGCTGGAAGTGCTCCTACTAATGCACCCAGTATGCCGTTTTTGCAACAAGGATACACTATTGGCACATATTCAACTTATTGTCCACTATCACCCTGAGGTCCTTTTCTTCAGAGCTTCTGCTTAGCCAGTCAGTCCCCAGACTCTATTAGTGCATGGGATTGCTTCACCCTAAATGCAAGACTTTGCACTTGTCCTTATTAAACCTCATGAGATTTCATAGATTCATAGACATTAGGGCTGGAAGGGACTTTGGAAGATCGAGTCCAGCCCCCTGTCCCAGAGGCAGGAAGTCAGCTAGGGTCAAAGGATCCCAGCAAGATAAGCATCCAATCATTTCTTAAAAGTGGCCAGAGTAGGTGCTTGCACCCCTCTGGAAGAAGTCTATTCTAGGCCTTGGGACTCAGACAGTAAAGAAGCTTAAAACGGTCTTGGAGGAGTTTATGACCGTTGGGGCGCACAGGTGAACAGGCATTCCACAAGATCCTGATGTACACCCCTTATATACACATCTGACTGCCACCAGGTCATGCCTGAACCTGCACTTTTTGAGGCCAAAGAGTCCCAGGGCTCTTAGCTTCTCTTTATAAAGCCTGTTCCCATCCCCTCTGATCAAGTGTGTGGCTCTTCTCTCAAGCTTCTCCACATACTTCTTGAATTGTAGAGCCCAAAATTGGATGCAGCATTCTAGCTGCAGTCTCACTAAGGCTGAGTGCAGTGGGAGGATGACATCCTGAGATTTGCTTGAGAAGCATCTACGGATGCAAGCCAGAGTTTTGTTTGCTTTACCAGCTGTGACATCGCATTGGTGGCTAATGTTCATCTTGTGGTCAATCATGACCCTGAAGTCCCTTTCGGCTATGGTACTAGCGAGCGTAACACTGCCAAGCCTATAAGTATGATGCAGGTTTTTTTCCCCCAAGGTGGAGTACCTAGCATTTATCCATACTGAATGTCATTAGGTTTTTATACTCCCACTTTCTAAACCTATCAAGGTCAGCCTGCATCACCAGCCTATCCTCAGGTGTGGATGCTCTACCCCAAAGCTTGGTGTCATTGGCGAACCTGGCCAGTCCACTTTTTACACCAGTGTCCACATCATTAATAAAGAAGTTGAAGAGTATGGGTCCAAGGATGGAGCCTTGAGGGACACCACTGGTCATGGAGTGCCATGATTATTCACTTCCATCAACTACCACTCTCTGGGTCCGACCTTGGAGACAATTCCCCAGCCATCCGACTGTGATGTAGCCAAGGTTGCAGTTGGCCAATTTTTCCATGAGGAGATCATGGGACATGAGATCAACGGCTTTTTTAAAGTCCAGATATATGGCGTCAAATCTTTTCTCCCTTGTCCAAGTGATATGTCACCTGGCCATAGAAGGAAATGAGATTGGTCAGGCAAGACCTACCTGCAACAAACCCACACTGGCAATCCCTCAGGATGTTGTCCTCAGCCAGTTTGTCTAGAATTCATAGATTTCATAGACATTTGGGCTGGAAAAGACCTCGGAAAATCTTTGAGTATAGCCTCCTGCCCCAGGGGCAGGAAGTCAGCAGGGGGTCATAGGATCCCAGCAAGATAAACATCCAAATGTCTCTTGAAGGCATTCAAAGTAGGTGCTTGAACCACCTCTGGTGGCAGTCTATTCCAGACCTTGGGGACTCGGACAGTAAAGAAGTTCTTCCTTATGTCCAGCCTGAAACGGTCATGGAGGAGTTTGTGACCGTTCATCTTGTCATCCTTTGGGGTGCTCTGGTGAACAGACATTCCCCCAGATCCTGGTGAGCATCCCATATAAACTTATAGGCGGCCACCATATCACCCCTGAGCCTGCACTTTTCCAGGCTGAAGAGCCCCATAGCTCTCTGCCTCTCATCACAAGGTCTGTTTTCCTGACCTCTGGTCATGCGCATGGCTCTCTTCTGGACTCTCTCGAGCTTCTCCACATGCTTTTTGTATCCACTGGATACATTACTCCAGCTGAAGCCTCACCAACGCCGAGTACAATGGGAGAATGATATCCTGGGATTTGCTTGAGAAGCATCTATGGATGCAAGCCAGTGTTTTGCCCACTTTACTAGCTGCAGCATCACATTGGTGGCTCATGTTCATCTTGAGGTCAATCATGACCCCTAAGTCCCTTTCGTCCATAGTGCTAGTCAGCGTAGCACTGCCGAGCCTATAAGGATGCTGCAGGTTTTTCTTCCCAAGGTGGAGAACCTTACATTTTTCGGTGTTAAACACCATCAAGTTCTCATCTGCCCATTTCCTGAGCCTGTCAAGCTCAGTCTGGATACTCCTCCTGTCCTCAGGTGTGGATGCTTTACCTCAAAGTTTGGTGTCATCAGTGAACTTGGCCAGTCCGCTTCTGATACCAATGTCCACATCATTAATGAAGATGTTGAATAGCATAGGCACAAGGACAGAGTCTTGAGGTGGACAGATGTACACTGGTTACAGCTCACCATGACGATTGACTTCCATCAACCACCACCCTCTGGGTCCGACTACAGAGCCAATTCCCCAGCCAGCAGATCATGGGAAAGCCGAGGCTGCAGTAAGCCAGTTTTGCTAAGAGGTGATCATGGGATACCAGCTTGAAGGCTTTTTAAAGTCACGATATATGACATCAATCTCTTCTCCCTTGTCCAGGTGATAAGTCACCTGGTCATAAAAGGAAATGAGATTGGTCAAGCAAGACCTACCCACAAGAAACCCGTGCTAGCTATCACTCAGGATGTTGCCATTGGCTAGTCTGTTAAGAATGGCCTCATTGATAATCTTTTCTAAGACCTTCCCCAGGATAGAGGTCAGGGTGATGGGCCTATAGTTTGCAGGATCCACTTTCCTCCCTTTCTTGAAGATACGCACCGTATTGGCTTTCTTCCAATGTTCGGGCACTTCACCAGAGTGCCAGGAGTTCTCAAAGATCCATGTCAGGGTCTGAGCTATGATGCTTGCCAGCTCCTTGAGTACCCTGAGGTGTAAACTGTCAGGGCCAGCTGACTTGAAGGTATCCAGCCTCTCAAGGTGTTCCTTCATAAGGTCAGCATTGATGGAGGGTAAGGAATCTCCCTCACCCAGGCCTTCCCATCCTGTAATGGGCAGTCCCTTGGGACTGGTGAAAAACTGACACAAAGTACCCATTTAGCAAGTTGACTTTTTCCTGAGCGTTGGTTGTCAGTTGTCCCATCTAGTTTAGCAGGGGTCCAATGTTCCCCTTGCTTTTCCTCCAGCTCCCCACATATCTAAAAAAGGACTTTTTATACTTGTAGCTAGTTGGAGTTCGGTCGCAGCCTTGGCTTTCCTGGTTTACTCCCTGCAGGTCTGGACCAGTGCAGAATATTCCTCCTCGGAGGTGGATCCAGTCCTCCATCCTTTGTAGGTCTTTCTTTTTAGGTGCAGGAGGTCTACTAGTTCCTTGCAGAGCCAAGGGGGCCACTGTGCCCTTTTGCTGCCTTTCCTCCGAGATGGGATAGACTTTGCTTGTGCATCCAGGATCACTCCCTTGAGGAGCAAGCGGTCTTCCTAAACTCCCCTCCCCTTTGGGTCCTGTTCCCTTAGGGCCTCACTGACAAACCTCCTGAGCTTGTCAAAGTCAACTTTCCTGAAGTCAAGGACTTCTGTATTGCTGGCTGACTTGCCATCTTTACAGCAGATGGTGAAGGTGATCAGCTTATGGTCAATGTCACCCAGTTTCTCTTTGATAGTTAGGCCACTGATTAGGTCATCCCATGTTGCTAGTACCAAGTCGAGCAGCACTTTACCTGTTGTTGGCCCATAGACTTCTTGAGTCAGAAAGTTTTCTTTAATAATTTTTTCCAAAATCTTTTCAGGAATTGAAGTCAAGCTGATTGGCCTGTAGTTCCCCAGATCTACTTTCCTCCCTTTCTTGAAGATAGGTGCCACACTGGCCTACTTCCAATCTTTGGGTACTTCACCTGACTGCCACGGGTGCTTAAATATCCTTGCCAGTGGCTGGACTGTGATGCCTGCCCTATGATGCCTTTCTTTTGGTTCAATTCTCCAATTTGCCTAGGTCTCACTGAATCCTAACCTTACTACTTCACCCAGCTTGGTGTCATCCACAAACTTGCTGAGGGTGCACTCCAACCCATTTTCCAGATCATTGATGAAGATACTGAACAAAAATGGTCCTATGACAGACCCCTGGGGGCATGCCACTTGATTGGTGGCTGCCAACTAGACATTGAGCCATTGCTTACTGCCATTTGACCCCAATGATACAGCCAGTTTTCTATCCACCTTACAGTCCATTCATCCAGCCCATACTTCCTTAGTTTTCCTGGGAGAATGCTGTGGGAGGCCGTATCAAAAGCCTTGCTAAAATCAAGGTACACCACATCCACTGGTCTCCCCATATCCACAGAGCCAGTCATCTCATCCTAGAAGGCAATCAAGTTGGTTAGGCATGACTTGCCCTTGGTTAATCCATGCTGACTGTTCCTAATTGCTTTCTTCTCCTCTAAATGCTTAGAAATTGATTCTTTGAGAACCTGCTCCATAATTTTTCCAGGGATTGAGGTGAGGCTGACTGGTCTGTAGTTCCCCAGATCCTCCTTCTTTCTTTTATTATAGACACTATATTTGCCTTTTTCCAATTGTCTGGGACCTCTCCCGATCACCATGAGTTTTCAAAGATAATGGCCAGTGGCTATGCAATCACATCGGCCAACCCCCTCAGCGCTCTCGGGTGCATTGTATCTGTCCCCATGGACATGTACACATCCAGCTTTTCTAAATAGTCCCTAACCTGTTCTTTTGCCATTGTCAGGTGCTCACCCTCTTTCCAAACTGGGTTGCCATGTGCAATAGTCTGGAAGCAGACCTTACCTGTGAAGACTGTGGCAAAAAAGGCATTGAGTACTTCAGCCTTTTCTGCATCTTCTGTCACTAGGTTGCCTCCCCCATTCAGTTATGTACCCACACTTTTCCTGATCTTCCTCTTATTGCTAACATACTTGTAGAAACCCTTCTTGTTACCCTTCAGATCCCTTGCTAGCTGCAAGTCCAAATGCACATTGGCCTTCCTGATTTCATCCATGCATGCCCAAGGAATATTCTTATACTGGTTATGGCTTTTTAGGATGCTGGTACTAACTGTTGTAAGGCTGCATATATATATTCAAGTGATCTGGGAGAATTCCTGGGTTTGTTCTCCAGGTAAGATAAACCTTTATTGAGAGCTAAACCTGGAGATTCTTGGAATGTTGAGTCTATGAAAAGCAGTGCTTACAATGAGTAGTCAGAGGCCCCCTATACACACATCTCAGTTTGCTCTGCAGCCTCCTTCAGTCTTTCTGGAAACAGATGGCAACTGTGCACAGGACAATCCCATTGGGCTGACCCAGGTTACTCAGGGTCTGCCTGTGTCTCCCTGTACCACCATGTGTGGATTGTGAAGAGGGTATGTTCTGCTCCCTACTCAAATGGAGCAGTAGAGTCAAGCCTGCATGACACACTGTCTCCCTGGGGGGAGGGAGAACAAAGCACCCTGGAATGCTGGAGGATGGTGCTTCCTGGGAGAGCAAATGTCTGTACACTAGAGTGTTTTTACCCTAGTTGTTTCCAAGTCGTTTTTCTCCTGGAGCAACCATTTTTGCTCTCAGAAAAATTCCTAAACATCTTTACACTCATGATCTCTTCTGGGAGAGTAGCAACTCTGCCAAGAGAAACTGAATGTCTGTACATAGCCTAAGTTGCAGTAGGTAAGTGGACCTACACACCATTAACTCAGAACTGGATAAGCACAAAATCTGCCTTTGCAACACCTTCTTGAGCTGTGTGTTTTGCAGCCATAGAAAAAGATCTGCACTATGGCACATACAGTGCAGGTAGAATGCAGGGCATAGATTAAGGATTTTATGTATAGCATACAAACCTGGCTTGCACAAATAATTTAATATTTCAAATTGACCTTGGTTCATTCATATTTTGTAAACACTAAGTCAAAATGTCAGTCTTCAGGACTTTGTTCTGTTTGCTTATTCCTAGATCCCCCTTTTTTGTCGGCAAGCTGATTAAATATCATGACCAGTGAAAAAAACTATGGCCTAAAAAAGTATTTGTGAACCGTAACTTTATTCCACAACTCACTCAAACTCTATGCAATGTATATGTATATTCTTTCCAAACACTTTAACAAATATTTCTGTTGAACAGTGAGTGATGAAGACAAATATAGATAGCTCACAATTCATCTGTACTACCACACAACGTGAAAAAGTAAGACAAAAATCCGTTTCAAAGCCAACTGCAAAAGGCTTATAGCATAAGCCTAAGGATTTCTATCTGTTTGTCTCAAAAAGCAAGCCAGAAGCAATAAGGTTCTTTGCTTTTTTTTTTCTAGACAAATTACAAAAAATAGTGCATTGTAATTACTCACCTGACAAAGTTCTTTTGCTTTTAAACTAAGCTAAAATCATTGACAACATAGATTTCATTCTGATTAACATGTTGGCATATAACAATGCTCTTTTGATTCATACTAAACTTAAGCCATTTTGTTTTCTTTTATCATGGCTTTACTTTCTGGTAGCATTCTGTCAAAATGTCTTTGCTACAGCACTTGAGAAGACAACATACTCACAGAAAAAACTATTGTGATATGCATACTCAGATTTCATTTGGTAAATTTCATATGTGGCTAACACTAATTGTAAAAACTTTAAAGTATTTCCAATAATATGGGACTTCCAATGATTCTGTGGCTCTACAGACCAGATCTTGCCGATGGGCTGTATCTTTCACATAATCAATCCACAAAAGTGTGAGTTAGTATTTGTAGGGACTTTTGTTATCCTTAGATGAAAAACAATAGAAACTGAAGAAATTGATTTTTTTTGTTTTTGTTTTTCATGCAGTAACTGAAAATATTTTAAGTTAATATTCCTAAGGCTTCACCTCTTAGATAGTTAAAAATGCATTTTGAAAGAAGACAAACACACAAAGACTCTTCAGTTGAAAAGTGTGAAGTGTGGAGAATAGCAAATGTATGCTAAATATTTTCGAACATCTCTAAGAACTGGATCTTTATCATTATTTTCCTATTGCACAGATAATTTTCTTCCCTTTAACCACTCAGAAAGCTGCCTTTAAATTAAAAAAGATCAACAAGTTACATAAATATGTTCTAAACCTCTATGTGCAGATTCAGTAAAAACTATACTCAGTTTTTTTTATCAGCTAACTTTATACTGAACTGAAGACGAAAGAAAGAAAGAAAGGACGGACGGACGGACGGACGGACGGGAGAGGAGAGGAGAGGAGAGGAGAGGAGAGGAGAGGAGAGGAGAGGAGATTTTTAGGGCTTGCAGAGCAGCAGATTGTCTTCCAATTAAATGGCCAAGTTGTTATAGTTTCCTTTTACACACAACTTGCAGGTACACATTTGTTATACCATTAAGAATCTAGCGCCTACAAATGTTTAGCTAACCAGATTGTTAATTAGCACAGTGTTTTAATGTTTGTTTTAAAAATTGAAAATGTCACTTTATAAAACTTAATGGTTTCAACATACAAAAATATCTTCATTGCATTTTTTGGGTTACTTGACTTTCCTTGTCTCCTTTCACCAATCTCTCTAAGGCCCAGGTTGGAAGAGACCTCAGGAGGTCATCTAGTCCAACCCCTGCTCAAAGCAGGACAATCCCTAATTAGATCTTCCCAGCCAAAGCTTTGTCTGTCTGGGTTTTGAAAACCTCCAAGGATGGAGCTTCCACCACTTCTTTAGGTAAAATGTTCCAACCTGTTCTTGGCCCTGCCTTCCAGGGGTCAGTCAGAATTCAGTTTATTTCTCATATTTCCATCAGAAACTGCTTTGGCTCTGAGAATAAAAATAGGATTGCCTTCCAGGGGTCAGTCAGAATTCAGTTTATTTCTCTTATTTCCATCAGAAACTGCTTTGGCGCTGAGAATAAAATCAGGATAAAGTCAAACAAAAGAATTTTCCTTTGGTGATTTTGCTGAAATACAGAGAAAAGAATGACATAAAAGATAACTGTTATTTTCTGTTATACTGCAGTTGCTCCCTAAACCCCATCTAGATTAGGACCCCTTTGTGTTAGGCACTGCACACATACATAACAGCCTCTGCCCTAGAGAATACACCAGGTAAGTAAACTGTAAATTGCTTTTATAACTATCTCTACGTTGCTTTCTTATCTAGTTCGCCTAGATCCTTAAAGTCACGTAATATCACCCCATATATGAATTCAGGGGCTGAGACTAGTGTGACCTGCTTGTTAATTAAAGTGTTTTTCTATGAGTACACTGCACAATTGCACCATGATGTGAACTGATCACCAGCTGATTTCTGGGTAGAGTTTTAATGTAATGGTTTTTGCCTTATAAGGTCCTAAATGTCTTGGAGTCTGTTTACCTGAGAGACCACTTTTTTTTCTCCAGTGACATTACTACAATTTCAGTCAAGCAGAGATGTTTGAGATAGGTTCTCCCTCTTTAAAAATATTTCAGGTGACTGGATATAAAATAATATAGACATTTGCTAAAATGTAATCATACATGAACTTTCTCATTTAGGATAGCATTTTTGGTCCAACCTCATACTTTCTCTCATGTTTAGTGCATGTACTTGTCAGAATGCCCTGTTTAAAGTTAAATCTAGCTACCTTCTCCTTGGGCTGATAATATCAGATGCAGCTGTCAGGCTGGGAAGAATTTCTAGAAATGCACTAAACTCCATAGTTAGGCTGCATGTTACCAGGTTTCCATTACCCAACTCAAGCATACAAGTTAAACGTAGCTATGTTCAATACTATACTGATAGAGCCATAGGCTAGGAATTATGAAGCTGCATGTCAGCACACAGCAGTAGAACGTAAGAGTTATACAATAAGGCATATGCTCAATGTAGAGCATGACAGGAAACAGAGGGCAGCAGTCCAGATGATCACAACCTCATTCTCAGAAATGCTGTATTCAGTAAAGGCAAATTCAGTTGGTAATACAGCAGATGCACAAGTAGCAATACTAAATGAGAATGAACTTCAAGATTTGCGCACTAAGATTTCTAGTTCCTGCTCATCGGATGAGTGGAGAGGCAAACAGTCCAGAAACTATCCATGGGAGTGGGAAGTACGCAATTCAGCAGAGGTGGTCAACCTGCGGCTCTCAAGCCACATGTAGCTCTTTAGAAGTTAATAAGCATCTCAATGGATGTTTGCACAAGCACACGGTGACCAACTTCCATAGCCATTACGTCACATCCCGTGACGCGACTGCTCACAACGAGCACATTACTCAGTACGGACTTGGAAGTTTGGACTCCAGAGCCGTGGGTTAGCCACCCGTGCAATAAAGGAACTAATGGTAGGAGAGTATTTTAGGGGTAAAGAACAAAATAAGCCTGGTGGGAAGATCCATAATTTAAATTATACTTGAATTAGGATTAAAACATTCAACACAGAAATTATGATAGTTAAGGAAAAGAGACAAAAATAAAAGCTAAGAATATAGCTGGCTCATGTCACACACTTGGTTAAATGCAAGAAAGAACCACAAAGCAAAAGAAAAAAACAAGTCAAGTTGTTAATTTCTCTTATGGTTTCATAATGTATTAATTGTAACAGTTACAAACACACAATCATTTTGTAAAATATTATTTCATTTCCACATAGGCATTTTTCTTGATAAGCTTATTAAAAAAAAAGATTCTGAACAGCTTAGATAGGATGCTATGCTCATTGGCTTGTAACATTACTTCTGGGGTCTCCCTTAGTGTGTATTTTGGTTAACTGGTTTGCATATAAAAGGTCAACATAACTATATTTATAATTATTTAGTGAGCACATCTACATGAGACACTTACTGTTCAGCATCTCGTTAATACTGTGCAGTAATGTCACTGGGCATAAGCTGTGATGCAACACTACTGTGCAACAGTACTGTGCAACACTACTGTGCAGATGCTTACTGAGCTACTGCACAGTAAGCATCACTAGGCAACCGTACTGGGATGCTACTGTGTGGTAATGCCAGTTACTGTACAGTTATTTAATATTTGGTTATACAAGTACTAAATGACTGCACAGTAACAACTGCACAGTGAGTGTCTCGTGTACACACGCCCAGTATGTATGTATTATTTTAAAGACATCAAAACAAGTAAATTAATATTTAATTACTGAGTGTTGCTATTATTTGAAGTATAAGCATAGATTCATAGATGCCAGGGTCGAAGGGACCTCAACAGATCATCAAGTCTGACCCCTTGCCTAGGCAGGAAAGAGTCCTGGGGTCAGATGACCCCAGCCAGATGCCTATCCAGCCTTCTCTTAATGACCCCCAAGGTAGGGGAGAGCACCACCACCCTTGGAAGCCTATTCCACATTTTGGCCACCCTTACCATTAAGAAGTTTTTCCTGATAACTAGCTTAAATCTGCTCTCTATCAGTTTGTGGCCATTGTTCCTTGTTACCCCAAGAGGTGCCCTGGTGAAAAGAGCATATCCAATCCCTTGCTGCGTCCCCCTAATGAATTTGTAGGCGGCCACAAGAACACCTCTCAGCCTCCTCTTGCAGAGGCTGAACAGGTCCAGGTGCATAGTTTCATAGTTGTAGGGTCGGAAGGGACCTAACTAGATCATCAAGTCCAACCACCTGCCCTGGGCAGGAGTGAATACTGGGCTCATATGACCCCAGCTAGGTAATTGTCAAGCCTCCTCTTAAAGGTAGGAGCCACCACCACTTTCCTTGGAAGTTGGTTCCAGATCCTAGCCACCCTGACTGTGAAGTAGTGCTTTCTAATGTCCAGCCTAAACCTACACTCAAACAACTTAGGGCCATTATTCCTTGTTACTCCAGGAGTTGCTTGGTGGAACAGGGTTTCTTCCATTCCCCACTGGTCCCCCCTGGTGAGTTTATAGATGGCCACCAGGTCCCCTCTCAGCCTTCTCTTGTGAAGGCTGAACAGGTCCAGGTCCCATAGCCTCTCCTCATAGGGTCTGCCCTGCTGTCCCCGGAACATGCGAGTGGCCCTCCTTTGGACCCTCTCAATGCTTTCCTGAAGTGCGGCACCCAGAACTGGACACAGCACTCCAGCTATGGCCTGACCAGTGGCCCATGTTCATTTTCGAATTGATAATCACTCCAAGATCCCTTTCTGTCACTGTGCCAATGATAAGGGAGTTCCCCAGCCTATAGGTATGCTGATGGTTCTTACTGCCCAAGTGCAGCACCCTGCACTTGCCAGTTTTGAATCCCATCCTATTCTCAGTCGCCCGTCCCTGTAACCTGTCCAGGTCCAGCTGTATCCTGTCCCTCCCTTCTAGCATGCCCACCTTGCCCCAAATCTTGGTGTTGTCAGCAAATTTGAACAGGGTGCTTTTCACCCCCTTGTCCAAAGCGCTAATAAAGAAATTGAACAGTACAGGCCTGAGGACCAAGCCCTGGGGGACTCCACTGCCCACATCCCTCCAGGTCGAATATGACCTGTCCACCACCACTCTCTGGGTGTGGCCCCTCAGCCAATTTGTGATCCATCTGACTGTGTAGGCTTCAATACCACAGTCACCTAGTTTTTTTAATGAGGATGGGGTGGGAGACAGTGTCAAAGGCCTTCCTGAATTTCAGAAAGACTACATCCACTGTGACACCTGCGTTCAATGATTTTGTGACCTGATCATAGAAGGTAATCAGGTTGGTCTAACAGGACCTGCTGCTAATGAAACCATGCTGGTTGCCCTGAGCATCATCCCCCCTGCTGGTACTTCACAAACGTGCTCCTGGATAATTTTCTTAAAGAGCTTCCTCAGGACCGAGGTAAGACTAATGGGCCTATAGTTGCCTGGGTCCTCCCTTCTCCCTTTTTTGAAAATGGGGACCACACTGGCCTTCTTCCAGTCTTCTGGCACCTGGCCAGAGTACCACGAGTGCTCGTAAAGCCGTGCCAGGGGCCCCATGATAACCCCTGCAAATTCCCTCAGAACCCTGGGGTGGAGAAAGTCTAGACCTGCTGATTTGAACATGTCCAGCCCCTCCAGAAGTTCCCTAACTCGGTCCTCCCTGAGTTTCTCCTCATAGGGCTTCTCCTGCATGCCCCTAACCATATGAGTGGCCCTCCTCTGGACCATCTCGAGTCTATCAACATCCTTTTTGAAGTACGGTGCCCAAAACTGGATGCAGTACTCCAACTGCAGTCTGACCAAGGCCACATAGAGGGGAAGTATCACCTCCTTGGATTTATGTCATGCATCTGCTGATGCATGATAAAGTGCAGTTAGCTTTGCTGATGATTTTGTCACACTGATGACTCATGTTCATCTTGGAGTCCACTATGTCTCTGAGATCTGTTTCTGCTTCTGTGCTGCTGAGAGGGTCACTTTCCAGCCAGTAGATGTGCTGGATATTTTTGTGCCCTGGGTGTAGCACTCTGCACTTGTCCTTGTTATTTTATGACTCATTTTAATTACAAATTTTAAATATGTAAACTGGAATTATTTTTTGTTGGTATAAAAATGTCCACCTCTTCTTTATTTTCTCACTGTAATTCTTTTACAATACGTGTTATTCGTATGCAATATAAGGGGCTACAGTTGGTACTGTAATGCTTTCAGTAAAGCAGAAAGGGGTTAAATGCTGTAAATGCAATAATAAACTTTAAATGAATTTATAGTGGCTTAATTGCATTAATTGTCTCAGGCAGAAGGTACAGCAGCTTTGCACTGTACAGAGATATATTAGTTACCTCAGCCAAAAGTAAGAAAAATGGAAAGATCAGGAAAGAGCCTCTTTGTCCAAAAAAAAAAAAAAAGAATGGAAACATTTTAGACATAGTGCACATGGCTCAAAATGTGACAGATCATCTTTAAAGTCATAGATAGCCTAAAATAAATTACTGAAGATACACTATTACAGTGGCATAACAAGCAGAGTTGATACTCACGACTAACCCTAAGGGAAGCATGGTTCCAAAAGCTGTGTGGGGTGCATACAGGTTTGGAGAGTGAGGGCAAGAGGCGCGCGTTTCTGAGAGCGGGAGAAGAGTGCTCAGATTGCAAGAGTTGTGAAGCATAGCATCCTTACGCATGTTGAGAACTCCTAAACAGTCCCTGGCTGAGCTGTTGCTGCTGCCACACACTCTGCCCACCCTAGCTGTGGCTGTGAAAACAGCAGCAGCCAAAAACTGTTTTGGAGTTCCCAGCGTTAGTATGCTGTTGGGGTACAAACTCTGCAGGAGTCGGGAGTGATTCCAACATCCCTCCTAACTTGACACCAGAGTCAGGTGCCCATCCCACCCCCCTCTAGTTATGCTACTACACCACTTTATTCTCAGAAGTGAGAAATGAAAGTACCCTATGGTGAAGAACATTACGCTAAACTTATTCTCGGATATAGTACTCTGGAAAGGCCTTGTTACATGGAAAGTTTAGGCAGCTTTGGAGCTCTTAACCCCTGGACTGGTTGCATGTTAACACCTTTTAAGCAACTGAAAGCACACGCTATTCAGCTTAAAGTTACATTAACGCAGTATACTTTTACCTATGATCTACCTAATTTTTTTCCTGTTCCATCGCCATGTGACTACTACACAGCTACTCTGCTTAAGTTGAAGTCCTCCAGTATCCCAGAATGAAGTGCTCCCTCCTGACAAGCAGGGACACCAGGGCACAGCAGGGCTGGCACAGCACCTCACATCCCAGGGATGTTGGGCAGAGCGAGTGCCACAGCCCTGGAGTGCCTGGCAGCTGTGGTGCCTCCTGCTGCCACCCATATTGGCTCTGCTCCTGCTAGCAATGGTGTGGGAGGTGGGTGCCACCTGAACTTCAGATAAAAAAGGATTGAGCCCCTTGGAGTTCAGAGTGAGCAAGCTCCAGGGCTGCAGCCCTAGAGCTCTCTGGTCTCATTGACACTGACACAGTGGCTCTGCACTGACAACAGTGCCACCAGGCACAAGCCCTGACAGCTCTGCTTTTAGCGTGGAGCCACTGTGTCAGATTCAGTGAGACCAGAGAGCCCCAGGGAAACTGCTCCCCCATGTCTCTGCTCTCACTGCAACTAACACAGTGGTGGGCCTGCTGTCTGCCCAGTGGGATCAGTAAGCTGGTCCTGCCCCTAGTCCTGCCCCTGCTCGCCAAGTCTCTAGTGGCAAGTCACAGCTGTGCAGGAGAAGGAAAGTCAGAACAGGTTTTTTATCTTACCATGTGACAGCTCCAGTAAGCCAAACAACATTAAATCGATTAACATTTGGTCATCTTACACCATAAGATCTAACAAGGCCCTAAATGTACCTGGTATTGACAGTATTTTCAACCTCATTTTACTTTATTACTTTGAGTATTTTGTGTTTTGTTTTATCATTTTATTGAGAGCTAATCATTTTGGATCCACCTCTGTAACAAATGTACCACAACCTAATCTAGTACATTTTTTTCATATCCTGAGTGAATATAAAAACATTCCACTTCAAGATTTTTTGTGTCTACTGAGGCTTATAAATCAATAGGATGGACATAAATTCATCATTATTATACTTACTGCATTGAAGTTGGGGAAGAGATTGACTGCTGCTGCAGTGTCCAAAGGAAATGGAAGAAATGGTTTAATATCCAGCGATGGCTGCAAAGGTGGGGCTGGAGGACGTACCAGGGCGGGAAGAGCAGGGCTCTGGCATGTACCACCTTCAAGGGAAAAGAGAGGAACATCTTTACTCAGAATCTCCACATCAATTTGGTTCTAAAAAAACTTTGGAAAAGTTTTTCCAAGCGCTAAAAATGATTTCAGCTGTTGACTGTTTATAAGTTTTTTGCTCTCTTGACTTAATTAATGCTCATTTATCTAACAACTTTACAATGAAAACCAAACCTAACAGACAATAGTAACTTACTGGCTCAAGAGTTGATCAATACAGTTATGTTGTAAATACACTACTATAAAATGAGGAAATTCAGCATTTGCTGCAATTCTGAACACTACTGCAGTTAGAAAGGTACTGGTAAACACTTTTGCTTTTGTGGGAGGTGAGGTTGATTCAGATTTCTGAAAAAGACAAAACCTCCTCCTTGTTAAAGCTACCAATGAACAGTTCTGTGGGAACAATATGTAAATGAGGAACTCTCCTTGGCATACCAACAAGCAGCTACCTGCTTGCAATGGACCATACTTTTACTTATTTGTTTGCTTCTTGCCATGGATCACAATATAATCCAGATGACTGAAAGCTGGGAGTCTTCAAACTCAATTTCTGCTTCCAATGTCTCCCATGTTTTGGTTACATTCCAAAACATGAATTCACTGTTAATTAAAGACTGTTTGAATCCTAGGAAACTGTTAAAATATGCCAGTGTTCTTTTAATCTGAGAGGCAGGCAGCAGACTGTAAAAACCTGCTGGTGACAGTCCAAGAAACATTTAAAAAACACCCCAGAAAATGCGAAGTTTTGTCCTGTTCATTGAACATGTAATGTGGAACAATCGGAAACTTCTGCCTGCCTTACACACACACACACACAGACACACACACTTTGTAGACAAGTAACATATTTTTCATAGAAAGAACAGTCAGAATAATACACTAAATCTGTCCAGAACTGACCAGCAAAGCTGCTAACCGGGGTCGCAACTTTTAACTGAGGGCTAACAATGCAAGATTTGATTAACTAGTCACAGCAGGCTATCAGCATTTCTGCTTCCAGGTATAAAAGCAGCTGGAGCCAAATTATCAAAAACCACATTTTTTGCCGACTTTTCAGTTCCTTTTTGAAATGCTTTAAAGCACCGATGGAAAGGACGCATGAACTGCTAATAAACCAAAAGTATTAACTTAGGTTTCATCCTAATGAAAGAAGGTTTAGGTTGGATATTAGGAAAAACTTTCTCACTAGGAGGATGCTGAAGCATGGGAACAGAGAGGTGGTGGAATCTCCATCCTTGGAGGTTTTTAAGGCCTAGCTCAACAAAGCCCTGGCTGGGATGATTTAGTTGGGGCTAGTCCTGCTTCGAGCAGGCTGTTGGACTAGATGATGTCCTGAGGTCCCTTCAAGCCCTAATTTTCTATTATTCTAATCTCATCAGGGTTTTACTTTAGGTAACATCACTGATTTCTTTGAGTCACTATTGATTTCCTTTAGTGTAACAGTGAAGAGAACTAGGTCTTAGATCAAGGTACAGACACAGGCCATGAACAGATGCTCATTTATGGGAGGGGAGAAATCTTTCCAGAAGAGGGACCGTATGGCCATTCAGCCTGCAGTTGCCTCCTCTCCCCTGCTCTCTGCATCTTCCTGAGACAGGGATGATCCAGTCTGTGGCAGGGAGTGGAGCAGCACTGAAAGACTGAGGTCTGAGGAAGCAGCCTTCTCCATTCTGCTCCTAGTCTTTTGGAGCAGAGTGGAGGAAGCACTAGAGCAAAGCCCTCGTGCTCTTCCCTGAACTGGATAGGGCCCAGTTTGGGGAAGAGGCAGGATGCAGCAATGGCTACTCTACTCTTCTCCTGGACTAGGCTTGCCTAGCTTGGGGAACTGCCCATCTTGGGGAAGGGGCTGGAAGCTTTGCCTTGCTTTTTCTCTGTCCCCAAACAAGCCCTTCACCCACTCCCCAAATCAGGAATACTGCCTAAGGAGCAGGCAGGGAGCAGCAAGCAGTTTCTCCTCCACTCTAGGAGGTGGTGCTCTCCCCTACCTTGGGAGTCTTCAAGAGAAAGTTAGATAGGCATCTAGCTGGGGTCATCTAGACCCAGCACTCTTTCCTGCTTATGCAGGGGGTCAGACTCGATGATCTATTGAGGTTCCTTCCAACCCTAGCATCTATGAATCTATGAATCTACGCCCAATCTCAGAGAGCAGAGTGGAGGGAGCAAAGGGGAAAACCCCTTGCCTGCTTCTCACTCTAGGACTGGGTGACCCTGGTCTTCAGAGGGCATAGGAGCCTTTCTTCATGGCTTCACTCCTCCTAGTCCCTGGGTGGAGTTAAGCTGAGAAAAAGTGTGAAGATGTTCAATCTTCTGAGAGAAAGTCTCCCAGAAGTGATTTCTACCTCATCATAATTGGGTTATATTTCTCCCAAAGTGGCTGTTTTTGCACTGGGACAAAAAAAAAAAAATTTAGAATATTTTTCATTCCATCCAGGAAGAGCACACACCAACTGCTGAAACTTCCTTAGCCTGACGAAGGGTTTTTGAACCCGAAAGCTTGCTTAATAACTATTCTCCAACTATTTGGGTTGGTCTAATAAAAGATATCAAATTCACCTAAGGAACCTTGTCTGTCTAGAATATCTTCACACTTTTGTTTTTTGCTGGGTGATTCTCCCAATAGAAACTGACCATGGCCATGGATTCATGGTGAAGACAATACAAGAAGTCCACACTCATTGTATATCAACAGAAAGTTATTAATCATCTGCTTTATGAAGGCCATTTACACTGAACTTGAAATCAACGGGGTGACTAGTCAGAGACACAGGACAATACAAGACACATAACCAGGGTATTGGTCTGATCTGCCATGGCAATTCAACATGTTAATATTGAAATTTTATACAATGAATATAAAAAAAACAACCAGATAGGCCACACCAGCTACATCCAGCCAAACGGAGAAACTATCCCTGGTAAGTATATAGCTGCATAAAAGGTTCACAGGACATTTGCAAGGTCTTGATACCTTTAAGGTAGTGTCAGGCCATAAGCTACTTATATTGTTACTATGTCAGAATCAAAAAATTTCTTGTGGCGCTTGTTGGGATTAAAGCCCATTGTAGATTCTGGACTGGGTAAAGCCTCACTAGTAATGGATGGCTTTAAGAGGATACCAGTAGATTTACCAAAGATTGGAAACTGTCCAAAAGAGCAGAGATATTCTATTTGAATAGTAACTCTAGACATAAAGGTTCTGATTATCCTTAGTAATGGTACCGTAATCTCACAGTATGAGCATTTCCTGTCACATGACAGAGCCCTGGTTACCTGAACAATGCCATCCAATTGCAAGAGTATTTTTTAGAAAGACAGAAAGAGAATAAAAAGGATTTGGCTAGATCTACATTGCCTGAGGCTTAGATCATCTGGGGCCAAGTTAAAAAAACCTATGGCAGTCCATGCTTCAACCATGCTCTTGGGGCATTAAGTCAAAAGTGGCATGATGATGTTTCAAAACATCAACCGTAACTGTTTTAAAGTATGTCATTAGCAGAACTAGAATTGAGTAGCAGCAAAGTTCATGAGGATTAATTATTGTACGCAGGAAACACAAAGGGTAAAGATGAGACATAGGGAAGAGTAAAGAAAAAACAGAAAAAGGTGGAAGGAGAAAGGAAAAAAAAACGCAAAATGGTAGTCAAAGCACTGAGCATATAAACATGAGCATATTTTCCTGTTGAGTAATAATGACTGGCAACAGCATTCTTAACTCATTACAGTATTTACATGGTTTCAGTTACTACATAAAGATGAAGATGTAATTTGTGCAAATTTCCCACTGACAGCTGGAGTAGTTCCAGTATGGATGGATGGAGATAGCCAGTCCATAGACTAATGGTTTTCAGTCTGTAACCTGGGGTCTGCAGAGCACGTCTAGGGGATCTGTGAAAAGTGGCTGTAAAGATTGTGGCCCTGCCTGAAGGGGAAGCACTGCTAGTGCTGCTGCTCCAGCTCCCCCCATGGCCACAGGCTACCTGAGCACCAGAAGCAGGCAGCCCAAAGCCATCAGGCAGAGCACATGCTGTTGTGCTGCTGCTCCAGCTCCCCCCAGAGTCAGCAGGCAGCCCAGAGCAGGCAGAGCACAGATTTCCAAAGGGATCCATGCCCCCATTCAAAATTTGTTGGAGGTCCATGAATGAAAAAAAGGTTGAAAACCACTAGATCATACATCAAAAATGGAATTTAGCTCTTCCCGTAGGGTGCATTTCCCATCTTTTGCTATCCCTGACACCTGCTATGAACTGAAGGGCACTGAGTATTCATATTCTTTCAAAAATATGTTAATTGGATACTTTTTAGCCGAATGCTATTTGTGACCCTCACAACATTATATCTTATTAAAATGTGCTGTTAATACTCCAGTATTTGGAGACAAGTCATATTCTGATTCAGCAGAGGAAAGTCCTGCCTAAATTAGATGAAAAGTCCTCAGAGATCTTAGGTACTCATGTCGGGGGTCTGAACTCAGAGGAAGAGGATAAGCATACTGTTATTTAAAAGCTTAATTGGCTCCATATTTGAACCAAGCTCTAGAAAATCATTTGTTATTTCAGATTACATGATTCCTCAGCCAGAGTGACTGATAACACATCTATGGGAAAGATGTGTGAACAGTTTTAGAAAAAATAAACTCACTCACCTTGAACTTTTGCCTTTTCTTATATTCACGTAAAACAGCTGAGATTCTGAAAAGTTCAAATAACTTCCCCCAGTCTCATTTGAACTGAAGCACTGCTGGGTTTCAAGGGGGGGATAGATATTTTGTCATACCACTAGGAAAGTTCTTTTTGCAGTAATTTTAAGTGATGTCCAGCAGCCAATATTGCGTTTCGTCTTGAAAGTATGTATTATACTGAGCACAGCACTCATTACAAGTAAGATTCACATGCTATATGGTACAATTCAAATGAATAAATGCTACTCTGAACTCAGCAGGAGTTTGTACATTCCTGTTTCTATGCCTTTAACCAGGTAATTTTTTTCTTATAAGTACAACATTAGAAAAAAGGGAGCATGGTTCACCTGGAGGGCAGACATACCTACCTGGAGATAAGATTAGGGAATATCTCTAGAGTTAAAACTTGGAATTCCATTCCACCAGAAACTGAAATTGTTAAATTTGGGTTGGTTATGAATTGAATGTAAATTAAAAGAGCACTTATTTCCCGAAAAAATATTTTTTTAAATACATCATTTATTATTCAGTAATATATTCCTTTCAATAAAAGTAAAACAAGTTTCATGCTGATTTTGACTTTTGTATCTTCATAATTTAAAATAAATTATGTGAAGTGAAAAATTATTTCCAAATTTTCTAAGGAATAAACTATTTCTTTCCAATAATGTCAGAAAGGGACTTTTTGATCTTATCTGTGATTTTATTCTATTGCATTTTAAACAGAATTTAGTCAAATATCAAATCATTTACTCAGAAAGTTTCGATTTTAAAAACAGCATTTTTTGGACAGAAAAAAAATGTTTCACTGAAGAAATCTGAGCAGCTTTAGTTGAGATTGTATAGGTCACTCCTATGTGAAGAGGTGTATAAATGTGCTTATATGGCTACTATAGCTGCTTTAAGACTGAATTAATGACGTGAAGAAAAGTCTTGGAGAGCCCAAGTTATTTGCTGCTTAGAGTACAAAAATACTTTTTCCTTATGTCATAGGTATGATGGATCAAAGTCCATATCTTTCAGCCTTGCTGACACACTGGGCAAGTGCCTGCCATTGCATTCTTTGATATGGATAAAGACAAGAAATTGTTACTTGTTTTCCCACATATTTTCCTCTTGTGCATTCTGAGTCCTTTTGTTCAATGGCAGGTTTAAACTCTAGTAGAGAAGCCAGATATCTTATCAAAAAGCCTGTCCTAATGAGATTTCCAGTTCATTGTTTTCATACTCGAATAGTTTAGATAATTTGCAAAGCATTTGGAACTTTTAGGTGCTATGCAAACTGGGCATAGGACTCTAAACTCATACTCTATTAATCTAAATCTTTTGAAATTCTTTTATCGTTTACCAACTCCTCCATCATAAAATAAAAAAGCAATTCCATTCTTAATGCTCTTTTCGCTCCTTCATTACTCTTTAAACCTTTTTCTTTTAGGCTGTGCACATATTGCAATCTCAACAGATCAACCAGACCTTAAACTACTGTCCAAATTGACTCCCATCCTGGAGCCTGGCTTCTTTAGCAAACCAAAAATAATAAAATGTAAATCTCATCATAAGGTCTCTCTCTCCAACTTTGCTATTCCTAGAGATCCCCTCCAAGGCCTTCCTCTCTTATCAGAATTCCTTCTGGCCCAAAATAACATTCAGAGCCCCTTTATAACCTGGTTGGAACTACAGTGATCCATTAGCTGGTATGCTTCATCTGTAATGATTCTGAATCTTAATGGAGGGTTTTAGTACCTGAGCCAAAGGTGATTTAGGAAAAGAGCCCTGTATTCTTTTACAGGACCTTATGGCCTGTCGGTCCCATCCTACCTAGCAACTAAAATTTATCATGCAGACTCTGAGTCAAAGGGTGATATTTTTCCCCCCTATAAAATTTTTCAATAAAATCACCTAAGACAATTTTAAAGTATAAAAGTGGGGTTTCTTTTGGGGGGGGGGGGGGTGTACACATTCTCCTTTTATAAATTTAGAAATGTTTGGGTTTGGATAACCCAAAGCAGTTTAACTTTTAAATTTTAAACTGCATATGGATTTAGTCATCAATGTAGACAAGTGCTTTTGACGTGTTTGAAAAGATATGGTTCATGAATAAAAATAAAATACAAGCAATTAAGAATTATAGGCGGCCCATCTTAGTGTCTATACATGGTGTGGGAGGGTACATTTTAATTAGAGTGACTCCAGGACAGCTGCTCTAATTAAAACGCCACAGTGTCACATGTATTCAGAAATCCTGCATTTCAAAATGGCAAGGGTGGAGGGGGGGCACTTTAAATAAAACTCATTCAATTAGTTTTAGTTAAAGCACCCCTGCTACCAATTTGAGATGTAGAATGCTGAATATATGTGAGCATTCTAATTACATTACATTAATCGAGTCTGCTACAATATGTTCTAATTAGAACATGTTGATGCATGTGTATACGCACACCATAATAGCTACTAAATTTTCACTGTTTACTAATAATTAACACATTGCATTTAGTTTGAATGAGAAACTGAAGAGAGGAATTCAAAGAAGAGCAAAGAGTCAAAAGAAAAATGTTCTTTGATCAAGAGCGAACTATGATCCATAGGAAAATAACTGGTGTTCTATGGGATGCGAATTATAGATATGACTTGTAAACTAATTTGATTTACCAAGACATTCAACTGCTAGGTCATATTCTTTTATTTATGTTTTTAATGCTAAATTGTTTATTTGGCTCTGAATAACCTTCTTATCATTGGATCAATGGGCTTCTTTTTGCAATAGACACTTTTCTTAGGAAGTGCTAGATTGGCAGCTTCAGATTACTTCTGTTCCGCAGCATATAGTATCTATTGATATGAATTATTTTAACTACAAATGATAAAATATTTTCCACATAAATCCAAACATCTTTCACTCTACAATATTAATTAAAATATGTCCATGCTTAATGTAAAGAATATTAATTTGCTTTGTACCCTTTGAATTGTGTGTGTGGACATGAATCTGTTTCTTGCTTTTAAATATTGAAATGTAATTGGCTAAGTTTATCCTTGGCATTAATCCCTATGGATCTTAGAAAATTTTACTAGGGTTTAGTTACTTGGCTAAATGTAGCAGCAACATACTGGTAATGAAATCTGACATCCTGCCATTTATAATACTAGGGTTCTATATATTTTAGCAGTATATAAACATCTGAATTTTGTTTTTGTCTTAAATGCTTTATTGACTTTTTCATTTTGCAAAAAGGAAAATTTTTGAAAATTAAAAAAAAGTTCAAAATACCGCAATGAATGATATAATTACTGTTAACCTCAGAAAATGTAATATTGGATATGTGAAAGTCAATACCAGAAAAATTAGAATCCTATCCTATTATCCTTGTTCATCTCAAACTCCTTCTCATTTTCATGGGAAGGAAGAATTACAGCCTGGGCACCTGTAAAATATATGGCAAAGCAAGCTTTTCTTTTGCTTTGATGTTGATAACATTAATAGCGAATCACTGTGGATATGAGCAGACCAAAAATATATACATATTTAGAAGGGAAGTGGACCTAAGAATGATTTAGAGTGAAATGTGCTACCTTTTTACGTGTTCCATCTTCTCTGCCTCTGGAAGTGGAAGTTAAACCACATTAAGTTTAGTAGGGGTTTAGGTTGTAGCCGTGTTGGTCTAAGGATATAGGCAGACAAGGTTCCTTGGGTGAATTTGATATCTTTTATTAGACCAACCTAAATGGTTGGAGAATAGTTATTAAGCAAGCTTTCGGGTTCAAAAACCCTTCGTCAGGCTAAGGAAGCTGCAGCAGTTGCTGTGTGCTCTTCCTGGATGGAATGAAAAGTAAACAAGCCAGGGGCTGGGCTGGGCGGGGGAGTGAGTTGCCAGGCAGATTGTAATGTATCAAAAATCCAATGTCTATGTTTAGTCCCTGATCTCTAGTATCCAGCAGGTTGATGAAATGGAGCTCATAGGCTCGTCTCTGGGATGTGTTGTGTAAATTTCCCTTGAGGATCAGGACTGAGAGATTGGAGAGAGAGTGGCCCTCCTGTGAGAAATGTGTCCCCACCGGTAATTGGGTGTTTCTGTCTTTGATGGATTTCCGGTGTGCGTTCATTCTGGTGCGCAGTTGTTGTCTGGTCTCTCCTACATATCTTCCATCAGGGCATTTGGTACATTGGATGAGGTAGGAGGTGCAGCTGTAAGATCCTGGGATGCTGATGGCTCTGTTGTGGTGCGTAGTAATAGTGGGGGTGGTGGAGATGTGGGGGCAGGTTTTGCATCTCTTGTCATGGCATGGTCTGGATCCTTTTGGTGTGTTCTGGGGTGGAGGAAGTTTGCTTCTGGTGATGAGGTTGGCGAGGTTCAGTGCTTGTCTGAAGGCTAGGATGGGTGGTTCTGGGAAGATCTTTTTAAGAATAGGGTCTCTTTCTAATATGGGTTGCAATTTTTGGAGGATTTTCTGTACAGGTTCAAGGAATGGGTGATAGGTCATAACCAGCGGTGTGCGATTTGTGGG
Organism: Alligator mississippiensis; assembly: GCF_030867095.1. NCBI lineage: Eukaryota > Metazoa > Chordata > Crocodylia > Alligatoridae > Alligator > Alligator mississippiensis. The sequence continues at coordinate 149,453,359 of NC_081828.1, read as the reverse complement.
TGTTTTTCTTCTGTACTGCAGCAGTTCTTCACGTGGTATCCAGGTGGCTCTTTCAAACGTGCGATCTACCTCTCTGGAGGAGTGTTCTTGCTGGGTGAAAGCCTTTTTAAGATTGGTGAAGTGGCAATCCTGGGTGTTCTCTTCAGTACAGATGCGGTGGTATCTGAGGGCTTGGCTGTATATCACAGCTTTTTTGGTGTGTTTTGGGTGATTGCTGGTTCTGTGCAGATATGTATGTTGGTCTGTAGGTTTCTTGTATACTGTGGTCTGTATTTTAACCTTCTGGATACTGATCCTTGTGTCTAAAAAGGGGATGTTGGTGTTGGAGTATTCTAAAGAAAGTCGGATGGAGGGATGGTGACTGTTGAATTTCTGGTGGAACTCAATTAGAAATTCCAGGTTCTCACTCCAAATGATGAAGATGTCATCGATATATCATAAGTACAGCAAGGGTTTGATGGTGCAGTTCTTGAGGAAGTCTTCTTCCAGGTGGCTCATAAAAAGGTTGGCATGCTGTGGGGCCATTTTAGTGCCCATAGCTGTTCCCATCATCTGGAGGAAGTGTTAATTATTAAAAGTGAAATTGTTGTGTGTGAGGATGAAGTGTATAAGCTCAGTGATATCTTTGGGTCTGTATTCTGGGTTGTAATCTTGTTCCTGTAGATATGTAAGGCAGGCTTGGATGCTATCCTGGTGTGGGATGTTGGTGTATAGGCTGGTAACGTCCATGGTGGCTAGGAGTGTGTTGCTGGGAAGGTGGTCTATGTTTTTAAGTTTCCGTAGCAAGTCTGTGGCATCTTGGACAAAACTTGCTCTGTGGGTGACAAGCGGTTTTAGGATGGATTCAACAAAACCTGATATTTCCTCAGTTAGGGTCCCGTGGTTGGATATGATAGGTCTGCCAGGGTTCCCTTGTTTGTGGATTTTAGGGAGCATGTAAAAAGTCCCTGGGTTAGGTAGCGGGGGGATCAAGGTCTGTAGTTTTTCTTGTAATCTTGGTGGAAATGATTTGATGGTATTGTTGAGTTTTTTGGTGAAAAGGGGAGTAGGATCTTCTTGTAGTTCTTTGTAGTAGGTGGTGTCAGAGAGCTGTCTGTTGGCTCCCTTTATGTAATCCTCACGGTTTAGGATGACTGTGGCTCCTCCTTTATCTGCTGGTTTTATTACTATTTGGTGGTTAGATCTTAGAGATTCTATGGCCTTTTTCTCTGGTAGAGAGAGGTTGTTGTGGTGGCGTGTGTTGCTGATTATTTCATTGTTCATTCTTTCCCTGAAGTAGTCAATGTAGCGGTCAAGGTTAGGGTTTCGTCCACTGTGAGGTGTCCAATCTGATGTTTTTTGGGGTTTTTTGGCATTGATCTTTTCTTGAATGATGTCACAGGATGAGTTGTTGTTGGGAGTGGGTTCAGTTTGGTCGTGGAAATATTCTTTGAGGCGCAGGCGTCGGAAGAATTCTTCTAGTTCTCCACATTGAAGTATTTTATTAGGGTATTTTTCTGGACAGAAATTTAGGCCTTTAGAAAGGACAGATTTTTCAGTTTTGGTAAGTGTGTGTGTGGAGAGATTGATAATATTTGTGGGTTGGTTGCTGCTTGTAGTTTCATCAAGTGTGAGGTTGGAAGGTCGTAAGGTGTTGGTGTTGTTCCTCTGATGGTTGTTTTGTGGCTGGGGAGCTTGTTCTTGGAGTAATTTGTTCCATTTCTTCTTTTTATGTAGGATGAATGCTGTAGAAATTTTTTGTAGTCTTTTTGTATCCGCTGTATATTGTCAGGGAACATGCGTGGATTTCTATCTTTTAAGTTGTTGTAGTGTATGACGATTTCCTTCCTGAGTTGGAAAACCCAGACTTGCCCACAGTTCAAGTAAATTTATAATGTATTAGGCCATCCGTCACATGGCTTGAAAGACAACTGCAGTCCTTGAGAATTCTCTCATCCTTAATTTAATTTAGGAAGTATTTATTACACTTGCAAAGAATGCTTCATAAATTCTGGGCAGTTACATTTCAAAATGTGTCTACAACTGCATGAACAGAGAAACCTCAGGATTTGCTTCATAGACATTAGCATTTATTTTCGCAATGTATCAACCAAGCATAACCATATCTATCGTGCTAGGGATTTCTGTCTAGCTAGCTGTCTTGGTCAGGGATCACACCTATGGTGCTCTGCCATACAAACAAAATTAAAAAGTATGCTAATTAACCTTTTATTTGACCCAAAATTAAATACTTTTCTCTATTTTTATCTACTTTTATTTAATTATTTTTATTATTAAATTTAGAAAAAATCCAAAACAACATTAAGCTTTAAAAGAAAATAACGTTCAAAATTCTTTTAAAAGAACAGGAGAAGACTTTTTAATTTTAATTTTTTTTTTTTTTTTTTTTTAGGGTAGAAGCTATTCAACTTTACATGAACTTACGAATAGTTTTGGTTGACCTAAACATCACTTTTCAGTATACATACTATTTATTTGAGGGGGAAAAAAAACCCCACTAAAAACTATTTAGCTGTTGATATCTGGAGGATTATTTTGCCCTGAGATAATGTTTATTTTTCTTGTAAAGTCAGGCACTTCCTTTGGGAAAATATGCCTTCTAATTTACTATCTATGACCCTGTATTCTAATTCGATCCTTAGAAATACAGTATTGTCTTTCATAATTATTGTATAAGGCATCATGTTGACAAATCTCAAGCATTGCATTTAGAGAGACACATTTTTAACAGAGTAATGTCTCTGCTTGTATAGTCATATATATGAAAGAATTACATTTCTTTGTTGCCTGCAAGGAACGTCTTTGGTAGTAACGGGAAGCTGACATCAGGATTTGGGTGCCACCTGCTAACTATAATTTCCCCCATTCCTGTTTCTAGCATAAGGAAACCCACTCAAATCCCTTGCAAAGCTATATCACAGTTCATATGGAGAACAGGATTTGTCAATATTAAATATCTAATAAGATGTCACATCGACTGAAAACAGGATCCAAACTCATAACCCAATATATAATACACCGCAGCTGCGACGTGTACCAAGCAATTTTTTTGCCACATCTTGTTTTTAATCATACCTGCTGTAGGATTTACTTCATAGGAGGAGGAAAACACAAGAGTTACTTCTGATATTTATCATGTGTTGTTATCATAGTAACTGACTATCTCACAATATTTGATAAACTTATTAGAGATGATCAGAAAAATTCTGATGAAACATTTTTTTTCTTCATCAACACATGCTAATTAATTGAAATGGAAATGTTACATTGACAAAGTTCTGAAAGAACCCAGGCATTGTGACCTCAGAAGGAAACCACTGAACACCTGCTTGATTTTCTGTCAGGTCACCTACTGATGGCTAGAGATTTGGGAATTCCCAATTTCCACTAGGGCCACAGCTTCACAGCTGCCCACCAGGCATGTTGCCTAGAATCAGGGCTCCAATTTGTTATGTTTTGCTGAGAAGTATGAAGCTTTGGGGCTGGATTTCCAACCTAAGCAAAATTATTTTTTTTAATCTGTTACCTTTTGTGAAATGGAACGACCTTTCTCCACTCAGTTCTGGCATTTGGTCACACAAAAATTCTGAGGGGTAACAATCTAATCTGATAATTCCCATTTAAAGATGAAGAACTGAAGCTATGAGGGGCACAAAGGTCATGCTTGGGGATGCTTCAGGTAAGGAATAGGTACATCATGTATCAGAATGCTAATGCCTTGAACCATATATATCCCACGACACAGAATTTAAATTACTTGCTCAAGATCACACACTTAGTGACAAAGTGAGGAATTGAACCCTGATTTCTTAAAACCCAAGCTATTGCCCTAACCACTGAATAATAATCCTCTAATTTCCGTTTCTAGAGCAGATTTACTAGGATTTTTCATGATCTGATAAATGCACATATATATTTACTTAGAATGGAGATATAGAAATGGATAATAATTTAAGTATGCTGCATGTAATGTTTCTATACACCTCAGTGACTGATACACATTTTCATATTTTGGATAAATTACTCGTGAAATAATTATCACAGGACACACAAAAGATGTGAAATTCAAATGCAACTTATTCAGAGATGGTATATTAACTCAATGGATAAGTGTGTCTGAACCAGTTTGTATACATAATAAAAAAATAGCCTGTTTTGAACCTTAGACCAAATTCCACCCTGACAATCAGGCACAGTTCCAATAAGTTCAGGGAGGCTGTACATACTTATACAATGTCTGAAGTTGGTCTCATTCCTTTCTCTCAACCACAGTGAATATTTGTTTTATGTTTTGCTAAAAGAAATGAAATACATTTATGAAGCATCCTTCTAGAAGACTGGAGCCTTACACTTATTCATCATTAATATAAATTAAAAACTGTAGTAAACCATATATTTCTTTAGTTTTAAGTGAGAAACAGATTTAGGATTTAAAAAAATGACAAGAAAAATATTTCATTAAAAATCAGTGTTTCTCTAACTTTGGCAAGCTGAGCCACACCTTCAGGAAAATGGAACCACTTGCACTCACCAGCCATCAAAACTTTTAATGTGTTGGCTAAAGTCATGGCCCTCTTTATCCATCCGATACCCGCTCTTGGCTATTCCTTTTCCCTGCAACTGCAGGAAGTACTGGTGCAGATCTTCATAACATAAATATTTTTTGCATGTTTTGATGAGCAACTCAAAATTAACAGAGCTAATTAACATCTACTGAAAACAATGCAGCAGTGCACACTTCAGAACTACTGTTTCAGACTCTCAGCAAAGTCAGATGCCTCAGCCCTAATTACTTTTACTCTGCATTTATAAGGTTTTCTTTGCAAGAGCTACAGTCTTACTTTGGAAAGTAAGCAACCCACAAGCAGCGATTCTGAGATGTCTGTCTGCCCTACCATACTGATCTCCTCTAATTTCTCTTCTGGTGATTCTCCTTTCTTTGAGCAAACTATTACATATTCATACTTGACTATGAATATCAACCCCCTCCTTAAATATCAGTGTTCTTTAGTAAAAAGGTTGACTTCAGGAAAGTGTACTTTAGAGATGCAAAACTGCCCTTCCCAAATGTAGCAGTATGCTAACATTTCCATCATCACACCATAATGCCATGTTATGGAAGACTGATCAGATTTAGATGACAGAAGAGGATGTGCTATTCAGGAAAAGAACTGAGCTTTTTCTACTGATCACTTTTGTCTACCAACTTTTATGAGCAGCTTTCAGCTCCAGCCTGTACTCGACCCTGTTCCATTTGAATTTAATAAATGTTCAACTCTTACAGCTGGAGTTGGTTCCCTGGGACTAGCATCATAATAGGATGCACTGACAACCTAAACATTACATCATAAATGCAGACCTCAGAACAGGATGGCTCATAGTGTACAAGATCTCATCCATTAGCTTGGATTTCTGGCCAAACCATTAATCCAGCCCCACTCCTTTCTCATGTATTGTCAGCACATGCAGTAGTAGCAGAAATTCTGAGAGCTCTTTGTTTGGCTCTAGAATGGCTTCTTCATTGTTAGTTGGAGCATTTGGGATTTCCCCATACTGAATACTTCTGATGCACTCTTATAGCATTCAGTCAGAAAACTCTTAGATCATACTAGACTTGTATCTAACTCAAGGCCCAAGAGAAAGATTGTTATAAACCAAATGGGTTTCACAGTTGACTTACAGGTGAGCAGCCAGTTGAAAGGCACAAGAGTCAATCTATATCACATTCCTCCAATGTCACATTTCCTTAAACTATCTTAACCACGTAGCCTTAAAAATTCAAACACTATCAATAGTTGAGTACTGTAAAATCATATTACTTTACAAGCATTACACTTTTTGACATTTAAAAATCTTTGACCTGGCATATCCAGCATTTGGATTTTTCTAATGTCCTTATAAAGGTAATGTTTATGGTATACCGAGCATACATTTGCAAGGGTTATTAATCAGAAGATCACTACACTGCAAACAGATTTTCAAAGAATCATTTTTATATTAGCTGTTTTTAAAAGCTCCATTTTTCCAAGTGCACACTTGGAAAAATAATGATTGACTTCTGCTGCTATGATGTCTTCAATTCAAATGAAACAGGAGTGCTACTTAGAAAAAAATATGACTAATACCACAAAACAGATTTACTCCCTGCTACTAATTTAGCAGAAATGTGATGAGGAAGCTCTTATTGTACAGGAATGCCATTTCTACTAAAATAACAGAAAGGCTGAAAACCATAAACTTTATTAATAAGCCTAACTTTAACATATATTGTACACAAATAATACCCATTTCTTTCTATGGAGTGTCATGCCAGTGACAAAAACAGGAGGTCAGTCACATAGAAAGAAGATAGCCAGAGAATAAGGGTTAATTTAGGAAGTAGACCAATGCGACACACAGGGAGAAGAGTGCTCAATGCAGGAGGATGGAGTTTTACCCTGATGAGTGTAACTCCTGAGAGCTGCTTCTTCTATCATGCTTTGAAGGAATGGGGATGAAGTCAGTGGCTTCAAGTGAATCCACCAGAACACTCCCTTTATAGTGAGAATGAATAGCAAAGGAGGATGCTGCTATGATCCTGTGGCTTTATACTGGTAATCTGAAGCCTTGGGATAGACACTTGCCAGCATCAACCACCAAGGAAGTACGTTAAGAGACTGAGCTGGTAACAATTCTGGTTTATTTTACAAAATTTCCCAGTGATATAAAAAAAAGTGCTCCATATAGTTCAGTTTTGACGATGGTTGATTATTTTCCATTGATAAAGACATAAATGTGGAACATGGCACTTTGGAATCCACCAGTGGCTTTTCATTTACAGTAAATATTGATTGACTAAATATTTTAATTTGGTTTCTGGTAGCTTTGTGTCTTTAATGATTAAATAAATGAATAAAATATATTGGAAATATAAAGGAAATTTATAGAGTTAATTAGAATAGCTATGGTTACATTAGATAAAATGAAAAATGCCTCTGGACATGCGACAACCACAAAGTCATGGTGGTTTGGAAGAACTTCTTCTACAGGTCATGTGTTCCATAATTTGTCGCAGTAGGGTAAAGGCTGTTTTCAGAGGTGGGATGCCTGACAGGATGGGCCACTATTCTGAGCCCATGATATCATCAATACTTTAATCCATTGCTACATGGATTAAGAAATTACTCATTAAAATATTTCATCATGGCTGTTCCACTAGCATATCTTCAGAGGGTAGTTATTACCTGAAAACTTTACAGACCAAGGACTGTGACTATCTTTTGTATCAAACTTTTATAGACTTCAAGGCTAGAAGAAATTATTAGATAATCTTTATATTACAGGCACTTAAATTTTACCTATACATCCTACATTGATCCTAAAGTTTTCTGTGAATTTATAACAATTGAGTTCTCAAGAAACTGAGGTGTTTTATGCCACTGAAGAATATAAGAGAGCCCAAGGTGCCACCAATGCCCCATATACCTGCTCTTGTTGTTTTGTCCAGATGATCCTAGCAGGTGGTACATACTGCAGAGGATGGTAAAAAGACAACATCAAAAGAAAAAAAACAAAAACAAAAGCCAAGGTTTCTGGCAATCTGCCTAGGGAATTTGATTCCAACCCCAAATTTATTTTAAGTTTGACTTGTGAGCATGTGCAAGAAAGACAAATCTCTAAACCACCTGAGGGCACTAGTCCACTCCATCTGGTGTCCCCCATCCCCAGCTGTGACCAGTTCTCTCATGCTTCAAAGAAAAATATAAATACACACACACCATGCCAAAATTAATCTGGTCAATTATACGCCAGGGGAAAAAACACCTCCTTCTTGACCCTTGTTGAAGCATGGGCACTGAAGTCTTGAAGCATGAGAACTTAGAGTCACTGACTTCACTAACATGAAACTCATCCAGGTCATAAAAACATGTTTAGACAACATGAAATAAGTATAATTTTGACAGTTTTTTACCATACGATAAAGGACTAATCATGGCCACTGCTACATAGTGAGTTGAGTATGACTCATAAGATAAAAACAGGCAGAAATGAGAAGACATCAGCCTTTTTCATATTAAGAAATTACTCATTTAAACACTACAAATTGCTAATTGTCACTGAATTTCATAAAATCTTTGTTGTGCTGTACTGATCAGCACATCTGCCATTCTTAATTTGGCTCATGAGGGATTGGGAATGCAAATTATTAGATACTCCTAGTTTTTAGCACAATGTTTGGGTTCAGGAGAGGGTCAGGCATGAAAAAAGGTCAGGTGCGTATGCAAGCATAAATCCCTTAGCAAGTTAAGAACAGACGGGTTACATCAAATTTGGGGGGCTGGAGAGCAGGAAAAAAGAGAGAAAATGGAAAAAGAGTGGGATGACTGAAAAATCAACGGAACATATTTGAACCTTGGCTAGCATAAATTAAACAGATGTTTCATGGAAATTCTATACCCAGTCACAGATCTTGTTTTAATAAAGTTGAATTAGGATATGTAGAAATATATGTTAAAATAAATTACTTGAATCTTAAAATGTTGCTCATTATAAGCCTTTATTTTAGTAAATTTCTCTCCCCGTGGCATTTAAGGTGATAGTAACTGTACTGTATTTACAAAATACTGATTCTACTGCTAACACATTTCACTGAAATAACACAACATGCTGCATGCAATCCAAATTCAAAGGAGGCTTGATTTTTTTTTTTTTAAATACAGAGATAAATGTATGACACGGTATTTTGGAATCCATCTATTCTATTGTCTCTGGATTCTACAAGAACTCTACAAGAACTATAGGTCTGTGCATCTACAGATTGGTTTATCACCAAGACAATGCCTACTCTGCAAAGCAGAAAGCGCTTGTGTGTGCAGAAGAAGTCAACAGAAAAAAACAAACAACTCCACCCTCCACACACACTTGGATCCCATTAAACAGATGTTAATATGTAGAAAAGATTTCTGTCAGGAGAATTTGGGTGTTTGGATGGACAGAGAACTGCTTTATCACATCTAAAAAGAGGATCAAATGAGAACATATTTTATGTGGTAGCATAAAATATGCATCATGCATCATACTGTCTGTATGAATGCTCCAGAAATGGAATTTTCTCTCACTTCCACAGAATGTTTCCTCCAGACCAGATTAGAAGAACGAGAGGAAAATATATATATATCATGTAACAGACTTCCTTTAATACAAGGTTTCCCTGCAAGTGTTACAGTACACTAGTCACCTCTAGATATGAGTACCCAGGAGCTCAGAAGCAAGTCAGTACTTTAGATTCTAGCTCCTAGTACAATCCCATACATACACACACTTAGTGACAGACAAATACTCTACTACAGCTGCCAGAAAATAAAATATGCAAATACAATAGGTACAAAGGAGTAAAACAACAGAACTTAACTAGCTTTATTTAATACAGTAAAACCTCATAAATTCGGCATACTCGGGACCGAGCACCTGTTGGAAATGTTAAGATTCCGGATTTTTGAAACTGGAACAGCGGCCAGTCGCGGAGTGGGGTGGGGAGCGGTGGCCGGTCCCAGAGCAGCGGCCATAGACAGAGCGGTGAATGGTGGTGGCAGCTGCCATGTGCAAGCTTTCCCCTCTGCTGTTTCAAGACCAGCCACTGTTCCCACTCCGCTGCTCTGGGACTGGCCACCACCACTCCCCGATGTGCTAGATTTTTGAGCATTCTGGATTTTTGATACCCGGATTTATGAGGTTATACTGTATAAAAAAAGTCAAACGATCACTATGCTGCAGAAAAAAATAGTGCACAAGCCAGCCTGAATTTAGTCTTGCACAGCTGTACTTCATTCTTTTCTCCCTGGGGAGTGGTTGGTAATCTTGTGTGTGGGACAAGATACATAGACTTTAAAACCCTGAAGAAATGTAGTATTTGAAGTGGCCTGCTGGACCATCAAGTTGAGTCCCCTGTATTCTCAAACAACTACTTATCCTAAGGATCTAAAAGATTGCCCACTCCACTGCTTCTCAAACAGCACAGCCACAGATCACTATGATAAAAAAGAAACAATTCTATGTTATGTCATAGGTAAAGAGTTAGGGAGACACGGACACTGCCAATGCCTGATTTGAATGAGATATCGCTCTCGGACCTAGAGACAGGTAGCCCTGAAATAGCTGCATATTGATAACACCAAACTGACCTCTGTACTTCCAGGTCTTGAGTAGAGTTGATCAGTGGGTTTTTGCTTTTCTTTTTCCATTAAAACAATTTTATTTTCATGACAAATTGCTTTTCAACCAAAATTATATTTTAATTTTTGGTTGAAAATTTGAAATTTTGGCATGAACATTTTTTCCACCCCCATCTGTTTGCAGGTCTGCTTTTTTTTTTTTTTTTTTTTACTGCCCATGTATTTGGAGTAGTTAAAAAGGAATGGGATGAAGAAAAGTTTCTTCAAGGAAAATATTTTAGTCTGTGGAAGTTCATATTTTACAACAAACTCTACTCATTATCCATAATGTAACCTGTTCTAAGCTAGTTCTGTTTCACGATTATCTAAAAATTGTCTGTCAGCATGTGCTACCTCTTTAACAATAAGAGAAGAAAAGCAAAGGAATCCTTACTAACTGGAAGGAAGGGAACTGTAACCCTTTAATTAGCAAATGCGCTATGTATGGAAAGGATCCTAAAAAAATGTAAGAGACATGGAGAAATACTGACTGAATTTAGGACTAACTTTACCCCTATTCTCAGGAATATGGACCCCAACGAAGCTTCCTATTTGCTGTCCATACCCAAAGTAGGCAAAAGAGCTAGAGAGGAACCTGGGATTAACTGTTTCTTTTGAACTAGGTTTCCTGTTCTCACTACACATCCTGATTTGCCCCTACAAGTTAAAAAAGATTCACTCTTTTTGCTATGAAGAATTGTGGAACTGATGAAAATTTATGTGTGCTAAGACCTGGTTTTCCATCATTACAGAAACAGTATACCCATAGGATTCAGTTTGGGCATCTCTAGCCTGAAGCCCAGAGAAGGGGGAAGTAGGGGAAGTGAAGGCATGTCCTCTGCAAATTAAATTTGCAAAGACTTTCTTTCTTTGGCCAATACAAACCAAGGCCAGGAAGAAGAACTGTGTTGATTATGGTTCTACTGTTATATTTAAACATGCAGAATTAACAGTTTTCACTAAATCAACTACTGAAACATTTAAAAGATTACAGACAATTTCCTTTCCCCCCAAAATCACCTGGGTCATGTTTCTGTGACCCGTGATTGGATGGTCTTCTATTGCTGAGAGATATCCAGATCTCACAAAGTAATTTCTTTCTTGATGGCTTAAGATCCTTGCACTTATCTCTAGGCATTACTCAATGTGTTCAGAACATTTTCTCATGAAGTATTTAATTTACCAGTCAACATTTTAGCTGTCTAGATGTATGTCCTGGTAAGATACAAACCTTTCGTTCCCAAACTGCAACCCTTTTCTAAGGTTTTGTCATATTTTCACTAACCAAATGCACAATAGTAGAGAGGACATCCTCTATAAGAACTGTGCAACAAAGGATGCCTGAGGGAAACAGCAGACATTGTAATTCAGGACAGAACTGTGAATTGCCCTTATACCACTGTACTGAGGACCACATAACTGATGCGAGACACCTTTACTCCCTTTACTCCTCACAGTTCTGTTGGGCTACCCAAACTTCAAGTCACAGCAGAGAAATGCCAAGGGAGGTAATTCTGCCTCATCACATTATTAGTTCTGCATGATCACATGTTCATGAGAAGGGGAGAATGGACTGAGCCTTGCCTTCTTGCAGTCTATACACCAACCCATTGAGTTGACCTGGTACAGAACAGGAAACAATATGCTACTTGTTTATATCAATAAACAGACAAGCAAAAGTTTTCTATTCTCTCTCCTGGAGCAAGAGGGGAGCCATTTCCTTCCTCATCTGCTTCTGAGGAAGTATAGGTATTCAATGACCCTTCTCAAAGGGCACATCTACACAAGATGTGTTAATGCACGTTAGCCTTGTTTACTGTACAGTACAGTCATGTGTCTACACATGCAGGTATCAAATTTAGTTGTGATTAGTTAATGCACAGTAACATATGTGTAGACACAACCTCGCACTAGCTTTAGAGCCGGATCTGCCCAGCCACTAGAAGACCAGCCTCAGCTCAGCCCCAGGGCTCCTGGCTGGCCACCTCTCCTGTTCTAGGGCTGGGCTACTCTCTGGCAGCCCCTAGCTGCAGGGTATAAAAGCCTGCAGCCATTTTGTGCCTTGAGGCACACACACCAGGGAGCCTGTTCTGTTTAACTTCATGCCCCCCTGGACTGGCCACAAGCTGCCTTGGCCTCTCCTGTTTCCTCTGCAGAACTGTTACTTGCCCATAGGTGAGTGCTGCAAAGGGCTGAAGCCTGCTGCTTCCCTTGCCCAAACCTGAGATCCCCCCAGGGCTGCTGGCTGTCTGTCTCTGGCAGTAGGGCCAGCACCTGCTCCCTGCTGCTGCTCACCCCCAGCAGTGTCTCCTGACTTTGCAGGTGCTGTGGTAAAGTGCCTCTGTCACGTGGCTCCCAGTCCCTCGCTGTGCCCATCTGCTGAATGCATCTGAGTACTGTCTATGCCCGGCCACACAGGGACAGCCATGGGGGAGCCCAGAAAGCAGGCACAGGATGAGAATATCATTCTCCCCATTGATCCTTGGTCCTGCCCATGTGCACACAACCATGCTGACCGCTCAGGTCCTGAACTGGTCCTGGGATGAGGTTGACAAGCTTGTGGTGTTTTGGGGCCATGCCAACATGCAGAGGCAGTTTGCGTGGGATGGGTGCTCAAATGCCCATATTTATAAGGCCCTCCCAGATGGCATCAGTAAGTGAGGGCACTCCTCGTCAGTGTGGCAGTGCTGTATTAAGGTCAAGGACTTGCAGGCACAGTGGATGGCTATGACTGACTACAATCATCGGTCTGGTCATTCCTGTAAGATCATCGCCTTTATGCAGGAGCTGACCTGTATTTTGGTGACCCAGGACCCAGGTCACACCATGTGAGTATCACCAGCAGGGACAGGCTGGCTGAGTCTTTGCCCTATCCAGTGACACATCAGCAGAGGAGGGTCCCTTAGGCCTTCAGTGCCCCACCCTACCCACACACCATGGGCCATGGACACCAGGTGTAGTCAGATGCCATTGCTGCCAGGGAGGCCCATGCCAAGCCACCAGCCTCACCAGCCCTGGACATATGGTAAGTCATGCACTGGAGGAGGGCCCTCCCAGTCCCAACACCTGCCTCTGTCTGTGGTCCGAGCCCCTGCCCCTGGCTCTGCTCCCTGCTCCTGGCCCTGGGTGCCCACCCCCCACCCTGGCATCATGTAGAGAGGCAGTATACCATTCAAAATTTTATTCTAAAAACTGTGTCCCCACAGCTGGGTGGGCATGGGCCTCTCACATGCCAAGGAAGGCACTGATGCTGGTGGTAATATCCTCCTTGGCAGCGGGGGGCAACTATATGTAGCACTGCCACAGGTAGCTCTCCAAGCAGTGGCAGAGGTTGTGGGGCAGCCCAGGCATGCCTCCCACACCATCATAGCTCAGAGTCCTGAACCAGGAACACAGGTGTACCTGGGGCACTGGGAGGATCATCAGCTCAGAGCGTAGTGGTTCAGTCACCCCTCCACCTGCACAAACAGTTTATTGCACACTGGCCAGGGCACAGGCAGCAGGGGCACAGGGGCAGGGTGGGGGGCTGGCCCCAAGCACCTCTCCAAAGAGAACCCCTCTGGGAAAGGTGTGGGGGGTGGCCAGCCCATCACCCCAGTTGTCTGGAAGCCCCATGCACCCCAAGCCTGGGAACCATAGGTTGGGTGGCAGTGCAGCAGAGCAGTTGACCTACAAGGAGAGGGGGGGGGAGCAGGGTCTGGAGGTGTGACAGCAAGTACTGCCAGTAGCCTGGCCTGACCCGCCCTAAGAAGGGGGCCACCAGCTCCAGGGGCACAAGAAGGGATGTGGAGGAGCAGGCAGCAGCTGCCGGGGCCTGAGCCTGGGCCTGCCTGGCTTACCAGGGTTTCTGGGCATCTGTGCAAAGTTGACCCCTGATCTGAGGCCAGGCAGCACACTGCCCATGGCGCATAGCATCTTATCTCTGAAATGTTGCAAACTCTCACATAAGGCTTCTGTCTTTTGCCTCTGCAGGACCAACATATGGATGCTGGGGAGAGCCCACCAGACCCAATGGGGATGAGAGTTCCAGGTCATTGCCACCCGTCGCTGGAGCTGTTCCACTAACTTTAGTACCAAGTCCCTGCATGTGTAAACACCTTGCAAAAATCAGTTACGATTTAATTGTGACTGATTGTACGTGTAGATGTGCCCAAAGTATAATACAATATTCCAATCTAGCCCTAAAGCAGGAGCTGAATGCAAGACAGAAATGGAAGATTTTTAACACACCTTTTCCTTAATCATGCAGTTCCAATAATGTTATAACTGAGAGCATCTATATGTGCAATTAATGTGCCTGCACAGATATTCAGTCTCATTAAAACACTCCCCAGCATATATCTACATGAGCACCCCTGTTGGGAGCAAACTGTGCCCAACAGAAGCAGCCCAGTCCAGGGCTGCTTTTGCTCTGTTCTGCCCCCTGCAATAGCCAGGGGGAGCTCCAGGCTCCCCTGGGTGCCATCCCAGGGCTGGCAGGGGACACAGGGGCTCAGCCCTGAAGTCCAGAGGGTGGGAGAAGCGGTCCCATCTCTGCAGGCAGCTCCATCCCAGCTGGGGGGAGATTGGACTAGCCTTGAGGCAGGAGGGGGAGAACAGCCTTAGCTGGGCAGGTAGCTGCCTGCCAGCCACATGGAGATGGAAATGGATCCTGATCTCCATGTGGCTGGCAGGCAGCATCACACCAAGCTGGGACAGCTCTTCCTGCCCCTCTGTGACCTCCTGCTGCCTCGGCTGACCGGAAACAATTTGCAGGTACTAGAAAATGGTGCATTAGACTAATACACTGTGCAGTAATAGCTGTGCATGTGCAGATGGTGATGCTTTACTGTGCATTAGATTAGTCAAATGCACAGTAAAGTGTCTTATGTAGATGCATCCACTAAAATTAAGAATATATATTGATTCTCTTAAATCAGAGAATGAAGCTAAACTGTTCTTAGTGGTGGCAGATGACAGTACAAGGAACAACAATCTCAAGTTGCAGCAAGGGAAGTTTAGGTTAGATATTAGGAAAAACTTTATCACTAGGAGGAGAGAAAAGCACGGGAACAGGGTACCTAGAGAAGTTGTGGAATCTGCATCCTTGGCGGTTTTTAAGACTAGGCTGAACAAAGCCTTGGCTGAGATGTTATAATAGGGATGATCCTATTTTGAGCAGGGGGTTGGACTAGATGACCTCCTGAAGACCCTTCCAACCCTAATTTTCTATGATTTTGAAAGCTCTAGTTTGTGAGTTTTATATACACACAAGTTAGGTGAAGTTATTTTCTTTCAAAAGTTGTTCATAGATCAGAGTTCAACACTTCCTGGACTGACTAAAAATAATTCATACTTAGATATAGGCCTGAACCAAAATCAAAGAATGGAATATTCCAAAATTAAATATTTTTTTGTCTTTCAATGTTATAGTGCTAGAAAAATACAACCTGGGGAATAACCCAGTAAAGCCACATGTAAAAACTCACTCATTGATTCTTGACTTCAGACTAGCACAGATAACTACATCTCTCAATCATCCCACTGTTCAAGAGAGAAGTCTTGGTTGAAATACTTCAACCATGCATTTTCATTCAATGCTGCAGTGCCAAAACAGATATTAGACCAGAAAAAAAACACCACAATTCCATTTAGACTAGCGTACTTATTTGATATATGACAATACCAGATGATTTATAGGAAGGCATAAGATGCCCCCTCCCACACACATATACTCTAAAACACTGCACTATATCAGGAAGAGAAAGAAATAGTCCTACCTGACCCTTAGCCATAATCTGTTTATATGGGAGAATTATTAGAAACATTATGATATTTAATCTAGATATAAAAATAAGTGTTACCTCTTCTCCATTTATCATAGCATTTCTTTTCATTTTTATTATTCAGATCGTTTTTCTTTGTATATTAGGAATGAATACATAAGAGTTAGCAGTTGATATTCTCTGTATCAGCCATTATTTTTGCATACAAAATAATCCAGCCCCAGAGCCAGCATTAGGGTCCATCTGGAACTGGTGCTGCATATAGTGCACAGGCTGGGGCCAGCACGTGCCACATGTGGCATGCAGGGTTGGTCCAATATCCATGGGCCAGATCTTAGGGCTCCACAGGTTGGATCTGGCTCACAGACTATCTCTGACACATCTGGCTTCGGCAATAGATAAGCACATAGACTTAATTTAATCGAGTATGGTATTAAATAATCAATTTGTGTTTTTACTGTTAGTGATGAGCTGGTAAAATGCCTCACATCTTAGCATCCCTGAACTTCAATGAAGTTCAGGTCAGTAGTCTGACCTGAACAAGGAGCTCATCCTTACCTATAGTTATCTGATCATCTCTGACCATGACTCAGCGCCTGAGGGTGAGGCTGATTGGCTGATCCCTCCAGCAAAAATGAGCTAGTCTCCATAGAGTTTCCAGAACTGGATGTTAAGGAGTTGGTTCCCCACCCAATACTCATACAAGCACTGGGCACATGCTCAAGCATTGTTACTTGGGTTGATATGGTCACAATCCTACGATTCATCTTGTTGCAAACTCTCTCCCATAGAATTTCTCTAATAACAGGGTTATCTAGCAGTACCTTGGTAAAGCAAACAAAAAAGATATATGAAAGCAATTTGAGACAACTGGTTATCCAATATTTACTGAAACGCAAACATCTATTAGGGCATAGCCCTAATCCTGCAAAACTCTGTGGATGTTATCCCATCACAGGGGCAACTCATGATAGTTATGTTAAGTCCTTTTGCTTTAATTGTGTATAACTCTGCCCTATATACTATTACATTTCAAAAAGTTTCATAGTAATCAGTTCATAAATAGCATTAATGGCTGCCCCATGAAAAATTAAATTCTTATCGGGGATGCTTAGCTTGAATTGTAAACCAAAAACCCAAATAACTAACCTACAGTATCATGTAAAAGCAGCAAGTTGTTTACAATGAGCTGCAGTGCCAGGGATTTTGACTGCTTTAAAAGCTGCACTGCATTAAAAATGAGTTAAAATACATTGACAGAGTAGTAATGCTGAAATCTTCAATGTGAGGTTAGACTTCTCCTTAGTCACAACACATTGCCAGGGCCTTTTCAGAGTACCACAAGATTTCCATATTTTTTACAATATATCTTTAAAGAAGATGTTTTCAAAGATTAAACCATGTTTCTTGGATCTAGAAATGGCATAAAAACAGCATACTTATTGCAAAAGAGAAGATCTCAGGGGAAAGAGGCCAATTTCATTGTTAGTATAATTCCATTGACTTAAAAGGATTTAAGACAGGGATGAATTTGACCCCTTATCCATTAAAAGACAATGACTGTGATCCACTGTATCTGTTTATGTGAGGTGTCAATTTGAGCAATGTGGAAATTTCATATATAAGCTCTTACGAAACCTGAAACCAAAACACATCTTGACTGTTTGAGGGTTTCATTCCAAGCTCTAAACTCAAACCAGGTTTTTAAATCTGGAGTTACAAGCACACGTGGGCTGATTTATGCTTTTGGGGAGAAGACAACTTTCAGGTTTTAACCTGAGAAGAAAAACTTCAGCAGCTAATCTAAAGGCCAAAATAAGGTTTGTACTACCCCCTGCAAACTGAAACAACTACAGTTTTCACAGGTTTATGGTCAGCACTGTGTCTAAAACAAGTGCTTGTGCTCTTCATGTTCTGGAGATAAGGTTTAGTTGTGATGCAAGTAAGTGCAGCTCCTCTATCATCAGTAGACTTGTACCAATTTTACAAAGAGACTGAATTTAAATCCTCATCTAAGAGAAGACTCTCTGAGTGTGATTTCTGGCTATTCTACTTCATTGCATAATTGGATAGAATAGTAGAACTCATCTGGATAAAGACAGAATTTAAATGGGGAGTGTCATGATTTCTTTATTACACTTTTCAGACAGCTAAATTATACTTAAAATGGGTTATGAAGACCTACAGCACACACAGCTGTTGAGTGTTGCTATGCAGATTCTGTTGCTACCACACATAGAAAATCAGCATTTTGTTTCTTACTTAGCCTGCTATTTAAGTTCACAGAAAGTATTCAAATGGCTGGAGAATTTAACTATATTAACATATGCATTTCCAAAAATGGCAGAAGTATAATAAATCCCCATGTCCTAGTCCAGGCATCAGCTGTGCTAAGAGAGCTCTGAAGAAGTATTCTCAGGCTGGAAGCTACATGTAAAATAAAAAGCGTAGTGGGGACACAAAACAAGGCCAGGCAGAGTTCAGGTTCAGATTCCGTCAGTAAGGTACGCCTTTATGAATGGATGCTTTACACAGTGATTTTTGTATAGCATTTGCCAAGGTTAAGCCAGGTCAGGCCACACTGACAAACCGTCAGCCTCAGGGTACCTATGAGTACCAGAGAACCTAGTCCACCAAGAGGAGACTGAAATACCAAGTACATCAGCATGTGTGCTCAAAGAAAGGCCACTCAGTATGAATAGAACTATACAAGCTGTTTCCTGATCAACTGCCCAACTTACTGATATGTGGCAGTGACTTGATGCCCATGAGAATGTCTTTCCCTTCTTTGTTCAACAAGAACCTTCCATCAGTTTTCCTCTTTCTCTACAAATGCTTACAAGTTTTGGACATATTATCTCTTCCCATTGCTAGACTGACTCCCTTTGCTCCTTACCAGTTTGCATAGGCCATATACTGAAAAATAATGCAACTGGTAAGGACTCGATAAATGCTTTGCAGAAAGCTTTAGATTTCCTTGATTCACATGACATCCACCCTAGCATTTCTCACTTCTGTTTCTGAGAAACACTGGGAGAAGGGTTAAGATAGTTTGCTACAAATCTATGGCTGGATACAGACATTCAGGAAGCTAACTAACTTAGGTGGTTTAATTAAGACAACTTGATTAGTTTGGGAGTGAACAGAGCACAAGTTCACCATTTCATGGGGGGGGGGGGGGGGCGCGGTGCACAAAAGCTGCCTGCACTGGCTGAGGCCAGCACCTTGGGGGCACTTCTGTGTGCTGCAGACTGGTAAAGGTAGCCAAGCACAGCCAAGTGGTTTTCACACATGCCCCCAACCTGCTGCTGTCACTGTGGATCCTCCCCCATGCCCAGCCAGAGGCTTCCAGAAGAATCCTAGAGCAGGCCACCATGGCACACCCTCCCACCACTGCCAGCCCGGCTGCTGGGTGTGCAATGATGACCTACTCTGGGGCTCTCCTGAACAAAGGCTGACCCCAGTAGACTCAGCTGTTAATGGTATCTAGTTGTTCATGTAGTGAAGCCAATGATGGCCAGGTGTGATATTAGTTACACAATTCCTTTATGTGCTGCTGGTTTATGGAAAATGGTTGACCTTAATCATTGCTGCCTTCATGTAGGAATATGCAAATCACATAATGATTTGATTCTGCTCCTATTGAACTCAACAACTAATTGTCCTTTGGATTAAACAAAAGCACACACAGATCCAGAGAAGTAACTAGGGCAGGGCACCTGCAGCATTCATTCTAGGTGCCAGTTGAGTGGATGGGGGCGGGGGGAATGGTGACTGCTGGAAGTTGCCACTGTCCTCTTGTTTTACAGCTGCCCCAAGCATCCAGTTGTGTGCAGACCCATTCTTGACCATCAGCTAATTAAATTGAACAAAAATGGCAATATAAAAATAGCTTAAAAACAAAAAATGTAAGAGAAATTATTTTTTGTTAGCTCATCCCTAAGGTTGAAGAGGAATCTCAAGTCAAAGGGGAATAAAGATATGTGCATTTTCCCTACCAAACTAAAGCTTTACTCTTGAACAAGGAACTTCAGTCTTAAATATTTTATTTCTTCTGCTAGTTTCTGATACAAACTACCTAATTTAAATATATTTTCCCTATTATTGCTCTGCAAAAGACCATATAAAAACAAGGAGAAACATTCCCAGAGAAAGACATGAGAAGGCATAGTCCTGCAACTAGATCTACACATGAAAGATGATGTTCTACAGTGGTTCAAGAGTCTACTTGAGGAATCAGAGCCCATAGTCAATACAAGAAAAAATGTACTAGTTTGATACATATCCTCATTTAGAAAACATAAATAAGGGTGTTATTCACATTGTCAATAGAATAGACAACATTGATTCCATCCTATATTATACATGAAAACACAGATATGTTAGGGCTAATTTTGAAAATGTGAAAGTCAGAGTGCTATCTCATCAGTCAGTGCGGCAGACAAAAAATCAAACATCATGGAGATTTCAATCCCTTTCGTCAAGCTTAATTTTATTTTTTTCCACCTTAAAATACCACATCTTAAGTTCAGCATATTGTGGCAGATACCCTCACCTAGAATATCCAGTGGGTTCCAAGCCCCACAGTCTTATAAATGTCTCTGCTCTTCTCCATTTTCTCCTGAAACTCAGGTTGCCATTTATTATCCAAGCAAGCCTGGTTCTGAGTAAAAACTTCTATTACATGATTCTGAGATTAATTTTCTTCATCTAGGGAGGTGTCTGAACCTTGAACACAGGTACAACTGAGCCCCATCCTTTAAAGAAGCTCCAACCCCCAACACTCTCTGATGTTAGATGTAAAATAATATATGTAAACACACATATAGTATGCAAATGTAGGTTTTACCAAGTAAATAAATATTTAGAGATTTTTTTAAAATTGATTTTTCAGTATTTTAATATTTTGCATGTGTACTGACCTCTTAGTACACTATTTTGGCATAATATTTTGTAACCCCCACAATTTGTAACAGTCTAAAGTTATATCACCTCTCAAAAATGCGACTTTTAAAATGCAAGGGCACTTTGGGGCTGTACATTTTAAAAAGGCCTTGCTAAGAAATCATTTTTGTTGGTTTTTCAATACACTTTTATCCAGCAGCTTCAAACACTCTATTGAAAATGTTAAAATTTGGTTTGGAGACTAAATAAAGTTTCATCCAACTGCAACATTTTCTGGCTGAGCCACAAACCCTTGGAAAGGATGGTTTATAATGATTTGTGGTCATAAACTTAAACAGAGTGGTATGAGATGACATTATAAGAGAAATAGTAAGCCCATTTTGCTCCCAAGAAAAAAATTAAAAGAATGAAAAACACTTAGCTGAGGGGTGTCAAACTGATTACAGAACCCCTTCCCTCCCCTTCTCCTTATGCCTGCTCTCTCCTCTCCCACTTTCCCTATATAACAGGTCCAGGATATGCTCCAGTAGTCTGTGATCCATGCTGCATGTGGCATAGATCTCTGAGTAGTTCAAACAGACACCATGTAAGGTACAGTCTGGCTGAGGGTGTGCATCATGGATGCCAGGTCTGGGAACCTGTTCTGGGAAGTGCCACGCATGGCCCCCACTGCAGCTGATCCAGGACCAGTGCTGCAAGTGGTAATTGCAGATGCTGCATGCAGCACAGGTCCTGGATTGGATAGATGAATACTGAGTGCAGCACGTGCCCTGGAGTGGACTTCATATGTGGCGCAGTCCTGCTAGGGTGGGTACCTCAAATAGCACGTTCCAGCTGATCTGGCATCTGCGCTACATGACCCTGGCTAGACTGTGCCTCACGTGGTACCCATTCTGGTGACTCTGAAATCTGCACTGCATAAACCTGCTCATGTGGCAGAGTCCCAGAGCGGCCAGTCCAGGCAACACAAGTGCATGTCCTGGGCTCTACCTGTAAGGCTAGTCCAACACATGCCATGCCGCATGTTGGTGTGCTGAGACACAGGAGCAGCTTCAGGGACTGGACAGTGGCTCCACAGGCTGGATTCAGCCTATGGGCAATATGTTTAACACCCCTGCCTTAGCTTTTCTCTCCAACTATAGTTGTACATCGTTGATACAAAACCCTTGAGTAAACGAGCTCAAGTTCGCCAACCAAACCTTTTTTTTTATGTTTATGACACTATCTTTAATGGTACCACCAATTATGTGAAGTAAATAAAATGTAGAATAAATAAAAGTCCCTGTGGCTTATTCTTTCAAACTCTGATTCATATGAAAAGCCCTGGATGCCATTAGACAGCTGCTTTCTGGCTCTCAGAAAGCAGTTGACTTTTCTCATACTTCTTTCTGTAAATCCTGAAATCCAGCTCACATGGTTTTGACAGTCAACCAGTGGCAATTTCAACAGAAAGACCAAAAGAAATTCAATGGGATGGAGCATGGAAACACAGTGGCAGATGGAGCAGGAAGCAGAAAGTAGAGCCGCAGATCGGACAGGGAGCGTGGGACAGGGAACAGAAAGCAGAAGAGCAGATTGCGCAGGGGAAGGGGTTGCAAAGGCACTCAGGATGGGTGCAGGGCTAAATTATGGCATGTCTGCCTAAAAGCTTGGCCCTCACTGCTCTAAGCCATCTCTTAGTAAGTTAAATGAACATTTAATTCACATTGCAAACATTTATATTGAAGCAACTATACATAATAATTGTTAAAATGATTTGACAATTATTTTAATTATAATAAGCCTGATCTAGCATACCAACATAGGCAAATCTGCCATTCTACAAAAGTCAGTGGGAGTTTTGTATGCACAGGGACTGCAGGATTAGGTCCAGTGTGTTTACTGCTCTCACTAACTAAAATTGATTTGAAGCAATCTATTAATGCAATCCAACACATTCCACAGTTCATTACAAATAATGATTACTTCCTTCTCCCAATACTTCCCCGATTGTTGCTGAGAAGGACTCTCTCATTAAAAACCAGAATCAGTGTGGAGGTTTGTACTTAAAGGTTCCTTAGCTTCTAATACCATTTTTATATCAGAAAGACAAAATCTGCCAACCTATATTACACAGAGATGGACTTAAAAACTCCTTGTGTTAGTTTGATATAAACTGATAAGCCTACCTCAATATTTGCACTATTACCTAAGGTTCCATATGGTACTTTCAATATAGATGGCTCATTTGAGAATACTGCACATATTGAACAACTGTATTTATCACAGGCAATCTGCAGAGTTCTTTAAACTGAGCATTCTATTCAATATTCTAAATATTATGGAATACCATGTTTTACCCTCCTAGGTGAACCTTCTAGTGCTGGACTAATGATTTGTAGGAAATTTCTTTTAGGAAAAATCAGAACCAGAAAATGTATTAACAATGTCAAATATACCCCAATAATTCTTATTATTTTGCAATGAAAAGTTATACAATTTTCAGAATTCAAAATCTGTTGATTGGACACATACCTCAAAGGGCATTATTTCCATTCTCTAACTGGACAAACCTTAAAATTAGTCTGTGTGTCATTAATATACTAGGATTTTCAGTTACCCTCTACAAATACTTGATTATATTTTTATTGTGAATATTTTGCTAGTATACTCATCTGATAAAAATGTACAGAAAACAAATACTGAAGTCATGTATATACAGTCATATCTAATTTAATTAAATATTTGTAGAAGTGCCAGCCAAAAATATCCACCCATTTCTAGCTCTGGCATATACTCTTCTATATATCTATGTTAAAGATCTCAGCCAATAAATGCATTCTGATTTGTTCATATCTGTATTTAGAAATCACATTAAGCTGCAAAAGCAGAAGCAACATAAAGAAATGCATGACCTTTCTGTATTATCTTTTTTAACGCTATTAAGTTGTCTAGGTGTCAATGGTGATGTAGAACGTCATTCTACATTGCCTTCACAAGGTTAATTCTAGGCAATTTAAATTAATTTTCTTCTCTGAATGCTGATCTTTGCATCTGATGAAAGTTATGTTCCCAGCTAGTCATTAATGGCAAAATGAAACAGTTTTGTCTGGTTATTTGAGGAGTGCAGTGGTAGAGTGGTTACTGTTTGCCTTTTCGTCTCTTTGCAACCAGCACTGTAAATAGGCGTTACCTATATGACTGTGAACTTTTACCCCTTTTAAAGTAAATTGCCAATTTGGTTATTTTGTTTCAGAAAGGCTTCAGAATTGCATTTTGATTTTGTTTATAGCTTTGATAGAGATTTTAGTCACTACTCTAGTTGTATGCACTTTCAGCCTTTTAATCTGTGTTTTATTACAAAAGTACTTAGCATGTACGTCCATGCACGCATGTCTATATGCATTACATATATGCAACCATGCGTCTCTTTCAAGCCATCGTTTTGTAGTTTGAAAACCTGAGTACTGCTAGAAAATAACATAGAGCACAAGCTGTTAAGGAGGAAGATGCAGACTACTGGGGCTCTGGTCATAAAAGTAGCAATATTATTTCTATGTCTCTGACTAGCCTTATTTCTATAAAATGCTGAACTGTGATGCAAATTAAGAGAGGATTTGCACATAAATGTTTTTGATGGTATATGGTAAAATGACTATAAACTCAAAGAAATATACAGCATAAAAGCAACAGGTAAAATCATTATAAAACGTGCATTAAAACCAACAGCCCATTTGAACTAGAAAGGAGTTAGGTACATGTCAGTAAAAGTGGAATAGAAAATTATTAGTATTGGCCAATGGGAATTATAAGTATTCAGCACCTCTCAGAATTGAAGCCAGTAGAAATTAAATGTATCATTATGAGGTTAATATAATTGGCACACTACTGCATATGGCGCAGCAGATTAAATACTTTATATTGCTGAGTGGAGAGGTTGTGGTCTGGCTTGGCGGGACGTTTGTCAAGTGATTATTTCATGTCTTAGTGCTGAATGCATAAAAAGCAATTGAAAATATTCTCCTAAAATAGCCGTGCAGCACCTACACTTGTATGGCTCACATTCCTTTGTGGATAAAGTCAGAAGATGAAAATGCTTTGTGACACACGCATACACACACATACATGCACATCATTCTACAACCTATCTGACTTTTATGAATTTACCCTTAATGGCCCCTTGAATTGCAAGGTTACACAGTTCACTTCTGATGCTCAAAAATTAAAAATAAGCATAGATAAAAATGCGTCACAAAGGGTAGCAAACACAGCAGATGGTGCAGTAGGGAGAAGCAGCTAAGGGGGCTGATTCTTTTTTAATGCTTCCCAGGAATAGACAAGCTCATGTAACTCGTACTGTAGAAGAATCTGCTGTTTCCAGCTGCACCAAATACTAGTAATAAAAGAAAAACGAATGCACAGTGCTGCTTGCTATATAATAGTCACATATCTAGCAGACTAAATGCTTCTGATAAGTGGTTGGTCTTGACAGGAGGTGAGTGGATTGGTTTTCACAGGTAAATACTAGGAAACAAAAACTCATTTGCTAAACATTGGACTGTACGTACGGTGGATCCCCAGGTCTCTACTGAAAAATGACTTGGCTTTGGAAGAAGAGCACTGATCTTGACTGTGGTGCCAAGGCTTGTCTATTTTTTCCCTTTCTCCTGTGCATTTACAATTGCAGATCTTGTCAAGGTTCTGCTTTTTTAAAATATTGATTTCTAACACAATGATGGGTAACAGTATTGGAAAACACAGCCATTATCTCCTTCTGTCCTCATAAGTTACTACACTCCATAGTAAACAAGCTGTGAGTAAACAAGGTCAAAAAGAACAAAAGAAGCTGAAAAAAATTCTATGGTTTTTAACATCTGAATGAGCTGGAAACTGCTTATGTATTTGCACTTTCACTACAGAGGGAAAATGAAGAAACCACTGATGAAATAGAAATCAGACATTAAATTCAATCCAACCATTTCTTCATTTGTTCAAATCATGGTAATGCAAATGTTTATAATACAGGGACAGATCCTACCCCAGAGCCAGACCTTTTCCCTTTATAAAGACAAAAAAAGAGACGCGTGTCCCAATTTATAGAACACATTCTCTCTATAAAATACAAATTCTCAATAGAAGTCAAAGCTTTTTAGACTCTAGCATATCCTGCTAAAATATCAACTGGCCATACATAGTGTTAGCAGGCACTTCAAGGTAATATCTTTACTGTTATCTGTATCACTAAGAGGAACTTAAGCAAGTTGTAAAATACCAAGGAGCTTTTCAAGCTTTATTTGTAAACCAAGGTCTAGATTCTGATTCTACATTCTGAAATCAAGGGGATTATATGTAGAGTAAAGCGCTATGTAATTTAAGAAATTGTATTGGGACCTGGCTCTACAATGATTAAATGTTTTCTCCCTTAATTTTCAAATCACTAGTTTGGCCAATCAGCCAAGTTATTAAAAATAAATGCATTGAATACAATACTGTATTTTATCATGTACAACATGCCCTGGAATAAAATATACACCTTGTGTTTGAGAAGGCAGAATGAAGGTGAAAAAATTAAAGGATTTTTCCAGAGTTATAGCAGCATAGAGCAGGGGCAAAGCTAAAAGGTCTGCAAGGCTGTGAAATAGGAGAAGAGAGACCAGAAGCAACTAGCAGAATTGCCAGAAGAAAGGTTAGCTTGTTTCACAGAACATTAAGACCTTTGAAAAAGAGAGATGATTATGAATAACTCTGGAGTGAATAATAATGAGCCATTAAGTTAACTGATTCCCCAATTACCTAAAAAGAAATGCCACAGATGTTTATGGGCAGTTGGTTTTGGAGCAGGAATAAAAAAAGGTGGGCTTCTATTCTGGGCAGAAAAATCAGCTTCCTCACTTAATACAAGCACCCCAATTTTGGGCGACTCATTTTAAGGAAAAAGTGAGAGTCATGCAAGAAAATATGGGTAGTGTAACTAGGGGGATTTAACAGCAGTCTTCAACTACCTGAAAAGTTATTCCAAAGAGGATGGAGCTATACTGTTCTCAGTGTTAGCAGATTACAGAATAAATAACAATGGTCTCAAGTTGCACCTAAAAAAGTTCAGGTTAGATATTAAGAAAAACTCTCTCCCTAGGAGGGTAATAAAGCATTGGAACCAGTTACCCAGAGAGGTGGTGCAATCTCTATCCTTGGAGGTTTTTAAAACCCAGCTAGACAAAGCCCTGGCTGGGATGATCTAGTTGGGGCTGGTCCTGCTTTGAGCAGGGGGTTGGACTAGATGGCCTCCTGATGCCCCTTCCACCCCTAATTTTCTGTGATTCTATGATAATGTTCATATTCTCTAACAGCTGTCTATCTTACCAAACTGGAATTTGACAAATAAGTGAGAAAATTATTTTGTTTAAATGCCTGAGAGACTCAAGAAATCTTAGCTGCTTTCAAAAGATAAAAATTACAAATTAACATAATTTTTAAGCATAAAGGCAGGCACAGAGCTGTTGTATTTAAGATACTATTATGAATCAGTAGCAGATATGCATGGTGTTTTAGCTTTAAAGGTACCCCTTATAATACAGATTACAAATTACAATAGTGCTTCTTTTTCTTTTGACATTGGCACAAATCTAAACTTTTTTTATTAATATCTTGTTTTACCCAGTTTCTGACTGTAGCGGGCAATCAGGGTATGGGCAAAAGGAAAAATATATTTGTGAAATGGGTGTATATGTGCAGAGGAATGAACATGCATGTGATTGACAAACCAAAAAGAGAGACAAGAGGACAAGAGCTAAGGTGGTCTCACAGATGTATGAAGTTGTGGCATTTTACAAACACACACACAATTTTTAGCCACAAATATATTTAATAAAAATATGTCCTTAAAGTTCTGCAAACACAGTGTTTGTGTTCAGTACAAGCTGATCTACAGTATGTGCCTTTGCAATATAATGACTTGATGCTGCAACAGAACAAAATCTTTCCAATTTCAACCCTAGCAATTTGACTCAAGTGCGATCTCAAACACTTTAGACTTTGATATTTCTAGCCAACCACTTATGCTGTATTTTCTCTTAATGCTACCAATCATCTGTGAAATTTCAGTTGCAAAACTAATCTTTGCTGTAAATGACATGTAATAGCCCCTTTTTAAAAATCAGGACCATATGACCTTTGCTGAATTTTAAGAACTTTTCATGGTCTAATACCAAATTGAAAAATTCCCTTTCTCAAGATCAAAGTCCAACTGTTTCTCTGCTTTTTAAAGTAGCACTGTTTTCTTTGCTGTTATCAGAAGGAAGGGCTTTGAAAAGATTCTTATAACCTGATTAACACTTTTGAAATGGCAAGATTATTATACTGGCAACCAAGTTATGAAGCATAATCAAAACATGATATATTTACATACAGAAGTAGAATCCATGACTGAAAAGTTTGTTTTTATTTGCATGTTTTGTTCCTATTTAAAATAGTTTATAATAAATACAGTACTAAATACAATTTTGAAGAAAATAACACAGAAAAAAATATATAGATAGGCATTCAACTAAGAGGACAGAGAAATGGTAGGTTCTGAATTGTGATCCTGAATTACAATACTGCAATGGGTGACTCTCTTAAGTAAAAAAGCAGGATTGGACCCTAAACAAAAAAAAGTCCATTCATGATAGTTTAAAAACATGCACACAGATATGATCAAATCTTCTCCAGTGAAGCCAGAAACCACCAGTTTAAATTTTGCATTTGTTTTGGATGCAATCATGCAAAAGGTGACAGTGGGATTCACCATTTTTCATGAATCTGTGAATTTCTCTTTTAAATGCCCCTTCCCCCAGCCTCTCCCACACAAATACTTCCATACCTACATTCAGGCCAAAGAGACTTTAAATGAGCAGTTTTTGTAATACAGTCTGAAAGCATGCATACAGTATTGGATAAATATCTAACAGACTGTTTTAATGTATACATGTGCTGATGAATATTCCATGTTTCAAGATATGAACTTCACTCCCAGAACACTGTAAAAATTATTTTAGTATAAATACAAGTCTTTATATTTCAGAATGCTCTGATTTGGCTCTCTTAACTACATTTTTATGTCATATTCAACATCCATTATATATTAACTACATATTTTTATTGCAGATGGCTGGTAATTAAATACAATGAGGTTCATTGCCTAGTATCACTGTTTTTTCAAAATAGTTTTAAAACTGTGATCTTAAAGATGCTCACAGATTCATTCTTCCTTATATGAAGATAAAGAGAATTACTGAGGGAGGATACTGCTATGTGTATTCTAGCACGATACATGACAGGCTCCTAAAATAATTGGTAACTGTTAACATGTTTTCACTAAAATTATTGTGAAAGTTTTATTTTATTTCATTTTATTTTTAAATATACACCTTTAAAGAGCCTGTGACATTTGGGGGAGGGGAGTAATTTTTTTCCTTCATGACTCACCAAGCATGAATCTCTCCTTCTAGAAAATATTTCAGAAATAAAAAATGATACTTAGAATAGTAGTGTGGATGTAGACAAGAGATACTATCCACTACACTGTTCACTGGAAAATAAAACTAGACCTGAAAACAGCCAACGTGCAAACAGAATTATGATGGAATTTAACTTTGTCTAGAGAATCTGTGGGGTTAGATGTTTTTCCCATTAGTGCTTTAATTTTATCCTTAAAAGAATATTATCTACATTTTAAGCCAGACACCCAGATTAAACACGTACAGTTTTCTATACGATGCACTACAGTGACTGTAATGGAAACTACTTACATTCATAATATAGGAGAACCACAAGAGAAAAGCATTGCATTGGTTCATTGTCGCTGTAAAATGTTCTACTTTTTTCATTTTTATTAATATTTTTATTAAATGGTATTTTGAATTACTTTCTTTTGGGGCCTTTATCTCCATTCCTTTCCAGGTTTAATGGATTCTCAAGAACACTGTCAAGATTCACTGTCCCATAACTGCAATATCACTGCAGCGTTTCCCCTGTTTGACAATTATCATGAAACGTGCTGCTAGCTTACAACCGTGCATAACCCTCACAAGAAGCCCTCCCCCCGGCTTCGTCTGCAAAAGACTGACCCATATATCATATCCAGACCCAACAAATTTGCCACAAATGTGTCTTTTGACCAAACCAGTAAAAAAAAAATGGCCATTACAACTGCACTGAAAGATAAGCAGGTTCTACTCACTGGCCCATAGTGCCAGTCTATGATATTATAAGTGCGTGATTGTAGGAGAGGGATGGGACTGTGGTAACAATTCCAGGCTGGACTTTTTAAAAGAGAGAGCATATTGGAGCATTGCAAAACATTTGCCAGCCATAACAAAGCTTTTGCCTTAGCAGAACCTTATGGCACAGAAGTGGAGCAGATCCCCTGTTATTACTTTGCAACATTAGCTCGGTGACACTGACAACCACCCACAGTCTTTCTTCTCTAATCTGTGGAGAATGTTCACAGCAGACTCTTATCTGTTGCTAAATTATTAACACGATAATCATCCTTGGCAAAGATTTCCCTTCCCTCCACCCCCGCTTAAAGCAGTGTAAAATATTTAATTACTAAAATACTTCACATGTATTTATTATTTTCATTTATTTCCCACTAACTCCAAACACACTGACAGTTTGGTAGGATTTTTTTCATCCCACACCTTATATTCAACTCAAAATGATGAATGCACAATCAATCCCATAAGCAACAAAAGTATCCACGGAGACTAAACAGCAAACTCTAAATCACAGCAGGGTAAGCGAAAATTAACAATTATTGAAACCAGTGTATTGAAATTCCAATAGAAGGCAAAAGTGAAGCTTAAGTCATTAAGAGGGTCCATTAGTTCAATCATTTGAAAGCAAGGTTTATTCTGTATACCAGACTCATACCTAGTCAACACAAAATCTTCCCAGGGGTTGCAGGTTTCAACAGAGTAAGGTGCAATGTTATTGCCTCTTCCAAATTCAGTAACCTGACCTCTGTTGGTCGAGAACCTTAGAGTGTGTTTCATAGGAACTTATTTCAATTGTTGGATACTTACCATATAAAAATCCTATTTCCAGATGCTTGTTTTTCCTGGTAATTATTTTAATATTTACTTGGAACACAGCAGAGGACGTGCTCTACAATCTTGCTACTTTCAAGCACCAATTAGGTGGTAAGGCCTAGTAAAGCAAGTAAAACATACACATATACACTAACGGTGTGTGTCCTTTCTTCTTTCACCTCTCTACATGGGTTAACATCATAGTGAAAGGCATTAAAGAAACACAGTATAGAACAGGAATGTTTTTAAAAATGCTGAAAACCAGAGAGAAAAAAAGCTACTATAGTGAGTAAAGCACACCTCAGAACATTGATCTTATATGTATGGCAGATATAGCATAAGGTGAAATTTGAAGTCTTGGTAACATGTGATACACATCGTTCATCCTGCACTAGACTTTGCTTTGTATAGTAACAGTACAATACTATGCTAGGGACAGGTGAGATTATGGGTTTTTAGGTTTCTGACAGTTTGAGTAAGAGACTGCCTAGAATAGCCACAGATATTTATCATCCCCTCTCCGGCAAGTTTTGTTACTCAGACAAAGGAAAATAGGAAGCTAATTTTTTACTAAATCTCAACATAAGTTTCCAGCTGAACAACAGATACCAAAAACCTGTCTGTCTAAGAACTGAAACTTTAGTTAGCCTCCAGAAGAGATGTGCTTCCCATGAAGCAAGGAAGCTACATTTTGTCCTATTAAAAACTTACATTACACAAAGAAACAAATTAGCATGTGAATCACTGAGCTATTCCATCCAGTTTGGAATAGCATAGCATTAGTAAACAGTCCAACCCACATTACATGTATTTGACAATATCAATAAAAAAGCAGATACTCAGCAGTTAAATATAGCAAACCTAACCTCTACTAGCACTTCTAACCCTTATAACTTTAGTAAGCCAGAGATTCTAACTACAATCAAGCTGGCGATTGTAGTAAAGCTCACTACAAAGAGTGTGTCTAGCACTTGCTGTGATAAAAACAAAC
Source organism: Alligator mississippiensis (assembly GCF_030867095.1). NCBI lineage: Eukaryota > Metazoa > Chordata > Crocodylia > Alligatoridae > Alligator > Alligator mississippiensis. The sequence continues at coordinate 149,421,459 of NC_081828.1, read as the reverse complement.
CAAAAAGATATTCTACTGCCAGCTATTTTTTAATCCTAAAAAGATAATCCAAATGATCCAATTCACTCAAAACTGAAATGTTTATTGGCATAAAGAATAGTTATGCCACTTATGTATAAGTGATCTATTCTCGCTCTTCTGAAAACATATTAGAGCTAAAACATTGCAAATTAGTCTTTGTAAGAGACTGAAGAAATCTGAGAATCTGGATAAATTGCATACTGTGATTTAAAGCATCCCTTCTAATGACAAAACACAGCAAAATTAAAGCTGTTTTCTATAGAACTGATGGATTTCAGCTTTAGTGAATAAGTTGGGATTCCCTCCTGCCTATACAATTTAGATTCTTAGAGGACATAATAGCTATGCTAAAAAGGCTTCTGATATGTATAGCAAGGCATTCACATGATAGAAGCCTACTGGAATATCAAAGAAATACTTCTTTAAGCTTAAAGTGAACTCTTGATTTAATATTTAATGAGACAGAAAAAGTGGCTGAATGTCCCAGAAATTCTCCAGATCTCTTGCTGTGTGTTCACTGCTAAATATTAGGCAGCTATATATTCATGCTGGCATCGGACAAGACTTCAAGGATCAAAGGATATAATTTTCCTCCACCTCTTCATATATATATCTCTATATAGAGATATATAGAGATATATATATTGCTATTTGCCAACATTAAGTTGCAGCATTGCATTGCAATTGTACATCCCAACACTGTATTGCAGCATTACATTGCTAACACATCCGTGCTTCAGCATGTTTTTGGGGTATGCAGCCAGCTCAGCTGTAAACCTAAGGAAGATTTCCGTCAGGCAACAAAACTAAACTCTGCACAAATATTTAACAGCTCTGAGACCTCTGAAGGCTTAAAATAATATGTATTTCATGGTATGCTTGCAGTCAGCCCCACAACTGTGAGCTGCATAGTGCAGCATACTCGGCAAACACACCACTGCAAATAAGGCATTGTTTCCTGTTTCTGTCTTAGAAATTTTAAAATCAAAATGCTGAATGAAATTCTCAATACTTACTCTGACTTTAAAACATAAACAGTGCAGTAGTACCTCATATATTTCATTAAGTTTGTCTGGAACTTCTCTGGCTCCACAACAATTTCTCATCCCCCCCTCAGTCGGTGAAACACAAGTTCATTTAAGACAAACCTAGGATGAGTTCATCTTTCTCTTCCTCTCTCTTTTTTTAGCAGCTAAAACTAAGCCATAACCTATTAAAATAGAAACGTTCCTCAGACAATAGAATCCTTTAAAATTGCACAACCAATGTGGTTTTCTAGTTTACAGTTTAAGGTACGCATCAGAGTGAATTGTTCTTGGATCTACATTTTTTTTTAATAATTACCCCTATTGATAAGATGCGAGCCGAAGTAGAATTACATCATCATAGTTAACACTTACCAAAATACATTATGTTTCTCATTAATCATGCAGTCAGAATCCCACCGCTGTGTATTCAGCATTAGCTCCCGCACAGGGTTGACATGTAAAACAGAGCTCTTTCATTCTACATTATGTGGAAATTTCCCAGCATCAGAACAGTGAGTGAGCAGTGTGCCTCCTCAGGATGAGTGCTTTGTAGGCAGTCTGATCCCTGATACAATCCCTGTCTGATTTAGCATTTACTCTGGCTGCATGCTGCACTGCCCATTCTTACTGTAATCTGACTCCTCCTTGTGATGTCCTTGCTGTGCCTGTGACATCAGTAGGAAGAGTACTACAAACAGATTTTTTGCTTTAACAGGCTCTCGACGAGGTGCTCTAATATCCTGCTTAAACTAACCCTAGCTTGCAAAAAAAAAACCCAAAAATTTTGGCAGTAAATGTATTCAGTGACATAATGTGGTCAATTACTTAATAGATGGAAAAAGACAAAACATATATTGTTAGCATTTTGCTCACTAAAGGCACAATCTAGGAGGGTGCTGAGTGCCCTCACTTCCCACTGACTTCAATGAGAGGTAAAGGTGTTTGGCATGTTGCAGGATCAGACAATAAAGGCTAATGCATATTTCACAGAGCTCTAATAAATACTTTCCAGTCAGGTATTGTATGTATAAAGCTTAGTTTTCCTCTAGACAGATATCTATACTTAGAGGGCAGGCATATCAGCACAATTGAGTTCAAATGGTTTTTAAATACTATGTTTTTCTCCATGAATAATGCCCTGCAAGAGGGAAGAACTGGAAGACACATAAGATTTGTATGCGATTCAGAACCTTTCACCTTTATGTCTCCGGTTCCTTTCCAGCCCACTTTGTTAGTGGTAAGTCATTAGTAGCTGATGGTTACTTTATTGTTCTGTGATAAATGGTGTGGTCCCAAGCTGATGCCTAGTAGATCAGTTCCCATATGATCACATTCATTTTTAAAACTGGTATCTTTGTTGGCAGATTCAGAAAATAGACCAAAGACATAGATACTGAAATAGTTATGGATACTCTCACCCCTAGAGGTCATGCCTCAGGTTAGATGCGATGCACACTGGCAGGACTGCAGGGAAGGTTGCACTGCTGTGTCTGTGTGGCTGGGTTGGGAAAGGACACTGGTTTCCAGTATTGTCAGAGTGAGGCATTTCACTAGTAATACACCCAAGCCAAATAATGAAAAATAAAGTAAAATAATAAAGGCATAAACACTGACATGTTTATCTCATTGTAATAGGATCCAATGTGATACATGTTTGATACCACAGGAAAGAGGATAACAGATATAATTCATTTAAAGTTACGCTTCTTATTCTTACAAGCTGCATGCAGTGGGGGCATCTATACGAGACATTTACTGCAGAGTTGCCTACTAAGCTCCACAGGAAATGTCTCGCTGTCTACACGTGCTGCCCTATTTGGTTGCAAGAAACTAATAAACTCCACATCATGTTAGTACTTGTAAATACAAGTACTTTACTGCTGTGGAATGTTTTCGTGTGCAGCAGTGCACATGCAGACACTAACATGGCTGGTTGGGGCACAAGGGTACTTCAGTGTGGGGGCTGTCTGCCAGGTAGTCTGGTACTGGAGTATCCTTGTGTCCCAGCCACCCATTGCAGAACGTTGAGCCAGGTCAGAGTAGCCCCGGACTTGCATGCTGACCCCACCAGCTGGGGCTGCTCTCACCTGGCTCAACAAGCTGTGGTCCCAGGCACGCGTGTAAACGTGGTGCCCAGGAGCAATAAACTCAGGCGCAATATGCACCAGAGTTTATTGTGCCACATTAGTACGCATGTGTAGATGTGCCCAGTAATACCCAGTCACCAAGTTCAATTTCATAAGGTCCAATCATGTAGGGCAAAATTATCCAGCAGCACAGCAGTCAAGGGAGACATACTACAGCAACGTAAGTATGGTTCTATTATACAGCCACCTAGTTATATGGTCACCTAGTATATCAGTCATGCACAGGTGTTCCATCTGCTTGCACATGACTTGGCCGGACTTTATGCTACAGCTGTATAGGCCACCAGATGCAACTGAAGACTGAAGGAAGGAGAGAGTCTTGGCATGAGGTTAGTGCAAAAGGAGGCACATGAGCCTTGGCTGTTATGCTATTTCAGTAGGGACTGGAGCAGAATCTCCTGGGGGTTCTGAATCCCTCCTGTACCATGATACTTATATACGGGTGTTGGATCTGTCATTCAAGTCTCCCAGCCCTCCAGGCACATCCTCTAAATAGAGTTTATTAATTTTCCTTGTAAAGGGAATTGTAGCTCACACTATCAGAAAATGCAATCCTCAGTGTCTACCCTAATGTATCTCAGATGAGCTGTGATGATGAGAACGGGGAAGTCGGTCCTTATGAACCAGCAGCAGTTTTACTCTGGAGAGCCTTCTGTCTTCCACGAAGGTAAAGGAAGAAAGGACCAGACTAGTGGCAGTCTTTTAATTCCATTGCTGTCCTCAGAAAAACAATAGCAGACTGCACTGCACTGAGTCTACTGCAGGTAGATCACCCTCACACGGGAAGGTAGGGCTAGAATTTGGCTGGTTCAGAAACCATTCCCTCAAACTCCTGAATAGCTGTGAGGCATGGCATTGTGGCTGTGTCATCCTGAATTTGTATGTACTTGGGTCATCTCAGCTAGTGTAAAGCAGGGTAGGAATGGAAAGAACTAAGCAAACTCACAAGCTGATGATCTGCCCCTCTTAAAGCTTACCTTTAATACAAGATACCATTCAGATAGCTATTTTCAGTTTTGTTTTTTATTTCAATGTATTAAACCAGGCTTCAGAACTGTCCCCAAATTATTATATATTTTCTTTATTAACATAATGAATACATAATCAAAAACACCTAAAAAAAGATCTTGTTTTTTAAGTGACTTTCTTTGCACTTCAATTATGGAGCGGATGTGGCAAAGCCTGGGGGGACAGGGAGTCACTGATGGTCTTATTCCTTCTGGCAAGTTTCCACAGCATAAATTTACAAACTTTGGGCCAAATTCTGCTTTCCCTTGCACACGTGCAACTCCCAATAAATCACAAAGAAGTTTTAGATTTCTAACCACCAGGAGGCAAATCATCTTCTCAGAATGGCATTGTGTGAAAATACATAAAAGCAAGACATGGTCCAGTAGTTTTAACCCATGGTGGTTGCACAAGTGTACTATAAAGACACACTGAAGGCATACCTCAAGAAAATGGATACTGACATCAAGAGCAGGGAGGAACTAGCTGCTAACCAACTCCAATGGTGCCACAACCTCAACCAAGTGTCAGTCCACTTCGAAGTAAAGTGTCTTGAAGCAAAAAAGAGGCAGTGGAAGAAGGAAGACCTGTGGAAAAACCTGCAACTTCTGTGAACACATCTGTGGCTCAAAGATTGGACTCTTAAGTCACAACAAGCCCCACTGATAAGCCAAGGTAGAGATCAACCTCAAATTGGCAGTTTGCAGCTGCTGCTGACAGTTAATGTTCTAATAAAAAAATAGGGTTGTATGGAACAGAACCATAGAGAGTTGTAATAAGGAGCAAGAACCCTCTTTACACATATTGGTGCACTACCTGAACTTCTGGTCTGGAAACAGGAATAAATACACCAAGTGGGGTAATGAGGCTGACCCTTGGTTCCCTACATCTGATAGACAGGTCATCAAATTTTGGCTAACTTTATAATTTACTGTAAGTATAGGTCAGCAGAAAATTATGACCTTTCATAAGAAAGTTGAAAAAGAATGACCCCCCCCCCCCCCCCATCATTTGCACTTGGCATTTCTCCTAGGTGGTCAAGCTATGAGCTACCTCAAGTACAAGGCTTGGGCTAAAACCACAAGGTAGCCTTTTCATGAGGTATTTGGCTCCTGTCTTCTAATCTTGATTCCAGCTGTCCACAGAGATTGCAGTGCTGGTTTACACATTGCCCTCATGCTAAGAATGAAAAAGACTGGCAGGCATGTCTATTGCAAACATCGATTAATATTTTATAAAATTAATGTACCTGCTGAACACCCTAGGATTCCTGGAAACCTTTCTTCTGGCTTTGAATTCTCTCAGGAGTCAACCAATAATAGATTTATACCTAGATTCCTACTGGTTGGCTTTGATGAATTTCAGTTTGAGAGGCTGACCACAAACATTTTCTTGCAAGTGCAGAAACATATCCACTCTTTGTTGGCAGAAATATAATAATGTGCAACAAAAGACACTGGTGACACAACATTATCAGTTTATATGTCTGGTATAGTAGGTTAAAAGATCTTATACACCTTTGAGGCTTCCAATTTCTCTTAAAATAAATTCCATCTATTGTACACAGGCAGCTATTGAAATAAAAATGTACAGTGCTGCATTTGAAAACAAAATGGAAGCAGCAATCCAAATCACAATGAATGTCTTTATTTACCTTTAAAGAGACAGCAAAAGTCTCTTTAAGGCAAACTGAATACAACTTCATAAAATTTGTGGGGCTTATTCATCATGAAAATTGACTTCTTTGTGACATGATAACAGCAACTCTGTAGAAAGAAGAGCAACCAAGGCATAATATTGCAAGGACCCAGAAGTAATTGTAAGTTTTTTCCAAGTGTGTGTACTTATGTGCCTCAAGTCAAATCCATCAACTACACTGGCTAGAAATTTGGTTCCTTTTTGACTTTCAGCCATCTGGAGTAGATTAAAACAATGGGCATGTCTACACATGCATTTGCTGTGGCACCAGTTTACTCAGAAGAAAATTACTCACGAGTAAACAGTGCCGAGTAAGCATCTACCTGTGCAGGGAAGTAGGAGCTAGTGGCGTACCATGGGTCTCTGGCACCTGGGGGCCAATGCTTGCATTTTTACTCCCCCCTGGGGACAATCTGAGCAGGATGCAGGGCCCAAGACAAATCAGCCTATGCGGGGCCCCACCTCCCACTCCTGGCACTTCTGTGGGGGAATTAGCAGCACGGCATACTGGCCACGGGGGGATGGGTGGAAGCCAGAATTTCCAGCCGCAACAGCCAAAGAAAGCCACATCCTGTTAGGTGGGCAGGAGGGCCACACACAAAATGAGGGAGGCACTGTGGCCTCTCTGGCTGGTGCTCCCCCCCACCCAGGGCCCCCTACCAACCCCCCCCCCCCTTGGTATGCTACTGGTAGGAGCAGATTTGCTGCCAATTTGCTCCCACTTCCCAGGACCCTGCTGCTACAGGGGAAAACTCTAGGCTTCAGCTGCAGCTGACAGCAGCTATCAGCCCACTTCTCTGGCTAGGAGCAGCATGCAGAGTGCAGGGACAGAATGCAGCAGTGCTCTCCTTGCTGCTTCTGCTTCCCCATGCTATGGCTAATCTAGCCCCTGCCCCTGGCAGTGACAACCAGCACCCTGGGCTACTGTTGGCCACCATGCTGGCCCTTCTGGCCCACTGCACCTACCACTGCCAGGCCCTCCCAGCTCCCCCACATGCAGCAACCTCCTGTCAAGCTGCTGTGCACTGTCCCAGGGCCACCACCACACACCTACCACACATTTACAGATTCACAGATGTTTAGGACTGGAAGGGACCTCTTTGACCCCATCTGCCTGGCTGGACCCCGGCAGGGACACCATCGACAAGCTCCAGGATGTCACCGCCAGGACTGCTGTTGTACTCCTGGACCTCCAGCCCTGCCACCTCTGGGGCCACCAGGCCAGCCAGCACTGGTGGTGGCACATCATCCAGCACACCTGGGATGATGAGAAGTGGCTGGAGGCCTTCCACATGAACCGGGCCAACATCTGGGATCTCCTGAAGTAGCTCAACCACACCTGGAGTTGCAGGACACTGGCATGTGACTGCTTCTCCCTGCAGACACCTGCCTGGCCCTTGGCCTGCTCAAGCTGGTCATGCCTACCAGCCTGCAGTACACCAGCTACTTCCTTGCCATGGGCAAGGCCACAGCTGGGGAGGCTGTCTTGGTGTGCAGTGCCCTGCAGGACATACTGGGGGACACCATACTTGGCGTGCATGACTCTGGCTCATGCTGCCCTACACTGGACACCTGGACCCCTGCCAGGCCCACTTCAATTACTGCCTAGGCTGGACCCACCCTGGTGAAGTGTATGTCTGGATGCCTCAAGGGATGCTGGCGCACCCTCACCACCTGCCTTGTGTTCATCAAGGATAACCTCCCCTGGGTCATTGTCACAGCCTGTGTGCTGCATAATATCTGTGAGGCCCAGGGGGAGCTCTTCCATGAAGCCTGGGCAGAGAAAGCATGGTGTGCATAGGATGCCTGGCAATGGAAGCACCAGGTGGTTCAGCAACAGCAGCTGCGGCAGGCCCCCCTGCACCGAGGACCCAGGAGAGCCACGCACGTGCTAGCCAGGACCAGGGCACCAGCTGCAGGAGGCATGGGGCGACCACCTCCTCCAGCACTCCCCACTCTAACTTGCCTGCACTGCCAGCCACAGATCCCCCACCCACCCTCAGCACCGTGGTTACTGCAGACACATCTCACAAGAACATGTTTTTATTCTCCTCACATCAACCAGAGCCTCCTTTCCCCCTCCCTCCCCAATAAATAGAGCCCCTCCACCACCTACTCCATTCACCAATAATAAAACACCTTCTTCCCCATGAAAACTTCGTACAATATCCTTTGTGTACCATCCTGGGATGGGGGGACATGAGGTTGGAGCAACTAGGGGGCAGAGCCCAGGGACAAATGGCCAGCACCTCAGCCTATGGCTGTTCTCCCATGGGTGTGCACACCACGGTGAGTGTGGCATATGGGGGCCTCACCCAGGGGTAATGGTGGCCAGTGATGTCCCAGCATAAGTGGCTCGTCCTCCAGCAGGCAATGTCTAGGCCCAGCATGTTGGGCATGCAGTCCTAGCCCTGCTGCAGGCAGTTCCAGCTCCACACCTGGGTAGTGCTCGAGCGAGTGGCGGGGTTGGACCCAGGCAGGGGTCTGGGTCATGCTGGACCTTGGGCAGGGTCTGGGGCAGGTGCTTCTGGCTGATGGAGGTGGTGCAGGACCTCCTCCTAGGCCCAGATGGGGGCATGCTGCAGGGTGGTGGGTGACTGCCAGGGGGCAAGTGGAGCTAGGGTTGGGGACTGGGCAGTGGGTGGTACGAAGGCAGCCATCAAGGCCAGAATGGTGTCCAGCACTTGACAGTCCTCCATGACCTCCAGTGCCTGGGCCAGGATGGCATTCTGCTTTCATAGTGCCTCCACCCGCTTGCATTCCAGGGCCAGAAGGTGCACCCAGAACTCCCTGTCTATCCAGTCCCACACCTCCTTGTGCCAGTCTTGTGCCTTCTCATGCTGGTTCCATGTATCTTCATGGGCCATGTCCTCCACTGACCATCTGTTCTGGCGGGCATGTCCTCCACCCACCAGGCCCGAGCATCTGCCAGCCAAACCTATGACACCGTGGCCAGGTGGTTCATGAAGAAGGTCCTGTCCAAGTACCTCTGGCAGAGCTGGTGCATCTGCAGGGCCCTGGCTGTGGGCAGTGGTGACCCTGAGGCCACATCCCTCCCCCTCGTGTGCAGCTTCAGGCCCCATAGAGCCATGAGAAAGAAACTGTCTGTGAGTTTGCAAATTTCAGAGACAACATGCTCTCTACCAGGGGTTGTGCAGTGCCTGGCCTCAGATCAGGGGTCAGGTGTGCATAGGTGCCCAGGGACCATGGTAAATCAGGTGGGTAAGCCTGGGTCCAGGCAGCTGCTGGCCAAGCCCCGCATCCCCATTCACTCCCCTGGGGGTAGTGAGCCACTGAGTACTGGTTGTAGGAACCTGCCTCCCCTACCCTGTTCTCAGGGTGCGATAGGCCAGGCTTTTGGTAGTATCTGCTGCCATTGTTCCATGCCTCCCCCCACCTCCTGCAGGCCAGCCTGTCTCCTGTGCTGCTGCTCAGCCCACAGCAGCCGGGCTTAGAGGGCATGGTACTCCCGGACAACTGGGACAAGGAGCTGCCTATGCCCCGCCTTCCCACGGGTTTCTCCAGGGAGACACCCTGGGGCCAGCTCCCCCTGCACTGCCACTACACCCTGAGCATGCCCTTGCAGTGTGTGTCATGGGTGGTACATGAGGAGCTGTTTGCATGAACCAAAGGGTGCCTGATCCACTATGCTCTGCTGCTGCTGATGGCCATGTGCCCCAGGAGCACCTGGCATGGGACCCTGAGCTTCAGTGGTGCAGGGAGCAAGCCTGGGCTGCCCCACCATCTCTGTCACCATGTGGAGGGATACTGGTGGCTGCACTACATGTCCCTGCCCCCCACAGCTGAGGAGGACATCACTGCCAGCATCAGTGTTCCTTATCATGTGAGAGGCCTGTCCCCACCTAGCTGTGGGGGCACAGGCTTCTCAATAAATTTTGGCACCATCTCCTGCCTCCCGTGTTGAAGGGGTCGGGCATCTGGGGCCAGTGGAAATCAGGTGGGCTGGGAGAGGTGGAGGGGCAGGGGAATTGGGCAGGAGCCAGGGTGGAGAGAGCCCTCCCCCAGTGCAGACCTTGCCCCATGGCCAACACTGGCGTGGCTGGCAGCTCCAAGTGGTCATGGTTGCTGGTGATGGTGTGCAGTTCTGGACAGTGTCCTCAGATGGTGGGCAGGTGCCTAGTCAAGGCTCCCTCAGGAAGGAGCTGGCACTTCTGGTTGCTGGTGGTGTCATGGCTGGCTGCACCTTTTAGCATGAGTTGGGGCTGCACAGCTGGTGTGGCAGTTGCTGGCCCAGGCTCCTTGAACTGCTGGTGAAGAGTGCAGTCAGGGAGCTTGGTGGGGCAGCCTGCTGGATGCCCGAGGGGCACTCCCCAGGTGACATGTCACTGGGGATGGCAGTCCAGGGCAGGGGCTCAGCCAGGCCACCCATGCTGCTGTACACAAAATGGCTGTGGCCTCAGTCTCAAGGCACAAGGATGTCTGTCAGTTGCTGCATAAAGGGCATGGACTTACAGACACTCCCCAACTGATGATTGTGGTCGGTGATGGCAAGCCACTATGCCCACAAGGCCTTGACCTTTATGCAGTAATGCTGTGCTGACTGGTTGTGCCTGTGCTCCTGCATCTGCGCTGACAACCCCTCATAGACGTGAGCATTGGAGTACCTGCCGCACTCAAAAAGCATTGCATCTCCATCTTGCTCCATAGTGCCATGATGTTGCCAGTCTCCTCCTGTGACCAGTCAGGGCACAGCATGGGACTGACAGCCATGTGGCAGAGGCAATGCTCCATAGCACCTGCAGGTTTTGAGCAGGCTGCTGGGGATGGGCTGCAGGCAAGTGGAGCTGGCCTTGGCAAGAAGCTGCCTGCAGCTGAGTCTGGGTGCTGGTAGGCCTGGCTGGAGCTTGTAGCAGCCTGCAGCACCCTGCAGGCCTAGACGGTGCTGGCCTGGCAGGTGTGCAGCAGTGCAGTGCCAGGCAAGCGTGCTGGGGTGAAGACAGGCTGGGACAGCTGGCCTGCAGCCTGTTCAGGGGAACGCAGGGCCTGGAGTCACTTCAGTCTCTCTGCTGGTATGTCCGAGGGCTCAAAATGCCTGCAAGCTTTTAAAGGCCTGAAGCAGGGGCAGCCTAGCCCTGGGGCAGGAGAGTCTCTCAGCCTAGAGCCCTGAGGTTGGCCCCCTAGTGGCAGGGCTGACCTGGGAGCAAATTTGCTCCCAGATCCTGTCTACACATGAGTTACCTCACACTAACTAATCATTAGTAAATTTGATACCTGGATTTGCAGGTATCTTATTTACTCAAGATTAAGGGTTTTTACTGCACAGTAAGCATTCACATATGTAGACACATATGCTTACTGCACAGTTAAGCGTCTTGTGTAGACGTGCCTACTGAGTGTGTGCATCTACATGAGATGTTTACTGTAGAGCTAATTAGTCAGCTCCACGGTAAACATCTCAGCATCTACATGTGCACCCCTATTAGGATGCAGAAAATTAATAAACTCCACACCAGGCTAGCAATTCCCTGAGGTTAAATTAAAAAGGGAAAGAGAACATGTTGGTTTGTACGTTCTTAACTAGCCATGGTGGCTCATCTCTGGTTCTGGTCTTTTTCTGGTACCAAATGTGTTTTTTACCCTTGACTCAAAAGTGTCACTTCTGGAAATCTGCAATATTTGTCACCATGAATACCATTTAACTGCAGCAGTACCCAAAGGAACTCTGTACCACCACACGTGAATACAAGTGGAGGAACTTAATTAATCTTCCTGTCACTTCCATGATGCTTTTCATTAGTTTAGCTGCTATCTGATCAACTGGTCCATTCTCTATTGGAAATGGCTATCCAGAACCTCTTATAAAAAGCATTTTCAAGAGGTAAACAAGGCTCACCTTTGACGTTGAGAGCCTTTACAAATCTTAGCCATGCAGACTTTATCAGTTTAATAATAGTACTTACAGCAACCTTATTTGTAAGTAGCCAGGATTTCCTACATATGAGTTAAAGAACTCTGAGCCTCATCAGTGCTTTTGTGTGTACAAAACAAGTGGCTGAAATTGAATACTGTATTTAAAATATGAGCACAGTTACTATATTTTAAATGAAGGGTCATATATTTTCAATTTTCTGTGATGTTTATTACAATGCTTTAAAAACACAAAACCAATTCAGCATTTTAGGGGCCTTCTCCATTTGTTATTTCACAAGATGATCATCCCTGTCATCATTTTCTACCTTATGTATTTGACTTTATTTGAGACGATAAATTTGAGTTAATAATATACTGTACTTGGTGGCAGAAATAATGTATATTAATTAGAATTTGTCAGAGTTATCTTATCATATAAGCAAATGAGTGGTGACAGGAAATGATATGGTCCATGCATGTTATGGATAAATTATTTAGAAAAATTCTAATACTATTTCAGTAAAATATTGGTCTTTGATAACCTGGAGCTATAGGCACACCACAAAAAATGCCTATGATTATGTATCCCACATAGATTCTAACCTCAGTTTTGAGTCCAGTAACTTATTAAACCATAACTTTCAGAAAGGCATCCAGTCTTCATCTGAAGATACTAAGAGACAGAGAATCTGCTACTTCCATTAACTGTTTGGTCCAGTCAGTCACTCTCATTATTAAATATACTAGCGAATTGCCCATCAAGACGGATGGGGCAGAGGCACGGTGCAGGCAGGGACAGAATACTGCTGCATCCACTACCCTGCACTGCTGCCACCTCCCAGGAGGGGGCAGGGGAAGCTTGCATGTGGCTGCCACCGCCACCCACTGCCCCGCATTGTTGCCACTCTGCATCTGGTTGTGCGCCCCCCCCCCGACTCTGCGTCTGGTCCCATGCCACTATGCCCACTCCACATCCATCCCCGTGTCACCCCCCTCCCACTCCACACCACCACTGCCTCCAAGAAGCAGTGGGGGGAAGCTTGCACGTAACCAGACATGGAGCGGCAGCAGTGCAAGATGGTGAGTGGTGGCAGTGGAGCATGCAAGCCTTCCCCCACCATGCTCCTGTGAGGCAGCAGCAGCACGGGGTGGGGGAGGTGGTGCTCCATCCCTGCTCACCCCACCCGTCATTCTTGATGGGCATTCTTGGCTGAAGCCACATTCCACTGAGAGCCATACCTCCCAAGAGCATTACAGACACACAGACAGATGGACTAAGCCCTTTATATGTATCAGAAGATGCTTTATTTCTAATATGAAATTTTATTTCTTTATCTTCTAGCCACTGGTTCTGGTTATGGCTTTTTCCTAGTAGGTTCAAGTGCCTTTTGAAAATACTTGAAAATACAAATTCCCATGAAAATACTTCAATGAAGTAATAAAGTCTCTTCTCAATCTAAAAAAAATGGGGGCTAGAAGTGGATGAAATATTTCAATATTCTACTAATGCTGTTTACAGAGGAAAAATACCTCCATATTTTACATCCTATTTTACACCCAAACACCCCATTTCCCATTTCCTTTCCCACGGCATTATCATGAAACTCTTCTTCAGATGCTTAGTTATGATCCCAAATTCATTTTTAAAGCTTCCCAGGATACAATACTCTGATCTGTGGCTATGACTGATTGTGGTTGTTTGAAGATACCACTAGTAGGTAAATTTTCAAACATGTCCTTAGCATTCTAAAATGTATTAGGAAGTCTCCTTAGCCAAATCTTTGAGGACCCTTGATTATAAATTATGTGCTTACTAACTTACAAATGCATAGCCCTAGAACATTTTGTTTAACATTTTCTTTAGTTACTAATGGACTGTAATATACTTAACCATCCTTATATAGTATAAACACATCACCCTTTACAAGCGAAAAGGGTAGTTCTCCTTTGTCCTTTCTGCTTCTTCCCAAGTAAAGAACAGTAATATTTACTGAACACTTCATTCTCTGCTGAATCATTAACAACAATTTTATCTCCATCTAGTGGTTTATATCATTCCTAAGTTGTCTTTTGTTCCTATGATATTAAAAAACAAACAAACTCCTTGAATCCGCCCTAAGTTTGGCTTCCCTTATCAATTTTCTATATTCCTTACTTCCTAATTTAAACAGATCATGATCTATTTCCCTTTTATTTCCATTTATTATGCTTTGAATTTTTTATCTGCTAACTTTATTTTCTACTTGAAGCAGGGTAGGGTTTTTGCCAAATCTGTCTACTTTATGATTGAGGACTATAGCTTTTAGCCCATTTGTAAATGGTTCTTTAAAGATATCTCAATTATTATTCTTATTTTCATCTAACTATTTCTTCTTGATCAATTTTTCTCATAAGTTCTCTTACCTTTGTGAAATTACTTTAAACCCCTATACATATACGTAGGTGATCCAGTCTCTCTTCTCTTTATCAGTATTGAATGTAATCAGATCACCTTCCTACATTTAAAACCCAGACATGAATTCATGTCTGTCCATCACAGTGAGTTGTAAAACTGAACTCGAATAGTGAGCTAAGGGCCAGATCCAAAAAAAAATAAGGTATCTACAGTGCAATTTAAGTGGCTAAGACCAAGTCTGTAATTTATAAAAACGTTGCCTGATCAATTACACATCTGGAAGCCTCGCAAATAATCACTCACCAAAGGTTGTGCTCTTATGTATGTCCAGAACTGCTACTCCCCTAACTAAGTTGAGTACCTCTGCACCTATTTCATGCCTAAAGCCTTTTGGCATTCATAGACTAAGGATCATCATGCCCAATCCAATAAGTCTACTCAGAGCCTGCCTAGCACATGCTGACAGCAATGAATTCCACACAAAGTACACAATGCATGACAACTTCCATTTAAAAATTCAGTAAGAGAAGTTAGCTGTGAAGCTGCCCATCTTTTACATAAGTCTAGTAATTAGAGCACTTGTCTGTTATCTTGAAGACTTGGTTTCTAGGCCATCTTCATCCTGAAGGGAATCAAAGCTTCACTCCTACCTCCTAAATGTACGCTGTAACCATCATATTATAGGTTAGATGGGGACAGAGGCACACTCCTGTAAAATGGTGCCTCTGGGCAGCCAAGAATGCAAGATTCATGCAGCCACAAAAACACCAAACAAAAGTAAGCATGATCCTAGCAGTAAAGGCACACCACTCAGTGAGGTGATTCCTGGGTTCTAGACCTTGTGGCCAAGATTATTTCTGCATTTTGTCCAATGGCAGTCTAATGCAAAATGCATAAGGACCAGGACTAGAATGAAAATCTAGGACCTCCCCACTCCCAGGGGAATCCTTCATCTGTAGGCTCTTTGGCTGCCTATATACATGCTCATTCACATTCTAATTAGAGCATGTTGAAGTAGCCTTGATTAACATTCTAATTAGCATGCTCTAGCATCACCTCACTGGCACATGTATTAAGCCCCAATGCATTTTTAAAATGGCCGTAAGAATGCTTTATCTAAACTTCATTGAACGAGATTTAACTAAAGCATCCCATAGGGCTTAAGACATGTGATGATGAGCCATTTTAATTACAGTGGCTATCCAGGAACTACTCTAATTAACCTCCCTTCCTCCCCCCCACATCCCTGAGCATGTGTATAGACGGCCTTTCTTTCTTACTCTGTTTCTGGCTCCAAGCACCTTGCATTCCTTTTCACACAGTGGCCCATATTCAAAAGGAGTGGTAGAGTGCCACTACCCATCCTTGCTTATATCCTAGGTGGAGCCTCCTGCAAAGGCTGGGAACTGTAGGTTTCAATAACCATCAGCCTGAGGAAGGCCTTGAATCAGACCTTACCTCTCATTTCCTAGGAAACTAATATAACCCATTTGGATATTTACATGAAAAGTGGGCACCATTAATATGGACTTTTCCTGTGCTTTAAAAGTGTGAGAGAGTTATCCATGCCTAAAGGCATGACTTAGGGATTTAGCCCCCTCCCTCTGCCCACATGGGCACCTAACTCAGAGCTGCTGACAGACATTTCAAGAGACAGGGTTTATACACATCACTGTATTTGGTGCTCCTAATTGGCTGGTTTGTGTGTCCCCCAGCTCACCCTGCTGGCTGTTTTAAAGTCCATTCTAGGCATTTTTATTGTGCTCCACCGGCATGGGGGAGCACTTTAACTAGAGTGACTTCAAGAGCCACTCTAATTAAAGCACCCTCAAAGTCTTGTGTATCAGCATCCCCATGCTTCAAAAGGTCAGCAGGGGTGCCTTAACTAAAACTCAGCAAATGAGCTTTAGTTAAAGTGCCCCCCACCACCATTTTGAAGTGTGGGGATCCTAATACACAAGATGCAGATGCTGGCTGGAGTGTGCTAATTAGCACACTCCAGCAGACTTGATTAATCGGCTCCTCAATTAATCAAGTCTGCTCTGACACACTGTAATTACAGTGCATTGGGACAGCCTCCCCTCATGTCTACAGGTACCCTAAATCTCTCCATCTGCTGTATGGATTATCAAAATCTACTCTCAGAGACAAGTTCCTAACCATTAGGTATAGAACACTGAGCACTGCCACACCAAAGTCCTACATCTTTCCCAAATAGTTTCTTTGTTGGAATTAAGAGCTATTTAGAGGTACAGTCCTGAGCTAATGTCCACTGAAGTCAGTGGCAGGTCCAATGTCCACTGAAGTCAGTGGCAGGTTTTCTGCTTGTTACAAAGGGAATTGGACATGAGCCTTCATATACAACAGAATACTAATGAAAGAAGATAAGGAAGTCTACCACATTAGTTAAACCCATGGAAAATAAGTGGCCAAATTCAATACCTCATGTTCAGTCTATGAAAGAAATATTTTGAAAGCAAAATTGAGATACTTAAAAGGTGATACAAGTTATAGATCTGTAAACTGTAACACATCAATAGCTTGTATACAGAATGGATGTAAGGAATGTTGTAGCAAGATAATTAAATAACAGCAGGCTGTAAGAAAGTATAAGGTAAAGCATAATCCACCTTTTCAACAGTAGGTTAAATTAATTTATGCTGATTTACTATGCTGACCTAATCAAACCAACTCTGCATTTGGCCCTCAGGTCTTGACATAATTATCTTGCACTTCGGCACATGTGAGCAACATGACACTGAGAAATTAGCTGGCATACAATGAAAATGCCAGTATCTTACACTTCTGTAGTATGCCTCAGGGGTCTTCAAGAACTTTTTATAAAACTGAGATTGCTCCAGATCACTCACATCAGCCACCTTCAGGATGAACAAGGCAACTGTCACAGCACAGCAACAGCACACAGCAATTCAGAGCTGATGGAAGGGATATCTTCATCTGAAACCAAAGCTGTAGTTCATGTTCAAGAGGATAATTATTCACTGAAAAACTTATGAGAATTCTGGTGAGAGCAGAATCCATACACTTGCACAATTTCTGTAGAATCGTTAATGGCCATAAATAACCAACATTTTTTTTTTCCCATATGAAAACTGGCAATGCCATCACCAAAGCACTTTTTAACACAACGATGAAACCCTGATTCTTTATACCACACAAGAAATAGTGCTGCCACTGCACCCCCAACACGATATCTAAATGTTTCATTGAGATCTCTGACCTCAGCCATCTTTGCTTATCTTTAAGAGAAAATGGGATCAAGGCACAAAATGGCTGCTGGAGGATATGGACATTTAACGTTTAAAAGAGATAGATTTTAAAACCACCCAGGAACAACCAGTTTCTTATAAACTCAGTATTTTTCCTCCAGATGAAGAATAAATGCATTGCTTTTCTAGCACACCGCTAGTAATGTTCAAATGCATCCATACCTGGTTTATAATAATTAACTTTAAAAGGAGGGTTTTATCTCTGCTCCCACCTCTTCATCTTATTGATAGGGCCTCTTGTCATTCTAATTCAGAAAGACATTTACAGAGAAAAACTCTAGTCTGTATCTGCACCTGACTTTTTGTACCATTCCCTTTTGATCTTCTGTATCTCCAAATTTAATTATGAGGTCTGAAAATATTCTGTTACTATGCCTGCCTATAAAGTAACTCTCTCTGTTTCCCATGCTCCAAAGAAAAGACTCTCTTAAAGTTAAGATCTCGCTCAGCACATGGGCAGATGAATAATCTCCTGGATACTAAAAATCATGGACTAAATATAGACATTGGATTTATGACACATTATAACTTGCCTGACATCTGACTCCCCAGGTACTTCTCCACTATTCATCCCCCTTCTCTTCACCCCACCCAGCCTCTCTCTCACCCACCGACTCCTCAATCTACATCTTAACTGACTGCCTATTTGTATGCAAACCAGCCCAGCCTCTGGCTTCTTTACGTCTCATTCCATCCAGGAAGTGCACACGCCAACTGCTGAAACTTCCTCAGCCTGATGAAGGGGTTTTGAACCCAAAAGCTTGCTTAAAATTTTTTTTCCAACTATTTAAGTTGGTCTAATAAAAGATATCAGATTCACCCAAAGAACCTTGTCTGCCTATGTCCTTAGACCAAAATGGCTACAACCTACACCCTTAAACAAAGTTAGCTGTTTAGCAGTAACTGTTTTGTTTGCCCACTTGTATCTCTCAGCCAGTAGAGGCTAAACTAGGCAGTTTATCCCTGAATGGAACAAGGTTAAAATGTATCAGTTTAGCTCCAGTTTACAGTAGGATAGGACCAGACAAACCAAACAGTTAAGCTAGAACCAGTGTCACACAGTAAATTCCCAGCCCCATTTTCAACTTGGTATAATTTATTCATCAGTCCATAGCTTTGCTAATATATACTTTAAATAGAAACACCACTTCCCAAAAAACATTAGGATATCTATATTTAGGCCAGTATTTACTTTTAGATATTTAAGGTGCTTGATTTTTAAAATGTGCAAAACTTACTTTAGGCACATAAATATAGGTGTAGAGAGGATAATGTCAGATCCAAATTTGGAAATGTTGGTCTACCTTATAACAATATAACCATTCTTCGTAAGTGCACATAGCTAGAACCCCATGGCAAAGAAATACTACATATGATATGGCAGGGTTTATTTACAGTGTACACAACACCCCCAAAATATCCTTAAACACCCAAAAATGACTCCAAACAAGTTTGAAATCCCACACTTACAATTAGGGAGATGTTGCAGTTGCTTCCACTTACTGGTTTTACTATCAGACATCTATTAAGTGAACTACAATCAAAAAACGGTATTAAAATTAACCATAACTATCATACACACTACACAGCAACTAGACTGCATCTTTTTAGCTCTGTACCAATAGCTTAAGGGAATGGCTTCATTGGTAGAGCAGCATGGGGTGCTTTCCCTAAACTTCTTCAAGGCACTGAGAAATGCCCTGCAGACAGCGATGCAGACAGCAGCATGTAGCCATGATTTCAGCCCACAGCTTGGAAAAACAAAATTTGTTGATGAGGCTGGGCACAGTGTCCTGAAGCCCCATGCTTTTTATTTGACAGGTAGAGAGACTTTATCTCCTTTGCAATTTATCTGCATAAAGTCTGTGGGGGTTTTCTTATTCTTTATTTGAGAAAAGTGAATGTTGTTTTAAGAGTATTTCTGTTCAAACTATTCATGAAGACAATACTAAGGTGACTTCCAGCTCATCTCTGTGTTGCAGTGATTTGGCAATTTAGTTTTGAGTAATAGAAAACTGGATCATTAGATGGAAAGTTTTGACAAACTGGTGTAGGTGACAGAAAATCCAAACATCTACAGAGTCTCCTGTATCATGCTGAAGATGATATATCATCTTCTAAAAATGTTGATTCCCTTTTGTATTAGAACTCCTTTTCACTACTTATCTACCACATCCTTCCTGGATCACTGTCCACTAGAGCATTTCATCAAGTAATTATTTTTACTACAAGTAACTGCCTACACATTAAAATTTACTGAGCCATGTTTTATCTTCATTTACAGCCCTACAAACCTACTGGTTTTAAGGGCAAGTTTTGACTGTTCTTTGTACCTCAAAAGTACTATACTACATAGGATCAGTAATGTATAGGATCAGAATATGTACATATTTTTGCTACACTATGTAAAAATAGCAGATGTTGGGCATAACAAAACATAGATTACTCTTCAGCTCTAATTAAAACTTTTGTAAAAAAAAAAAACACAACCAATAATTTTCTTACCAAATATATACAAACAATTCTGTAAACATGATTTGTATACAGTTATTTCTAAGATTAGGTATTATGTAATACAATGCCAAACTCCGATCTCAGGTACTAAAATCAATGGCATTGCTTTGAATATACTTCTAAACAGTGCTGCAAATTAGAGGCACGGTATGCTGAAATGGGGAAGCTCCTCATTTGTAAAAATGTACCAATGCATGTTGTTTTTATTGCCTAGTTTTGCCACTACAACTTAGTCAGCACATAATCAAATATGCAGTCAAAAGTAAAGTATTAAGAGTGCTATAAAAATTCACAGCTCTAAAAGTCCAAGGACCTGGAAGCCGTATTCACATAATTATGACCCAGGAGAACTTTTGTTTTTATCAAAACAAGCTCACTGACAAATAGGATTCGATGAGGAAATCATCATTAATTGTTTGCTTTTGTTAAGCACATGCTATATGTCTGCAAAAAACTATTTCAATGAAAAGATTTCACAAAAAAATGAATTGGATAAATTGCTATGCCTAAGTAATCTTTACTTATTATGTCTGCCAGCAACAAATTCTGTAATGAGATTAAGATATAGTTTTAATTCTAAGACCATGGAGATCAATATGGCATCCAAAATAAAAGAAAAAAAAAAAACCCTACTGAATATGGAGGGGAAGCCCACAGTTGATCTCTACGAAAAGGCTGAGCTGCTAAATACTTCCTTCGCATCAGTATTCTTGAAACAAGACAGGAACTCATCACCTGTTCAGAGGCCCAGAGAATATAGCAGCAAAAGCAGTCTACATAAAATCAGTACTGAACAGGTGAAGGTACTCTTAGACCATCTGGACGTTTTCAAGTCAGCTGGGCCAGGTGACCTGCATCCAAAAGTCCTAAAAGAAATGGCTGAACTCATGGCAGCTCCTCTTGCAAGGCTGTTTGAAGAGTCATGGAACTCAGGAGTGGTTCTGAATGACTGGAAGAAGGCTAATGTGGTGCCCATCTTTAAGAACGGGAAGAGGGATGACCCTGCAAGCTACAGACTGGTCAGTCTGACTTTGATCCTGGCAAAAATCTTCAAAAAAATTGTCAAGGAAGCTATCAACCACAAGCTTGTAACAGGTGGGGTACTGAAAAACAACCAACATGGCTTTGTCGAGGAGAGGTCATGCCTAACAAACATGGTGTCTTTTTACAACCAGGTAACTAACTGGCTGGACATGGGACATGAGGTTGACATCATCTACTGAGACTTCAGCAAGGCCTTTGATACTGTATCCCACAAGATCCTCACAATTCAGGTGGAGGGTACTGGCCTGGAACAGTCAAGAGTGAGACGGGTTAGCAACTGGCTAAGAGGCCAATCCCATTGATTATGAAATCAATAGGATGGCCTCATCTTGGAAGGCCATCTTCAGTGGTATCCCCCAGGGATCAGTGCTTGGGCCCATACTTTTTAACATCTTTATCAATTACTGGATGAGGTAATGGAAAGCACAATGATTAAGTTTGCAGATGACACCGAGCTGTGGGGAAATGCAGGCACATCTGAGGACAGGGCAAGGATCCAGGATGACTTTGACAGGCTGGTCCTATGGGCTGAGTGCAATCAGTTGAGGTTCAATAGGGACAAGTGCCGGGTCCTTCATCTGGGTAGGAAGAACCTTCACCACACCTATACAATGGGTGATGGTCCACTGGCTGACACTGCATCTGAAAGTGACCTTCGGGTGATAATTGACCAGAGGATGAACATGAGCCAACAGTGCGATGAAGTCACCAACAGGGCAAATAGAACTCTGGCATGTATTAGCCAATGTGTTGCCAACAGTTCCAGAAAGGTGCTCCCCCCCCTACTTGGCATTGGTAAGACCACAGCTGGAGTACTGTGTCCAGTTCTGAGCACTGCACTTAAAGAAGGATGTGGATGAGCTCGAAAGGGTACAGAGAAGGGCCATCCACATGATCAAAAGCCTGGGGGATAGGCCCTATGAAAAGAGACTCCAGGACCTGGGTTTGTTCAGCCTGAGTAAGAGAAGACTGAGAGGTGATCTAATAGCCACTTACAAGTATATTGGGGTGAACAGCAAGATCTAGGGGAGCAGCTCTTTAGAAAGGCACCCCTTGGGAAGACAAGGTCCAACGGACAAAAGCTACTTGGGGAAAAATTTAGGCTGGACATATGGAAAAACTTCTTTTCTGTAAGGATATCTAGAATCTAGAACACACTCCCAGCAGATGTGGTGCGGTCACCATCCCTGGAGGTCTTCAAGGAGGCTGGACAGGCACCTTTTTAAGTTCGTTTGAGCCCAATCACCTCCTGCCTATAGCAGGGGACTGGACTCAATGATTTTATAGGTCACTTCCAGTCCTTCTGTTCTATGATTCTACCTCCACCCTGCTATGTCCACAGCAATTAAACTTGTCAGACAAGTCTCTCACGATAAAATACTCCCAACACCCAATCCAGATGTGTTTTTTTTGTATGCATGGGCAAATATGATGAAATCTTACATTGCTAGTAGGGGGTGCAGCTTTGATAAGCCCCAGATCATTAAAGTTACCCTTGGGAAAGATAAAATCTTAACCAGGAACAGTTACAGCAAAACAACACCTGTTCCCTCAACTTCTGCTTTCTCTTTCCAACATCTATCTTCTATCTCCTTAAACAGTGATGCCCAACTTTTTTTGCCCTGCAGGTTGAATGAATGGTGCTAGGCTCATCCATAGGCCAGATCTGGTCTGTGAGCTGGATCCCATGCATAGGGCTGGCCTGGCCGGAGCCTGATACAGCTATGTGGGGTTTGGAAATGTAGTGGTCAGGGAGCAGTGGCAGTGTTAACTGCTATTGCTCCCATGCTCCCAAATGTCCAGACCTGTGGGGAACCCTCTGGGCTAAATGAAATGGCTCCATGAGCCATGGAGCCATTGAGCACTCCTACTCTTAAGTAGCTCTCTATGGATGTTGAGCACTCCTACTCTTAAATATGTGTAGGTTGCAAGGCTGCTGCTTTATCTTTTACCTTCTCTCCACATCTGTTTCTTTGTGCTGCATGAAGCAAATGGCATTGGATGCTGCATCCAGGCACTGGAGTCCTTATCATAACCATAGCTTCTGCCTTCGGATGGCATGGGTGGTAATGAAGATACTAACTTAGCTCTTGCCTAGAAGAGTGGAAGAGTGAAAGAAACAATTGCACTGCAGCCCTTTATATCTCTGGAGAGCGCCTGAAACAATGTGAAGGAGGACTCTGGCTTCTCGGGCAAATCAAAGTAGTGTGAATGGGGTGTTCTTCAAAAATTTACAGTTTACAAAGGCTTTTGTAGTCTACTAAGATCTGCTCTGAAAAAAACCCTCATAAGTTCCAGTTGGAGGTTCAGAAAGTGTTCAGAAGATGACCCTATAACTCACTGGGTTGCTTAGGTGTGGGCCCCTATTACAGAACAAGGTACATACTATATTCAGGAGCTTGTGGTATGTGAGAAAACACAGTAATATAGTTGAGAAATAGTATACAGCCCTCAGCTAGGAATTTTGGCATCAGTATATTAAGGAATGGGTGAATCAACTCAAAGAAACAATGGGTGGACTTTAAGCTTTCTCTGGTAGAAAATGCTAGAGAGAGAGATCCAAAGAATTCTATCCTTATCTTGATTCTGGTTAAAGACCCCTGCCAAAAAGCAAGCAAAAACCTTGTGAACATTAAAAAAAAAAAGCCTATATCAAGAATTCCCCCAAGGTCAAGAACTGCCCTCTATAGTACCAGCAGCCTCTACTCCAGCTGATTCAGCTCCTTATTCACAAAGGTTAAGATGACTTGTACTTCTAGGGCATGTCCAAATGAACGTGGTTCTACAGTATGTGGCACCCTACACCACCTGAGGCAACCTGCTGTGTGCCAAAGCACGCATAGCACGTGTGTTCCCTGGGGACAAGAAGTGGCAGAGCAAGGTGCGCCACCGCCACTTGTCCCCAGGGAATCAAACATCCATGCATGTCTGGACACACCCCTAAATTGCCAAAGGACACTTAGAAGCGTAGAAAAGCCTTAATATTTACAGTATATCATGCTTTATATTCTATAAGTGCTATAAGAATTTTAACTGTTTAATCTTACTTAACTGATCATAAAGGTTGAAAAATAGCACATACAACATGAAACAAAAAAGTTTAAATTATTTGAACAAGGTGATGCTAGTTTAGTGGCTGAGCCAGTATTCAGTCTCAGGAGCTACTGGGTTGTAGCTGTGTGTTCAGATAACACTGCTTCCCACCCTATAAAAATAAAAACAAAGAGTTTAACAGAGCAGACTGTCTAACACCTGTAGATCTCTCATGCGCTGCAGTAAAACCAAAAGCAAAATTGTTTAACTTTGAGAGAAGATACATTCATATTTTCTTTTAGATCCAATACATTCATATTTGTTTGTTTTCTGCAAGACAAAAAAGGAAAAATTTCCCCTTGTATAAGTCCAGTGAGCCCAGTAAAATTACATCAGGGATGAACTTGACCCAAATTATCTTTTTGTGGCGACTAATAACAAAACAGGTCTTATTTTCAAAATGTCACTAGTGAGCTGCTTTTCATAAGAACGCTTGCAAACAATTGTTGTCAGCCTTCAAACATAATTTCATAATACTCCTGTGGCCTTCAAACATGCTACCTTTTCATCCTTATCACCACATTAAATCATGTTGCCAATAATGTCTTTGGGACAAATTTGAATTCTTCAGGTTTGAATTTAATTACATTATGTAAACTAGAAAACGTCTTCAGTGTGCTTTGAGGGAATAGCTTATCTTGGCAATTGTTAAATTCTGTTTTGTTTAAAATATTAGCATTTTGATAACTTTACTGTGCTGTATACAGCATTTATTGATCATTGTCAGAAATTCTTTTTCCAATATGCTGTACTGTATTTATTTTGCATAAATACTAACTGGGGAATTCTTGCATAGTGTTTAAGGTAAAAAATAATGAAAATGCTTTGCAAAGGAGGCATGAAATTAAGAGCACACACATAATATGGATTTGCAATGACATCATTACTTTGTTTCACATCAATTGCCAGATAATAAAATGGTTCACCATTTGTTACTCCTCTAGATATGGTGATTCAATATACATCTTGGAATAATGTGGACCACCAAACCATGTGGCACCCACAAGGACAGCCCAGCCTGAAGAAGGAGAACATTGGGAACCTGAAAGCCATGGGGAGGCCAGCACAACAGAACAGGTAAGGAACAAGAAGGTAAGAAACAATGGGCCCCATGGGACTGGGAGCGGGGGGGCAGCAAAGGCGCCAGTCGCAGGGCTCAAGAGCCTATATACTAATGCTAGGAGCATGGGGAACAAGCAGGATGAACTAGTGCTCCTGCTTGCACTAAACACCTATGACTTAGTGGGGCTAACAGAGACCTGGTGGGATTCATCCCACGACTGGGCGGTACATATTGAGGGCTATAGATTGTATAGAAAGGACAGGTCGGGGAAGAAAGGGGGGGGGGGTTGCACTTTATGTCAGTGAGCAATATACATCAACCCTCATCAAGACAGAATCCGAGGCTGAGGAAGTAGAAGGATTGTGGGTTAGGCTACATGGGGGGCAAGGAGAAAGGGATTTGGTGGTAGGGGTCTGTTACAGACCCCCACACCAAGGGGAAGAAATAGATGCGGGGCTCCTGAGGCAACTCTTGGAGACCATAAAAGCTAAAGAGGCGGTAGTCATGGGGGACCTAAACTACCCGGACATCTGCTGGGAGACGCAGACAGCAAGGTCCCATCGCTCACGCAGGTTTCTAACTTGTGTACAGGACCTCCACCTGACACAGGAGGTGTATGGTCCCACTAGGGGGAATGCCATACTGGATCTGGTATTGGCAACGGGAGATGACATGATAGGGGACCTCCAGATCGGTAGCTATCTGGGAGACAGTGATCACCTTATAATAGAATTCAACATAAGACGGCGAGTGGGTAAGGTAACTAGTAGGGTAAAAGTGCTAGACTTTAGGAAAGCTGATCTCATTGCACTCAGGCGATTAGTCAAGGAAGCACTGCAGAGTAGGAGTTTTGATGGGATGGGTGCCCAAGAAGGGTGGCTGTGCCTAAAGGAAACGATCCTTTGGGCACAAAGCAAGACGATCCCCGAGCGAGGCAAAAGAGGGAAAGGGGCCAGGAGGCTTCCATGGCTGACCAGAGAAATCCAGGGCAGGCTAAGGGCCAAAAGGGGAACACATAAAAAGTGGAAACAGGGTGAGATCACCAAAGATGAATATACCTCCTCTGCTCGTGCTTGTAGGGAGGCAGTTAGGCGGGCCAAAGCTACCATGGAGCTGAGGATGGCAGCCCAAGTAAAGGACAACAAGAAATTGTTTTTTAGATATATAGGGAGTAAAAGGAAGGCCCAGGAAGGAATAGGACCCCTGCTAAATGGGCAGAAACAATTGGTGACAGATAGGGGGGACAAGGCTGAACTCCTCAACGAGTTCTTTGCCTCAGTGTTCCTAAGCGAGGGGCATGACAAGTCTCTCACTAGGGTTGTAGTGAGCCAGCAGCAAGGCGCCAGACTTCCATGTGTAGATCCTGAGGTGGTGCAGAGTCACTTGGAAGAACTGGATGCCTTTAAGTCGGCAGGCCCGGATGGGCTCCATCCGAGGGTGCTGAAGGCACTGGCCGACGTCATTGCAGAGCCACTGGCGGGAATATTCGAATGCTCGTGGCGCACAGGCCAAGTCCCGGAGGACTGGAAAAGGGCTAACGTGGTCCCCATTTTCAAAAAGGGGAGGAAGGAGGACCCGGGCAACTATAGGCCAGTCAGTCTCACCTCCATCCTTGGTAAAGTCTTTGAAAAAATTATCAAGGCTCACATTTGTGAGAGCCCGGCAGGACAAATTATGCTGAGGGGAAACCAGCATGGGTTTGTGGCAGGCAGATCGTGCCTGACCAACCTAGTCTCTTTCTATGACCAGGTTAAGAAACGCCTGGACACAGGAGGAGGGGTGGATGTCGTATACTTGGACTTCAGGAAGGCCTTCGTTACGGTATCCCACCCCATACTGGTGAACAAATTAAGAGGCTGTGATGTGGATGACTGCACAGTTCGGTGGGTGGCGAATTGGCTAGAGGGTCGCACCCAAAGAGTCGTGGTAGATGGGTCGGTCTCGACCTGGAAGGGTGTGGGCAGTGGGGTCCCGCAGGGTTCGGTCCTTGGACCGATACTCTTTAATGTCTTCATCAGCGACTTGGATGTGGGAGTGAAATGTACTCTGTCCAAGTTTGCAGATGACACAAAGCTATGGGGAGAAGTGGACACGCTGGAGGGCAGGGAACAGCTGCAGGCAGACCTGGATAGGCTGGACAAGTGGGCAGAAAACAACAGGATGCAGTTCAACAAGGAGAAATGCAAAGTGCTGCATCTAGGGAGGAAAAATGTCCAGCACACCTACAGCCTAGGGAATGACCTGCTGGGTGGCACAGAGGTGGAAAGGGATCTTGGAGTCCTAGTGGACTCCAAGTTGAACATGAGCCGGCAGTGTGACGAAGCCATCAGAAAAGCCAATGGCACTTTATCGTGCATCAGCAGATGCATGACAAATAGGTCCAGGGAGGTGATACTTCCCCTCTATAGGGCGTTGGTCAGACCGCAGTTGGAGTACTGCGTGCAATTCTGGGCCACACTTCAAGAAGGATGCGGATAACCTGGAGAGGGTACAGCGAAGGGCAACTCATATGGTCAAGGGCCTGCAGACCAAGCCCTACGAGGAGAGACTAGAGAAACTGGACCTTTTCAGCCTCCGCAAGAGAAGGTTGAGAGGCGACCTTGTGGCTGCCTATAAGTTCATCACGGGGGCACAGAAGGGAAGTGGTGAGGATTTATTCACCAAGGCGCCCCCGGGGGTTACAAGAAACAATGGCCACAAGCTAGCAGAGAGCAGATTTAGACTGGACATTAGGAAGAACTTCTTCACAGTTCGAGTGGCCAAGGTCTGGAACGGGCTCCCAAGGGAGGTGGTGCTCTCCCCTACCCTGGGGGTCTTCAAGAGGAGGTTAGACGAGTATCTAGCTGGGGTCATCTAGACCCAGCACTCTTTCCTGCTTATGCAGGGGGTCGGACTTGATGATCTATTGAGGTCCCTTCCGACCCTAACATCTATGAATCTATGAATCTATGAATTATCTCTACTGAAATATCTCGTAAAAGAAAAAAAAATTAAGTAGCATCCCGGTTCTAGTTTTATTTTTGTCTTCTGCATAGGTGGCAAGTGCATAGGTTACTCTTACATATTTCTTCATTCTCTACTTATACAGTATCTGATTTAAAGACTTGTATTCCAGATTGCTTCTTCCTGATTTCTATACTCCTTCCTCCTAAACACCAACGTACCTGCCTTCATGACAGTAGTAACTGCATTTGATTCAGAAACAATCAAAGGATTTTTGTTTTTCACATTTATCTCACAGAACTAATGTAAATGTTGAGGCATTTTACAGTCAATCAGGAATGGTCTTCATCTACCTGCACTTGACTAAAGCTTTTGAAATGTATGGAAGAACAACCCTGATTAAGAAAGCTGAGAGGAAATAACTTGTATATTTGTACATGAAAACTACATACGACTCAATGAAGCATGCAGATTTCCATTTCTCTGTCTCTCCAACCACCAGCCCCCGACCCACCCCTCTCTCCGTCTCTTTCTGTTTTTTTAATTCCTAAACTCTGGAACGCCAGGACAGTATGTGAAAAATCTCACATCACAGCTTGATGCTAGCAAAATGAATAAGTCAGTTGTTCTGGCATGCAGCATTTGTGGCCAACCATTCTGTAAACATCCAGTGAATCTAAGCAAAAATATTGCCATGAAAATACTTCTTTAATAAAAGAGATATATTAAGATCTGGCTTGTAAGGGCATTATTATATGTAACAGTGGCTTACTAATATCCTAGCTTTCTTTTCTAAAGATAATAAAACTGCCCTACTTCAATATCCAGGGCTAAACTCTCCTATCAGATCCACTAGCAGGGTGGATCTCAGATAAACAACTGAAATGAAGGGTTATTTCAGCTGCAATGTGGAAATTCTGATCAGCTGGATGCTCCCAGGCTGCAAATAGTGTTCAGCTGCACGCCACATCTGCTTTGGCAAAGACACATCTCCAAAAGGGGATATTGCTTGGGCCAAAAAGGACATTTTCAGCACAATGGTAGATTCTACTATATATCCAATGGTTGAAATACAGGCTAAGCAATTTCAGAGACAGAAAATATTCTAGCCCTTTTCTGGAAATCAGTGCTTGCCTCATATGTGGAGTTATTATGAATAGATGAATGAACACACAAAATATGTTTATATACAGAGCCCATATATATAGTGGTGTTTCATTTTGATCATGGAAAAATGTGGATTTAGAGTTACTTTTTTTCATTCAAAAATTGAGGGTGTGGTTTTATCAGAGAAAACCAGGATCCCTGGTGATCACAGATATGGTATGGAAAATGTCTGTATGTACCTATATACATAGGCAGATTCATACCTATATACATACAGCTGGGCATGAGCCCAGGGGTAACTCCCAATTCAGGGCCCTGGCCCTGTAATCCTCATCATCAGGGAAGCGAAAGCCACAGTTTTAAACTTGGGGCCCACCTTTGGAACCAAGTTTAAAACTGCAGCTCTGACATTTCCTTCCCTGGGAGCTGGAAGCTGGGTCCCTCCGCTAATCAGGCTGCAGAGAGGGGCCCGCAGGGCTGGGGTTGAGCCGAGAGAGCTACGCCACATCTGGGGGGAGGGGTTGGGCTGGGTGACACTGTGTCTGGGTGGGCAGGGTGCCGAGCCGGGCTGGGAAAGCTGTGCCCGACCTGGCAAGGGTTGGGGGCAGTTGGGGCAAGCTGGCCCAGAAGTGCCACCCTCTGCTGAGCCTTTGTGGGTGGCAGTGCTGGGAGGGTCTTGAGGGCTATAGATCTCCCAAATTCATTTTAGCCCCACCACAGCCACCTCTCCCAGTGCCCCTGCCTACCCACAGAGACACGGTGCAACACTCCCAGCCTGGCCCAGCTCAGCCCAGCAGGCCCTCTGCATCTGCCTGGCTGCACGGGACAGCTGGGCAGCAGCTCCCTGCAGGTCAGTGTAACAGGGGCAGGGCAGGGAGCAAGACTGATCTGTGGGTGGCCTGCAGGGGGGTGACAGAGGGCTGCCTCCACATGATCAAGCGTGTGGGAGGGAGCAGGTTCTCCGAGGGGAAAGCTTGTATCTGTGTGTGTGTGTGGGGGGGGAAGTCTGTGTGCGTGTGTGTGCGTG
This sequence comes from Alligator mississippiensis, assembly GCF_030867095.1. Classification (NCBI taxonomy): domain Eukaryota; kingdom Metazoa; phylum Chordata; order Crocodylia; family Alligatoridae; genus Alligator; species Alligator mississippiensis. Next base: position 149,391,210 of record NC_081828.1, on the reverse strand, counting down.
TGTAGGTCTGTCTGTGTGTCTGTGTCCATGTGCAGAGAGTGAAAGTAGAGTGCACGTGCCTGTGTCTGTGCACATTCAGCTGTAGCAGGGGTGGGAAGCAGGAAGAAGAGGCGGGCTATGTCTCCCATCCCAGTGGGTCCATCTAGCCTCACTGGCTAGTAGAAGGGGCCCCTCTCCCCCACTACAGCCCAGCTCCCATGAGCCTCCAATTTTGTGCTTGCCCAGGGCCCCAGTACACCTTAATCTGACTGCCTATATAAAGTAAATGCACATAAAGGCAATAAAACTTTGCAGAAGCTACTATTTTCTTCTCAAACTTAGCCTTTTGGTTCCTGTTTACAGAGCCAAAAATGTACTTTTTCCAGAGTTATCTGGACTCAATTGAAAACTTCCCTTAGACACAATTGAACTTTAGAAAAGCTTGAATTGGCTGTTTTATAGTCTAAGATTCCTATTTTCATGCCCAGGAAGAAAGCACCTTAATTATATTAAACATGGCATGATATGATGTGCATGCACCTTTTTTTTTCTAACTATGAAATTGATTGCATATTTGGAAACATGATCAACACAGACTAGAGGTATGACAAGCAGTTTTGGCACTCTGGATAGAGAGAGAGGCCACCGATCTTATGCCCCCTCTAATTCAGTACCTGGTGCTGGTGTCCCATTCACCTACCTTTCTCTAGTGACACTTCTACCATAGACATTATCCTGGAATTATTGTATTGATTTTATGCTACATGCTAGATGTTTTAGTCCAAAATCACACTATAAGTTTCAGTGCTTTTTCCAGATAATATTAATAAAATATTTTGTGTAAAACAGGGTTGGAGAATAGTCCCTTAGTAGGAATATGTGTCTTTTTTTTGTTTGTTTGTCAGCCTAAAATCAGTTGCTCTGATTCAGTAGTCATTCCTGATGGCTCATGATGCCAGGTGGATCTTGTTACTTTCAATATCTTTGGAAGAAGCTTAGCTTTGAAGATTTCTCTGGGATAGGGGAAAAATCTATCAAAAAAAGAACAGGAAACACCAAACTTGGGCAGAACAATTAGGCTGAATTTTATGTTTGATTGCCAATGAAGCCCAGGGCCAAGGAAGGGATATATTTGGGATCTATCTGCTGCACAGAGCTTGCTCTCAAAGCAGGGTAGTAATTTATTTGCTTACTATATATACAAATTCATCATGAAAAAGATTTGGCTAATTCTCTCTGGCCACATTTACACTTGTGCTTTACTACAGAGTAGTCTAAATAGTTGTGGGGTAAAGCTTCACCAGCTACATATTCTTTACTGCATTAGGTCACAGTAAACTAATTTATGCCAGCATAAGATAGTAGTGTCAGGGATGCATATATAGATGCTGACTGGAGGTGCAAGTTGTGCCCTGTCAGCTGCCTAGACTTTCAGCACCCTTGTGCCCTAGCCAGCCTCTCTGCTACCCAATGCTGCCACCCAGAGTCCAGGGCTGACCCCTTGGGTCCTCTGCCAGCCCAGACCCTCTCTTCCCTGTTCTCCCAGATGGATTTGTAGATGCTGTGCCCAAGAGTAATTTACTCTAGCTCAAACTGCTTCAGAGTTTATTTCTGCACATTAATTGCAGAATTAATGAGGGAACTGAGGGAACACCGTCAGTTCCTTCTCTCATACAAGACTGAAAAGAAGAGCATTTAAAATAAAAGTTACAAAATTATTTATTTTTCTATAATATCCATTCCATTGCTACAATACAAGATTTTATGACATATCACAAAGCACTAGACTTCTGTCCTCAGACTATACTCTATTAATATGAGTCACACTAAACAGAAACATTTTTTTTTCATTTCAATAATCATTCTTTCTAAAAACAGTTTTTTATATATACATTTTTATGTGTCCATCTAAACACAAATGTAAAACCCAAATACATGCAGCAGAAAGAATGAGCTTACCCTCAATTTTAATGATAAGATATAGCAGAGAAGAGGCCTTTGTTCACTCTTTCTTGGTTCACTTTCCTCCTCGCTGCAGGTTGTCGATAAGATCCAGAAACTGTGGGCTAGAACCCTGCTGTTCATGTTGCTGATCTTCACTGGCCTTCTGGCTTCTGAGTGAGCTCTGGAGTCCATCACACAAAGTGGCTCACGTAAGTATTCCCATGTTGTACTCATTATGCCTTGGAAACACTCGGGTACATGAATGTTGCATTCAGTGTATGGGTGGGTTCTCACATGCAGGCATGTGTGGTTTGTGGTAGAGAAACCTTTTTGTGGTGCTGCAAACGACATGCGGCAAATGTTCAAATGTGCCCTGCACTGCAAATTTTCAGTGTAGGGCCAAAATGTACTACCAGGATTTCCCAGCAGCAAAAAAGAGCAAAACAGCGCAATGCACACTCAACAAGTGTGTACTGGCACACACGGAAGCAGGTCATCCAGAGCAATGCTCTGGCTGCTGGCTAGTCCTCTGTGCTTCCTGACCTTTGCCCCTGCTGCTTCAGGCCACTAGGTAAGACTGCTGGGGCCAACACAGGTTCTGGCCCCAGCCTCCAGCTCTTGCTGGCTGAAGAGCTGGGTGGAGTTGGGCAAGGGCAGTTTGCCTGTTGCAGGACAATTTCTCCCGCAACAAAGCACATATGCAGGGGTGTGTACTCAGGCAATTTGTGCTGCTGTAAGTGCATGCCCCTGCATGTCTGGCTATGACCTACTAACCCAATTGAAAGATTCCCACTTTTATTTTAGCTTCCTTCTTTAAAAGCAACAGTGGCTGTTATCCCTGGAAGGGTATTCACTTTAAATTAGTAGAGAGTAAATGATTAATACAGTATTGATTGCAAAAAGGTTGTCTGTAGAGATTTGCCTTGACATTGGTTGCCATACCTTATCAACATTCAGCTCTTTGACAGACTCTCATCTGATGCTTGATACGCTTAAGCAAGATTTAATGTAAATTCTGCAGACAGAATAGGCTACTGAAGATAATGTATGTGGCCATCAAAAGAAATAAATCTTTTCCCCATATTAGAATTTTTCTTACAGCTATATAAGCACTTATATTTTACCTCATTCTTTTGTGCCCCTGTACATTGTCAGTTTATTAAACTTATACAGAATATACACTGATTCATACATATAAGGTATAGTAAATATCCCTTTTTAAAGACATTTCTAATCAGACAATAGTTTGCTTTCTTTTAGAGTACATAGGAAATGGTGCAACTGATAAGCATTAGGGCTCTGTGAAGTTCGGGTGCTGATTCAATTCGGAGGAGATTCGGCCTGATTCAGCGGCTGAATCTCCAAATCCAAATTGAATCAAGAGACCAATAAAAAGGTCCAAATCAATTTGAAGCATTCTGAATTGATTCAGAAAAGTTTTGGAGAGCTTTGGAGATTCAGGCAGACCTTGCTTGCTGCCGTACAGAGCTGAACCCAGACTCCATGCCAGTAAGTAGGGGGTGGGGGGGAGGAAACCATGGGGGGACCTCTGCCAGGCCCCATCCCCTGCCTGCTCCTTTAGCCCCTCTGAATGCTCCCTGACCCCCCACCTGCTCTCCCAGCCCCCTCACCCAGCCCCAGCTCCCAGTTCTTTAAAAAAAACCCAAACAATAAAACCCCCACTCACCGTCTCCTGCCACATGGGGGGGGGATTCCCGGGGCCCCCCATTTTCCCATGTTGTGTGAGGGGGCTCTACCATGAGCCCTCTTCCCCTGCCCACTTTCCCAGCCTCCCGCCTGCACCCCCTGGCTGCCCTGCCTGGCCCGAGCTCCTGGTTTAAAAAAAAAATCCCTGCACTCACTGACTGCTCCAGTGGCTGTTGGGGCTTCTGGGGGCTCATGACAGAGCCCCCCCTGCATGCAGCAAAGGGCAGTAGAGGGCAGCAGAGATCATCCCCTGCCTCCTGGCAGCAGCTGGTGAGTGCCAGGTTTGGTTTTTTTTAAGAGCCAGAAGTTGGGGCCAGGTGGGGCAGGGCAGCCATGGGGGCAGAGGGCTGGGAGAGTGGGCATGGGATGGGGGCTCGTGGGGCAGTGGGGACTGCTCCCCCCCCCCCACCTAAGTGCCGGGCGTTTTTTTTTAAAGAGCCAGGAGGCTAGAGCTAGGTGGGCAGCTATTGATGGGGCTGGGAGAGCAGGCAGGGGATATGGCCTGTTTGATTTGGAAATTCAGCTGATTCAGTGGTGGCCAAATCTCCTAATCAGATTCAGCCAAATTGATTAAGGACAGTGATTCGAATCACTGAATCGAATCACTGCCCCCCAAAATCAGCCAAATCCAAATCTGAAGCGAATACTAGCCGCTTCACACAGACCTAATAAGCATAGCACATGAATTAAGATTTACTAGTGGCCTTTAGACTCTGAGCATATTGTTGCTCTCTCAGCTGGACTCCTGTCATATATGAGCAGCTTCATGGTCACTCTTATTTATGTTAGGCATTCAACTCAGCCTGCCAACTCACCCTGCCAAAAACATTAGCCAATGTTTTAGGTAGCAAAGAATATCTACGCAACACTAGTTGCTATGCTATACTTTGACATCAGAGAATCACGCTTCTTCTGGGATAATGTCTCCAGAGCTATTTAAACTGACTTTAGGAGAAGAAGATCTCAGTGACAAAGCATAAGGTGGCTACAGTGTATTGATGGATCTGGTAAACAGACTCCATGTGCAATAACCTTTCATGATATCTAACATATTGCCACTCATAGGCAATAGCAATTAGTGCTTTATTTCTTTAGACTGAGATTTTCAAAACAGACTAAGAGTTTTGCATCAAACTCCCAATTAATTTCAGTGGGCACCTCACTTAGACCAACTTGAAAATCCCAGCTTTAAAGTCTTTGCTCAAGAAGCATTACTTTTTTTTCTCTGTTAAAAGGAAGATTTTGGGGGACATTTATCTCAAGGAAACTTTCAAGGCCAGATGCTATATCTGTGGGAAGTTAAGCCATTTCCAAAATAATTTGATTGACATGCACATCGTATGCAAAGACTAAAAATATAGATTGTAGGTAAGTCTCATGGCATATGCTTTTTTTTTTTTCATCCAGGCAGATATTATAGACCTCACTATGGAGTTATCAGTATTACCAGACTAATTCAGCTGGCAATCTGTTTCTTGCATACAGGTGCTTATCAGTCCAGTATAAGAACATTATCATTTAGTGCAGTTTGGGTATTAACAGAAACATTTCTTTAGAACATTTTCTTCCTGGTATTAAAAAAAAAATCAGTGAGTAAAGAGGGGCAGTATCATTGCTAGTGCTAATTTTGCAATCACAGAGTAACCATTAAGCACCCTCAGGTCTATTTTCAGACAATGGAAATTACTTTCAAAATATTGTAGCCCAAACTTATATTTTCTGTCTAATGTACCCACAATGATTAAGATAATGCTTTCAGCAGTAGCCAAAGCCACAGCCAAAACAGAGTTGATTGCAGATTTGTTAATACATCTTTTCAAGTATTTTCTCAGAGTCAGACATAATAAATGCTGCAGAGGATATTAATTACAGACACTAGTGATAATTATCAATATTTAACCAGTGTGTTATGAATTGCTTTGGAGAGTAGAATATGAAAGGAAGAGATTTGGACCCTCATGGGTAATTTTAAGAGTACCATCCATCTTTCAGCAACAGTAGTATCAGTGGGATTTTACTCAGCTACCTTCCTGTCAATGGCTTCAAAAAGGGAGGAGATACTGGACCCAGTTCTCCTCTAAATTATACCAGTTTTACATCATATCAACTCCATTGCTTTCAATGTAGTTTCTCCATATTTATACTAGTGGCAGAAAGCAAAGATAGTCCCAAGCAGGAAATTAACACTTTTTGGTCTGGCCAGTTTCCTCATTCACTCAAAATGAATAGATTATTCTTATCCTGCTAGTGGCACACATTTTATTATGAAAGACATAAAAGCCTCACTTCATGAAATACAATGCTTACAAGTTAGAAACATTCAAAAAGCTTTAATGTGAGATTTTACACTTTTCCAGATGTCTTAAAATCATATACCCACTTATTGTCAGTATATTATCTCAGAATCAAGCTAAGCTAGTACACCAGTGATAAAAACAACCTTAAAATGCCTCCCAATGTGCAATAGCTACATTCAGGAACAGTACAGCACTAGATGTGACAGAATAATAAGAACATTTATATCTTTAGTGCTTGGTAATTCATAAAACCAAGTTATATCTAAGTAATTTTGGGGGCATTAAAGCTTTTCAGTGTCTGCAGAATAAAAGTATGCTAATGAACTAAACAATTTTTGTATATATAAATGAACGTTATCTTTCAAACCAGAACCAAATTCCCCAGCTAAATCTCTCAATATAATTTCCTGAGCTTGTGTGAAGTACTCCTTTATGTTTGATTATTTTAGTAGTTGTGCTAAAAAAGTAAATCTTTCACATTCATTAAAAACTAATAGTTGCCTTTTTAACATATTACTGCAAATATATTTATATATATATCTCAAAGAATCAAGCTATGCATTGCTCCTTTTCATTATCAGAAAATAGTCTCATTTGTCTTTTTAATTTTTTTTCCTGAAAGTTTGTTTACTTTGTTATATTTTAAAAATAAGAGTTAACAACAACAGAAACATGTAAATTAAACTCAATGTACCATCACATATGGATCCACAATATGCAAAGATTTTAGCAGAGGTTTGCATCTATTCTTTTTAACAGGCCCATGGTTACTCTTAACACACATTCACAATATAACTCATCACTGAACTCACGTTTGAACTAATAATAAATATTAAATTTTCTCTTCTGGTTTTCAGTGTACAAGCATGTATTTCATGCTGCTACCTTCCCCTTTTTCCAGAACCATCTTATATGTGTTTTTATGACACTATCATGTCTGACTTCCTCCAAAACATTAAGAAACTTATCTTCACAGTATCCCCATAGAATAGGTAAGTGTTATTAATTATATTTCATAAAGAAAGAAATAACTGAAGGTAGTCCATTAGATGATAATAAATTAATGCAAAAGGAATTGGGATATGAAAATCAGAATCACTAAATACAGCTGAGAGTTCATATTAGTATGAATTTTTAGACTAAACGGGCATGGGAAAGTAGTTACTGTGAAAGTTCAGGAATTGTGTTTTAGACCACAACATCTCGACCATTCAGGATATGTTTTCTCCAGATACAGTCTCCACTGTGAATTGAAAGCCCACAAATATTATTTAAAAAAATATAGAGCTGCTTGGACCAGATTCTGCTACTTTACCCCTGTTGCATACTATTTAACCACGGGAAGACTCCAATTGCTCTGCAGTTAGTCCTAGGTATTACTGAAGATGCTGAGCAAGAACATCAGATACTGATTAGGAGTTGCAATGTTTTTAAGTCGAGAGGCGGGTGTTTCATATTTAGTCATAAAAGAGCATTTAAAACTAGTCCTCAAGTCATCACATATTCCTTTCCTCAGTAAAGTAAATCTGAGGGGTTACCATGGATGCAGCAAACTACTTGGAAGCCCTGGGAGAAAAAGTGATGCAATATCAGAGAAAATGTTTTCCCTTGCTCAGGAAGGGAAGGGTGAGTAATTTGCTGTGCCTCTTTCCTATACTGCTCCCCTGGTGCCATTTTCTTGGGGAACTGCAGCCTCCATCTGATAGTGTCCTTCTCCCTGAAGAAACATGAAGGCTAAGTACAGACAGTCAAAAAGCCCAAGACTAAATTGATTCAGTCTCTCCAGGTTCATCTAAGCTGCAGAATTTGAACCAAGAAGCAAATGAACACACATTCACTTTTGATTCAGGAAACGCAGCCACATGCCTGCAGTGGCTCATGCCAGTAGCTGGGGGGTGATAGAGCATGCCTGCCAGCCACTACCAAGAGAGAGGGAAGAGAGAAAGCCCTGCTGGAGCAGAGGGGGTGTGGCCAGGCCGGAGTCCATGCTCTGCCTGGGTGGGGGGAGTAAGGTAATGGCATTCAATTAATAAAAGCTTGAAAAAGAATAGTTCTTTTTCTGAAAAACCATAAACTGAAGAGTTCTAAACACACTGTGTTTGTTTACTGTGGGTTGTGTGTTTGTTTACTCTTTGTGCTGTCCCCGAAGTCTTTGGGATTTGCAATCCACAATCAGAGCAGCAGGACTCTTAGGGTTGCTCATCACTTCCTCTTCCTGCTTCTAGGTGGATTTGTAGTCTGCAGTCGCAGCCAGCACTAATTAAGCCATCAGGTCAGGGCAGCTTTGTATTTTGGGGGAAGGTGAGTTTAACCCCCCTCCCTGGCCTCAGACCCCAGCTGGGGTTTGCCTGGGAGGGCAGTGAGCCAGCCAGTGAGGCCAGTGAGCCAGCACTCACTGCTCCAACCAGGGAGCAGAGGGGCAGGGCGAGTCCTGATCTCTGGAGCAGACAGCACAGTCCAGCCCAGGGCTGAAAAGCATGCTAGGAGGCTTTGATTTAAATTAAACCAGGAGGGGGTCTGTGAGAGAAGTTGCATAAACTGGTTTGACCTAAATCAGTTAAGTCTGATACTACATTCAACCAAGTTTACATTAAAGCAGTTTCAGCCATTTTGAAACTGGTTTATATACAATGAACTTATGTTCTGTTACAGGTTTAAACCAGTTTCTGATCACTTAAACCGGTTTATGTGTAACTTCTGTCCCTAACCAAAATCCCCAAACTCATGTGCTTGGACTCAAAGGTATGGGGAAACCTAAAGTAGCTCAGGATATGGTGATGGGATCTTTCCTTATGTTCTAATTATGCTGTGAGACCAGGTGAAGGCCAGGCACAAAATGGTCCTTTAGAGATAAGAAATTGCTTGTTCCAGGCAGTAGCACCGGGAATTTTAAGTACTCATTTAATATAAAATTAATCATACTTTAGCCTTTTTGCACTGCTTGAAATGTCAGTACACCTTTAAAAATGTTACTGCAATATTTTCAAGTCCAGTAACTAGGTTTGTAAAAAGCTATCTATGATTTAGATTGCTGCTCAAGTTTGCAAAATACTTTAATTAAATATCATATTATGGTATTTTACATGAATTTTTTTTCAATAGACTTGAATAATCCTTGTGGTTCAAGCTGATATGAATAAGAAAAAAACCTCTAACCACATAAATCTGCACACTATCTTGATCAACAAGTGTTAAGTAAATGATTTTTATATTAATCATATTTCATGTTAGTTGGATGAAAACTAATGCATCATCACATGATTTAGAATATGATCCAGGAGTATGATATTTAATTGCATTTTGAATTATGTTGGGGTGAAGCTTCCCCCCTTTTCATTCCTTTTTTCCTCATAACCCAGTGACAGTGAGCATCTCAAGAACTTTTCTAATGTTAAGAACAGAAACAAAAGTGCATTTTTGATGTGCCACATTCAAAGCATAAAAAAATCCCCATGTTATTCTTACTCTTGTAAGGAAGAATTACAAATAAGAATTATCATCCTGTAAGAAGGCAGAATTCAAAGCAAGAACATTTATTTTAAGGTGAACCTTTTACTCCTGTGGTTCACTGTAGAAAGCAGGGCAGGTAGTTGGCACCCTTGGTTCGTTGTGTAACTATCCATGACATCATTCAACATGGTCTTGATTGTACAAGCATGATCAGGAACCCTATCCATAATCATGGATATTGGCAATCTTAGCCAAAGACATTATGTTAAACATGAGAAGTTAACTGGTAACCTCTAGTCCTGAAATGAGACTTACTGCAAACATTAGACAGCATTAATTATTTATATTTTACTACCTCTTGAGTACCCCAAGGTTTTCTATATCAATGACTATGGAGGTATTGCTTTATTACTTGGTCATCCTAAATAGAGTATTGAAGCAACTGTAGTTTAATCTTTTAATAACAACCTCTATGGTTATAATAACTGTGCCGTAGTAAATATAAATCAGTTCCCCAAACTTTTAATCCTCACACTCCACACACTCTCCACTAGCAGCTCTCAAACTCCCAACTTGTATGACACCATTTAAATGAACATTTTATAACAACATCCAGTTCAACAATCATTTGTTCACAGATGCAAACATATATTTATATTACCATATGTGTGTGTGTGTGTGTACATAATATATATAAATTAAAATTAACTAGGATTTTTTAAAGTTCTTAATTTCATTTATTTTTGTTGACAAGCAATTCAGTTAAAGTTATAAAAACTAAAACATATCTTTTGAAAAAAGAACCAGCTCTTCATAAATTGGTTCAGAATTCAGAAAATGATTCTGGACCAAAAAAAGAGAAAAAAAGTTGAAAAAATAATTTTTTGTCTTTTTATTTTGAAAATATATTTCCAAACTAGTGAATAAAAAACAAATAAAAAGTGTCGTATCCCACATTGTTTTGATTGTTAAATTTATTTTTCAGTTCATTCACCAAAAAAAAAAAAGAACCAATTTTGCGTGTAGATATATTTTTTCTAAGCTGATCAAACTTCATTTCCTCTTTTTAATTTTTTTCGTAGCATTTTAGAAAAATAAAAACTAAAAATATATCATCTCCTACATGACTTCTGGCTAGCATTTGTTGGAATTTCATGCTATAGTTCTGGTTACTAGACGGACCTCAGAGCTATATAGTCCTCAAATAGATATTCCTGTCAAGCTTGTGAGCACAACTGAGGCCACTGCATGATTGGTGACTGGTACTGTTCTTATATGGTCTCACTGGGATCATCTACACAAGATGCTTAACTGTACAGTAGCATAATTTACTGAGCAGTAAGCACACACGTCTACATGTGCACAAGCTAACTATGCAGGAAAAATGCTTAATTGTGAGTAAATTTGCTACTTGAAAATGCAGGTAGCAAATTTATGTACAATTAGTTACTGCACAGTTACATATATGTAGACACAACCCAGGAGCAAGTTTGCTCCCAGGTGAGCCCTGCCACTAGGGGGCCAACCTGAGGTTAGCCCCAGGGCTCTGGGCTGGGAGCCTCTCCTGCCCCAGGGCTGGGCTACCTCTATGGCAGACCCTGCCCCAGACCTTTAAAAACCTGCAGGCATTCAGAGCCCTGGGGCACACCAGCAGAGAACCTGAGGACACTCCAGACCCCTGTGTACCTCTGGGAAGGCTGCAGGCCAGCTACTGTAGCCGGCCTGCACCTCAGTACCACTGCCTGGCACTGTATTACTGTGCACCTGCCAGGCCCGTGCAGTCCAGGCCTGAAGGCTGCTGCAGGCTCCTGCCAGGCCTGCCTGTCCCCAGACCCAGCTGCAGGTAGCTTCTGACTGCCAGACCCAGCTCCACCTGCCTGCAGCCCACTCCCAGCAGCCTGTCCCAAACTCACAGGTGCTGCAGGGCATTGCCTCTACCACACGGCTGCCAGTCCCATGATGGGCCCCTGTGCTGGGCACTGTAGGCAGCTGTCCAGGCCTGGCAGCACAGGGAGAGCTGCACGGGGGTCCAGAGAGCTGGTGCAGGACCCACAATGGTGTCTTCCTCATCTGCAGCCATGCCCATGCCTGTGCCTGTCATCCGAGGTCCAACTGGTCCATGGAAGAGACTGGTGATCTCATGGCACTGTGGGGCAAAGAGGAGGTGCAGTGTGAGTTTGAGTGGGGCGGATACTGCAACACCCATGGGTGACCAGTGCCTCCTGAGTCTGGGGGAACACCTGCAGAAGCTGCTGGAAGTGTCAGTGGCAGAAGCAGAGCTGGCAAGCTTCCACAGGTACCACCAGTGGCATTGGCAGTGGGGACAGCCCTGTCAGGAGGGGCACGTCGAACACCTGCAGATGCCACCGGCAGCATTGGTGGTGGAGATGGCCCTGTCAGGGGGGACTCAGTTGTGGTGGGGCTGGGGGCCCAGGAAGATGACAGTGGTCCTGCTAGTGGCATCCTGGAGCCCATCCGTGTCCCTGCTGGGCTCTGGCCAGGTGGATGGGGTCAAGGCAGCAGGTGTGTGGTGGTGACCCTTGGATGGTGCGTGGTAGGCAGGCAGGTGGTCGTTGCACACAGGGGAGCCAGGAGGGGCGGGACAGCCATGGACTAGGTTGTGGTTGGCACAGTAAGCCAGCAGGGCCAGCAGGAGTGTGGTGTGGTGGCCATTGCTGCCAAGGGCAGGGGCTGGAGTAGCCATGGTGCAGGGAGGCAAAGGCAGTGAGGAGAGTGCTACCATGTGCTGTCCCTGTGCTGTGCATGCTGCTCCTGGCCAGGGAAGTGGCTGGCCAGGGAGCAACAAGTGGGGCTGGCTTTTCAAGAGGCCTGCTGGCTACTGGGAGCTGCAGCTGGAGATCCCCCATGTGGTAGCAGGGGCCCGCTGCACAGTCCCGGAAAGCAGGAGCAGATTGGCAACAAATCTACTCCTGCTTTCTTGCACAGGTAGATGCATGCCTGGCACCACTTACTCGCAAGTAAACTGGTGGTGTATCAAATGCATGTATAAACACACCTACTGAAGCATAAAGAACTGTTTGAAAGTGGCTCATTGGGACTAAGGGCATCAAAGTCTGTTCTTCTGTCAGTCATTTTTTATGAGATTTTAATAAAACTAAGATAGCAACATATTTCTGAAATCAAATATAAATTGAACTCTGGGATACTGCAAAAAATAATTATTTGCCCACTTTAAATGTCTCATTTTTCATACTATCAATAATGGTCCACAACTCATTGTACTGGTTCCTAAAAAAAGCATTAAGTTTTAAATCCATATACCAACAGCACCTCTAGCTACAAGAGGCATTCTTTTCAACTCCTGGTTTTAGGCATACTTAGAAGATTTGGTAAGGAAAATTTTTAATATAAGTCCAAATAAAAGCATAGGAGCTTAAAGTCTCAAACATGGAGGCATCTGAAATCTGGGTCCAAACTGGAGTTGCTTGGGCCTGTGACTAGCTAACACAAACCACACATTCAATTAAACATGCAAACTTGGGATTATTATATTGTGAGTAAAGAATCAGTTGCTTGAAATTATAAATTCATTTTCTAAGAGACTTTTGGGTAGCTTATACTGGTGGCTAGCCTCTTATAGGGTCAGTATATAAATGGGAGAGATGAGAGAGTGGAAACTTAAAACAGACAGTCATACTTCCATTTGTTTGGAAGATTCAATTACCTGTTCTACAGAAAATTTGATTCACTATCACTCCCACTGACACCCTTTTCTATTGTAGTGCCTTACATTTATATGAAGCAGTTTCCGCTTTTCTCTAAATGGATCTGAACTGGTAGGCTCTCTGTCACTTCAAATGCAAAGAGTCAAAGTCAGTGTTTAAACAACAGACATTTTCAAATAAATAACGCAGAGCACTTTAAGCTACCCGTGTGATCTGCAGAAATGATGAACTGTTTACATTTTATGTCTCTGATTCAGAGAGTGTATTAGGTTCAATATACAGCACAGATATGCAAAGAAACAAGGAATTAGAGTCATACTTTATGAAAGTGGCGGCTACAGAATTTTTTTTTTCCATTACTAGTTACCTTCTATTATAACATGCTTTCTTCAAGAATGGAGAGAAAAAAATCAAGCTAACATTGAATTATTTAAGAGTATACCAAATAATAAAGCAAACAAGTATACCAGATATTAAAACTGACCTCTTAGTTTTCTGATATTCAAGGGCAATTACAACATGCCTCTGAATAGCACCAAAATGTAATTTAAATATTTCCCTTAAAACATAATACTGGTGATATGTTTCGGATACTGCATCAGCTTCAAGAACAACTGAGTCCTCTAAAAGGAAAAAAGGAAATTGGAGCAAACTGAGAAAAAAGCACATTGAGGAAAGCCTGAATAGATTCACCAATTAAATACACTTTTATGGGAGTACATCATACCCATAAAAGGGTAATTTTTAAAAGGTAGCTTTCAGAAGGTCCTAGAAACAGCATGTTGCTATTAGGTTATAAGCAGCAAATGAGAGCTTGTTCTGAAAAAATAAAGCAAGCTGTTTGCTTAGTGCTTCATTGGCTAAATTTATTACTTGATAGCCTGTTATGTAGAAGCTCAGAACTCTTCCTGTCGCCCCTCCACCTGCCTCCACATACAGTATAGTTATGATCTTATTAAACTCAGTTGTTGTTTTCTAAGTTGCCGTGAGGCTTAAATGGTATTTTCCCCAACATAACAAATGTATGCACATATGTGAAACTGCAGAGTACTATTATTATTGCTAAATTTGGAAACCCATTTCATTGAAGATAATCATTGAAAACCACAGATTGTTACCTACTGATGAGGAAAAACAACCTAACCATAAGGTTTTTTCTTGCAAGTTTATATCAAATTAATCTGTACCTCATTCTGTCTGATTGGAAGCCCTTCCTAATCCTACATGTCTAAAATGAGGAAGAAAAAACATAAAACGTAAGTAACCATTGTCTAGTAGAGCACTAACAGTATGTGAGAAAGACAGCTAATTATCCAGGATCGGAGATGTATCTGCTTAAAAAGTTGATATAACATTATGCTAATTGTCCTAGAGGCATAAATTCCAGTTTGGGTAATAAATAGATTTGCTTGCATCAATAAACAATGTGCATGAAGCACAATATTCAAATTTGGATTTCTTGCTCTGTAACTCCTTTGCCTTTAGTTAAATTTGGTTTTCTACATTTCCTAATGTGCAAAGTTCAAACTGCCCCCATAGGCTTCACAGACCAGAGTTCCTTTTCCTCTGAATTACAGTTACATCACTGGGGGGCAAGTGGTGTTGCTTCTTGACTCAAATGTATTTCCCTGAAGTTACAGCTTTATTCAAGCATCTAATTTAGAATAGTATTCAGTGTCCTCTTGGGAATCTCTGATGCTTGAATATAATATAACTAAATTCAGTTCCAAAGAGGACTAATATCATAACACTAGAGTGGGAGTTCAATCCCGCAGAAGGATTATGAAGTTATGTTTACGTTTACGAGGAGAGAGGAGACTCACTTGTAAAACTTTTAAGGCCTACACGCCTGTACTGTAATATTTTCCATCAGGCAGAAAGACAATCTTTCCACCCTGTTGAGGTTTATCTCATACTTAGCTGCAGTAGTTACTTCCCTGGAAATGTGGAAGGAAAGAAATCCAGGCCTACTGATGCATAACTTTTAATGGAAAACACAGCCTTAATCTAATCTAGGGCAATCCAGTCTCCACTTGCAGTCAAACTTCAGAAACAGTTCAGCATAGTTGTATGGCACAAGATAAGATTTTCATCACTGTGAGAATAGATATGGATCATGGTGCATCTTCATAGAAAGGAGACCAAACAGGACTTGCCACCACTGAACATAATACTGATTCATGCTGCCCTTAACTTCGAATTTACTAAAATACACTTAATTCAGTCATATTAGCTTTGAAGTCAGAAGAACACTTAAACACGTCTAAACTACTCAGTTCCCACAGTCTGAAATAGGACATAGTTTTCTATGTGATTTAAGCGCTAAACTTTAAGGGTGTGCATAAAAGCATTATCGTGTTGGAGCAAATAAAGCCAAGTATTCATTTACGCTGGGTTTTTGGTTGTAGCTATGTTGGTCTAAGAATATAGGCAGGCAAGGTTCCTTGGGTAGATGTGATACCTTTTATTAGACCAACTGAGTAGTTGGAAAAAAGTTCTCAGCAAGCTTTTGGGTGCAGTCACCCTTTGTCAGGCATAGGGAGTCTTTGCCCCTGGAAGACTCCAAGGAATGAGAGAAGCTAAAAGTGTGGAGGGATGTCAGTGAAAATGTAAATGGGCAGAGATAAGCAAGACAAAAGGAAAAGCAGGGAGGGGGAAGAGAGCAGGGTGGGGGAGAAGTCTGAGGGAAAGGACAGAGATAATGTACAAGGTGAAAAAGAGGCAGCCTGTGAAAATAGGAATAGTTGGAGATCAGGAAAGCATGAATGGGAGAAGCTAAACGTGTGACAGGATGTCCATGAAAATATAAAAGGGTAGAAGTAGGAAAACAAAAGGTAAAGCAGTGGAGGGAGGGGGGAAATTTTCTTTTTGTACTGCGGCAAATCTTCACATGGTATCTGGGTGGCTCTTTCAAAAGTGTGATCTATCTCTATGGAGGAGTACAAAAATAAAATCCTATAAACTGCACACCATTAGTTATGACATATCACCCTCCCCTGGAACCTACATGGAAAATCCTCAAACAATTGCAACCCAAATTAGAAGAAGACCCCATTCGTAAAGAACCTTGCTAACCTCATCACAAGAAGCAAACTCCCTATGCCCCAAACCAAACCCAATGGATCCAGACCATGCCAGGATGAGAAATGCAAAACCTGCCAGCATATCTCCACCACCCCCACACAGTGTTCCATCTAAGCTGCATGGCGTGCATGGCCATGCAGGTGCGCTCGTGCTGCACTGCTAGGTGTGCCTGCACAGCTGTGCATACTGTACAGCTTAGAGGGAATGCTCACCCCACAATAATTGCATCCCACAATAATTGCAAGAACCATCAATATTCCTGGACCCTACACCTGCACCTCCAGAAAGGCAATACATCGCATCCAGTGCACCAAATGCCCTGATGGAAAATATGTAGGAGAAACCAAACAACAACTGCGCACCAGAATGAACACACACTGGAAATCTATCAAAGACAAAAATACCCAACTACCTGTGGGGGCACACTTCTCACAGGACAATCACTTCCTCTCTGATCTCTCAGTTCTAATCCTCAAAGGGAACTTATAACACACCTGTGTTATAAGTAGACGAGCCTGTGAACTTCACTTCATCAACCTACTGGATACTAAAAATCATGGACACAATATAGACATTGGATTTATGACACATTACAACCTGCCTGACATTTGATTCACCAGGTACTTGCCTGACCTGGCCTCTTACATTCCTTCCCTCCCAACCTTTTTCCCTGCCCTTTTTCTTCCTAGTTCCCTACCATTTCATTGTTATTGCTAGCCTCTTTTTTACCTTGTATTATTACCTCTGTAGTGTTTTCTCTTTGGCCTTTTTGCTCCCTCTGTTCTTCCTCCTCCCTCCCCTGCTTTACCTTTTGTTTTCCTACTTATAGTCTTTTATATTTTCAGTGACATCCCTCCATACTTTTAGCTTCTTTTATTCCTTGGAGTCTCTGACCAGCAGAAACTCCCTATGCCTGACAAAGGGTGACTGCACCCGACCAAGGGTGACTGTAACCGAAAGCTTGCTAAGAACTTTTTTCCAACTGCACAGTTGGTCTAATAAAAGATATCACAGCTACCCAAAGAACCTTGCCTGCCAAGTATTCATTTAAAAATATGAAACTTTCAATAATTTGACATGAAAACTATCACCTGCTATACTGCTTGCTTAGATCAAAAACAAAAAAGAAGTTTAGAATAATTGAAGTCACTTCTGGTGGATATGAAGTGAATGATCAGCATACTTCATTTTCATATGAGACTGAACCAGTTAGCCAGGCACAGAACTAGCTCCCATACTCACAACTACCTATTACTACCTGTCTTCTATATCCCTTTCTGTGACTATTGCTTATCACTCTGTTATCATATCATGTCTTAAATTAATTGCAAGCACCTTTTGGCAGAACATTTTTCTTGTTTAATATGGGCATACAACAGAATCAACCAGGTCATTGTCCTGGAGCAGGTAGGATCCACAGGAGGATTGGAAGCTAGGCAGCATCCATGGAGAGGATGGGGGGCAAGTGAAATCTGTGGGAACAATTAGGAGGGATCGGGGAGCAGACAGGTCCTATGGGGTGTTGCTGCAGTCTAGGAGGATTTGGCAGGATCAGGGGACTTGTGGGGTCTGCAGGGGAGTTGGAGGGAAACCAGGAAAAATTGTTAGCCCCCTAACCCTCCCAGAGAACCTACCTCCCCATCCCTTCCAACTCTCCCTCCACCAGGACTGACTTACTCGGTTCCTGGCATCTACAAATGCACGAAAATGGGTGGCACCTAGAATTACTTGCTGATCTACCAGGAGGTGGGGGAAGGGGGCTAAAAATAGCCTAGTGCCAGGAAAGTGTGTAGGAAAAGCACAGCCCCAGGGCTGGGGCTGGCAGCTGGGCTTTCCCAGCCCTGGGGCTGTGCAGGTAACTGTACAGAAGTTCTATTCACTGGTCTAAGCTAGATCGATTAATTTTGAATGTACATCAATCCAGGTCTATCTTAGACTGGGTTCCACCATTTTTAGACCGGTCCATGTGCACAGAACTTCTGTACTGTTACAGGTTTATACTGATTTCCAATCACTGAGATCAGGTCTTAGAGTAGGTCCATACCTGGGCCCACTAAGTTAGATTGAGTGGCCATTTTTAACCCACTCTATCTAACTCCTGCGAATGTCTGCACTTAGCCAGAGTATGTTTTAGTAGTCTTCCAAAGCAAACTTAGCTAAACTGCACATGGGCATTATTAGGGCAAAGCATGGACCATGCTAGGAGATATCCCAGCCAAGCATGAGATGTCCATTCCATGCATGTTATTCCATTAGTGCTGTCCTAGGTTTAGTTCACCAAAAGCTCTTTCTCAGATGTCATCCACACAGCACCAAAGATGATATCCTTTTGAGATGTAGCATGTGCAGAAAAATGTGCCATGTGTTTCCCTAGCACAGTCCTTTGATGGTAGACACATGCATTTCTAACACAATATAAGTATCTTCTATAGGAAACTAGTACTATTGCTGAATAACTATTTCAGGTTATTTCACTGTACAAACATGGTCTAAGACGTTCAACATGTAGATCATCAACAATTGCCAATTATCCTTTTGTGACCATTAAGCTGTAGAAAACTTTGGATTCTTTGACAGCAATACTGGCTAATCTGCCCTTATTGTTAGTGCAGGCAATTTTGTATTCCTCACCTCCAGTTGAAATCTGTTCTGGTCTTTGATGGAGCTTAGTTTTAATAGTCAGGTAATTATATGGTAACTGAAACGTTAAGGGGATTTCACATCTACTCACCCAAGAGCAAAATTAAGGCTTTTATGAAGGTATAGAAGCTATCATACACCAAAAGATCAGCACAGTCACACAACAAAAATTAATAATGAATGCTATATTATACATTTAACCTACAACAAGGCTATTTTATATAAGCAAGATGGTGGCAACATTTTTGTGCCATAAGCAACATGTAATTCTTTCTTCTGTAAACTATTTATGCATGTACATTATTCACAGTTATGCTCTTCTGAATTTGAAATTGTTTTATTTACATGCTAAAATGTGACTCAATTGGAATAGAGACAGAGAAGTATCTCGTGATGTAAGTTATAATTAAAATGAACACAATTTGTTGCAATGACAGCTATCAGTGAAGGGTAATGACTCAGAAAAAATCAATTGGGTGAAAAATTAACTATAACTTATATGAAGAAATAACTAAGCACCACTGGTAAATTGAAAGTTGCAGCTGAAGTTTCCACAGAAAGCTGAAATACATCAAAATGTGGAGTAGGGAGGATAGTTGTACTTGTTTGGTGTCTGTCCTTTGGCTGTCATATACCATGCCAGCACTTCTGCGGTTTTTACTTGGCTCAGACTGACAAACTAGCAAGTTCTTATTATAACTTTATTTATAGGAATGTTTAAAAAGAACACATGCAAGTTGAGTCGCTTAATGGAGGGGTATTTACCATTCATCCTAGAAAGTGAAATAGCCTGACCAGTATTAAATAAATGATCACTCAACACTAGTGACCTCACAAGCTACCCCTAGTATGGAATTTCTCTTTCAGGAGCCAGCTAATCAAGAACTGAGGCGAAGCACAGCCTCTTTTCTGAGCAATCTCTCTCTCTGAGTCAGGCTGAGACAGAGCTTGTTGCTTTGAGAAATGACCTCTTCCAGTACATAGAGAAAGGGACGTGCATCCATGATTATTAGAGGCAGTTGGGAATTTCTACTAGAATAATTTTCCAAGAACAACAGCCTTTTTAAATGCAAAAATCAAAATCAACATTTTTTGAAGAAAAGTCAAAACAGCTGCTCCCTTGCTGCTAATTAGGAAAGGTCTTGTCAATTTTATTTTTGGTCTTCAGAGATAAAACATAAATAATAAGGTCCTAGCAGAGAGGCAACCAGGAAGCCATGCTGGGCAGGAGCTGAGGCAGAGAGGATGGATTTCCCAGCTGTCTGCCTGCCTCTGCGGTGACTAGACTGGGGAGCTGGGAGTTAAGGAGATAAACAGCAAAGCATTGACTTGGAGTAAAGTGAACCTGAAAGCAATACTAGGCAAGCACTGTCTGGGTGGGCAACTAGGAAGTTGAAAAAATTCCACTTATTTTCTCTCTTAAGTTGATTTTTTCTGTAAATAGCATTATGTGAAATAATATTTTGATTTAAGTCCCATTTCAGGATGGATTTTTTTCCCCATAAAAGTAAGCATACTGCTTTTAACTGGATTTTTATTTTCTGGCCAGATCTAAGCTCATATTATGGTAAATTTCTGCAGCATTCAATATTTTCAGTCAGCAGATAGTTCAGTCATGTCTGCTAGAATGAAGAGAAAAGTCAGAGAATTTCTTCCACTTCCACAGCTCTCAGCAGGAAAGTTGCATGAAGCTTGGTCCTCTTCCCCTTGTCTTTCAGTATCTATCTGAAATTGTTGGGAGAGCTGACAAGACAATATGAAGCGCAAGCACAATGCAGATGACCCCATGTATCAAATGGAAAGCTGCGTCACTGCCTACTCAAAATCAGCAGCTCAAGGAAGCGTGGCTATCTGAAGCTTAAACTGGGCAAGAATGGGCTGTTACTGGTAAGGAAGAGGGAAGCACTTCAAAGTACATTTGTCTTTTATGACATTTTCAACTATTGGTGATATCTGCTCTCAGAAGTTTAAGATGGTCCACAGTTTAGGCATTCTTTTGAACTCTTGATGACATTAATCGCTTACATCTCTATTAAAACAAATGCCTATTTCCTGCTATTGGAACTGGCCAGAAGACTTCCCTCCTTTCTGAGACATGGAACAGACACTGGATGACCAGACAATCATGGCTTTCAGGTTTGACTACTACAACGTGCATCTAGGAATAAAGCCACAATGTTTGAAGCATTCCAATTTGTACAAAATGCAGCAGCCCTGTGTCTAGTAACAGAAATAGAATAAACACATCACCAGAGTATCTCACTTTTTCCATCAAATACAAAGTCCAGTCAGAGCAGCAAAGCTTTCCAGTGGATTAGTGCTGTCGAAGTGCTGGATCTAGACCATGGAATTCATTTTTGCAAGGCATCAAAAAGATCATAGAATTCACCAGAACGAAAAGGTAATATTTACTTATTTGACGTAACATTCATTCTATACTTTCTTGACATGCAAGACATACCAACACAGACAACAGAAAAACAAGCAAAAGCATATGAACTAATACGCTGTTTGTCCTACTGGCTGGGAGAAAAGATGAGATTTTTAGCAGTACTCTGATTCCACAATACAAGAGCCACTGAAATGAAGTGCCAATGATGAGGTCAGATCTTCATCAACAGATAAAAATGTCATTCAAATGTAAAAATCTGCCCTGCAAATTCTAATGCAAAGCACCATTTCAAAGTAAATATATCATGTTTATAATAGCAACAGTTCATTTTATATTCCAAGATCTATGCTATTATTTTCCATGATTGGTCATTTGTTTGTGACTGTTATATGTTAAAAAAGAAGTAAACTCAGTCTGTCATATGACATAGGATGTGGACATCTTGTGAACTTTTTAACAGAGCTTGCAGAGCCTCACAGAGTTTTATATTACTTAACTTAGGGTCCCATGTATCATGTTTGAGGAGTGCAAAGGGAAACAACAGATCTGTTGCCACATAAAATAGGGAATTCTTCCAAAAGCTCTCGTGTTCTAAGACATTTCAGTGGAGTTAAAAGCTTATGTGTTCTTATAGTTTCTTCCTACATCTTTCTATTTTTAGTCTACAGATGCACAGTTATGTAGAGAACCAGCACTGAATCCTCACAGAACAAAGGGATGGATTGGCAGCAGTGACTGCTGCCCTAGGACAACAGTAGTGACCAAATAGTTATTTTGCAAGTAGGATAGATCAGTTAAAAAGGAAATCATCAGGCTTAGCATTCCTTCCCTTTCTTTGGCTGTCCCCCAACACAAACCAGAAGCGCTATGTCAGTACTCTATAAAAACTCTTCCAGAGATCTCTCTTTCTCTTTTCCCCTCCTGCCACTAGGCACACAATATGCTTTTTGGACTTCGGTACAGCCCACCTCTATTACGACCTTCACCTGTATTACCTCTTTTAAACAATAACCTAAATATACTGATGTTCTCAACGTTTGCTGTAAGGCTCAACTGCTGTCTGCCCGCTGGGCACTCAGCCCCACTACATGAAAATGCTTACACTCTAAATGATGTTTCCTTGGCTATGTTAGAATTTATATGAGGGATAAAGAAAAGACAATCAGATCAGCATCTAGCTTCCCTTCTTAATCACCACTGACTCCTGTTAAAAGGGTCTGTATTACCAGCCTGTCTGGTAACTATTTATGCCCACATAGTTAACCATCAGGCTAAGTGCAGACAGTCAAAAAGCCCAAGACTGAATGGATTCAATCTTTGCAGGTAAGCTGCATAGATTGAACCAATAAACAAGTGAACAGACATTTACTTTTGATTCCAGAAATGCAGCCACATGCCTGCAGCGGCCCAGCCCAGAAGCCGGGGGGTGCTAGAGCACACCTCCCTACTCAACTGAAGCAGACAGCTTGGGCCAAGGCTAGCTGCCCAGCCTGCAAGAGAGAAATTGCAGGGGAGGTGCAAAGCATCCTGAGGTGCTGGGAGACTGTGAGTTTACTTGGATGTAGAGGGGATCGGGGGCAGAAATTCAATAAAATGATTTAACCAAAATCAGGTAAGTCTGATACTACATCCATCCAGGTTTATCTTAAACCAGTTTTGGCCATTTTGAAAATGATTTTTGTGTGCTGAACTTCTGCTGTGTTACAGATTTGAACTGGTTTTCGATCACTTATACCCATTTATATGTAATTTCTGTCCCTAGCCTTAGAGATTTGCTCACCAGAATTACTTGTTAAAAGTTTTGAAATAATTTGAAGATGTGCTGCTGAGTTTTAAGCACATTTCTAGGACTGTCACATTTTTTTTTTCGATCTTAGGTCAAGAAAGCTGCTTGGCTTTAACTCAACACCTCTATGAACAATGTCAAGAACATCACAAAGTGCCAGACCAACTGGAGCTGCATCTAGCTGATAAGAGATATACACTACATTCATATAAGAGTCATATAAAAATCAATAGGGGAGCCTAGATTTAAACAGAAAGCCATTTCTATAGCACAGCTGCTAATTTCTGTGGGAGCTATGAAGCTCAGTGAGATGTGCTAATGTAGAATGAGTGAACAGAATCTTTTCTTGAATGCCTTTTCTATCTTCACCTGGTTTGCATTCTGTTGTGAAGTATATAACCAGATTAATAGTTTGTGGTGAACAGCAGAACATATTCTCCTTAATATTTATGGCTCTATTTCATTGCATTAGACAGTGCTGTAAACATGCCACAATGCCTACAGCTCTGAGCAGGTAAGGATTCCTTAGTCATGGAGAAGTTAGCAGTGTTGTTATAAATGCCTTCTTCACTGCTTCCTTAGTCATAGCCAAGGCCATGGGGAGTCTGATGTGTTACTACAGCACATCAAGCCCTGGATGCTACTACTCTGATACGTTATTGCAGCTCCAGTCCATAGGACTCATTGGCAGCCAATAAATTTAAAGGAGTCCTGCCTGTGCTCTAAACTATATCAGGTTCCGTGCTGGTAAAAAACCCCATACCCTCACCATATGCAAGTAACAGATATGTTTCACAACTAAGAATGCGGGTCATTATTCCTTGTGATTTTCATTACACTTTACACCTATACACAAATAAACAGTTCAATTGTTTAGCAAAACGAGAAAAGATTTGTTTGCCAGAGAATAACAGAAGATTGCACGTAAATTTGAGATTCCTACTTTAAGTGCTTTAGTAAGATATGTGAGTGTTTATTTATGAGCGTATGTAATGTGATGGACAAGTTAACACTGGTCTTCAGGACACTTACATCCCAAAGCGGTTCCATTTTAGCACTGTTTCTGATTTCTAACAATCCAGTAGAGGTTATTTCAGACTGTAGAATTAATAGTTTCTGCCTTTTTGTGCTCTCATGTAGGTCACTGTTTAGCAGTTTTTTTCAATGCCTGGCTGTGGCAGATTACAAAATTGCAACCAAATTAAAATTATTATATATATTAAACAATTATTACAATTAATGTTTCAAATATGATTTTATAACAGCAGCTAGCTTTGCAAAGATTTTGCTGTTTTATGCACTTCTTAGGTGCATTTGTGTGTACACGCTCTTTTAAATAATAACCAAGACACTTTAGGTATTCATGTGAAAAGGTGAATCAAATCAATTCATATCACCGTGAAGTGCTTTGTGTTGCTTTTCAACTTATTACTTTGGATAGAACTTAGACTTTTTTTAATACTTATTAGTAAACATAATTTAAAAATAACTTCTTTTTAAAAATTACTTCCTTTAACTTCATTTAAAGCATTCAAGCAAATACATTTCATCTTATTCAAGCAAAAAAAAGAAAAAAAAAAACACTATCAAGAAGAGGTTGTGATGGATCAGCCATGTCAGGAGAATGGGAGAAGATTATATCCCCAAGAATATTTTATATAGTGAGATTTGAAATGGCACTAAAAAGTGGAGTTGCCCTCTATGGATGGGTCTTCACGTGCAGGCACTTGTGGTTTGCGGGACTACAAACCCCACTATGGTGCCACAAACCACACATAGCAAATGTTCCAGCATACCCCACACTGCAAATCTGCAGCACAGGGCCAAAATTTAAAAATAAAATGGACCAAAAATGCAGTGCAATGCACACTCAACAAGCCTCCACTCCATGATGCTCAACCTGTACCTCTGCTGCTCCAAGCTACCAGATAAGATTGCTGAGGCCAGCCTCCAGCTCTCCCCAGCTGAAAAGCTGGGAGAACCTGGATATGGACAGTTTCCTGTTGAAGGACAATTTGTTCCGCAACAAAGCACACGTGCAGGGGTGTGCACTACCGCAATATGTGCCACTGCAATCCCATGCCCTGTATGTCTGGACATGGGCTATGGTGGTACCACAATATATGCAAAAAATATCAAGTCATTTGACATCAACTTAGAAAACTGGGAGAAGTGTGCAGAATCCCATCCAATCTGGAGGAAACATCTAGCACTAGGTGCAGCTCAACATGAAGTGGCTTTGATCCAGAGGATGGAAGCAAAGCTAGAAAGAAGAAAGCAGCATGCTCTAAACTTGGAGTTCAACTCAGATAACAAGTGGATCTGTGAAACTTGGAACAAGCCATATTTCTCTCAAATTGGGCTCATCAGACAAAAGCATCTGACTAGACCAGGGTCGGCAACATTTTTGGGCAGCATGCCACAAACACCCGCAACCTTGACTTGTAAGGGTGGACAGTGTGGAAGCCATGAGGGGCCCATTGTGGCAACACAGTCCTGGCCTTTTCCTTGAGGTACTAGTGCGAAGCAAAATGCTTTCACATGCCATGCTTTGGCAGTGTACTGGGAGTTGCCTACCCTGGGACTAGACCTCTTACATGTACGCCATGGCCCAGAGGGTCAACAGTTGCCTACCTATTCAAGTAAATAAAATGCAGAAGGAATATGCATATATTATTAATGAGTATCCCAGATTATAGTCTGTCCATCACAAACAATTATACTAGTCTTGCAGCCTATTTTACTATATGCCCATCACAAAATATCTAAGTACCTGTTAAAATATCAGCCCTTCCAAAAGGGTGAGTACAAAACCTTACCCTAATAGAAGATATGAAGCCATAATTATGAATTAATGTTAGCTTTTATTCACAGGTATCAACAGTGGAAATATATGTATCTATGTAAATACATATTAAACATTATGCTTCCTTCTACTGTATTCCTATATAGGTTACATGGAATATATATTCATGCAGTTTGTTTTAATTCACTTCCTCTCTCAACAGACACTGCAAGCTTTCTCAGGAGATCAAAATGAGCATTGCAACATACAGATGAATTTTCTGGCCCAAGGAGATAATTTTGCACAGTCAATAGCAATATCTCAGAAGTGAACCAGAAAACCCAAGCTAGTGAAACCAAATTCAATAATGCTATCATAGCAGAAAACTCCAAAACCACAGTGGCCTTGCTTTCTAGAGAACACATCACTAAATGCAAATGAAGCAAATAATACTCGCAAGTGATCAAAGCAGATGATGTGACTGTGTGGCACAATGTTACAACAGGAAGCACTCTGCTTCTGCAGCCTCTATAGCAATTATTTTGACTAAAAGGCTGCTTAATGAGTTTTGGTGAGCTGTTGAGGGCCACAAGGGTAGCTCCACCCCTTGATACATGCCCTGCCCCCGGTTGTCATCATGGGGCTGGAAGTCACACCCCCTAGCCCCTGACCTTTGCTGCTGGAAGTCCCTCCCCTTGTACTGGAAGTACTCCTTTTGGGAGGGGGGTGTTGCCATCTTGAAACGAGAAACAGATATATCATATGCTAAAAAAAATCAAACATCTACTATAACTTATATTAATTTTATTTTAAACAATATTTTGTCTTGATTTTTGAGTGTTTGCATAGTGTATCTGGAGTTGATTGCATAATAACTCAAAATAAAGACTTCCCATTGTATACTGGGTGTACAAATAAAGGGGTATATGCTGGGGAGGTGGTTGGGCAGTGTGTGTATGTGTGGGGCATGGGTATGGTGGGTGGGCTGTCTGTGTGTGTGTGGTGTTGGTATGGTGGGTTGGGAGTGTGGGGGAGGGAGAGGTGGGTGTCGAGGGGCGTGGGGTATGTGGTGGATTGGGGTATGTGGGAGGGTGTGGGTGTCTGGAGATGGTGGGGATTGGGGTGGGAGTGTGTGTGGGGGCTGTGGGAGGGTGTGGGTGTTTTTCAGGTATGGTGGGTGTGTTTTGGGTGGTGGGGTGTGTGGGAGGTTGTGGGTGCGTGCGTGTGGGGGGTCCTCACAGTCCCTGGAGCTGCATGTGGTGGCAGGGTGTGGGGTCAGCCCCACCTGGCCCCGTAGTGTGCAGCTCCCTGCAATCCGAACCCAGTTCCCACCTGCAGGTGGTGGCAGCATGTGGGACCAGCCCTACTCAGCCCTGTAACATGCAGCGCCAGTCCAGCCCAGACCCACAATGCATTAGGGCTGTGCGAAACAGCACCGTTTTGTTTCGACATCTGTTTTGCCGTTTTGATGGGACAGTGTTTCATTTCAAGTTTCATTTCATTTAGAAAGCACTGGTCCATTTCATTTCATCATAACTGTTTCACTGTTTTGACACTGTTTTGATGTTTTGCCCATAGGCTATAATGGGGAAGCATGAAACTGCTTATAATTTTGTCATTTCTTGCCTAATTTGAATGAAACTTGCAGAGATGATAGCACCTTCTGAGACCATGATGTTTGCCATATTTCAAGGAGATAGGTAGAGGGGTTTCTGGGAAACTGTACGTCAAAGCCTTGAAAGCAAAACTCATGTCACATGTGCATGCTAAGGCACAGGGGAGTGAAAACATCAGGCATGATAGCCCCTGCTGAGGCCACAATGTTGAGGCCACAAAGCTTGCCAAATTTCAAGGAAATAGGTGCAGGGGTTTCTGGGAATCTGCACCTCAAGCTGCTGACAAGCAAAACTTGTGAAGTGTGACTGTGTGAGTCTGTTAAGGCGCAGCTGTTTTTCTGTCCCTCCCCCAGAGCACTGGGATTGGAAAGGACCTCAGGGAAGGATCAGAGTCAGTGGCCAGCTACACACATAAATATCAGAGCAGTCCTTCCCCTGTCTTCCCCCTCCCTCTCCTTATTTTCTGTTTCCCTGCAAGCAAGCCCAGCTTTGAAATGCGAAATGTTTCAGAACTTTCAAAACATTTTGAGTGCCCTCATTTTGTTCTGAGATGGTTTTGAAGCCTTTCATTTCATTTCAATTTCACCGTTTTGAGCTCGAAACAAGTTGAAACAGCATCAAAATGAAACCCATGGCAAAATTATACACAGCCCTACAATGCATGGTTCCCCACACTCTGGGCCTCCACAACAGGAATCCCTGGTCCTGGCCTGGTGGGGCCCTTGCCTGCCTTTCCAGGCTCGCAGGCAGGGCGGGTTGGAAACATCCCTGGGGTGGCCAAACAAAAACCTCTGCCAGGCAGAGGCTTCTTGTCTCTAGCACCCCTGCCTTGGGGCTCGGGACACATCAGGCCAGGCTGGGGTGGGGGTTGGTTGCTTAGTAACCAGAGCCGCACCTCTTACATGGAGGCACTGGCTTGCAGAGGGACAGTGAGGGCCAGGGTATACAGAGGGCATATGGAGGGACCCCACAGGGCAAATGGAATTACGTGGCAGGCCAGATCTGGCCTGTAGGCCTTATTTTGCCTGCCCCACACTACAGGGACTCCAGTACTTAGGTTTATTGAAAGTCTATTTGTGTTAACGGATGGAACTGAGTTGTACATCAAACTTGGAGTGAACCTGTCATTTTATTGAGAAATCATTAAATGATTAAATTACCTAATGATGCATAAAAGAAAAAAAAATGGAATTCTGGCCAAGCATTTACTAGATATACTGCATGTCATTACCATAAAACAATGTGATTCTATCCCTCATAGTAATACAGGACATCCTTCTATGCAAACCATAAGGTCAAAGGCAATGATACAAGGTGATTATATCCTGACAACTTGTAAAGTATATTATCTCAGGCACATACAAGATGATAACTTTCATCAGTCATGGTATTGTTCAATAATAAAATGTGCAGTCTCAAGATTAGGATTGTTTTTAAATAACATATAAACTCTGGAGAAATACACATAAGTACTTACTAACATAAGGTTGATTTAAAGCAGTGATTTTCAAACTTCCTAAAGGAACCCTTTCATGTCAATTCTGCTGCTGCAGAACCCCTACACCTGGCCTCTTGGCCTGCTCTGCCATTACCCCCAGTCTCTTTGTGGAACCCCTGATGACTTATTGCAAAACCCCAGGGTTTTATGGAACACAAAGAAAACCAGAACATTCAGGATTTAAAGAACAGTCAGGATATAGATCCTAAAAAGCTAAATAAATTTGGATTTTTATTATTTGTATTAAAGAAGTGCCCAGTGGCTGCTACCAAGATTAGACTCCCATGGTGCCAGGCACTGGAAAAATATATATTAGACGCACATTAACTTTGCTCCAAGGAACTCACTAGGAGGGTAGTAAAACACTATGACATGTTACCCAGAGAGGTAGTAGAATCTCTATCCTTGGAGGTTTTCAAGACCCAGCTAGACAAAGCTTTGGTTGGGATTATCTAGTTGGGGATGGTCCTGATTTCAGCAGGGCGTTGGACTAAATTACTTCCTGAGATCCTTTCCAACCCTAATTTTCAAAGATTTTATGATTTCCATGATTCTAACTGACACTTCAGGGCTCTGTTCTGAAATAAATAGTCCAGATATGTAATTTAAAGTAGTTTATTTTTGTACTACTGACTTCAATAGGAGAAGCCATGTGAATAACATGAGCTCCTGAGACAGTGGTCATAGTACCATCATCTCAGTATGTAATATAAAAGGGATGGACAAAGGAAGTACTATCATCTCCATTTGATAAACTGATTTTCAGGGAGATTCAGTCTATCAGGTTCAGATTCAAAATTGACCTTATGCCCTTACAATGCATATAGGTGTCTATACAATGTAGGCAGAATTTAGGGGCTGAAACCACAACAAATCATTCAAATCAACACCCCTAAATGGATACGCACATGCCTAGGTGCCTTTATTTTGTACTGAAAAGATCTCTATGCACAATAGGTGTCCAGACTAAACACATAGGGCTCCTATACACATGCCGGGAGACCGCTCCAACACATTGTAATTGCAGCATGTCAGTGCAGACTCAATTAATTGAGTCTGCCGAAGCATGGAAATTAATGTGTTCCAGCAGCTGCCAAGTGTCATGTGCATCAGTGTTCCCATGCTGAAAAATGGTGACTGGGCACTTTAAACTAAAGTTCATGCAATGAGTTTTAGTTCAGTGCCCCAATGCCATTTTTCAGCACAGGGATACTGATACACATGACACTCCAGGTGCTTTTCAGTAGCATGGCTGTAGGAGCTGTGCTAATTAAAGTGTTCCACCCCGCTCTCCTCCCCCGGCCGCCTGCATGTCTACAAATGCCATTAGGCACCTCACTCCTGCCTAACTTGTGTTGTGATTCACATCAGTGCTGGTAGGTACCTAAGCTCTGCCTAAGGGCTCATGTTCATTATGGTGATGCTTTGCCAGCAAATGAAAAGTGGCAGCAGAATCCCTTAATGAAGGCACAGGATCTGGGGGCAGAAGGGATTTTTTTGTTGCTCATTTTTATATATCATCTTTACAAATGACAGAAACTTTGCTGGCAGAAACCCTTTCGTCACCCTGGCTACATTGAGACGAGGATGCTTTGCCAGGAAGTCTGTGCTATTCTCACACTATAAGTTGACAGAACCATGCAAGGAAAACCCTGTGGTGTAGACCAAACCCAAGTCCTTAGAAAAGGAGCACACGTCTACAAGCGTTGGAGGTTGAAAGCATGTAAGCAACTAAATTCATAACACAGCCCAAGGTGTGGTGGGAACCACCTTTTGCCCAATAGTCTATAGCAAGAGCATTCAGGAAGCAAGAGGCTGGAATTCTAGGCGCTCCTCAGCCTGATGGAATTCAAACCCACATGTCCCATATCGTAGGTGTATGCTCTAATCAGACTGTGAATTAGGATGGGCTTCCAAACACTCCTGTTGAAACTAGGTCACTGAGTGGTCAAGAATGTAAGATTCATTGGCCAGAAGGGGTGCCTGTAGATGTGCAGGATGTCTGCTCCGGCATGCTGTAATTAAAGCACATCAGAGCACACTCAATTAATCAAACCGGCTGGTGCGTGCTAATTAGCATGCTCTAGCAGCATCGGTGTCTCATGTATTCAGTATCTCCATGCTTCAAAATGGTAGTGGGTTGCTTTAATTAAAGGTTATCAAGCAAGCTTTAAAGTGCTCTTTTGGAGCATGGGATGCTGACTACATGAGATGCTTCAGGTGCTTTAATTACAGCAGCTCCTGATAGCCACTCTAAAATACCCACCACCATACACCCAGAACACATGTAAAGACACCCAAGGAGAGCAAGCAAGAGAGAGCAAGACTCTAACTTAGTGCCTGTGGCATAGAGTTTGAAGAGGAATCTTGACTTACGGCTCACTTTCCAGGAGTTATTTCTCTTCTTTAATCAAATACTATCAGGTGCAAAGGCAGCAGAAACCAGAGCCCAGGACTCCCCACTCTAAGAGGAGTGCCACAACCATTAAGTGATAGATCACATTTCTCTTTTGCTTGGTGTCCCCTTCCAGCCCCATGAATATTGGGACCTGAGCAGATCATCAAGTCCGACCCCCTGCCATGGCAGGAAAGAGTACTGGGGTCAAACGACCCCAGCAACGTGTTCGTCTAGCCTCCTCTTAAAGACTCCCAGGGTAGGAGCCAGTACCACTTCACTTGGAAGTTGGTTACAGATGCTAGCCGCCCTGACAGTGAAGTAGCGCCTCCTGATGTCTAGTCTGAATCTATCCTCTGTCAGCTTGTGACAGTTATTTCTAGTCACTCTTGGTAGTGCTCGGGGGAACAGGGACTCCCCCAATGCCTGCTGACTAGTTTGTAAATGTCCACTAGATCCCCCCTCAGCCTTCTCTTGTGGAGGCTGAACAGATTCAGGTCCCATAGCCTCTCATTGTAGGGCCTGTCCTGCTGCCCCCGATCATGAAGGTGGCCCTCCTCTGGACCCTCTCAATGCTGTCCATCTCTCTCCTGAAGTGCAGCACTCAGAGCTGGATGCAGTACTCCAACTGCAGCCTGACCCGTGTCGCATAGAGGGGGAGGATCACCTCCTTGGACCTGCTTGAGATGCATCTGTGGATGCATGACAAGGTGTGGTTGGCCTTCCTGACCGCGTCCCCATACTGTCAGCCCATGTTCATTTTGGCATCAATAATGATTCCAAGATCCTTTTCTGCCTCTGCACTGATGAGAAGGGAGTTCCCCAGCCTGTAGGTATGCTGCTGGTTCTTCCCCCGCTCCCCCCCTACCCCCCCCCCAGAGCAGTACCTTCCACTTGTCAGTGTTGAAACCCATCCTGTTCTCATCTGCCCACCCCTGTAACCTGTCTAGGTCTGATTGCAGCCTATTCCTCCCTTATAGAGTGCCCACTTACCCCCACATCTTAGTGTCATCTGCAAATTTGAACAGGGTGCTTTTTACCCCCTTGTCCAAGTCGCTGATGAAGATGTTGAACAGTGCAGGCCCGAGGACGGAACTCTGCGGAACCCCACTGCCCACATGCCTCCAGGTCAAATAGGACCTGTCCACCACCACTCTCTGGGTACGACCCTCCAGCCAGTTAGTGACCCAATTGACTGTGTAGATGTCAACGCCACAGTCCCCTAGTTTTTTTTTAAAGTAGGTATTACAGGTTTAAGTAGGTATTACAGGTTTGCACTTTTTTCTACTATAGGTATTTGCTAGGCTTGTGTGAAGCAGCAAGTATTCACTTCCGATTCAGATTCAGCCAATTCAGAAGGACGGTGATTCGATTCAATTATTTGAATCACCGCCCCGATTTGATTCAGCCAATTTGGATTAGGAGATTCAGGAACAGACTATAACAGGGAATCACTAAAATACCTATAACTTCATCTTTTTTTTGCAGATTCAAATGAAAACAGCAGAGATGGTAGCCCCTTCTGGGAGCATAAAGCCTGCCAAGTTTGAAGGAGATAGGTACAAGGTTTCTTTGAAAGTGAACCTCAAACTGTTGAAAGCAAAACTCAGATCGGTAGCCCCTCGTGTGGGCATGAGGCCTGCCAGGTTTCGGGCAGTGGTTCAGGGGTTTCTGTGAAAGTGTACCTCAAGAATCTGAAAGCAAATTAAAAAAGCAAATAGGTGCAGAGTGAGGAGGGTGGCACTCACTTCGTTTGCACATGGATCTTGGGGAACCCTAGCAGTGGGAGGTTTGCCTTCAGGAACACCAGTTGCTCCACCAAACCAGGATCCAAGGAGGTGTGGTGGGGTGTCACAACATCACCACCAATGCTGAACACCCTCTCACTCGGAACACTGGTCAGTGGACAGGACAGGTGTTCCTGGGCAACTGTGGACAGATCCTGCCACACCTGGATGTGGGTTGCCCAATAGGCCAAGGGATCACAGTGCAGAAACCCCATGTTCTTGGTGAGATAGGTAGCCACTGAGGCTTCCACGCTACCTACCCTATGGTGGGGTCTGGTGCCTCTGGACCCCAACATTGAAGCCATGTCCTTGGCCCACATTGCCAGTGGCTGTGGTGAAGGAGATTGGCTCGTGGTTGGAGTGCTGGCACGGGAAAGTGGATCCCCCTCTTCCACATCCCTCTGCCTCTGCCCTTCTGCCTCCGTGACTCTGTTCACCTGCACCCCTATACAGTGATCAAAGCGTTTGCTGCTGCAGATGCTCCCCTTCACCCTCAGGTCGCACATGCCCATCAGCACGTGGACTGTACTGGACCACAACAGATCCAGCCATTTTTTATGTCCTCCTTCAGCTGCTTCACCAGTGCCTGCACCTCTGGTGATGGTGGTTTGCCCCAACCAGGAACATTGATCCCCTGGAACTAATCCATTTCATTCTCAAGCTCCCTCACTATGGGGATCACCTGGCTGAGGAGGGCATTGCCAGCGTGGAGGGTCTCAGTGGCCTCAAGGAAAGGCTTGAGGACCACCAAGATCTGGGATATGGTATCCCATTTTGTTTTCTTAAGGGGGCCGCTGATCCCAATCTCCCCAAACAAGGCCATCTCATGGTTGGCCTTCTGTTGCTCAACCAGCTTTTCCAGCATCATGTATATGAAGTTCCACCGAATCTACACATCCTACATGATTTTCTGCTGTGGGATGCTCAGCAATGCCTGTTTGTCCTGCAGCAACTTGCCCCACTTGATGCTCCAGTGGAAGCAGCCCATCGCCTTTCTGCATTTCTGAATGAGCTGGCTGGTTGTGACAGCACCATCACTGGGAGCCCTGTCCCCCTCCAAGGTGTCTGTGACTATGAGGTGGAACTTATGTGCCACATAGCGGATGCCAACAAAGTTGGCATCATGCCCCACCTTGACCATATTGGACCCATTGTCAGTGACTATGAACCCACAGGTGAGCTTGCCCTGCCCAATGAGCCACCCCTGCACCACGCAGTTCATGGCACCCCGCTTTGTCTCTGCTTTTCTCCCACTGGTCCAGGGTGGCCTGCCTCTGCTTCTTGGGGCCAGGGGCTTTGGAGTGAGAGGGGGACTTCTTTTTGGGCATGCTCCCACTGGTACCAGGCTGAGAAGCAACAAGGGCAAGGGGGTTCTGCCTCCTGAGATGCAGCAGCATCACCGTGGTGGCAAAATGTTTCACCTCCTTGCCCTAGCTGATCTGCCTTCAGCAGTGGGGGCAGTTAGCATCTGCCACCTCAAAATGATACCACACTACACTACCCACCTGCTTCTAGGTTGAAGGTGGGGATCCTGCCTTATCCCCCTCCTCACCAGGTACAGGCACAACAACAGGAGAAGCTGAACCACCTGCCCCCACAATCTCCTCCAAAGTGCTTTCCACAGAAGGAGACCTGCCTCTAAGGGAACTTTGAGGGGAGTGGAACACAAACTCAGATTTGCCCTCCTTTCCCAGAATTTCCTTTGCTATGGCCCTCAGCTCCTCTGCTTTCATATTCAGCTCCTCCTCTGGCACTGGAAGACTCATGGTAGGAACTGAAATTGGGGGGAGAATGTCATGCTACTGCTGGTTAGTGGTGGTGGTGCAAGTGCAAGTACTGCTATCACCTCCTTGCTCCCACTAACAGCAGAAGACTCATCGCTGCCAGGAAATAGGGTGCATCTATGTTTGGGGTGGGGAGAACTTGCAGCTCTCTGCCCCCTCTCCCTTCCCTGCCAGAAGACCTGATGCATGCCTTTCCAGCATGCTTCATAATGTTTGGTGTGCTAAAAATGTGTGCGTGCATGCTTGCGTGCATATAATATATATTTATATATTGTACTTTCCTGCACAGTGTTGACACACTGTCAGGGAAAACACAGATTTATGTGTGTGGGGGGAAAAAATCAAGACAGACTAACATGAACAAATAAGAAGATTTGGGGGGAAGAATAAGTTGAAAGGAATGGATACGGATAACAATAGGGATTGTAGGCAAAGATAAGTAGGAAAGAATTGGATACATCTTACAAGAAGAGAGACTAGTTATCAAGAGACTAGATAGCAAGCCAGAGCCTTTCAGATACGGCTGCTCCAAGACAGACACAGCTCACAAAAGGCACAGATGACTTCAGACACAGCTTTATATGTTGTTTCTATGTCCCTCCCCCAGAGCACTGTGATTGGAAGGGAACTCAGAGAAAGATCACAGTCATTGGCCAGCTACATGCGTCAATCAGAGCAGTCTCCCCCCCCCAGCCTTTTCCATATATGGAAGATCACCCCCTCCCCCTCCCTCTTCTCAGTTTCTGGTTGCTGCAAGCCTTACGAATGTCCGCAAATCAATTCGGAGGCTTCTGATTTGATTCAGACCATTTAACGGGTCTCCTGATCCGATTCAGATTCAGAGATTCGGCCACCGAATCAGGCTAAGATCTCCTTCGAATCGAATCGGCTACTGAAGCTTGCACAGCCAGAGTGTTTGCCTCTCTCTGATACTTCTGCTTTTAAGCTACAAAGAAGCCCTACACTTCCTAGAAGCCTGTAATTAAAATAGCATTGCCATTTATTTTGGAAGGTTCCATAATATGGAATTCTTCTGTAACACAGTAAGGGAGCAGCAAAACATAGCTTCCAGCTTATCTACTACTCCCCCAGCTTCGTGTCATCTGCAAACTTGCTGAGGATACACTCCATCCCATCTTCCAGATCACTGATGAAAATATTGAACAAAACCTGCCCCAGGACTGACCCCTGGGGCACTCCACTTGATACCAGCTGCCAACTAGACATCAAGCCATTGACTACTGCCCTCTGATAATCCAGTCAGTTTTATATCCACTTTACAGATACTCGTTCAACTCACACTTCCTTAACTTGCTTCCGACAATGTTATGGGAGGTTATATCAAAAGCCTTGCTAAAGTCAAGGTATATCACATCCACTGGTCTCGTCTCCCCACATCCACAGAGCCAGTCATCTCATCATAGAAGGCAATCAGGTTGGTCAGGCATGACTTACCCTTGGTGAATCCATGCTGACTGTTCCTAATCACCTTCTTCTCTTCCAAGTTCTTAGAAATGGAGTCCTTGAAAACCTGCTCCATGATTTTTCCAGGGACTGATGAGATGCTGACAGGTCTATAGTTCCCTGGGTCTTCCTTGTTCTATTTCTTAAAGATGGGCACTATATTTGCCCTTTTCCAACCATCCCAGACCTCTCCCAACTACCATGAGTTTTCAAAGATAATGGCCAGTGGCTATGCAGTCACATCTCCCAACTCCCTCAGCATCCTTGGCTCCATCACGTCTGGCCCCACAGACTTGTACACATCCAGCTTTTGTAAATAGTACCTGAGCTGTTCGTTCACTACTGTTTGCTGCTCACCTCTTCATGCTTCAGTGTGGGGCTAGCCCATGCTGAAGCACCTTTGTGCCCCTGCCAGTTGCCCCATAATACTTGGAGCCCTGCCAGAGAAGCCCTGGGCTGGTTGCTCCAACAGGGTTCCATGTGCTGTGAAGGGTTGGCTGGGGAATGAGAGTATTTCATCCTGGGCTAGGCCCATGCTGAAGGGCACACTGTTGGGGCATCCGTGGCTTGGCAAGCTGAACCCTGGATCCCCTGCCAGCCTGGGCTACTTTGGCTGGGCTCCATGTGCTGTGCATTAATAAAATCCAGAACAATAATCTCCACAGTTTATTCATGTGCATTAATTGCACGTGTAGATACCCCCAGTATTTTTAGGAATATGCTTAAGATGTTGCATATAGATTTTCACATAAATCTAACACATCATTATAATCTAGCAACTGGCAAACTTCTGTCCTCATTCCATATAACATCAGAACGTCAGTTATTTGCTGTGGCTAAGTATAGAATATGACATAAATATTTAATTCTGATTACATTTTGACTAGAGCATTAGTATACTGCACTCCTTTTTCTTAGTATCTCTCTCATTCCTGTCTAAGGTCAGTGCAACTCATAGGCATTGGCATAGGGACCAAACAGTCACATGGTCAATATATACCAATTTACAGTAGTTAAAGAGCTGGCCCAACATTAAAGTGTTTGGCTATTGTCAGCAACATTTCTATAGTCTTTGCTAGCCTGATACAAGTGGAATATCTTTTCTGGATAGATCTGGCCACTGATCTAAGCCACAAATACCCAAGGAATGTTTATATTTTATTGAGTAATGGTATGTTTCCAGTTTACATAAACTGAGACAGGTCTTTAAACTTTATCTTAGAGTTTCCCCTGAGATGATTATGATTGGAAGATAAAAGAGGAATAAGTGAAAAAAATGAAGCTCATGGATTTCTAAAACTCAAGAGAGAAAAAATCTTGGCTCTTCTGAAGTTAACTGGCATTTTTCCTTTAATTTCAGTGAGTGCAGTGTTCCAGCCAAAGAATCTGAATTCTTGTAAGAATCGTGACAAATGAAATCATAATATATATATATATATATACATACACACACACATACATACATTGTAGCCTGTCTTCTTCTCATCAGCATGCTTTTGAATAATTTCCATGATGTGTAAGCAGGTCATAGAGGTGTCAGCAAGTAAGTGAACACTGCAATATTACTATATATTGTTATTATGCTGAAAATGTGGTAGATAGGAAAATTATAGATAGCTAATGATATTGATTCTAAGCTGTATACAAAGGAATAGTCAAACAAACAAGCAAGTAACAACAATGGGAATTTTATACTTGACAGACACTAGGGCAAGAAGAACACTGCCCCTTCAAACTTGTTGAGGGTAGGTGCTATAAGGCATAGTCACCCTCCGGCCTGGTGTCTTCTTGGTGAATAGTGTCAGGATGGGGAGGCATAAACACTATCCCCCAGCTGCTCTAGGGTGTTATTTTCTCTCCTGCCATGACTTTGATCTTTTTTCAATTAGGGAGCTGGTTCCACTGAGTAGTAAGTCTGAGCCTGTTGGAGGAATTTCTTTGTGAGGCTCTGCCTCCCCTACACCCCACTCTTACCACTCCCTTGGTGTTAATTCGACTTCTCTTTTAGGGGACTGAGCCCTTGTGTCCACTTTAGGAGCTTTTCCTAGGTTGCTGGGAGCCAGGTCAGGCCCTCCTAAATGATCCCCTGGTGGCCAAACTATCCATCGGGTCTAGTCTACATGACCATCTTCACAGGGCTCATTTGTGCTCATCAGTGAACTAGCAGTCCTCCAAGATAAGGCAACCTGAGTCAGTTTACCCCACTAACTAATCATGTCATCAAGGCACATTGGCCAACTTCCCTTCCCCCATTCAGGGTGCTACTTTGTATCAATTCCTTTGCTTACACAAACACACGGGTTCATTTCAGTCTGCCCCCTGCATCCCAGAGTTGATCCACCCATTGTCAGGGCACTTTATTGGTCCAGTATGGAACCAAAAAAGAAAATAAACTTTATCCTTCTCTTTCATCCAGGGTTGATCCCCTTCCCCTCTTTTTATCCATTCATTTAAGGATCCACAAATACACACTGAGGCAAAAATCAACATAAACTTTTCTTCGTCTTTCAGTCAGGGCTGATTCTTCATAATTAATTGGCTCTATCAGTCCCACAATGGCAGAATCAATTTTTGGATCGGCACTCTTACCAGCTGGCTTGAGTTGCCATGTCCATAGCAGGCTGGCAGTCCCAAGCTGCATACCACCCATGTCCTCAGGTACCTCCTTTGCCCAGGGCTTCACTCCTGCACCTGGCAAGTTGCCCCAGTTATCTGTTGTGAATTGCAGTATTCATGGGTGGTCCTCTGACCACACATGTCTGTTGCTACATGGCCTTCACCTGTCAGCAGCTGTAGGCTGGTGCTGGCCTGTGTCCTCCAGTGTCTCTTCTCTGCAGATGCTGCAGTCTCTCCCCAGATGCCTCCCTCTGGGGCCAAAAGTACTGTTCTGCACTCCCCAGCTGCCAATCCAGATGGAACACTTGCTCTGGAAGTTCTGTAGGGTGCTCCAGCTGTGCTCCTTCTCCTGCCTGGGGTAAGTGAAGGTGACTATCACCCTCAGGTTTCCCTTTGCCCCTAGAGCCTTTCCTCTCACAAAACTCAAGAAATAAATAGGCATGTTTCCCTATGAAATGTAATAGGCGTGCAGTTGGCTATGTGTGTGGTGGGGTGTGTTTTTGTTTAAATGAAGATGTAGACAACTACAATCTGTAAAAGCAGTACCGATTTTAAATGCAGAACAAAGTTGTAATATAGGAAGGCTTCACAAGGAAGCCTGTGGAGTGACCCCTTCCTGCTCCAAGTCTCCATACAGAATTATTCTAGTAGTGGATGCATATCTACTTCAGAAAAAATTACAGTTAGCATTCCAGGAGTAAGGACAAAGCACACATAAGCTATAAAAGCTAAATTACCTTCATACCCTCTGAATGTGATCCTTCTAGTCAGGGCAAAGTTACCTTGCCAGGTGAATCTCTTATGTCCAAATCTTCATGTATTTGTTCTGTGTTTAAATAGTGGACCATAATATCCAATTTGCTGATCCCATGTTACTTTCATCACCATTCTATTAATTAAAGTGCTGAATAAATAGATCTGAATACATAAAAAACAAATTCTTCTTACTCAAAGTCTGCTCCTTGTATACATCATAACATTTCTTTGATGGCATTTTCCCTGCTGTTTTCTTGCAGCATTGCATAGTCCAAACTATTAAGCAGCAATGAGATGGACTCTACATTGCCTTTACTTATTATAGCACCTGAAAGCCCTAATCATGGACAAAGACCTTATATTCTGGTAAGTGTTTTAAAAGCACCAAAAATAAAGACATTCCCCGTCCCAATTATTTTACAATGCAATCATCCATTGAATATCAACTAATGAATTATTTCAAATGAATTACTATTGCTGTATACTTTTATATGAGAAAATTTTATATGGAGACATTTGATGCATCTACCCATGCGCTATAATGTACAGTAGCCCATTCTACTATGCATTAAAGCATCACGTATAAAACCATGCAATTACACTAATGTGCAGTAAAATAGGCGCCTGTGCATTACGCATCACTTAAAAACCATGCATATTTATTACTGTGCATTAAGGCAGCCTAATGCATATTTCTTTAGTACCTGACATTGGACGTACTAAATTTAATGAGCATTAGAAAAAGCACCTTAATGCACATGTAGACACACCAACTGAGATAAATCTTAAATGCTCCATTTAAATATTTACTTTGGCAACAGCACCTCACTTAAAAAACATCTTATTAGACTAGACCCAAGCCATATTTACCCTGAAATATCTGTCCTGAAGGTACATTTAAGAACAAAAGAATGTAATAAATGCCATAATGAGTCAGATCAATGATCCATTTAGCCCAATATCCTGTCTCCAACAGTGGCAGAAAACTGGAAGCTAGAGGATAAATGCTGAACTGGACAGCTCTAGAGTAGGAGTTGGCAAAAAATGGCCTGTGAGCTAGATCTGGCCCACAGAAGGACTTGTCCAGCCCACAGTGGGTCCCTCGGTCCCACCTGGTCCAGTTGCCATCTGGCCTGTGGCATGTTCCACCACATCCTGGGCACACAGCAGGGCTGGGGCAGCTCTGCAGATGGAATGCCTTTCTAGGCAGTCCAAGTGATAATGGCTTCTTCTGGCTTCTGCTCCCACTGACCCCAGACCTGTGGTACTGATGGGGACCCACACATACAGCCCTGACCCCAGCCCACCCTGTGCCTGCTCCAGACTCACCCAGCCATGCTGAGCAGTAGCAGCAGCAGCACCAGTTGGGCAGAAGCTGCTGCTGGCATGGGGGAAAAGTGGTCCCTCCCTCTCACCACTGCCAGCTCTTGTTGCTGCAGCTGCCCAAAGCCCTGAGGCTCCTCTGCTTTCTACCACTGCCCCACTGGGTGGCCTGGGAGTGGCAGCTTAGGCAGAAGGAGAAAATATTATTTGGGGGGACTCAAAACACACACACACACCCCCAGCAGGTAAGTCTCTGGAGGGAAACGGATGCAGGGAGAAGGAAGGGGAATGGGGGGGGGGGGGGAGATTGAGGAAGGGACCATGCAGGGGCAGGGGTGAATGGGGCCCAGGAGTGGGTCATGGGATGGTCAGAGCTCCAGCGCCTTCGCCAGAGGTACAGCAGGTCTCCCATCATTGTGCACACCCCAAGTGAGGCACAGTGGACATGAGCCCCCCAGATTTGTGTGTGGTGGAAGCAGGCTGCTGCTGTAGGCTGGGCTCTGTGTACTGCTGCCACTGCCTCAGAAGCCACTTGATTCCATGTGCCTGTTGCTGCCAGGCCGTGCCATGTCCCCTGATCACCCAATGACAGCAAGCACATGGCGTCATGTGGCTACTGAGGCAAAGGCAACATGCTGCAGATCCCAGCCTGCAGTGGCAGCTCACCTCTGCCCTGCACTCAAATCCGGGGGACAGATGCCCCTCATGCCTGCCCCAGGTGGACACAGCAGCAGGAGCCCCTTCCCCACCCCTGGATGAGCTGCCCAGGGCTCCAACCATCCCACAACCCACCACGGGGCTCCATCCAACCTAGTCCCTCCCCCTGCCCCACTCCCTCCCTCCTGGTTGGGAACTCAATATGCCCCCCCCCACCTCATGCCCTTTACCCTTCACAGACTTGCCTGCTGTGGTGGGCAGTGCTCCACAAGCTGCCAGGCTGCAATCTTGACTACATGCAGACTACGACTGCATAGCTGTGTTTGTTCATGTCCTCTGCTGCAGCCCCCTGGAGCCCATGCCCAGGTTGCCCTGCAGACCTCTGTGCTGCTGCCAGTGTCCCATGTTTGGGGGGGGGCGGGGGTTAAGGCCTATTAGCCCTGGCCTTCCACCACCTATGGGTGGCAGTGATGACAGTGGAGAACAGCAGCGCATGGGCTACAGGTGACTACAGCAAGAAGGGCCCAGTGATGGCAAGGGGGAGCAGCAGCTTCTTCTCAGCCACTGCCACTGCTCAGCATGGGTGGGCAGTCTGGAGTAGGCATGGGGCAGGCCAGAGTTGGGGCTGTGCATGCAGCTTCCAGCTCATTTGCTCTAGCCAGGGTGAATCTGGAACAGGTGCAAGGGCAGGCTGGGGTCTGGGCTGAAGCTAGGGTGCTGTTGGTGGTGGTGAGCAAAAGCCACAGGGTGTGTGGGCTCCAGGCTGTTGTGGGGGGAGGAGGAAGAGAGGTGCTAACTGGCCCACAGCAGCTCCCCAGAACTATGTGGCCCATGGGCCCAAATAACTGCCTGCCCCGATCTAGATATCCCCTATCCATTCCCTGTCATCTACCATTATTCGTTCAGAGATGCCAGAGGAAGCATCTCCAACCATTCCATACAATACCTATTAATAGAACTATCATCCATGAATTTGTCTAGTCCCTTTGTGAACCTAGCTATATTACCTGTCTCTTCCATCTCCTCTGACAATCAATTCCAGAAAATAACTGCATGCCATGTAAAAAAAACAATACTTTCTCTGGTTAGTTTTAAACCTGTTTTCTAATTTCAGTGGATACTCCCTAGTTCTAGTATTTGGGGACTTAGTGAACAACAGTGCCCCATTCACGTGGTCCACATCCTTCATGATTGTATAGACCTTTATCATATCCCCTACTCACCTTCTTCTTTTCAAGCCAAAGAGCCCTAGCTTTTTTTAGTCTCTCCTGGTCTGGCAGCTGCTCCATACCTCTGATCATTTTGGTTGTCCCTCTCTGTACCTTGTCTATTTCTACTTCATCCTTTTTGAGATGCAGAGACCAGAACTGCACATAGTTCTCTAAAAACAGCAGCTCAATATGCAGCAGCAACCAAAACAAGCCAATAAAATGTTGGGCATCATTAAGTAGGGAACTGAAAACAAAAAGAAGAATGCCATTATATAAATCCATTGTGCACCAAATCTTGAAAACTATCTACGATGACTCCAAGATCTCTTTCCTGACTTGTAACAACTCATTCAGAGCCCAATACTGTGTATGCATAGTTGAGGTTATTTTTCCCAAGCTGCCTTGCATTTATCACCACTGAAGTTCATCTGCTATTGTTTTGCCCACTTATTTAGCTTAGTGAGATCTTTCTGAAGCTCCTCTGTCAGTTTGGGCCTGGACTAGCCAGAATAATCTGATATCAGCTGCAAACTTGGAGATTTCATTGTGCACCTCCATTCGCAGGTCACTGATGATAATTTGAAAAAAACTGGGCCTAGAACAGATCCCTAAGGAGCCCCAGCTTTGACTTCCCTCCATCCTGAAAAGTGACCATTTGGTCCTACCTTGCTTCCTATCTTTTAACTAGCTCTAAATCCATGAACGAACCTGCCCTCCAATCCTGTGGCAACATAGTTTCTTAAAAACCTTGTTGAAAGCTTTTTGAAATTCTAAATATATTATGTCAATTAGATTCCCTTTGTCCACATGCTGGTTGACATTCTCAAAGAACTACATCAGATTGGTGAGGCATGATTTCCCTTTATAAAAACCATGCCAACTCTTCTCCAACAGATCATATTTGCTGATATTCTGCATTATAGAGTCTACCATAGATTATAGAGTCTACCATAGAGTCTATTCTTGATTATTTCAAGTTGAAGTCAATACTTTTATACGGTACTAATCTTCAAAGAAACTGCAATTCATTAAAATGCATTATTTTTAATTGAAAAGTATAAAACAAGATTAAAAGACTTAAATGGGTGGATTTCTAACAACCTCCAGATTATATAAGATTAAATCACATATGATCCACATGTTTATATTTTAAGAATAAAATAGAACTATATTGTTATTTAACTATATTGGTCAACTTTCAAGAATACTAAATCATACATGTCATCTCCCTTGACTATCAAACTTACTATTTGAAATAGAAATTAGCTATCTGTGATGAAAAGCGTGCAGAGATTTAAAATGTGCCTGACAGAAGTACTCTCAGAACAATGATGCGACTTCTTGCATAATGGAATATAATAAGCATAATTGTTTTGATGTGGCATGAAGTCATATATAAAAGCCCCAAATACGTGGTATCTAATACTACTGCTATTATATACCATTTTAAAAATGTCTTTTCAACTAGGAAAACCACTAAATGGATAGAGGCCTCATTAAGCAAATGTAAGTTTGTATGAGACAGGCATTACATGTAGGAAGATGAACAAAACCTCCACATGCTTATACTCATTGAAGAAAGCCACCATTGAAATCCATAAGGAAATCTTTTCTTCTGTCTTTGAATTCATCATAATATATAGGCATACCTCCAGTGAAAAAGATAACTGAATTACTCGAGACTTAATATATACCATACCCTATATACAAGGTATTGAATAGGAAAGAGTAAGAGGATTTCATATATATAAATTTACATACACTTATGACATGACTCCCAATGCTTTTTTACATGGGAAGGCATGTTAGAAAAAGATGCTTGCTTTTTCGTTGTTGTATTTTATTTTTTTGAAAGTAAACTCTTTGGACACATCTACATGTGCCATTAACATGATATAGGCTTACTGTGCAGTAAAATACTGTGCAATTAACC
Organism: Alligator mississippiensis; assembly: GCF_030867095.1. Taxonomy (NCBI): domain Eukaryota; kingdom Metazoa; phylum Chordata; order Crocodylia; family Alligatoridae; genus Alligator; species Alligator mississippiensis. The sequence continues at coordinate 149,346,420 of NC_081828.1, read as the reverse complement.
TTTCCTGGGAGTGTGTCTACATATTCACTCTGTTGGAAGCAAATCTATTCCCAACAGAAGCAGGCTGGTACAGAGCTGTTCCTGCTCTGCTTTGTCCCCCTGTAGCAGCCAGGAGTGCTAGCCCAGGGTCTGGCAGGGGGTGCAGGGGCCAGTCCTCATGCAGATGGGGTCAAGAGAGCTCTGCTGGTTGCACATCAGGAGGGGTCCTAATTTGCATGGGGCCAGGAGAGAGCTGACGCTCAGCTGGAAGAGCTCTCCCAGCCCTATGCACATCGAGGCACATAGCTGCCAGTGAGCCCTGTGCCCAGCCCCGCTCCTGGGGCAGCTGCCAGTGAGCCCCTGGAGGAGCAGGGAATCCCTGCCCAGCAGTGGGCTCGCTGGCAGCTGCTCCATAAGCGGGACAGCAGCTGGTGAGCCCCTGGCTGAGTTGGGAAGCAGAGAACTCCCCAGTCTTGGTGCTGGGAGCTGTGTGGTACTGGGACAGAGTGGGGACAGAGAGCAATCCCATCCTGGTGCTGATCAGATCCAGGTTCCTGGGAAGAGCTGGGAGCTGAGCAGCACCAGGACCAGGGATAGAGAACTCCCCCATCCCCTGCTGCCCCCTGCTGGTGTGGCTAACTGGGAGCAAATCTGTTCCTGGTCAGCATCTATATGAGTGCTACTTGCTGCATCTACACAAGATGCTGACTGCACAGTCATTACTATGCAGTCATTGAGTACTTGTTTACACAGTGCAGTAATGGGAGTTACTGTGCAGTCATGCCGAGGAATGGCTTATTCATGATGCTGACTGCTCAGTAGCTTGTGACTACTGCACAGTAGCATCATGTCTCAATTCCTGCCACATGATGCTACTGCACAGTAATCATGGCCTACTGAACAGTCAGCATTTCGTGTAGACGCAGCCACTGCCATAGTAACTACTGTGCAGTCAACCTGGTACCTGTATTTACAGGTACTAGCTAACTGTACAGTAGACTAATTTATTGTGCAACAAATGCCATGCATGTGCACATGGTGATGCTTTAATGGCAGTAGATTAGTCTACTGTGCAGTAAAGCATGTTGTGTAGCTGTACCCACTGCTAATTTTCTTTACATCCCTATAGGAGCATATCTAGTGTTTAAGGCAGAGAGCTATAAAGTAGACTTCCAGTGTGCTAATCCTTACTCAATCACCAATTAAGCATATTTTTGACCCCAGTTTAATATCTATACAAAGTTGTATAACATACTTATCTGCCTCATCACCTCAGTACTACTATAGGGATTAACTATTCCATTTTTTTTTCCTGTTTGTTTTAAAGTTTTTCGATGATAAATATCACTATTGAGTAAAAGTGTTTAGCGTTGCTATTATTATTAATGGAAATGTGCAATGGTTTAACTTTTTACCTAAAACTCATTCATCTCATCTAGATTGGTAGGTTTTCTTTTTCCAAAGTATGAGCAACAGCAACCTTAAAAAACAAAACATATTGCACAGCCTTCTGGGGCAACAATATACATTAAAATACAAGTTAATCTTCTTTACTCAGTGAAACAGTATGAATACATGTTCCCCATTGAAATTATAATTGTTGAAAAAGGTAACAAGATGAATCCATCTATAGTTCTATACATCCTGGCCATGATGATTTTACATATGTCATCATCATAAGTTCAACAAAAAATATCAGATGCTGATGACCATAATTTGGATCATCTTTATCATCACCATCATCAGTCTAAAAAATACAAGCATGCACAATAAAAATAAAAAAGGAAAAAGAAACAAGTACACCAAAAAAGAAACCCAAAACATATCTTTAAATTTCAGAGTAGTAAAATAAATGAAACTTAGAATCCAAATACCTCTGAATAGTAGGAGCAGTAATTTGATTCTGAATCTCTTAATTAAACTATAATCCTCTGGGTCAGGTCCAAAACTGGGAACAGTGTGCTTTCTGGTTCTGGTTCCAGAAGTAGCCAAAAACTACCTGTTCCTGCAACTTTTACAAGATTACCACCCTTTTGGCTGAAGTATCATGAAAAAAATATTCTTAAAATGTGGCAGCGATGAACTCAAACATTCATATATTCCTCTGAATCCATACACTGTCACCTTTAGCTGCCGCTGCTTGTAATAGCATGCCTCTTGAAAAAAATAAAAGCTATCATCATCCTAAGGAACCTGCATTGATAACCAAGTAGGACAATATGGCTGCTTGCAGATATTTAAACAACAACAAAACAACAACAAAAACACGCTTTACCAGATGAAGCAGTATGTTACTTCAACCCAGCTCCGTAGCATCAGTATAGATTGGGTGCTTCAGTGGGGCTTCTGGGTGCTTTTTATCTAATAGCTGATTCGATCAGCTATTAGATAGAGGCCCAAAAGAAGCCCCACTAAAATGTTCAATCTATACAGATGTTGCGTGAGCCAGATCCAACTAATGCCCCACCTCTTCTGTGCACGCCCTGGGCTCGGTGCAGGAGCACACAGAGCTTAAAGTAAAATACTGTTTTGTTTTGTTTTGTTTTTAACATCTGCAACCAGCCTACAGTTCTCCACTGTTTAGCATGAACTTTCCTGAAAGATAATTTATGTATAAACTACACAAATATAATTTTATTGAAACACTTTTAATGAAAAGATATTTTGATTGCAACAATGTAAAACTAATGTATCATTTAGGCTAGATATTTTAGAAGATAAAAATAATTAATTCGATGCTCCCGTTTCCCCTACTGCCTCCCTAAGCCATAATAAAGGGTATGGAACCAGTGTTCAGTTCCCTCCCCTGCAAAGGCAATGTGAACTGCTAGTCAATACATAATTCACATCCATTTTCGTCCCCAGTGCACAGAGAATATGGGCCTGTTCCAGTTCTGATGCTGAAAACTGCATTCTTTAGCTCAATGTCTTTTAAGGTCTGAAGGTCACTAGTGTAATCCCTAGTGTTTACCAGAAGGCATATCTCAAACTAGACTGGTCTACAAGATGGATAAGAGTTTGTCTTCAAACCAAGAATAATTTTGTATATTGCCCCAAGATCTGACTGCAGCCTCAAGTGCATAGAAAGGGGTGTTCATATAAAACTGCAAAATCATATTTTTTTTCTTTCCCATACTGCAGTCCAGATTCACACAAAAATGTGCATCTATTATAATACCTAAATGATTTTCTCTGTTACTGTTTGCAAATAAACATACCAATAAACATATACTGAAACATATATCTTTCATATATCTATTGTGCATTCCCTAGTTTTTCAAAAATCATTTTCTCCTGTAAACATGCTTAACTATTCATTTGCCAATGAAACCAAAGTTTGTGCTAATGCTCAAAAAATAAAATTAAATGTTGTGGAAACTTAGATATGCTCTTAAAACACGACATTGTACAGAAAACAAGATCAAAAGAAACCAAAAGAGCATACAGCCTGACATTATATATATCAAAGACTTTTAAATACTACTCTAATTCCCTCCAGGTCAAAAGATTTAAGTTACATAAATATTTCAATCCTCAAAGGACTGAAGTGTATGCAGAGAGAGCATATGAGAGACCAGAATACCACCAACATATCCAAGATCCTAAAAGTGATAGGAAACTGATTAGGTGAGATATGCCCAGAGGATTCTAGTAAGTTATTCATGCTCCATTTTGCAGAGAAATGCAAAAAAATCCAAAAGGTCCCTGCCATTCCAACTTCATTGAAAAGCCAGCATAACATTGAGCAAGTGATCAAGGCACATCAGCTAGGCATGTGAGTGAATTCTCTGTATGATCTCAGACTACTGGCCTATCCTGTTCAATATTCCATTACTTTTTTCTTATGTAAAAAGGGTAAATGTTAGGGACCTCTCTCATCTCCGCCAGTGGCCCATTTCTGATCATTCAAGGGAAAAGAAAAATCAGCCAAGGGAAAAACAATTCCTTCCCGACCTCTTCAGGCGCTTAGTTGAATTCCTAAAGCATGCTATTTAATTATAATCTCAGGTTGGTCATATACTTTCCTGAAACATTACTACAAATGGGTCCCTAATATTTCAAAGCATTTCCTTTTATGTAAAAAAAACCACAAATGTCCCAAAGAATCAAGAAGTTTGAAAATGAGAACATTCAAAGCCCCTGAGCCAGAATAAGAAAATCAGTTTTGTTTACCTTTGGAAGCAGTTCACAAAAGTCCAGATTGCACTACCCTTACCCCCAGTTCCCAACAGTTCAGTGTTAAGGCACTCAGCTAGGATTTGGGAGACCCAGTTTCAATTCCCTATATCTCTCCCACAGTGGTTTTAAATATAAATTCTATCCTGTACCCAAGATGCTCTCTATCAAAGCACACGTATTTTCACAAAGATTTATTTTGGACAACTGGTCTTTTCTAACAGAAGACCTTTGCTGAAAAAAAAAAAATCCCACTTAACTCTATTCATAGCCATTTAGGACAGTAGATTTGGAAAAGTACTAGTCAGCTAGTTCTTCTTCCAGATAAGAAAAACATTCCAGGACTGACATTTATAGGTACTTAGGCCACATACAGATGTTCAGAAAACCGAGGGAGGAATCAATCTGTTACATAGTTTTCTCTAAGTGACTTAGTTTAGATCCAGAATGAATAGTATACACATTCACCCTTGCAGGGGTGGAAAGGGGGAGGGCAGGAGGGCATGCACAGGCGGCCAACAGGCAGGGAGTGCTCCTGTATCCTGCCCAACATGCCCTGAGGGCTCCCCAAGCTGCCAGAGACTGCTGAGTGCAGCCAAGCATCCAAGCCCCTCCTGACTGACTGCTGGGCATCAGCAACTATGACTCCAACCCCCCACTGCTTCAGCACAGACCCTCCCCTGCACTCTGTCCAGAGGTTTCCAGAAGTGCCACAGAGAAAGTGCCTTCTCCTGTTAATTGTATGAGCCTGTGTCCCAACTTGCCTGCACCCTACCATGGCCACCCACCACCTACACCAAAGCACAGAGAGCCAGGAACTGTGGCATGTTCTGCTTGTCACCCTGTGCGATTCTTGCTGGAGGCTGACAGACATTAATGTAGATGCTTCCCTTTGAAGGACCTTCATCTGAGCTATAACAGAATGAGGGCTCAGACTAGTGCCCAATCAGGCATTTTTAAAGTGTGCTGCAGCTGTGCACTTTTGTCAGTGCACAGCTGTAGAGCATTTTCAGTGGCCAATCACATGATAAACTGATACATCTGTGAGCACCACTCTCCTGTCTGTCAACACCTAGTATGACTGTCACTTTCTCACTTTACTGTTTGAAGCTTCAGGTATATGTGGAGGTTTTTCAAATGCTATTTTGTATGGCAAATTTAAGACTAATACATTCTTCACTAATCTCTTCTAGGTCTCGTTCAGCATGACCATATCCCATGTCACCTACTTGAGTGACTAAGTGTTTTAGCTTATTTTTCTCCTGCATTTTTCCAAGCAGGTCTCATCTTCCTATTTGCCACTTAATTATCACTCTACTTGTAATACTGTTACAACTGTTTGCTGCTTCAGTGTCAAGTCAAATAAACAAAAGTCACTGGCATAGATTCATAGATGTTAGGGTCGGAAGGGACCTGAATAGATCATCGAGTCCGACCCCCTGCATAAGCAGGAAAGAGTGCTGGGTCTAGATGACCCCAGCTAGATACTCATCTAAACTCCTCTTGAAGACCCCCAGGGTAGGGGAGAGCACCACCTCCCTTGGGAGCCCATTCCAGACCTTGGCCACTCTAACTGTGAAGAAGTTCTTCCTAATGTCCAATCTAAATCTGCTCTCTGCTAGCTTGTGGCCATTATTTCTTGTAACCCCCGGGGGCGCCTTGGTGAATAAATACTCACCACTTCCCTTCTGTGCCCCCGTGATGAACTTATAGGCAGCCACAAGGTCGCCTCTCAACCTTCTCTTGCGGAGGCTGAAAAGGTCCAGTTTCTCTAGTCTCTCCTCGTAGGGCTTGGTCTGCAGGCCCTTGACCATACGAGTTGCCCTTCTCTGGACCCTCTCCAGGTTATCCGCATCCTTTTTGAAGTGTGGCGCCCAGACTTGCACGCAGTACTCCAACTGCGGTCTGACCAGCGCCCTATAGAGGGGAAGTATCACCTCCTTGGACCTATTCATCATGCATCTGCTGATGCACGATAAAGTGCCATTGGCTTTTCTGATGGCTTCGTCACACTGCCGGCTCATGTTCATCTTGGAGTCCACTAGGACTCCAAGACCCCTTTCCACCTCTGTGCCACCCAGCAGGTCATTCCCTAGGCTGTAGGTGTGCTGGACATTTTTCCTCCCTAAGTGCAGCACTTTGCATTTCTCCTTGTTGAACTGCATCCTGTTGTTTTCTGCCCACTTGTCCAACCTATCCAGGTCTGCCTGCAGCTGTTCCCTGCCCTCCGGCGTGTCCACTTCTCCCCATAGCTTTGTGTCATCTGCAAACTTGGACAGAGTACATTTCACTCCCTCGTCCAAGTCGCTGATGAAGACATTAAAGAGTATCGGTCCAAGGACTGAGCCCTGCGGGACCCCACTGCCCACACCCTTCCAGGTTGAGACTGACCCATCTACCACGACTCTTTGGGTGCGACCCTCTAGCCAATTCGCCACCCACCGGACTGTGCAGTCATCCACGTCACAGCCTCTTAACTTGTTCACCAGTATGGGGTGGGATACCGTATCGAAGGCCTTCCTGAAGTCTAAGTATACGACATCCACCCCTCCTCCTGTGTCCAGGCATTTCTTAACCTGGTCATAGAAAGAGACTAGGTTGGTCAGGCACGATCTGCCTGCCACAAACCCGTGCTGGTTTCCCCTCAGCATAATCTGCCCTGCCGGTCTCTCACAAATGTGAGCCTTGATAATTTTTTCAAAGACTTTACCAAGGATGGAGGTGAGACTGACTGGCCTATAGTTGCCCGGGTCCTCCTTCCTCCCCTTTTTGAAAATGGGGACCACGTTAGCCCTTTTCCAGTCCTCCGGGACTTGGCCTGTGCGCCACGAGCGTTCGAATATTCCCGCCAGTGGCTCTGCAATGATGTCAGCCAGTGCCTTCAGCACCCTCGGATGGAGCCCATCCGGGCCTGCCGATTTAAAGGCATCCAGTTCTTCTAAATGACTCTGCACCACCTCAGGATCTACGTATGGAAGTCTGGCGCCTTGCTGCTGCCTCTCTACAACCCCAGTGAGAGACTTGTTGTGCCCCTCACTTAGGAACACTGAGTTCTATATATAGCAAATATACGAGCATCTAAATGTGGAATGTATAAGATCAATGCACAGCGGAGACCCTTAAAAACTACAGCTTAAACACTTAACCATAACATGTAGCTTTTTCTATACCTGCCTCTTCAAACTTATGCAAAAGCTTGTGTGTTAGAATATCTTCACCATTCATTTTAGCGAGATCTAGAATTTGCCCTTGATGTTGATAACCTGTAGGAGGATGAGGAAGGAGTGGGGGGACCGGGGAATCAACATTTTTGTTCTATGTTATTCATCTAGGAAGAAGGTTACAAGTTATTGCTGAGTTTTCAATGCTTAATACTTAAGGAAAAATAATCAAGAAAATGTTGTATTGTTTGAACTTGCGTATATACAGTATTTGTATATTTTAATATCTAAAACAAAACATAAAAGCAGCCCTAATGTGATTTCCACTTGCAGAATCTTAAGCTTCAGAAAAAGGTGCTCTACAACAATGTGCTCGGAGCATTCATTTGCAGCCCAGCTCTTGTGGAATTTGCTATGGATTAACAGAGAACTCTTGCTGTACAAATGGCATCACTGACTACTGACAGTAATAAACGCTTTGTGATGGTGTGCACATTTCTCCCTCCTTTTTAGAATGTTAATAAGTTGAGCCCACAATGCTTATGACATTTAAACACCACAGATAAAAGTACAGTATATATATATATATATATATATATATATATATTCCATAGTATCAAAAGGAAAAATGGGATTCAGGAGGATGAGGCAGCATAAACAGCACATCAGGGATCTAACTAGAAAACAAGATGCAAGCCCATAAATTCAACAGCATATGGAGTTTTGCACCATATGCTGAGACTGCAGCTGGAATAACATATTCCTCTGCTTTGAATCAGGAAGCTTTTATGGCTTCTCTCTGTGTAGCTACAGGTGCTGACCCCACTTCTGCAAGGAGGAGATAAGCAAATTGTTTTAATCTGCATGTTAATTATTGAAAGCATTATAGTAAACAAATACTTTAAGAAACTCGAAAGTTGCTTTGAGATCTCACTCCTTCATTTGAAGAATCATGTTTGATTGTGTAGTATTTCTAAAGCAAAGGATCTTTTGTACATTATGTAAGCTTCACTACAGCGTATGTTGCAATCCATGTACTAATGAAATGAAAGAAATATTCCACACAGACTTGGAAAACGGGAAAGAAAATTGCTGCTGTTGTTGTCGCTAGAATGCAACTTTCTTCTATGTTGGTAAACACATTTCTGTGGGGTCTGCTGACAAGTTTTTCACCATTTCCCCACTAAGGTTTATAATGATCAAAAGATGATGGCTTGCTACAGAAACAGCAGTAAAATACAAAACACAGGCATCACTTCTGTTCAATACAGCTTAAGCCAGTAGTTCTCAACCTTTTTAGACTCAAGTGTCCTTTGCTAGATTCAAGGCACTCTGCTAGACTCAAGGCACCCCTCAGAAAATGTCAGCACTTCATTTTCACTGATTTTTTTTTTTTACTGCAGTAAAATAATAGAGCAATTCTGGTGCAAAGAACTCACAAAGACCACAGTGGATCAGAATGTTTTTAATATTATGAATTTCTACTTGAAATCTCTGGATTTATCTTGTGAATTATGTTTGCACACCTAAGATTGCTAACATTGACCAACACCCTATGCCACCCTTGAAAGGATCTCAGCGCACCCTGATTGAGAATCACTTGAATGCACTTAACACACCAAAGATGGTGTGTCCCAGTTTATCCCTAGTTTAACTTACTTGGTTTCAGTGAATTATAATACAGGTGAACTGTATCTGGGAACATGCTGCTTCACAAACATATGCAGTTATCAGGAACAGGATCTATTTCGGATAACCAAGTGCTACCTAAACATGTATAGTAAAAGGCACTATCAGTGTCTCTTGGGACAGACACATCACTCTATTTGTCTCTTGGGACAGATTCAGCCACTGCGCGCTCAATAAGCCATTTATGAATCGTCTCATCTCATTTCAAAGACCTCTCGCTATGTTGTAACTGTAACTGAAGCCAGTTTCTTTCCTGCACTGCACGCATCGGCGGCGTAAGTAAACAATCTATTTTTACCAATACGCATCTGTGCCTAATTCTACTCCACTCGTTGAAGTACCCACCTGACGTTCCAGGCTCCCGGCCAAAGCCCGGCAAGCCGGTCGGACACCACATGTTGTCACGAACTGGATCTGGGGAAGACGCGATGGAGTCAGAACTAGTTAAGAACTGCCCATGACGCAGTGGGGAGCACCTAACGTCCGACTCGGACGACCTATGGGCGCACATTGCCTATCATCAGGCGGGCAGGAGGAGTTCAAATGTGATCGCCGGCTACCTCTTCCTCAGAGGAGAGGAGGGAGTCGGAAAAGGGTGGGCCGCCTAACTGGGCCCGAGCTCTTTCGGGTGTATTATGAGTGGAAAAGGGGTTGTGTACAGACTGCGGGATGGAGTGGAAACACTGTCCCTGGCACGGGTAAAAGCGGCAGGCGCGGCGAACCCGACCTCCGCCCAAGAATTTGCCCGCTGCATTTGGCACGTACGAGAAGGCGGGGAGGGGACACCTCCCGACAAGTTTAACTGTCCGACCCTGGCACCCCAGTTGCGCGGCCACGAACTGCTCACCCAGCTCCACGAAAATTTAGAGGCGGAGGGCCGCACCGCAACTAAGTGGACAGACCCCAAATGGGACAAAGGGAAAATGATTAATGTGCTGTTCCACACAGTTTCGTTTCTGCTACATGAGAATGCAAACTTAAAAAGCCAGTTAGCCACGGTCAGCAAAGCTGCCGTGGAAATGGTGGCGCAGCAAGGTCCCGAGCCGCCGCCCGAAAATGGCGCCGGAGAAAAGGAGAAGTGTCCGGAAGGTCCGGAAGAAAAAGGGGGGGGAGCCGCCACCAACAAAGGATGGGCGGGAACACAGCCAATAGTCCCGTCCGCCGAGGCGGCACCGCCCCCATCGGCCCCGCCCCCCTACTATGGGGAAGTGCCACTGAGCGGGAAGTTATACCCTCCCCTCCCACAGGCCACATCAGTGCCCCTGGCGGCCGCTCACCCCCTGGTCATAGTAAAAACAACAGTCAACCCACAAGGCACGACCACCACTACCACACCCGTAATCGGGCTGAGCTTCAGGGGTTCTGCAGGGACTCAAAAATAAAACCCGCCGAAACGTTAGTCATCTGGCTCGTCCACCTTGTAGTTGAGTTTGGGTCTGATTTACTAGACTTAGAGGAGGCCTGTTTTCTAACCCGCCAAGCCTCATGGAGCGGAGGACACACTACTGACCTAGAGTTGGTAATAGACAGCGACCATTGGAACATCCCGCTCCCGTCCCTTGTCGCAGGGCAAATTGAGCGTAAGTCCCATGCGTGGTACGACGGCCGGCCGGGAAAGGCCACAACAGAGCAACTTCTGCTAGCTATAATAGGGGTCTCCTACTGTTCCTGGAACCCCAGGGTGCACCCGTTGGGACTAACACAGCCCCAGATCCGAAGGGGTTGGGCCCATTGCCACCTATGAAATCCTGGGGCAGTCCCAGCCACTCTCGAAGCTATAGAGACCTGCGTGGAAGTTTACGGGGGAGAAAGCGCTATCACCCTCCGACTCCTCCTTAACCCGCTAGCCGACCAACCGGCCGGTAACATCCTAAGCCAACTCCCACGGCTACAGGCCCTCATGAAGTCAGCGACTACGGACCCAGCCGCCGCGCCGAACCACCTCACCGCATACCCGGTCGAGTACCAGAGGCCAAGACACCACCAACCTGACCCTCAACAGGAATCGAAGTTACCACCTCAGAGGACACCGGAAGAGAGAGCCATGTTCGGATTTCTCCTGAACCACTCCAAGCTTACCAAGCAACAACTACGCATCCTAGGGGATGCAGGACAATGGCAACTGGCACACGAATTGGGCTTTAGGTACACCGAAAAGCCAAAAAACGAGTAGCAGCCGCCGGTCGGGCTGGCGGCAGCAACCTTAAACCTGACCCCGCAGACCCTTGCCCCTACACCAGATTTATTGTTTACGACCCCACCGATCCAACAACTCAGCGTGAAGTTTTCTTCCTCCTCGATACAGGGGCCCAAGTTAATGTTATAACCCCAACAGTGCCTCATACGAAAACCACAAAAACCATCATGGTACAAGGTTTAAATGCCACAGCAACCACTGCAAAGGTTAAGTTCTCAGTGGCCGGTTACTGCAAGGCGCTCAAGGCGGTCCTAGGGGGCATTAACATCCTAGGAATTCCCGGCATCAAGGCACTTCAGCTAAAGGAGCAAATAGTGCAGGCCCTCCCGCTCTCTATAACCGAACTCGATCGGCATCGACCCACGCTCTGCAATACCTCCGTGTAGTGCTACAAACCAATCCCAACCAAGGACCCCTTAAGGGGGCACTAATTGATCTTCTGCAATGCCTCGAACAACAAGGGTGCATCAAACCGATAACGGCCAGCACTCGCCTCTCGCCGCGATGGGGAATTGCGAAACCAGGAAAACCCAACCAAGTCTGACTAGTGGTAGATTACCGTGAGGCCAACAAGTGATGCCAACCACTCATGCAACCTAGCCCTTCTACGCTGCCCCAATGCCTGTATGAGATGACACAATTTCAAAAAGACACGTGGGTTGGGACAACTCTTGATCTTAAAGACATGTTCTTTTCCATTCCAATCAACGATGTCGAGGGAGCACTAAACATGTGTGTCAATGGCACCATGTACAAGTGGACAGTTTGCCCTCAAGGATACCGCAATGCACCAGCATTGGCCACAGGCGCCATGAACGACACGCTAAAGGAGTTCCACACCTCCCACATCCTACCGGGCCAGGACGAATTAAAAATTTGGAGCTACGTTGAAGACTTCGCTGTTATGGGCCACACCTGAGAAGTCATCGTCGAAGTCACTAACAACCTAGTCACCCATCTCAACCACAAAGGGTGGACGGTCAGTTTAAAGAAATTGAAACTACAGCCCACTGCCGACATCACTGACATCTGGGCACCAAACTCGTCAACAAAACAAGGTTTGGCATAACCCACGGAGGTCCAAACACCGGTCCACTGGAGGGGCAATTACCAATGGACAAAAAATGACTCCAGCAGCTGCTTGGATATCTCAACTGGTACTGGCATCACATCACCCCAACCCACCTACCAGCGCTCGCAAAGCTTCAACGTCAAATCTGCAACAAGTCTCAAAAATTTACACCCTGGACCGAGAAGGACAGCAAGGACCTCCACAAACTCCTGGCAGCCATTAAGATGACACCCCTCCACACATTCGATCTCACTGACCCAATGACGGTGACCATGGGGTACACTACCCACCACGTATGGGCCACAGCCCACAACTCTTGTGGAGAGCTAACCTACACCTCCCACCGAACCCTCCAAGCAGCTCAACACCGATATGGAGGCGTCGGGAAAATCCTAATGGCAGGGCATAGACTGGTCCAGACCAGATAGCTCTCTAACATGGGACCCGCGGACCGTAAAACCCTCGTGGCACCTCACACTCCCACCCTGCACCAATTGTAAGCTAACCAAACCCTCCGGACTTACCCTTTCCCCCCTTATCAAAACCACACCTTTGGCCACTTGGAACGCATCCCTAGCTGTCAACATATCCAGCAATCAATCCTGGTATTCGTTTTATTACCCCATTTTGCATGCAGCTATAATAAGTAACGCCTGCCATGGTACTGAGTTAGGAGCACGACAATCTGGCCCACCTGAGCGGGCCCAACAAACCTTTCAATTCTCAGGCAATTGCGCACAATTAACCACCCCGGCTCTCTTGGGAATGTTTTGGGCCTGTTCAGATGGACGCTTATATACAACTCTTCCAGCCACACTTTTGGGAATACAATGTTTTTTAACCACCGTGGCACTTTGTCCCCCTTTATACGCCAGCACCTCCAGACCCCCTAGCTCAATGCTGCTCCGTCGTCATAAACGAGAAGTGGTCTGGAGCACCCTCACGTGGCAGGAAAAATGGAATGAGGGGGCAAAGTACATAGCAGAAAACCTCTTTTGGGGATTTGGCATGGTCAAAGCCCGAATAGCTATTGCACAACTCGCTGAGCAGGTCGAACTGCTCGCTAATTGTACTGCTAAAAGCCTGTATTTACTCGACCAGCAATTACAGGCAACGTCTCGTATGACATTGCAAAACCGCCTTGCCCTAGACACAATGCTTCTCCAAAAAGGAGGCCTATGCCAATATCTTAATCTGTCCCAAGACCTTTGCTGTATTAGTATTCCAAATGTCTCGCTACCCCTAAAAGATCAAATTGACGCAATTCGGAAAGTCGCCACCGATACAAACACAATCTCTGGTATCGGGCAAGGGTGGTTATCCGACCTCTTTGGCTGGTTTGGTTGGGATGCGTCTTCGTGGCTCATAACCGTCTTGTCTCCCCTTATAATGATGTTGATTCCCCTTTTTAGTATTGGCATTTGTATATGTGTTGTTTGTTGTGTTATCCAATATATTAAGAACAAACTTGTTTCGCTATCTGCTTTTGTATACACCCGCTTGCCATATGAACCCCCCGAACAAAACGACGACAACCTGAACGGCTTGCAAGTACTGTAGTCCCAACTGTGCCATCGGCAAGGGGGCATGTCAGAACCCATTAATTAAATGCCTATGGCACAGTGGGAAATCCCCAGCACAGTAAAAAGCCCGCCAACTCCAACGGCTACCTTTGTTAAACTTCAACAGTCTTCATAATTGGCTGGCCATGCGCGCCACCTATTGGCCGATTACAAATTATTCCCACTTGGCAAGTAGCAATTGGCTTGCTGACTATACAAAAGTACAAACAGCTTCCGCCCTTGTTGGAGAACTCCGCACGCATCCTGGAGTAAACTTGGCGGACTGATCACCCACCAATGACTCCCCGTCACCGACCTCCCCGACGTACCCCCCCCCGCGCGCTCGATAAGCCATTTACGAATCGTCTCATCTCATTTCAAAGACCTCTCGCTATGTTGTAACTGTAACTGAAGCCAGTTTCTTTCCTGCGCTGCACGCATCGGCAGCGTAAGTAAACAAGCTATTTTTACCAATACGCATCTGTGCCTAATTCCACTCCACTCGTCGAAGTACCCACCTGACGTTCCGGGCTCCTGGCCAAAGCCCGGCAAGCTGGTCAGACACCACATGGGGAACAAAGGGGCCATAGGATGAAACAGCTAGGGCTGTGAAGGCATGACGGTTAGGCTATCTTTATTTTTATTAACATGTTTATTTCTATAATATGGCTCAATGTTAAGATGCTTGGTAGCAAAAAGGGTTTTAGATGCTATGCTCCCTAAATCTCTGCAAGGAATGGTAGGAAGATTCTTGTTGGTCTTAAGGATGAGTTTGTTAGTATCCAAAAATCACAACTTTTCATTTAAAAACTAAGCTGAAGGTACTATGATAAAAAAAAAAATATATAACCGCATGTCCAGCTTATTGATAACTAGCTTACTAAAATAAAAAATCTAAATGGAAGTTCATATTTTTTTTAGGAATCACATCATATTAATAGAATGAAATACATTTTTGGCATTGCTTTTTTATTTCTTAGGGAAGAGACAGTATGCTTGGCTCTTCTCCTATTTACCTCAAGAAATGTACAGGATAATTCTATTGGAACCAATGGTCCTACATCAATTTTAAACCTGTGAAGAATTGAGGAAAATTGGCCCAGTTTCTCCCCTTTTTGTGTTTTACTTGAAATAGCAGGTGTTAGGAACCAATCCATCACTCTCAGTGGGATCTCTCAGCTGACTGCTCTAGTATTTAAACTCTTTCATTTAGCAGATAGCATCTGCCCCCCTGGGTGGCTATGTTCCAGTTCTTCATCTATTTCTATTAGTATAAAATCACTCACAGAAAGATATAATCCTTAACTTGATCTCTCTCCATTGGTGTCTTTCCACACACCCCTTTTGCTGAGTGGCTGTGTTCCAGTACTTTATCCCCATCATTTATATCCTTCCCTTTATCCTATGATTGGCTGTGTGCCAGTGTTTGATCTACTCTAGCTTAACATTAAGCACTTGATTCCTCTCCATTGGTTTCTTCCTCCCATGTGGGTATATTCCAATATTTAATCTATCCCACTCTATATATTAAAGACATACAGAATGTATTAGGAGTAACATAATTGAAAATAATGGAATCATACTAGAGTAAAACTAGTGTAAATGAGATCAAAAGCAGGCCCTTCTTATCAAAGAGGAAAAGGATAAACTATGAATCAGATACCAGCAAATATTTGTTCAAAATCTGATTTATCCCAGGATAGCTACTGCATGTTTAATTGGCAAGTGCTTTAAATGTTAGCTTGAAATACTCACATTTGGCAAGTTGTAGACTATTTTGCCTTTAATTCATACCAGTTCCAATAACACAGTGGTTATAGATGGAGCAGTAGTAATTAAAATAGGGAGGCTACATGCTGCCAATTGTAACTGTTAACATTTGTGAAAAGTAACCCAAGCATCTAAGGAAATTTATGATGTCAATTTATCATCAATCAAAGGTAGCAATCATGGTCAAAACCTTAGAGGCATTTGTTTGTCAAAAATGAAGTCTGTCTAAATCTTTAGAGCTAACAGTAGAAAATGAATTGTGGCTAGAAAAATAAAGGAGAAATTATCATGGAGCCATAAGAGAAGCGACGATGTCAAACTACCTTTGCTCTTCATTTGAATTTTGCCATTCATGGTCAGAGAAGTTTGGGTTTTACATCTTTGTGTCCTGATGTGTGACAATCTTATCTCCTCTTCTACCCTGGGAGAATACACCTCATACATCATCCTTTAAGAGTGAGTATATATGTTCACCTGTTCTGCTAGAAGTTCTGCTGACTGGTAGGGATAAGAGAACGTGGATGTTTCAGGAAACTGTAATCCACATGAATCCCTGCATTCAGTAAAGTATATCAACTGCACTTTGGATAATCCTAGCCATAAAGGGTGCAATGGAAAAGGGGAAGGGAATTCATTTCTCTTCACCAAAGATACTAATACAAAATCACCCTCTTATTTGTTCAAAATCTCCAAACTAAGTCCTACCTTTCCAGGTCAACAGAAGGATCCAATTCAGAACAAGTATTCCTTCTCACTTCTGATATGAACCAAAATGCAAATAGCTTCATTTGCCATGTCCAGACGAGCACGGACTTTTGGTTCCCCAGGAACAATTAGCAATGGGACACCTTGTGCCGCTGCTAGTTGTCTCCAGGGAACACCTGTACTAGGCACCCTTTGGTGCATGGCAGGTTACCTCAGCTGGGGTAGGGGAGGCTGGGGCCAGTAGTCTTATCTGGGATCCTGGGAGCTGGGAAAGCTGCAGCCATATTGCTCCTGCACCTTGGAGTCCAGCCGACAGCTGGAGCCTGGCTCCAGCTGGCCAGACTCCAGTTTGGGGTGCCCGCTGCCTCCATGTATACTGCCCGACTATTTTTCTGTGCAGTTTTGACCCCTGAATCTCCAGGTGTAAAAAAACCCCCAAACCGACCCTGCACTGCAAGGTAGCAGTGTGGGAAACACCTGAATGTAGTGTGTGGTGCTGCAGATGGGTTTGTGGGACCACATACTGCATGGCCGTGCTCATCTGAATGCCATCACTGATACTAATACTCCCAAGCAAGTCTGGAAGTAAAAAAAAAAAAAAAAAAAAGTTTTGCTCTGACTGTTTTTATGCATACCAGAAAGAAAGCAAATCATCCACTTCTCAAGATCCCATACAAATTAGAGAAGATGGTAAGTAAAATTAATTGAAACTACAGTACAATCTGCTGTTCATGTGGCTCCTTCCTGTTTAACAGCTTTTACTGTAGGAGAAAAATGTGATCCATCTGTTAGATAGGCACTCAAGGCAAATGATGGCTTGCAGGATGAGAACCTACTTCAGGAGTGGGAAGGTGGATTTTGAGCCACTTTGCATTCTATTGGGTGCACTGAAAAATATGACATTAAAAAACAGTATGATCAGACAGCAGAAGTTACATAAAAATCAAAATATTGTATTCTTTTGTCTTCAGAATGCATTGGAAAAAAAATTAACCAGTACATTTTTAGTACATTTGCGTGCTGCATAACAATGCAGTAAGCAGCATTATACAAACTCATTAGCACAAAGATAAAGGCAACAGAAAGAGATTATCCCATCATTTAATTTAAAGACTATCTTACCAGTCCTAATGAGTTAGCATATTTCTACAGGGATGAGTTGTAGTGTCAGACAGAACAATATTAGCAAACAACTTCAGAGTGCTTTCCTCAGTCATGTCCTGCCACTTTTTCAAAATATGTAATGAAGAAAATAGATTTTCAAATTTCACATAGGTATATTATCTGCAATGTCCTACAAATGCCATCATGCATAATGAAATGCTAATCACTTTAATATGTATACAATAGGCAGTTATGTCTTCTCAAGAAGCAGGTCACCTACAACATACAGGGCCATGGCAGGCAAATTGCCAATTTTTGTTTATAAAATGCAATTGAATTTTTAAAATGAACCGTAATTAGCCACCACAATGTTTTTATAGTGCACCAAAACCAATCATGCAGCATTATTTGGTACTTTGTCCTACCCTCATTTTCCATGTTTTTATAAGTTTACTTTCATCATGGCTCTCATTTGCAAATTATAACATTTTCCCCTACTCTGATCCTCTGTATTATCTATGTAGGTATACATCCTGCAAAGATTTAAACATGTACTTAACCATATTTACTGAACCTTGGGATTATTTCCATTACTTGTTCTGTATAGCACATGGCTAGAAGACTTCCTCTGTCTTGAATATACATCATTAAACAATAACCTAACTAATCAATAGTAAATTATTACAAACATAAATATGGCGCTATTAGAGAAGTAAAATGTATGCATTTTTAATGAAGCATTTCCAATACACAACCACCACTCAGATTTGTTTATATTCCATACTGTAAGTATTAAAGCCAAGGGGAAAATGCTTTGTGCAGGTCACAATGTGTGCATGGTAACTTATTAGTGATGGTAAGCATTCAGTTGAAAATGGCTCGTTATGGATTTTTTTCACAACATACAACTAAAAAAATAAAATCACTCATTTTTAAAAGGACTGAATAAAAGATGCTGTGAATGTTCAAAACCATTCAAAACTCAGACCTATATTAGACTCCTTACACAAATCACTGTGACAAAAAGCATAGGAAGTGCAAGCAAGACACTACTGTTACATCAGGTCCATTACTATCAGTGTTTTACTGCTTTACATAAAATTTTAGTTCTTTCACAATCAGAGAAGATATTTTCCCATGTAAAATAAAATGAAATACTTTTTGGCATCTCCAGGTCAGAAAGATGACAATAGGAGTTTCTCTTAGGGCATGATCCAATTCACAGAGACAGACATCAATAGAAGGCTTCCCACTAACCTCAAGGAGTTTGAACAGACACTAAAATAAAATAAAAAATCACTTAAAATTCAAGTTCAGATTCTGCCATTCTTACTCTTGTAGATAGTTACCCAAATAGTAGCTCTGTAGAAGAAATCGTAGGTAGAATTATTCGACATTCTGAGTTGCTCTGCCTCAGTTTCTCCCTCCACAATACATTCTGCCTGTTTCTACACACTCCTCTCTAAACTTATGTAAAAACATTCTCAGGTACAACCTACTTTCTTTGCTGCATCTTTCATCTGAGGTGCAGAGGGTAGCTCCAAAGTGTCACGTGCCAGACTTTCCAGGTCATCTATTGCCTTCATCACGTTCGGGACGGCACAAATTAGAAACCACTGAATGGTTGTGGTCCGCACAATATGGTGTGGTCCAGTAAAAAAAGTGTAGCAAAACCCCGTTTCTTTTTTTTTTTTTAATTTATTTTAAAATGCATTCCCTCCCCTTCCCCAACCATTTCTGACTTTTTCTCTCCTTCCCTTTTCCCTATAGATAAGTATAAGTAAGCTAAGATGTAGGATAAGCTTTAAACATTTTTATTTTGGTAGCAAGTTTTTGGTTTTGGATATCCAATGTTGTATATTGTATTATTATTAGGTTTGTATTGATTTTTACTGTTGTATATTGAATTATTATAATTTTTGTACTGATTTTTATTCTTTCATATGGATAGTGTATGGTTTAGGCCTGTGTTTGTAAGTGAACCAAAGTCATGTCAAGTTTCCATTTTATATGTCAAGCCTTCATCTTCTGTCCTCTGCCTGGGCATCCCATGTTACAACTGTATGAACCACGTACCCCTCCCATGTAAATTGGTTCCCTGATGAATGAGTGTGATTGGGAATGACTGAAATACAATGGTAGCAGGCCTCTACTGAATGGCCTGTAATGACTGGGCCAACACCTCACATTGACTCACCCAGGAACCACGGACCTCACCCAGGAACAGAAACAAGACCAGCATTTGAAAGGCAAAGGACCCTGCAAAACCAGCAACTCTCACCATTACAGACACCCAACACTGCACATCCCTGCATGGAGCACACATGCTCAGTACGCCAGGGGCTGACCCTTGCCTGGGCATGCCTCCTGTCACTAGGCTCACACAAGGTCTGCCCCTATAAAAAGGGGCAGTGAAGACAGACCCAGTGGGAACACCATTTCCATCTGCACCAGCACCATGCCACACCACCTATCCACCCAGAGGCCCTGCTGGTGATCCCCCTCTGGACAACACCTACTGGACAAGGACCCCTCGCAGCCTGGATAGGTAGATATTACCTGCACACATCCTCCTACAATTGGGACTCTCTCTCTCTCCTCCTGGACTTCAGCGGACTTCAGCCCCTGCACCAAGCCTCTTTAACCCCCGCTGCTTTTGTGTGTGTGGGTGGGTGCAAGGGAACCAATTTGGCATTGTGTCACCATCTCCCCTGTTCAATAAAACCACTCATTTACAACCCCAAGTTGGGTCATGTTTTACTGAATCCCAGTCCTTCTTTATCTTAAATTCCAGCCTCATTCTCTCTCTCTCTCTCTCTCTCTCTCAATTCCAACCCCCACCACTAGTTTCCCGATCTCCTCTCAATTCCTACTGCCTTTTCCCTGTGACTTTCTGCTGCCTTTCTCTGTTTTCCCGCTGCCCCTGCTGCCTCTCAGTCTCTTCTGCCACTTTTCCTGTGATTTTCTGCTGTCCCCCTGCTTCCCACGCTCCTACTGCCTTTTCCCTGTGACTTTCTGCTGCCTTTGCTTTCCTGCTGCCTTTCAGTCTCTCCTGCTGCTTTTTCTGTGATTTGCTGCTGTCCGTCTCTCTGTTTTCAGCCCCCCCCCCCCCCCAGCAGCTTCCCAGACTTCTCTAGTTGCCCCGGAGCCATATTCTGGCTCCCCCACACCCAGAGCCCCTCTTTAACACCCACAGTTTCCCTTAGTCCCACTTTCCCTCTCCAGCACCTACCTTTTCAGCTCCCCCATAGCTCTGGCTCCAGTCCCAGACTCTGTGCCAGCAAGCTTCCCTGTTCTGCAGGCTTTGGGCATTGTCTTTTAATCAATTAAGATCAATTAACCTAAAGTTACCCCTGAGCCTCAGTTCTTCAGCCCAGTCCCCTGCAGTGTACCAGTTCTAATCCCGGTCCTGGTGACTTCCATTTCCAGTAACTTTAACTCCTTACACTTCTACTTTCTTACCTAACCTTTCCCCGGGTATCCAAAGACACCAAGCACATGCATACATACACATCACAACACCCAAGTTAGGAACTCACCTGTGTGTATGTGTAGGTGGGTGGTATGTGTGTGAATTAGTGAATACACATATATAGATATCATTGCGTGTGTGGTATATGAATTAGTAATCCATGTATGTGTATTGGATGTGCAGGTGTTGGTAACTGGTAACTGATTCTGTCTAAATGTGGTGTGTGTAGCGTGTATGGGCTTAAACTGGTGATAGGTATGCATGAACCTAGACTGGTTATTTTGAATGTGTGTGTATCTGAGTTGCTAGTGTAAGAGTGTGTATGTATACATACATACATATGTACATATGTGTAAGGAAAACTTGCAGAATTGACAAAGATGTACCCCTGTGACTGACTTGTGTTGCTCTGGAGGGTCAGGCCAACTCTCAGGATCTCAATATTGCGCTGTTAGACAGGACGTATGTATGTATGTATACACACACACTCTCACACTAGCAACTCAGATACACACACATTCAAAATAACCAGTCTAGGTTCATGCATACCTATCACAAGTTTAAGCCCATACACGCTACACACACTACATTTAGACAGAATCAGTTACCAGTTACCAACACCTGCACCTGTATACACACACACACACGGCATTGTGTGCATGATATACGAATTAGTAATCTGTCTCTAACTTTTGGGGTATATAGTGCATGTGCTTGAATTGGTGATAAGTATGCATGTGCCTAGGCTGGTCTGGATGTGTATGTGCCCGAGCTGGTAGAGTGTGTGTGTGTGTGTGTGTGTGTGTGTGTGTGTGTATGCACCTAATTGGTTTGTGTGTGTTTTGTATATGTGCAATTGTGTCATACCCTCTTGTCTAAAAGCGCAATATTGAGATCCTGAGAGTTGGCCTGACCCTCCAGAGCAACACAAGTCAGTCACAGGGGTACATCTTTGCCAATTCTGCAAGTTTTCCTGAGTCTCATTAGGGCTTTCATTTTAAAAAAAAGTGCAAGTATGTAGAATTGAAAGTCATATAAAAATAGTTTCTGTTTATCTTCCAGGAGAGTAAGGGAAGGCAGAATCTGTACTTCTTTTGTAAGAACTGATAATATCAAACATCTAAAGGAGGATGAAGAATGAAGTTCACTAGCATCTAAAGAAGTTCAGGCTTTAGGTAAGTAGAGATGCACAAAGTTCTGAATTT
Organism: Alligator mississippiensis; assembly: GCF_030867095.1. Lineage (NCBI taxonomy): Eukaryota > Metazoa > Chordata > Crocodylia > Alligatoridae > Alligator > Alligator mississippiensis. The sequence goes on along the minus strand of NC_081828.1, from coordinate 149,324,328 downwards.
AGATCCTAAACCTTAAAACCGTATCACTTTAAGTGTGCTTGCACATTGAAGGTCACTGGGTCTCTCCCTAGAGGCAGGGGGACTGCCTGTGTAAATCACAGTGAGGATTGAGGCCTTGGAGAAAACAGTCATAGGCACTGTATAGTTAAACCTGTGTGGTGGCTTAAAATTCCTTCTTTTCCCCCATTTGATGATTTTGTCTTCATATTTAAACACAGCAGCTTCAGAGCATGACTGAATTTACTATTATGTAATTACTAATGCTTCCTGAGGAAGCTATAAAGATTGTTCTTTTAAAAAATGTTCTGGATAGTTAAATTCCAACCCCCCAAGTCCTGGGAACTAATGAACCACAACCACAACAAATTCCCAGCTGCCAAAGAAGCATCCTAAATATTGGCTACTTGCAGGTATTGAAATGCACAATTTTTCTACATATGTATAAACTGAGATGAGCAGAGAGAAACTGAAGGAACTGCCCTAGTTTCTCCAATCACTTCCATCCTTTTATGATGCTCCCAGGGCTCCCAACCCATTTCTTACTTGAGTACTTTTTATCCTGTAATGGTCATCCACATCTGCAAAGCTCTCATCCATATCTCAGAACATCCTATGGACAGACCAGCTAAGGAGTGCTGTTTGGGAAACAGAGTAGCAGGGCTCCCTATTGATCACCTCTCCAACCCCTGTATCCCAGTAGGGGATGTCACTTCTTAAATCCATCTGTCATTATTTTAGAAATTTTAAATTTAAAAACAGCATCAATATTCTTTCAATTTGGAATGGTAAATGGTGGTAAAACATTAATGAAACTGGAGAAGTGGACTGGCACTGTGGTAGGGGATTAGACTAGGCAAGGCTTCCCATCCAAAATGTCAGCAAGCAGGTCCACTGTCCAGCCATATTCACCAGCCACACAGCGAACTTACTCCTCCCCAGCCCCCACCCCCAGCACCTTTACCTATTCTACTATTAAAGCACTGCAACATTTGACCATAGAGAATGAAGAACAACCATAATTGGGAGGCTGGGAAGGGACTCAAGGAGACGCATACAGGAGGTGCAGGTAGCTAGAGTAAAAGGGATCATTGAGACAATGAGAATTCAACAGACTGGCAATCAGAACATATAATTTATTTGGGTATTAAAATATCCCAGAATAATAAATGCTATTGTCTGCCAAACCTTTCAGAATATTCTTGCAGCTATCTTACAGGATCTGAAAAAAAATGGAACAGGGTGGCAATATCTTTGTGGGTATATGTTAATATTTTAAAAATAAATATCTTACCTCTGCTAATTTACCTATTACATAACCTACCCATCCTAATCCCCCAGTCCTATTTTTTTAATCAACCATCTGTTCAAAAGATTTCTGTGGGGACAGGATAAAAGGGTTTGACTTTCAACAAAAGAGATGCAACTACCCATTGAAATGGGTGCCTTCCATCTTACAAGCCTTTGACAATATTGCAATACTTTTTTGGTAAGCCAGGCTATGCATTAAGGGGTGACTGATATAACTGATAGGTCTCCTGTATGGGTGGAAACTGAATAGGCACTTATCTCTCCACTTCCATTATCAACCATCGTAAGTTCTACTTATTACCATCTAACTCTTTCATTCCTACAATTTTTGCAGTGTCACAAACTTGGAAAAATTTAGTAAACTTCCTGAAGTGTCATGTTTCATTTAATTGTAAGACCACTGTTGGGCCTTACAATCCCCTTTTGAAGTATGGGTCCCACAAACTGATGTGGAGAAAATGTATCAATAAGAGTGCTGTGCATATAAAACTGCTTCTAGTAGAAAACTGTATTAACTCCCTTTCTGAGTTATGTGATGAATCTGGCCTTCCAAAAACAGTTGAATGGCAACTACTTGGGTGGACAAGGGGAAATGCTGTGGATACAGTATATCTAGATTTCAGTAGGGCTTTTGACAAAGTTCTACACAACCTTTTTGTAAACCAATTGGAGAAATGAGGTGGATAGACTACTGAGGTGGATAGACAACTGGCTCAATAGCCACAGGCAAAGGGTAATTATAAATGGATCCATTTCAGAATGTCAGGAGTTTTTGAGTGGAGTCCCACAGGGGTCTGTCATGCCCAGTATGCTGTTATTCTTTGCAACAAGGGCACACTGTTGGATCATATTAAGCTTATCCACTGTAACCCCCAGGTGCTTTTCTGCAGAGCTGCTGCTTAGTCAGTCAGTCCCTAACCCATACTGGTACATGGGATTGTTCTGTCTTAAGTGTAGGACTTTGCACGTGTCCTTGTTGAACCTCATGAGATTTGTTTTGGTCCAGTCCTTCAATTTGTCTAGGTCACTCTGAATCCTAGACTTACCCTCCAGCATATCTACTACTCCTGCCAGCTTGGGATCATCCGCAAACTTGTTGAGGGTGCACTCTATCCCATCTTCCAGATCATTGACAAAGACATTGAACAAAACTGGCCCCAGAAATGGCCCCATGCTGTTCTCCACTCAGTACCAGCCGCCAAGTAGACATCGAGCCATTGATTACTACCTTTTGAGCCTGACAATCCAGCCTGTTTTCTATCTACTTTACAGCCCATTTGTCCAACCCACACTTCCTTAGCTTGCTTTCAAGAATGTTGTGAGAGATTGCATCATAAGCCTTGCTTAAGTCAAGATATATCACTTCTGTCCCCACAGAGCCAGTCATTTCATCATAGAAGGCAATTAGGTTGGTCAGACCTGATGACTTGCCCTTTGTGAATCCATGCTGACTACTTCCGATTACTTTCTTCTCCTCCAACTGATTAGAAATTGATTCCTTGAGGACCTGCTCCATGATTTTCTGGGGATTGAGGTGAGGCTGACTAGTCTGTAGTTCCCTGGCTCCTCCTTCTTTCCTTTTTTAAAGATGGTCACTGCATTTGCTCTCTCCCAATCATCCAGGACCTTCCCTGATCACCACAAGTTTTCAGAGATAATGGCTAGCAGCTCTGCAATCACATCAGCCAACTCCCTCAGCACCCTCAGATGCACTGCATCCAGTCCCATGGACATGCGCATATCCAGCTTTTCTACATAGTCCCTAACCCATTCTTTCACCACTGAAGGCTACTTACCTTCTCTCCAAACTGTGCTGCCTGGTGCAATAGTCTGGGAGCTGACCTTGCGTGTGAAGACTGATGTGAAAAAGGCATTGGGTACTTCAGGTTTTTCTGCATCATCTGTCACTAGGTTGCCTCAACCATTCAGTAAGGGTCCCACACTTTCCCTGATCTTCCTCTTGTTGCTAACATACTTGTAGAAACCCTTCTTGTTACCTTTCATGTCCCTTGCTAGCTGCAACTACAACTGTGTTTTGGCCTTTCTGAATACATTCCTGCATGTCCAAGCAATACTTTCAAGCATGAAGGTTGCTTATGTTCAAATAAAGGTTGCTCATGTTCAAATCACATTCACTACAAGTGGTATCAGGGTTTAGAAATCATGTAGTGAGCTCTATTATTAATTGTATCCTCCATTTCATACAATTTTACACCTTGCTTTGTAATCAGATTCAGGCATAGGAAGTACCAGCACCCACCTAACTCATAACTGCCAAACATATTGGTTAGTCCAAGATAGCCTCAGGTTTGGAAACAAGTTCTAGGAAAAAATATATAAGACTGTGACTTAGATGATTACATAGTCCAGTGTGTGGCAAATTGGCTTGGGGGTTGCACCCAGAGAATGGTTGTGGATGGGTTGGTGTCAACCTGGAGGGATGTGGGTAGTGGGGTCCAAAGGGCTTGGTCCTTGGACCTGTACTCTTCAATGTCTTCATCAGTGATTTGGATGTGAGCGTAAAGTGTACTTTGTCCAAATTTATGGATGACACTAAGTTGTGGGGTGAAATGAAGACACCAGAGGGTAGGGAATGACTGCAGGCAGACCTGGACAGGTTGGAAAAGTGGGAAGAATACAATAGGATGCAATTCAACAAGGACAAATGCAGAGTGCTGCACCTAGGGCATAAAAATATCCAACACACGTACTGGCTGGGGAATGACCCTCTCAGCAGCACAGAAGCGGAAAGGGATCTTGGAGTCATAGTGGACTCCATGATGAACAGGGGTCAGCAGTGTGATGAAATCATCAGCAAACCTAACTGCACTTTATCATGCATCAGCAGATCAGCAGATGCATGATAAACAGAACCAAGGAGATGATAGTTCCCCTCTATGCATCATTAGTCAGACCGCAGTTGGAGTGCTGTGTCCAGTTTTGGGCGCCATACTTTAAGAAGGATGTGGATAACCTTGAGAGGGTCCAGAGGAGGGCCACTGGTATAGTTAAGGGTTTGCAGGCCAGGCCCTCTGAGGAGAGACTAAGGGACCTGGATCTCTTCAGACTTCACAAGAGAAGGCTGAGAGGCAATCTTGTGGCCACCTACAAATTCATTAGAGAGAGCAGCAAGGAATCAGAAATGCTCTGTTTACCAGGGCACCCATTGGGGTAACAAGGAATAACGGTCACAAACTGACAGACAGAAGATTTAGGCTGGACATCAGGAAGAATTGCTTCACAGTAAGGGTGGCCAGAATTTGGAATGGGCTTCCAAGGGAGATGGTGCTCTCCCCTATCTTGGGAGTCCTTAAGAGAAGGCTGGATAGGCAGTGGCTGGAGTCATCTGACCCCGGCACTCTTTCCTGTCTTGATCATCTGTTGAGTTCCCTTCCGACCCTAGAATCTATGAATCTATTCCTATGTTCTGGGTCTGAGCAGAAGGGATTTGCAAAACCACCTCTGCTGATTATGTCTCTCAGTTTCAAGCAGCAGATTCCCAACTCCGCACCTCCACTGAGTCCCATAAAGCTCTAGGAGCAGCTGGTGGGGTGTGGAGTTGGCAGCCAGCTACATTCATCTAAAGGAGACATCTGGCAGGAGGTCAGAAAGGGAGCTGCTGATATAACCTGCCTGTAATTTAAGAGTGGTAAATGTAATTTTTGTCTATATGAAAAAATGACACTTCTTGGGAAGGAATTTCTAAGTCCAAAAGGAAGAAAGGGACCAGATCCAGCCCTTCCACACCAAATGCTGCAGATAAGCCAGGATGTTACCAGCCTTGTCAAAAATCTTAGTTACCTTTTACAGAGCATGTACTATTCCTCAGCAAACATACAAGCCTCCCTTTTTCCATAATAGGAATACATGTCTTTTTATCATAGGCCCCTTTCTCAAGTCCTCCAAGTCCTGTTTGTGCTTAGTTCTGTATGAGTTTCTGGGCAGTATTCTCCGCTCTACAAAACAGCACACTATGCTCTTCAAAACTCTCTCTTTAAATATCTTTGAGAATGTAATCCCATTTACAAAGTTCCTCTGCAGTTCCTCTCAAAGTATTACCTAATCATGGCACAAGCAACAAAGTATATGATGGAGGCAATATAATTTCTTATAACAGTAATAATTAAAAACAGAGGTGAATTTCTCATCATTGAAATAAATGAGGTTTCCATTGACTTCAGGAGGGTCAGAGTTTTCCTCTTAGTTGGCATATCTACACGTTCATTAATGTGCAGTAGTTACTTGCTTAATGAAGTACTAACTAAATGTGCAGTAATTACAGTTACTGTGCAGTAGCACCGGATCACGGTTTTTTAGTGATGCTTACTGTGTAGTAGCCTATTAGTACTGCAAAGTAGCTTTTTAGCACAGTTTTGCCTGGCACACTACTACACAGTGTTATTAGGCTACTGTGCATTAAGTGCCCCATGTAGACACACCCAATAAAGAGGATTTTAGTCACTTCATAAGTTCATAGACACATTAGTTCATTAATACTAATTATGGTCATATATGCCCCTTTAATGACCTTTGGAATTTCCCAATGCCTTTCTTTAGGCTGATGAGCACAAACAGCATTGTGCTTTTTCATAAGATTCCAAGAAGTCTCCAAAACATTTTTGCTTCTTCGTGTGTCAGAAACATATGAAGAAATATATGCGACTATTACATAGCTGGCAGTGACCATTAATAAAAAATAATATAAAATACATTGTATGTACTGTTAAATATTAAAAGCAAATCAAGGCAAGAGAACATTACCATGCCAGAGATCATTCAAATGCTAACTCAGACACTCCATGAGCAGTGGACAGGATCTCCAGAAGCAAGTGTTGCAATACCACTCTGGAGAGAATTCAGGATATTCTTCTAATGGCACAAACTAATTGAACTCCATCCTGGGGGTGCTTCTGCTGGTATTATAGAGTTTTGCTCTACCAGAAAATTATTAAGGAAAAAAAAAATTAATCATTGTCTTTACAGATTATTGCTCAATAACTGCCCCAGCAAAATGTGCTAAATGTACACTATAATACATAAGTATGTAAAGAGAAACAGGGCATGGGGGGAGGTATTACATTGTACATATAGCCTATACTGGTACTAATTTGGGATAGCAGTGTTCTTTTCAGGGATTGTACCACTGGACTCTTACAATGGCAGTCAGTATGATGTATCTTGACTTTAGTAAGGGTTTTGATACTGTCCCATGACATTCTCATAAGCAAGCTAAAGAAATATGACCTAGATGTTAAATCACCATGAGTTGAGTGCACAACTGGTTGGAATATTGCTCTCAAATCATTGTTATTCATGGTTTGCTGTCAAACTAGAAGACATTTTTAGTGGAGTCTTGCAGAGATCCGGCCTGAGTCCATTTCTATTCAATATTTTCAATAACAACCTAGGTGATGGGATAGAGAGTGCACTCATAAAGTCTGAATGACACTGAATCAGAAAGTGCTTAAACTGCCTTGGAAGACAGGACCAGATTTCAAAATATTGAAAAATTAGATAGATGATCCAAGAATCAACAAGACTGAATTCAATACAATCAAGTGCTTGAAAAGGAAAAGTACAAAATAAAGTACATGTGGCTAGGCAATGGTACAAAAGAAAAGGATGTGGGAATTATACTAGCTCACAAATGAAATAAGAGGTTCAAAATGTGATGTCATGGCAGAAATTGGCCATTGTCACTCTGGAAAGTACTAATGGGAATATCATATGTAAAACTAGAAGTAATTATTTAAATTTAGATGGCACTGGTAAGGCCTTAGGCTGGAGTACTTTGTTCAATTTTCAGTCCTAATCTTCACAAGAGATGCAGAAAAAAATGGGGAACAAAATAGTGCAAGGTACTGGACTAGATGATTTCTTGAGGTGCTTGCCAGCCCTACATTTTCTAGGATCCAATGGGTCAATCCAGCAAACTATTTAAAACGTGACAAATTTTCAAAAAGATCTGCTGACATACTTAAAGTTAAGAATTATTTCATGTGTTTTGCTTGCCTCAGTGCCCAAGGCATAGAATCATAGAAAATCAGGGCTGCAAAGGACCTCAGGAAGTCTTCTAGTCCAACCCCCTGATGCTCAAAGCAGGACCATTCCAAACTATATCATCCCAGCCAAGGCTTTATCAAGCAGGGTTTTAAAAACCTCCAAGGATGGAGCGTCTACAACCTCTCTCGGTAGCCTGTTCCAGTACTTTACTATGCTCCTAGTGAGAAAGCATTTCCTAATATCTAACCTAAACATCCTTTGCTGCAGCTTGAGACCATTGCTGCTTTTTCTGTCACCTGCAACCACAGAGAACAGTCTAGCTCCATCCTCACTGGAACCACCCGTCAGGTAATTGAAGGCTGCTATTAAATCTCACCTCTGTCTTCTCTTCTCCAGACTAAATAAATCCAGTTCCCTGAGCTTCTCCTCAAAAGTTATGTGCCCCAGCCCTCTAACCGTTTTCACTGCCCTCCACTGGACTCTCTCCAATTTGTCTACATCCTTTCTGTAGTGGGGGGCCCAAAACTGGACATACTACTCCAGACATGGTGTCACCAGTGCCAAATACAGGGGAATAATCACTTCCCTAAATCTGCTGGAAATGCTCCTACTAATGTAACCCAGTATGCCATTAGCCTTCCTGAAGCAAGGGCACACTGTTGGCTATGAAAGTTAGGGAATCCTAGAAGACCCTTGCCTCCACCCACACTGAACCATGCCTCCATGTGAAGCATGGGGTGCACCCTGAATTCCCCAGGTCCCTCCCATGCCTCCATGATGGGATCTGTGTGGAGACATGCCATGGGGTGCATGTCTGTAAGTGGGAAAAGTCAGGCAGGTGCTCTGGAGGCTTGAGGGCCCTGATCCTACCCAGGGTTTCATAGATTCATAGATGTTAGGGTCAGAAGGGACCGCAATAGATCATCGAGTCCGACCTCCTTCATAGGCAGGAAAGAGTGCTGGGTCTAGATGACCCCAGCTAGATGCCTATCTAACCTCCTCTTGAAGACCCCCAGGGTAGGGGAGAGCACCACCTCCCTTGGGAGCCCGTTCCAGACCTTGGCCACTCAAACTGTGAAGAAGTTCTTCCTAATGTCCAGTCTAAATCTGCTCTCTGCTAGCTTGTGGCCATTATTTCTTGTAACCCCCGGGGGCGCCTTGGTGAATAAAACCTCACCAATTCCCTTCTGTGCCCCCGTGATGAACTTATAGGCAGCCACAAGGTCGCCTCTCAACCTTCTCTTGCGGAGGCTGAAAAGGTCCAGGTTCTCTAGTCTCTCCTCGTAGGGCTTGGTCTGCAAGCCCTTAACCATATGAGTGGCCCTTCTCTGGACCCTCTCCAGGTTATCCACATCCCTCTTGAAGTGCGGCACCCAGAATTGCACGCAGTACTCCAACTGCGGTCTGACCAGTGCCCGATAGAGGGGAAGTATCACCTCCTTGGATCTATTCGTCATGCATCTGCTGATGCACGATAAAGTGCCATTAGCTTTTCTGATGGCTTCGTCACACTGCTGACTCATGTTCATCTTGGAGTCCACTAGGACTCCAAGATCCCTTTCCGCTTCCGTGCCACCAAGCAGGTCATTTCCTAGGCAGTAGGTATGCTCATGTTCATAGGTTTGGGCCTCTTAAGCCCCTAAAGTACCTGCTTAGGGAGTTGGGAGAGTGCCGGGAGCTCCAGATTGTCTGTCCTCTACCACAACATGCCAGATAGCCATCTGCCACAATAAAGCAGGACATTTTATTAGTACCTTTTGTCACCCCATTAATGTGGCACAACAAAGGGTAGTGATGTCTATTTGTTTTGTATTTGTGCTGCCATAAACTTTATTATGGTAGAACAAATACAATGTCAGGCAACATCTGTTTCTACCCTAAATCTATGGCTAACAACTAGGAGGATATGTCAAGGGACAGATCATACTCCATATAACTTATTTCTAGCACTCTTCAACTAAGAAACATGCTATTTGCCACTGTCTGAAACAGTACACTAGGTTACATGAACCTCTGCTCTGGAATGGTAAAACCATTCTTATATTCTAACTACAACCACTATAAAGCCACGTAGTATAGAGAAATACAGTTCAACATTTTGCTGAATTAACTTGAAAGCAAAATTATTTTGATCAGTTAGAGAAATAGTCTGATCTGGTTAAACCAGAACACAAAATATTTTTATTTAAATTTTATCCAGTGGGAAAAAAAAATAATCAAAAAATATTTTTTTTCTGTGGAAAGTTGCAGTTTTGTGGAAACTTCACTTTCTGTCAGAAAAGAATTCTGACAGAAAAATTCCTAACCAGCTCCTATATTTAGCCCTTTATTTATATAGTAATTGCTACCACTCCTTTCATAATGCAGAATGTGAACATACGTTTTTCAACAATTTATGAATCTGGGTGCTTCCAGTCAGGAACTCTTTCCTTTTCTTTTGAACATACTACGTTATAGCAAACACATTCACATTTGCACATCCAGTAGCTACAGAGTTATAAAAGTAAATATAGACACATAATTCCTCCAATAAAATTATAACACATGATTCTTCTACATGCTGATCTAAACTGACTCCTAGCATACGCAGTTGTAGCTGACCCTAAATGGGACTATGCTCATTTACATTAAGGTTGTATTTTAGGGGACCAAATTCAAAAGAGCTCCTGACCCATTAAGGAGGCATAGATGATCATCAAATAGATATGAAAACAAACATAAGCAACAACAATATTTGGGGCTTGAGTCGCTGTTCTGTTTTTCTAAAATAACATACAACTCCCCCACCCCTTCAAAACACATTAAATAAGAAACTTCAAAGCAGAGATGCAAAGTGACTTATGTTCTTGATTTTTCTTATGGTTAGTGTGAAGTAGTATTGGAAAATATAGTGTTAACAACTTCTAGATGTTTTAAGGAAAGAATAAAGGCATTATAAAATAAGCTTTGAAATAATCTTCAATAAATTAAAGACTATTATTTATTATAATTTCCTTGTAAAAGATTATTTAATTACATTCACTATTTATTGTGCCACATACCATTTTTTTAAAACAAAAACAAACAAGATTAATTAAAATGGAACAGGAATATGGCGGTGCATGGACAAATGGTTTATCGAGAATTAACTCTAAACATGTCATTTTTAGCAGATAAAAAATGTATCATTAGATCATCCCAGGAAGGTTTATACTGTGCAATTGTCTTCCTTTTCAAGCACTCTGGAATATTTTGTCTTCATTTTTAAAACACTCCTAAATTCTGCATCACAAAAATTAAATTATTTTTTCTCACTGTTTTGAAGAGTGGAGTTTACCCAAATTATATTGAAGTAATAGAACACAGGCCTTCCTCAAATGAAAAGCAAGATGAAACCCCACTTGTTAACATGTCAGTTGTTATCAGGATTGTAATTACTGTAAGTGCTTTCCCCTCTTCCTCTATATAATTATTTGTATCATCATTCCCAATTGCATTTACATATGCCATCAAGGTAGTCTGCTGTAACTCTGAAAACTGGAGTGCCTATTTCTTATTCCATCCGTAAAATATACCTTTGTGTTTAAAAAAAATCCACAAATATCTCAGAGTTGTAAAACATGTCAAAACCTTCACGTTTCACTCATCAAAAATGACACTAACAAGACAGTCAGCTGATGAGATAATTTGCTCCTTACTGGATTAAAAGATCTTGGCTATAAAATCCCATTTCACTGTCTGCTATGCCCTATCACTTCACTGAATATAGTCCTCTTGACACAGAATAGTTTATTTTCATAAATTATTTCTGCCTAAATATAGAGTTATCTAAGTGACAGAATGTATACTCATGAAAAGACGCAAGGGATCAATTTATTGCTATCTTTGTGATTATATTGTTGGCTCTCTGCTACCTTTGCAGCTGCTGCTGTCTTTGCTGTTAATATAGCTGTTTTGCATTGAAAACTGTGTATTAATGCAGAACAAAGTGAAAAGAAAAAATCCCAAATATTTCACACCATTTAATGCTACCGAATGTTGTGTACTAAGTCACCAATGCTACCACAATAAATGAGCTTCTCTTGGAAAGCCAGTATATTATCAGGATATATTGCTTATCTAAAACAACTACCAGATTTACTTTTTAAGTAGAACAATTCTTCAACAGCTGTTGCTGTCATGCAACACTACTTCAATTAAAGAAAGCGATATCACCTAGACAAAATAAACTACCTTAACATTTTTTTAAATAGCTAGTTTTCTAACCCAATGTGCCAAATCCTTAATGCTATAAAGAATCATGCTGAAAAGCTGAACATATCTATACTTTAACTTCATAAACAACTTTAAAAAATAAGTATTACACAATGCTACCATGGGATTTCTGATCAGTCTAATAATCTTGATTCTTCCTGCCTAGGAAGTGCAGAGGAATAGGATGAATAAAGGGAAGGAGAACGATGCAGATACAACCTTCTCATGCCTCTGACTTCCTGATAAAATTGTTCCAAGTATACTTATACTTGAGTGAGTTCACTAAAAAGCCTATCAGCAACTGAGCTCTGCTGCATGGCACTATAACTAATGGTGGTGGCAGGGAAGGGACAGATTCTATACATATGAGATAAAAAAGCTACCATACTAAACTGGTTACAGTAAGCACATCACTGATATTAAAACCCACCATTTTGGTACTGCTTCAAAGGCATGGAAGGAGGGAAATATATGCATATACATATACATATGCATATACATATAAATCTACAAAAAGAATTATCTCTATAGAAAGAATTGTAATCTTTCCATTTCTAAGAAATCAGATATGCAATGTATTTGAACGCTCTTCTATTTCTTGTTAAAATGTGTTAAACTGATACTTTGGATGTGTCTGAATTTTTAACCATTTCAAGACCTCTTGTACTTTACACAAGGCAAAAAAGACTTCTTTCAGTCACTTTTTCCTAGTGATTCTTGGCATACATCTTACTGATATTGGGAACTTGGCTAGAGCAATAGACAACAAGTAGGATCTTGGTATGACAGTTCCATTTGGTTTTTCCTTTGCTCAATCTTCATCAGTCATGTCAGGAAGTTAGATGAAATTCACTATTAAAATTATCCTCATTAAAAGATCATTCTGAAAACCTTATTGATGACAATCTGAAAGTGATTGATGGGTTCTTCATCTCCTACCATAATAAAGAAAATGACAACAGAACACACTATGTATCATCAGCAGATTAGACAATAAGTAGATAAGGATGATTTCCTAATCCATATGGGTAGATTTATGTCACTGATTTCATAGTAAGAGATGTCTTCCCTGCAAGAACTTCATTATTTAGTGTTTAATGGTTTGATGGTATAAAGATTAGGCCAAGAAAAAGATGTCAAATTGCTTTTAAAGCCCTGAAGCTATAATGTAGCTCTTACTGTAGATACATTTTTGTGTTTTTTAAAGTTAGTAGTTTGTGATCTTTCTTCCCTGCCCTCAAATGTTATTTGTTATGTTTCTTCTTACTGCCACTGAAATTGCCTGTATGCATTAATGTGTTGAAGTCTGACGACATTCTGCAAAATGTACTGGCTGTATCTACAGTTAGATGGTTCTCCAAAGGTTTCTTGGTGTTGCTACTACCTCAGTGGTCAAAATACTAGTGTAAATAAGGATCCTGTAGACATAGGATTTTAACAACCAATACACCTAATGTAGCTAAACAGGTAGAGATGACAAGGTGTTTAAAAATGAGTAGATATTGATGTTATGCTCATCCTTCTACCAGTTATGTTTTCACAATTAACAGAGATGATCTAGTGGGAGCTATGATGACATATTAGGAAAAAACTCCCAACATAGGCAAGGCTGATAGAATTTGAACGCTCAGTTTTCCTTGCAATTTCAGACTAATAAATTAAACTTAAAATAGAAGATTAGCATGTTTGATTTTAGCAAACTTTCATCTTTTTGAAAAACTATTCAGTTTTGGACAGGTCACAAAAAACCGACCTTTTGTTTCAGTAATAATATCCCCCATTTTAACATAATTTGCCCTATTTCATTTAAAAATAACCTCTTCTGTTATCCATGAAAAAATACTGAATTCAGAAGACTACCATTCAGGCATAGCAAGAAAAATGTTTTATTTTAACAGCAAAAATAAGTTAAATCACTTACCGTAAATGCTGAAAAATTTTAATAACTCAGCAACACTTTTAAAATCCACCCCTAGGCTGAAAATAGCGCTATATACATAGGGAGATTTCTGCAATAAGGATGAAGAAAGTGCTCTACAGCCATGACTGAACAGATGTCCAGGGCGCACAGAGAACTTTAAAAATGGTGAATCCTGCTCTAAGTTAACCCTGGATGGATGTGGTAGCATACTAAAACACTTTTAAGTTAGAGTGTTTTATTGAACATCTGTACCAGATCCCATCACGAGTCAAGGTAGGTTGTAATCTGCCAGCATCCCAGGGACACTGTGCTGGGCAACCTGCTAGCCTCTGATGGTACTTGTCTGCTCCAGGCAAGCACCAGCTCAGCCCTGCCCCTGGGCTTTTATACAGAAGAGACAGAAAAGGCTTTGTCTCCTCTTTGCATGGCTGAGTGCTGTTGAGAGGAAACAGAGACCCCCTGTTACGTGGAACTCCCCCCCCACCCCCCCGGCTGCCACATAGACCCCTCCCCAGCTTGTTAGCTCAGATCTTGAGGGACCAGGATGGGTCCGCACAGCAGGTAACTCCATTCCTCCCCGACCCACTCCAGCCTCCTGATGGCTGTAGCTTGGAACTGTGCGTGCCTTTTAACTGCATGCACCCGGAACTGGGGCCAGGTGAATGGAGGAGCAAAACCTCCCTGCTGCATGGACCTGGCCCAACTCCCCCACCCCAAAGACCCAATTCAGCAAGCTAAGGGTCCGCAGGGCAAAGAGTCTGCGTTCCCCTGCCCACCCAACCCCAGTTCTTAGCACAGCGAAAAGCCATGCATGGCTCTGAGCTGCATGTGTCGGGAGGCTGGAGCAGGTGAGGGGAGAACAGAGCCCCTCTGCTGTGCAAGCCCAGCTTGCCGCCAATCCCCTGCAAGACCCATGTCAGAAAGTTGGGGTGGCTGTATGATCGGGGAGCTCCATTCTCCCCCTGTCCCAGCTTCCTGATGACTGCTGCTCAGAGCTGCACACAGCTTTTTGCTGCACTGAAAGCTTGGGGGGGGGGGGCAGAGCCCCCCGCATGTTGGTTTGGCCCAGTGCTCCCCAAGACCCGAGTCAGCAAGATGGGGGGGAGGCATATGGCTGGGGCTCTGTTTTCCCCCTCAGGCTTCAGTTGCCAGCACTGACAGCTGACAGGGAGGCAGGGTTAGGGAGAGGGGCTGCACTGGCCAATCAGGGGTGGCCAGCTGCTCAGCTGGGCTCAGCATTCTCCAGCAGCCTCCTGGGAGGTATGCAGGAGCACCCCCCGCCTGTTGGTTTCAGCCAGTGCAGGGAGGCTCTGAGCCCCTTCCCCACCCCCCCTACACCAAATAGCAAACATTTGTTTGGTTTGCTCCTGACCTAATCTAGAGTGCTTTGAGTAAAACACAATACTTAGAGCACTTCTGCCTTAGGTTTTTGAATGTTTATACATTGCCATGGTGTTCTACAATAAATTGCACTACAGTGACATCGATGAATCACAGACGCCCTGCTTATATTCCCTTAGCTGCACATAGACAACTATCATGAAACATTCAAAGAGGGTTTGTGCACAAGAAGAGGACAGGTTGGGGTGTACTTATGCCGTTGCAATTTTACCCCACTATAGCAGGGTGCATTCAAGGACAACCTTCATAGTCCATCCATCTAACCTCGTTTAGGTATTAAATGGTTCTTAATGACCATGGAATAAAGGGAGTGAAAACCTCCCATATGTACATGTGCTAAACTTAGCATGAAGGAGAATTATGTTGTGGACATTACAGTCATCTATCTTAAACGTCATGAAATATCTGGTCGGGGCAATAGGAATTAAAACACAAAAAGCAGAGTTAACAGTGATATACCTTGACTTTAGCAAAGCTTTGAGACAGCATTTCCTACAATATTCTTATTAGCAAGATAAGGACTACCAACTAAATGAAAGTACTGTAAGATCGATGCATAACTGGTTGGATCATCATGCTCAAAGAGTAGTCAGCAATAGCTTAGTGTTTAGCTAGGAGGGTTGGGGGTCCCCAAGGATTTGTCCTGGCTCCAGTATTGCTCAACATTTTCATTAAGGATTGGGATAATGGAACTGAGCGCATGCTGAGCAAATTTGCAGAAGACAGTGGAGCTGCAGACACTCTGGAGGGCAGGGCTAGAATGACCTGGGTAGACTGGGGAAACGGTCTGCAATCAATCAGATTAAAGTCAACAAGGGCACATGCAAAGTCCTGCACTTGAGATGAGATAACTATATGCACAAATACAAACTGGGGGATGACTGACTAGGGTACAGTATCGCAGAGAGTTACAGTAGGAGTTACAGTGGACCATAAGCTGAATATGAGCCAACAGTGTCCTCTTGTTGCCAGAAAAGTCAACAGCATGCTGGGTTGTATTACCAAGAGCAACACTTACAAATCAAAAGAAGTTATTCTTCCACTGTATTCAGCACTGGAGAGGCCTCACCTAGAATACTGCATCTAGTTTTGGGCCTCACACTTCAAGAAGGATGTAGACAGATTGGTAAGAAGTCAGCGCAGAGCAATAAAATTGATAAAAGGCTTGGGAAACATGACTTGAAGAAACACTGAAAAAACTACAGCTATTTCAACTGGAGAAAAAAAGACTGAGGTGAGATTTGATAACAGTCTTCAAATATCTGAAGGGTAATTATAGAGAGGATGGAGATATATTACTGCCTATAGCCATAGGAGACAGGATTAGGAGAAATAGAATCAAATTACAGTAGAGGAAAAGTAAGTTGGAGATTAGGAAGAACTTTCCAACTCTGAGGGTGGTCATGCATTGGAACAGACTGCCTAAAGAAGTTGGATTTTCCATCCCTGGACATTTTCAAGAGCTGGTTAAACAGGCTTGGATGATTTAGGGATGATCCTACCTTAAGCAGGGGGCTGAACTACATGACCTTGTGAGGTCCCCTCCAGCCCTACTTTCCTACGATCCTATGAACAGGGAGATTAACTTCAAATCCTTTTGCTTTTGTTGTTTTCGATTATTTTAGGATTATTTTTAAATCAGTTTATTTCTGTTAATGTAATAACAGGATATTTATCTGAAAAAGTACACATTGTCTTAATTTTCTCTCTCATCATTTGCTTCTTTCTTTTGCTTGAAGTCAGAAGCTGTATTTAGTTCCCTATATAAATACTTACTTTGGTATCACAAAGAACAAGCCAAATCAGAACCCAAATCTCTAATCAACCTTGTTTTTGTTTTGTTTTGCTTTGTTTTATCAGCTAGACACCAAAGCCACACTAGTTGCTTGCTATTTAATAAAGACAACTTGTAAACAGGTTGATTTTCCAAAGGGTTTGAAGTCTTTAAAAGTAGTTCAGTATTAGTCATTAAAATATATCCTACAGATGGCTGTATAATTTAGGTCTGCATTTCAGTTCCTCATTGTATAATCTTTTAATTAATTTATTTTTATTCTCCTTGCCTAATCCAATTCAAAGCAATTCAAAAACAATTCAACCCATACGCCATACTCCTTTAAATATCTACACCTGCATCTCAGTTACATAATATATCACACCTCTGTGATTAGATTTCAATATGATTTTGTGTTAATTTGGCACAATTCCAAGAGCAGGCTAAAATAATACATGCCCATTTTACAAATGGCAAAACAAGTCTCAGCAGATTCTAGTGACCAGCACATGCTCAGTCCTGCCCTTACCAAGTCCCATTTCTTATGACAGAGACAAGCCCAATAGGAACAATGCAGAGAAGCACCTACTACCCTAAAGCTCCTGTTTTCTTAACTGGCCTCAGTGACCAACGCACTCATCCAAGAAACAGCATTATGTCTCTGGAGACTGAAATGTTGTTCCTAAGAAGTTCAGAGAGCACCAACCAATCTGCTGCCCACCTTCTAGGCATGGGGGGAGAATCACTGAGAACAGTTATTGGCAGGTGTTTCATGTGATCCTGTATGGGTAATCAAGGAACAGCTCCCTACTTAATATAAACAGCATCTTTATTATAGCAGTTTCTCACAGAGCTGTTACAGGGCCTGCTGTTCTCCCCCAGCCTCTCTAACTCTCTTGTTTTTCCTGTCTCCTCCCCCTCACTTCCTGTTCCTCCTTCAGACTCCTCCTTTCTGCTGCTGCTGGTTTTGCCTCTGAGAGCCATACATATTGTTACATCTTTTCTTTCTACAGATCAAAACAGATGATTAACTTATTCCCCTGGTTGGGCTAGAGGTTGCTAGCACATAGCCCACCATGGAGACTGAGCCTTTACTACTGTTCTGTTCTTTAGGATTCATAGTCATCCAGGTATGCTAGTCATTGTACCAGCCTCCCACCTCTTGTTTGTTTGATTTTTCTGGGTGCAACACCTGCTCCTGTTCTGTCCATGTCTTTGTTTTATGGGATGGACTCTGCTTGTGTATCTCTTTCCTTTGTGGAGTCCATAGTGTCTTTCTCCCCTATCTGGGGCTCACTGATGAGTGACCAGTTGTCAAAGTATTCTTGGTCCTGATCCTGGAATCTTGTATTTCCACTCTGCCAGCTCTCTGCAGCTGCTTCTGGTTACATCTCAGTCGCTGTCCATTATCTGTGACAACTTTGTAGGATCTATCTCCCACTGCACCCTCAACGGTGGTCTTTTGCCATTCTTTCACGTGTGGACTTACTGGTTGTACCCAGACTTTTCCCCCTCTGCACAGTGGTCTCAGGTCCCTGGCTCCTTTGTTATACTGTGATACCTGCTGAGACTCTTGATTTTTTAGCTGCTTCCATGTACTGTTGCCCCTTCCCCCCTGAGGTTGTAGCAAACAGTCTCTAATGGGGAGTAATGTCTTAGTTCTCCAGCCCATTACTCTTTGGGCTGGGCTACTGTTCATTCCTTGGGAGGGTGTGTTGCGATGGTCCAATAGAGCCAGGTAGGGATCCCCTGCAGTCTTATTTGTCTTCAACAAGAGTCTCTTGGCTGCCTTTACTGCTGATTCAGCCACCCCATTGCTTTGTGGGTACTCAGGGGATGTTGTCTTGTGCTGGAATTCCCATCTAGTGCAGAAATGTTTGAATTCTCTTCAGGTGTATTGTGCACCACTGTCTGAGAACAGTGTCAGGTATCCCATGCCATGCAAAATGAGCCTTCAGCTTCCTGATCACCATTTCTGCCTGAATGTCTTCCAGGTAATCCACCTCCCAAAAATTGTAATAGCAGTCTACGGTGACCATATAGTTTCTGTCTTTGACATTGAACAAGTCAGTCCCTACCTTCTCCCAGGGTTGAGAGGGGATCTCATGAGGGTTCAATGTCTCTTTTTTCTGTTTGGCACCATATTCCTTGCGCACCTCACACTGCTCCATGTATGTTCTCAAGTGGGCAATATGCCTGGCCAGCAGATGCACTCCCATGCTCTCCACAGGCACGATTCTATTCCCATGTGTAAAACATGGAGTCAGTTCAAGATGTCTCGCCGCAGAGCTACTGGGATCATTACCCTGTCTCCCTTGAACAGAATTCCATCCTCCGTACATAGTTCATCCCTCCATTGGTAGTATGTGGCAAATTCTGGTGGTACTTGTTCCTTGTGATGTGGCCAACCCTCTAGGATGGTTTGTAGTACACCATCCTGTTCCATACTCTGTTGTATTTCTTTGAGACTGCTTTTGGAGATAGAGTCCATTAATATGGCACAAGACTTACCTATCTCCTGTTCTACAGATCTGTCTGTGCTTCACTCTGGAAGGTATGCTCTACTTAGTGCATCTGTCACTTGCAGGGACTTCCCTGAGTAGTACTGTATACTCGCATAATAGGCCTGGAGTCTCAGCAGCATGCATTGAAGTCTCTTAGGAGCACTCAGCAAGGGTTTTTTCATTACAATCTCTAATGGTTTGTGATCTGATTGCACATCTACTCTCTGTCCAAAGGTGAACTGATGGAACCATTCCAGTCCAAACACTACTGCTAGTAACTCCTTTTCTATCTGTGTGCATGTCCTTTTGGTTTCAATCATTGCTCTACTAGCAAAAGCTATGGGGTGCTGGTTCTGCATCAGTACTGGTCTCAGACCTCCTTCTGACGCATCACACTGTAGTACTAGTTGCTCAGATGTGTTGTAGTACTTCAGTGTTGGGGCCTCGCTGATCAGTTTAATTCTTTTGAATGCCTTCTCTTGGGTCTGTGCCCATTCCCAGGCTGCATCATTGTGTGTCAGCAACTTGAGTGGCTCACAAGTGTTAGACAATTGTGCACAAAATGTGGACAGATAGTTAACCATCCCAATAAGGCGCTGGACTCCTTTGACATCCTGTGGCCTGGGCATCTCCATAATGGCTCTCACCTTCTCTGGGTCTGGCTGTAGTCCTTCTGAAGTAAGCAGATGTCCAATGTAGGGTACTTCTGTTTTTCTCAGCTGTATTTTGTCAGCATTCAGTTGAATGTTCCTCTCCAGGCATCTGTTAAGGAGTTATTGCAGTTTGGCGTCATGGTCATGGATTGCCTCTTCCTTATCATCCCCTTCTCCTATGACAAGAATATAATTAGCCACAATCTTGATACCCAGAAGACTTTCCAACCCTGATTCAGCTTCTGCTGGAAAACTTCTGGAGCTGGGATGATCCCCATGGGCATCCTTAATCAGCAATACCTGCTAAAGGGCATACTAAAGGTTGTCAGGTGGCTGGATGATTCATCTAGCTCCACATGCCAAAATCCATTTTTGACATTGCAAACTGTGAACACTTTTGCCTTAGACAGGTCAGATCGTACATCCTCAATCATTGGCAGTGGGTAGTGGCTTCTTTTGAGTGCCCTGTTGAGTGGTTTTGGATCAATGCAGATTCTCAGTTTGCCTCATGGCTTCCTTACTACTGCTAGGCTGCTGATCCAGTCACTGCTTTTTTCAACTGCTGTGATGATACCTTTTTCTGCAGGTTTGTCAATTCTTTCTTTAGTGGCTCCAGCAGGACTAGCAGAATTCTGCATTTTGGTAGTTGTACTGGTTGCACTTGTGGATCTATTTCTAACTTGAGTTTGCCTTCCAAGAGTCCAGTGCCCTGGAATATATCTCCATATCTTGACAGAATGTTAGGTAGTGAACTTAATGACCATCCTTGCTCTTCTGTGATCTGGAGGATGTTGTGGTGTTGCACTGTAATTAAATCCATGGCCAGTGCTGCCTGGCTGCCTAGCAGTGGATGGGTGCCCACCCTGTCAATCACTATAAGTTCCAACTGGTATTGCTTCTTGTTGCATGGATTTATTAGAATCAGCTGGCACTTTCCCAGTGGCCCCACAGTTGTTTTGTTATATGATATTTTGATGACATTTTTCCATTCTGATGCTGCTACTCAATAGATTCACAGGAAGGACAAGTGGCTCCACAATCCACCTGGAATCTTATAGGTCTTTGCTCTAGCATCATTGTTGCAAATATGGCTGAGTTGTTGCATACTTTTTTCTGTAATGTGTGTATCCTGTGAGTCTGTGAATCTGTCAAATTTACACTTAAAGCTTCCTCCTCATCTGTAGTCTCCTGATCCCTCATCATTACATGGACGGGTTTTTTTTCTGTTTGGATGTGTACAACACTGACACCTGAAATGATTCCGTTTTCCACATTTTTGCACTCTTTTCCATAGGCTGGGTATTTGTCCTTCTGTCTTTCATGTAGCTTCCCACAGTACATGCACTGATTCATATTGTTGGCATTTGCACTTGGCCTGTCAGGTTCCTACTTTCCAGAGTCCTTTAGGTTGAGCCTGTGAACCAGCTCTGTACATGTGGCTGTTGATATCATTTTGATCCTTTGTTTAGACAGTTCTGCTGCCCTTGCAATTTAGTGACATTTTTCTAGGGTTAGATCTACCCCTCTTAGTAGTCTCTCCCTCAGGGCAGAGTCCCATGTGCCACACACAATCCTATCCCTGATTGGAGACATAAAAGACTCCCTAAAGTTACATGAGGATACCAGAGTTTTCAGTGCTGTGATATAGGCCTCTATTCCTTCCTTTTCCTCTTGGTTTTGGGTGAAAAACATCTCTCTCTACAGTCTCATTTTTCCTGGGGTGACAGTATGCATCAAACACTTTTATTAATTGTTCTAGTGTGTCAGTGTTCTCTGGCATCAGTGTCGCACTTACTTCACATCCTTTTCCCCCCACTAGATACTAAAACAGCTTTACCTTCATTTTCTGTTCTTTATCAGACATGGTTAACTCTATATACACACTGAATTCTTGCTTCCATTGTTTCCACATCTATACCAGGCTCTTTGTGTTGAAATCCAGCTGTCCCAGGGGCTTCAGTCCCTTCATGCTTCTCACAGTCTGTTTTAATCACTGCTGGGGCCCAGGTCTCTCTCTTTTCTTGGGCTTCCTCACATACTTTCTGCTGTTACAGGGCCTGCTGTTCTCCCCCAGCCTCTCTAACTCTCTTCCTCTACCTGTCTCCTCCCCCTCACTTCTTGTTCCTCCTTCAGACTCCTCCTTTCTGCTGCTGCTGGTTTTGCCTCTGAGATCCATACGTACTGTTAACGTAGGCAGCACCTAAATGATTAACACCGTTATATCATTTATTCAGAAGTGATTCTTTGAAAGAACCTTTCCCACAGTCAAAATATGACCATGTAGTGTGCAACACCCCCTCTCCCCCACCACCACCAAAAAACCCCTCACAAATGGAGTATACTTTCTGGAGATACTTTCAAATACAGAGAAAATATGGATCAGAGGAATCAAAACTTTCCCATCCCAACGAGACCACTGCAACAAGAGAAAACATGCACACTACAGCATAGATCAGCAGTGAAATACTAGAGGACTGGAAATCAGAAAACAATATTTGTTCTGCTGACTAACAATATGATTAATATGAAAGTAACATAGATCATCATAATATTTGGATTAGATGTTCTTCCTATGGCAGAGATGGGCAAAATGGTGGATCTAGCTGATGGGAAGATCCCAGCCCTGGCCCCAGAGCAGCTCCCCACCCCATCATGTGCCCTGCCAGTGCTGCTGGGACCAGTCTCCATGGTAACTCTGGCCCCACACTGTCACGGGGTCTGTCCTGGGCCCTGTGCTGCCACCCTGGCCCCGCACTGTCCTCAGGTCTCCATGGAAACCAGTTGCAGCAACATGGGCAGGAGCTGCTGTGAAATGGAGTCCACCGTGGGTCCGATCCAGCCTGCAGGCTGGACTTTGCCCGTCTCTGTCCTATTGCCTACATTTCCTATAGCTTAATAAAATTGGAATAAGTTATAAAGTATGTGAGAAGCAAGGATTTCTTAGGGTGATATATTTTATTGGACCAGCTGCATAGTTAGAAGAGAGTTAGACAAGCTTCCGAATGCAAGTCATTCTTCTTCAGGTTAAATGTCCTGCATTCAAAAGCTTGTCTAACTCAGCCCTAACTATGCAGTTGGTCCAATTTAAAATATCACCCCAAGAAATCTTTTCCTCTCACATAATTCCCAGATTATAATAGCAACATCACTCTTATACTACTATAAAATATGTAAAAGTTAATTGTATATATTGCATATCATAGCTACTGTCTTTTTTAAAATGTAAGGAAAGCAGGATAAGGATAAATGGTAATAAGCTTGCTAGCAAAAAAAGAAAAAAAGAAAAGAAAAAAGATGTGAATTATGGCAAGGCCATTTGATAATGTATTGCACAACAGCTTTGTTTTAAAAAAGCTGTAGTGCTTGAAGGTTGACACTATGTACTTTGTGAGGAGCTCTTCTAAGTTCACTTACAGAATCCTCTGTAGATTCTATAGCTAAATACCTCTGCAATCTCCATACTGGATTCAGAGAAAACATGTTTATCAGACATTTCTCAGTTCTTTGGAGGGATCACACTGACTAGTTAAGGAAGTACAACTGAAGATCTTTATTCACAGATGCAAACAATTGTGCTGCTGACCAATAAATGCTATGACGAACCTCTTGTATACAAGGTTCAAAAGTAGTTATATCAGTGATTAAGGGATCATCCTTGACCATGAGAGATCACCACCACCACTGCTGCTGCCAAGTTGATCGGATTGCTAATAAGCAACATACTTAGGACTAGCTATGGAAAAAGTACTTTAAAATATGCAAAGCTCCTTCAGGTATTTGGCTCAGGAGTACAGTCTGCCACTGCATTATAGGGGAAATATGCTTAACAAGTCCTTTGTACAACTACTTCTCACCTGCTTCAGAAACAGGAGTCAGGTTCCTCCATCTTCTAGAGCATATAAAAGGAACTGGTCAATGATTGAAAATAAAGAAGCAAAAATCATAAAAAAATAATATGTGAAAGAACTAAAAGCTTGTTTTAATTTGTGCAGATCTTCAGTATATGAAGATAATATTGCAAGTGCAGAATCACAATTGTGGATCTTTCAAAGATCTGAATTAGAGAAGTTACAAGGAAAAACGAGCTATGCTAACATTTCACGTCATAATAGACTACTAAATTTATATTAGATGCGTTTGGACGATGGGATAAGTGAATGAAAACATCAAGGAGTAGTAAAGCCAAGGCTATATCCATGCTGAAGATAAACATAGAGCTGGATTTGTTATTAGAACATTTAGATTTAGATCTCTCCTCAGATTACTTGATCCTTCGGGATATTTCCTTTGTGTTTTAATTCCCTCACTTCTATTACAGAAAAATACCTTTGTCTGATTTTGATTTACTTTTATATTTGTAATTCCCTTTAGCATTCTCTTTAACTAGATCAGCATTAGCCCATTTTCAATTTCTTCTCATCCTTTTGGCTCAAAAATATTTTAACTTCTGCTGTGAGTGTTGTATCAGAGGGCTGTATATTTTTCATGGACC
Source organism: Alligator mississippiensis (assembly GCF_030867095.1). NCBI lineage: Eukaryota > Metazoa > Chordata > Crocodylia > Alligatoridae > Alligator > Alligator mississippiensis. The sequence goes on along the minus strand of NC_081828.1, from coordinate 149,300,039 downwards.
ATGGTGAATTTACGGTAAATTACCATGCCTGGCAGCCATGCTTACTTTTAGTGGGCTAATCAGTGCTGCTGAGTGAAAGTGCCAATCTGCCTGCCCATAGTACTTTGTGGATGCAGCTATACTGTAGACAAAGCTCATATAATGCAGTGTGGCATGCCTGAGGTTACCACTGCCATGTACTATAACTTTATAGTTTAGACATACTAGGGTGGTTATAATTACAATGAAAAGAGTGCAGAAACTCTGGGCTGAAGATGAGACCTCCACTTCTATATCTGGAATTTATCTTACACATGTCCTTTCATAACTCAACAACGGTATTCTATGTGACCAGAAGGCAATATGGCAACAATGGGCAGAGTTTTTCTACTGATATTCAGACGGGGGCTGAACTCAAGGAGCTGTAGGAGACAATCTGGAACTGGCAGTAGAACCAAAATCAGTTGATATAATTAGGGTATGCAACACTGGTCCTGTAGCAACACAAGTGAGCTAAAGTTGGAATGGTTTTGCTAACCTTATATTGCTTATGCAGATGTAACATCTAAAGTATAAGTTACTGTGCATCCCTGAGAAGTATTCCTCCCATTCTGAAGTCAGTCCAACTGAATATTTGCCCATATCCCATGAAAAGAAGGCCATTTGAGAATACTACAGGATTTACTAGGAGAAAATTCCATTTATGTTGAATGGTGGTTTAAACACCATGTACTTTGCTTAACTAGAATGACCCAATTTTGAGCAATACTAAGCATCTGCAGAATGTGTCATTTTCAACTGGAATCCTTCCCAGTTGATGGGCATTATCCAGCTTCCAAAGATGCACATACCATTTTTTTTTCACAGGACATGAATCTTTTTCCTCAAAATCAGCTCCCTCCCTTCCCCCTAGCGCACAATTTAAGCAGGAAAACTGTTTTAATTTACTGTAAAAGCAGCAAGCCTAGAAATACTGTGCATGCCATGCAACTGCAAAGATAGCTTCTATGATTAATTTCTTTCTTCAAACAGCTAGTGGAAGTGTCCCCGATCACAGGTCCTGGTTCTCATAGGGGCTTCAATCACCCTGACATCTGCTGGCAGGACAATACAAGAGTGTGCAGGCAATCCAGGAAGTTTTTGTTAGCAGTACTGGGGACAGCTTCCTGGTGCAAGTACTGAAGTGGACAACTAGGGGCCATGCTCTTCTTGACCTGCTGCTCACAAACAGGGATGAACTGGTGGGGAACGTAGTAGTGGATGGCAACTTGGGTAGCAGTGACCACAAGATAACTGAATTCAGGATCCTGAGGAAAAAAAGATGGAGAGCAGCAGAGCAAGGACCCTGGATTTCAGAAAAGCAGACTTTGACTCACTCAGGGAGCTCATGGGCAGGAACCCCTGGGAATCCAGACTGAAGGGGAGAGGACTCCAGGATTGCTGGCTGTACTTCAAAGAAGCCTTACTGACAGTGTAGGAACAAATGATCCCAATGTGCAGGAAGACAAGCAAGTATGGCAGAAGACCAGCTTGGCTTAGCAGGGAACTTTTTAGTAAACTAAATCACAAAAAGGAAGCTTACAAGAAGTGGAAACTTGGACAAATAATGGGAAGAATATAAGAGCATTGCTTGGGCATGCAGGGATGAAGTCAGGAAGGCCAAAGTGCAATTGGAGTTGCATATAGCAAGGGATGTGAAAGGCAACAAGGGTTTCTACAAATATGACAGTAGCAAGAGGAGGATCAGGGAAACGGTGGGTCCCTTACTGAATGGGAAAGGCAACCTTGTGACAGAGGATGCAGAAAAGGCTGAAGTGCTCAATGCCTATTTTGCCTCCATCTTCACAGGCAATGTCAGCTCCCAAACTACTACATCAGGCACCACAGTTTGGGGAGGAGGTGAGCAGCCCTCAGTGGTAAAAAAAACAGGTTAGGAACTACTTAGAAAAACTGGATATGTACAAATCCCTGAGGCTGGATGGGATGCACCCGAGGGTGCTGAGGGAGTTGGCTGATGTGATTGCAGAGCAATTGGCCATCATCTTTGAAAAATCATGGAGATTGGGAGAGGTTCTGGATGATTGAAAAAGGGCAAACATAGTGCCTGTATTTAAGAGAGGAAAAAAGGAGGATCCAGGGAACTACATACCAGTCAGCCTCATCTCAGTCCCTGGAAAAATCATGGAGCAGATCCTCAAGAAATCCATTTCTAAGCACTTGGAGGAGAAAAAGGTGATTAGGAACAGTCAGCATGGATTCAACAGGGGTAAGTCATGCCTCACCAATCTGATTGCCTTCTACGATGAGACGACTGGGTCTGCGGATGCAGGGAGACCGCTGTACCTTGATTTTAGCAAGGCTTTTGATATGGTCTCCCACAGCATTTTCCCAAGCAAGCTAAGGAAGTATGGGCTGGATGAACGGACTGTAAGGTGGAGAGAAAACTGGCTGGAGCGCTGGGCTCAGAGAGTAGTAATAAATAGCTCGATGTCTAGATGGCAGCTGGTATCAAGTAGAGTGCCCCAGGGGACAGTCCTGGGGTCAGTTTTGTTCAATGTCTTCATCAATGACCTGGAAGATGGCAAAGAGTGCACCCTCAGCAAGTTTGTAGATTACACCAAGCTGGGGGGAGTAGGTACACTGGAATAGGGCTAAGATTCAAAGAGACCTAGAGAAATTGGAGGATTGGGCCAAAAGGAATCTCATGAGGTTCAACAAGAACAATTGCAAAGTCCTGCACTTAGGACAGAACAATCCCATGCACCAGTACAGGTTGGGGGCTGCCTGGTTGGGCAGCAGCTCTGCAGAAAAGGACCTGAGGTTTACAGTAAATATGAGCCAGCAGTGTGCCCTTGTTGCCAAGAAGGCTAACAGCATACTAGGCTGCATTGGTAGGTGTGTTGCCAGTAGGTCAAAAGAAAATGACTATTTCCCTCTGTTCAGCACTGGTGAGGCCACATCTGGAGTACTGTGTTCAGTTTTGGGCCACCCACTACAGAAAGGATGTGGACACACTGGAGAGTGCAGTGGAGGGCAGCACAATGGTGAGGGGGCTGGGGGACATGATTTATGAGGGAAGACTGAAGGAACTGGGCTTACTTAATCTAGAGAAGACTGAGGGGGGATTTAATAGCAGCCTTCAACTACCTGAAGACTAAACTGTTCTCAGTGGTGCCAGATGACAGAACAAGGAGCAATGGTCTCAAGTTGCGGAAAGGGAAGTTTAGGTTAGATATTAGGAAGAATTTTCTCACTAAGAGGGTAGGAAAACACTGGAACAAGTTACCCAGAGAGGTGGTGGAAGCTCCATTCTTGGAGGTTTTCAAAACCTGGCTAGACCAAGCTAGTTAGGATGGTCCTGCTTTGACAGAGGGTGGACTAGATGACCCCCTGAGATCTCTTCAAACTCTAACTTTCTATGAATCTATGGAAGAGTTCTCTGTTATTTCTCTCTCAGCCATAGCTTCCAAATGAGTACCACAACTTGTGTCTGAAGCAGCAAGTGAGCTGCTGGCAGTACCTTCATGAGGCTTGTGATGTGGAATCAACACTTCTTCTAGAGGAAGTTGTGAAAATAAGTACTTAGAATAAAGAACTAACAGTTTTGTTACTGCCCTTGCAAGGGTCTGGGGCCTAACCTTATGCGACATTAAGTAAGTCCTGGAAACAGAGTGTACAGGAAGTGGAAAAGTCTGGAAAAAGTCCAGGAAAAAGTCTAGGTGAGGCAGCTGGCACCAGGAACTTCCTAGTGCCACACTTCTTGGACACTATGTTCCCAGGAAAGACTTACTCTTTGTCACTCTGTCAGCCATGATCCTGGAAAAATATTTTTTACTACATTTTGCCTTCCAAAAATCAAGCTGCACAGTTTCATGTAACAAAATATGATATGTGGATTGGCATTCAAGAAATCTGATAGGAGGCTGTATTTAAATGCAGTAAAATTTACTATTTTTACAAATAAAAAAATCACTCGTGCTTACCTGGAAAGTAGTCTATTTTTTATAATGTTTTTAGAATGAATCTTTTTGCTAACCAATTTGAATTTTAACCAGGCAGAGGTTTATGTGCCTTTATTGTGCCCACTGTGTTGCCAGCCTTTTTTCACTGAAATGCAGAGTGTAAGGTTTTAGATAGTTCATCTCAGTACCTTATTTCAGAATACTAAGAAGAATTGAGTAAATGTTTTGCCTCAGGCTTGTCAGAATAAATTCTCTAAGAATAAAATCTCTGGGGATTTTACAGTCTAGAATGATTATCTCTGAAATGTATATTCTACCCTTAATTTAATATTGTTTAAGTTAGATGTTCCTATTTATTCTCCTTATTAATCTAAATACTATCCCTGATGTTTATTCTTTTTAATTTGTTAATCTCTACATTTGTCCATCAGTGCCTGTGTACATATGCACAAGTCCTATTACTATTAAAGGGTGATTATGCACAAAAAAAAGCTCTATAGTCTAAACTGACATGCAACTTTACATTTCAATTGATAGAGGAACAGGTAGCACACACAATGTATGAACTAAGACTGACTGCCTAAAATATAAATGATTTAACTCTGTGTACAGTCTGGTTGCTGAGAACAACAAGGGATAGTCTAAGATGTTCCATGATCTCCAAAAATAATTCTTAAGGGCTACCTAATATGTCATCTACCTAATTTAGTTTAATTATAGTAACTGAAAACTCTTCCAGGCTTATGAAATTTACTTTTAAAAATATCCACAATAAGAAATATAGCACATTGCATAGCACACTGCATGTTTTTCTTCTGACCTAATCCAAACATTTAAAATTGAAGCTACCTGCCAAAGTCAATCTAAATCCTTAGAAGCATGTATGTATTTTTGTACAGAACGTACACCATTCCTCAATTCAAACTGCTTTCCCAATTCTCAGTTCATTTCAATTGTCTGAAAAGCCATAGATGCTGCTTCAGTATGACCCCACATCTTTTTCTAATTTATATTGAAAGAGGAGTTGTTTACGTTTCTTCATCTACCAAAGTCTTCATGATACAAGATCTCATTTCATCATGTTATCTGAATTATGGCATTCTCTCTCCCCACTGGGGCCTCTTGTGTGGAATAACAATGTCATCATGGACTCTGTACTGAATTTAGCTTTCTGGTCATGTTATCACAAATTGGTTTGAGTTCACAGACTACAAAAAATGTCAAATGACAAATCAAATAATCCACAAGGGAGGGGGTGGGGGGGGGGAAACATTTATACCTTCTTGCCTATCATTTGGTTATTATAAAATAAGAACAAACAGTATCACACCAGTAACTTCTCTAGGTATTTAAACATTCCCTTAAGACATTAAAAAAATAAATAAATAAAACACAGTATTGACATGATATACAAAATCTGAGTAGTTGGCTCAGGATATTTTTCCTACTAAGAAAACTCATGTTAATAGTTGCCTTTATGAAATAAGGTTTTTATCTCAAAAGCAGGAAATTTCTTTCTTTTAGCTGTCTTTTTCTCTCTTTTTAACATATTATTTGAAGAAGCAAAATGTTCTACAAAATTTAAATTTGTCAAACAGCATGCAAAGACTCAACATCAGAAAGATACCTTGTAATCTAAAACTGTGCAATATTTAAAATGTATTCTTTAATTATTAGTATGCCTCCATAGCAATGATGGAATATGGGCTCCCTCCAGTGGTTAAATTAACATCCACAAATGTGTAGAGGCATTCAGTTAAAACTATGTAGCTTAATCCACAAGGTATCAACCATGTGCATGGATGGCTTCAAAGTCAAATCCCATCCCCCTGAAGAAATGTATATCTTAAAATTTTAAATATCTGTTTTTCTTAATGTTTCAATCATGACACTGTTTCTAATATATATAATACAAAAAAGTATTTTGTATTGAGACAATTGGGACTCGTAGTAGAGATGATATCTTTTATTAGACCAACAAGATTTTGTATTGAAAACATCTACCAGTTTAAGCTGCAAAACATGACAATAAATTACATTTGGCATCCAGGGAGAATTATGGAAGGAGGAATACATTTATCTATAAATCTAGATCTCAGTATACTATCATATTACCCTGGGCTCCTATAGATATTGTTTTAGAAAAAACAGTCCATTGGAAGTGGTGGAATGTCAGAACATACCAAAACACAAGGGGTTTTTGGTGATATATTTTATTGATGCAGCTGTATAGTTGGGAGTCCTCTCCTTGGACCTTAACCTTGTCACAGTGCAGAGGCTTGTGTGTTCCAATGACCCTTGAAGCTATGTCATCTAGAGTCTTGTACTCCTGGTAGGGTCTCTCCTGGTGAATAAATCTGAGAGGCCCCAAACTAAGCATGGTCCAAACTCCTGACGACCCCAAAGGCAGAACAGGCATACTTAAGGACCTGCTGGTTCTCTGTGGATGTGAAGGTGGATGAGGTCTGCAGTGGGATGGAGGTTTCAGTTGTCCTGGACATCCTTGCTACTGAGTTTAGGGTTCCCTCCTGTCAAGCTCTTGTGGCTGTCACTTGTGCACCAGCTTCCCCATATTAAAAGATGTCAAAAACAGGCCTCTGACAGGGATATTAACATCTCAC